>NC_056685.1:92709072-93331295 GCF_018350215.1 Panthera leo | reverse complement strand
TGCCTCAAAGAGGCATGTACTGTGTTTTCATCCACAGATCTCTCGTTGTCTGCTGCCCTTGATTGGTAGGCATTAGCTGGTGATTCACTCTCAGAAAAGAACATCGTGTATAAAATTTTGCTAGAACATGTGACTTTTCTGTCGTACTGTTCATTTCTCAAGTGTGATGACTGTCTTTTTTTTTTTTTTTTTTTTTTTACAATGAGGAAGCAGTTTAGATTTACCTCTACATCTATCGTATGAAATTTTAAAAGAGGAAATTGAGACAGAATATCCAAAAAGTAACGTAGAATTTTACTCTGCATCTTCTATCTAGTAACCATTTTCATTCCAAATCTCAAATATATCCAAACAGCAATACTCTAGGGACAAGTGGCATTTGAAACTTTAAAAAAAAGAGACCTGCAACATCAAGTGACTTTTGCTATTTGCCTGGTACTTCACATACTCTGTTTCACCTGGTTATTATAACAGTGGTATGAAATACCATTATTGTCCTCCAATTTACATATAAAGAATTGAGATTAAATGAATTGTACATAGTAAATGACCGAGGAACCAAATTATTAGTAAATGACTGGAACCAAAGTCTGTCTTGTGCCAAATACTGAACTGTTTATTGTGAAGTTTCTGCAGTCACTTTTTTCACCGTCCTTCTTCCTTATCTCCTCCACCCTGTATCTCCTGCCCCCTAAATCCTGCCTCTGATCCCTGATTCTGAAGAAGTTGACAAGCATCCTCTGTCACCCAAGAAAAGTCCTGTATTAAATGGTTTTTATGTGCTAAGTGATCTTCTGTGGAATTCCTTGACCCCTTTTTGGTATTCAGTTTCATCTAAAGCAGTTTGGATTCTATCTTTTGGTGTAAAGATACATTTTTTTTTTTTCTATATGCCAGAACTCTTTGAGTATCCGGCAGGAGGAGAGATCGGAGATTCTGGTTTGCACACTTGCACGGGACATCTACCCACCAAAATGCCATCTCTTTGGAGAACAGTGGTTCTCCTTAAGAGCAGTACCGCCCCCTAGGGGAAATTTTGGAAATGTGAGGGGAAGGTTTAGGCCATAATTTACAAGTCTTTGGAGGGAGAACCCTCCTGATGTATTCTGATCTGGTCAGCAATGCACGGAATAGTTATGCATAGTAAAAACTGTAGCCCACGTTTTCTAATGCCCCCTAGGTGAAGGACCAGTTTACAGTGATCTGAACCTAAAACCAAACTCTGTTTTATGTACAAATAAAAATAATTTTCTCACAGTTTTCATATATACTGAACTTTCCAGGAAAGTAACTGCACATAAATTGAGGAGAAATTCTATTTTGCTTAGCTCTGAACTTGATTGAGAGAGATTTCATATTCATAAAATCCTGACACCAGTGGCCACGCAACTGAATCAGTCTGCATTCGTAATGCATTCATGATGACCTTCAAGTATAGATCTAAGCATCTGACTTTCTCATTATGCCTTCTAGTGGATGGTGCTTAAGTTTTCACCTACTGTAAGTTGTTTTCCTTTTATTTCTCTTTTATATAATTTGAATGTTGATCTTTTTGAAGTTATATATGTAAATGTGTTTTCTATGAATACTATGCCGGCATAATAAAGGAAGAGTTGTAAAATATTGGACATGAAAAAAGAGGCATAAACGGATAGGGTTAAGAACTATTGATGTAAAATCACAGACAGATTCAAGTTTATGTAGTTGGCATCCCAAAGATGTTTGGTCTGTTCTTAATGAACATGCCTGTCTGGAGGTAACACTGTGGTGACAGCAGTATCTAGAGTTGAGCAATAAAAATTGCCATTAGTTCTGTTTCCTTCTTTCAGTTTGTGTATCTAGAATGTCCCTTTCTTTAAGAGTACCTAGTAAGATAAAAAGAATCCTAAAGTAAAAAAGTTTTTAAAGATCATTTCAAATATCACTATAAATTAACTAACTTGAATTTATTTTTTAAATGTTTACTTTTAAAAAATTTTTCTTAATGTTTATTATTTTGAGAGAGACAGAGTGAGAGCAGGAGAGGGACAGAGAAAGAGGGAGACCCAGAATCCAAAGAAGGCTCCAGGCTCTAAGCTGTCAGGACAGAGCTCGATGTGGGGCTCGAACCCACGAACCATGAGATCACGACCTGAGCTGAAGTCAGATGCTTAACCGACTAAGCCACCTAGGCACCCCAATGTTTACTTATATTTTAAATACTTATTTTTGAGAGAGAGTGCACGCATGCATGGGGACTTGGGGGAGGGGCAGAGGATTGGAAGTGGGCTCTGTGCTGACAGCAGGGAGCCTCATGTAGGGCTCAAACTCACAGACTGGGAGATAATGACCTGAGCCAAAGTAGGATGCTAAACCGACTGAGCCACCCAGGAGCCCCTAAATGTTTATTTTTCAGAGAGAGAAAGAGAGAGAAGGGGACAGGGACAGAAACAGACAGAGGATCCAAAATGGGTTCCACGCTGACAGCGGAGAGCCTGATGCAGGGCTTGATTGTGACCTGAGCTGAAGTCAGTCGCTTAAGCAACTGAGCCACCCAGGTGTCCCAACTAACGAATTTATTTTTATTTTTTTAACATTTATTTTTGAGAGAGAGAGAGAGACCCAGCATGAGCGGGGGAGGGGCAGAGAGAGGGAGACACAGAATCCGAAGCAGGTTCCAGGTTCTGAGCTGTCAGCACAGAGCCGAACGCAGGGCTTGAACTCACAGTCCGTGAGATAATGACCTGAGCCGAAGTAGGATGCTTAACCGACTGAGCCACCCAGGTGCCCCAAACTTGAACTTAAATTAGAAAAAAATATTACTTCCATTACCAGCATGCATTTGGGTTAGGGGAAGGAGATTAAATCATAACTTCCTATCTAATGATTTAAGGCTATTCTTTCCTAGCCCCTTAGTGATTCAGTGTAATATAGTAAATTTGCTGAGAAGTTAGTAAATCCTAATTTGAGTTTGGTTTAAAGGAGACGGACATGAGTTTCACCTTAAAAATGTTTCTCATCTCTGTTCTGTGAGGATTGCTGCATGTCCGATGTTTTAAAGTATGTCTTCTCTGGTCTGTGACCCTTGGCATTACAGCTTCAGCAACCCCAGCTGGAGGGCTTAATCTCCTCTGCGTCAGAAAAAGGCTGTTTGCTTCAAACAAATTGCCTTCAAACTGGCTCCACAGACTTATCATGAACTTACCCAGAGCTAAAGATAACAGCCTTCGTGGTGGGGTATAAAGGCATCAACCGTTGGTGCTTACGTGCTGGGAGGGTTTACCCTATCACAGAGCTTGGTGCAAGAAACCAGTGAAGCAACCCTTCTATTTCAGTGAAGAGCTTTCCATTTGTTGCTTTCCCAGTTTTTTTAATTTTTCTGATAGGAAATCTCTGAGGAAACTAGAACCATACTTGAGCAAAACTGAAGTCACGTGAACAGTGACAGTTAACACGTGGACAGATATCCAAATACATGCCTAAGATACCTTACTAAGTACACAAATATGTCGTGAGTACAGTCAGGTGAAATTTAGTACGCTGTCCCATTTTTAGAGTGGGGATGGATGTTCAAGACCTTTTGATCACTCATCCAGTTAATCATGGCTTGTGTCAAAATGCTCACTCCTCCTGGAAGGCTTTCTCCAGTCCCCTGGGTGGAGTCACTGTCTCCCTGCACTCCTCTTCCTGAGCATCTTCTGTGACTCTATGTTGCACCTGGGGCCAGGGATCGGGCTGTGTTCATCTTTGTATCGTAGGTTCCATGTATGTGCTTATTAATGGACGAGCACTCTTAGGGTCAAAACTGAAGTTTTTCCATGCATAGTAAATGAAGAATGAATGTAAATATACTCTCCTACAGTATGGTATAGTAATGTTATACTGTATAAGTATATAGGATGTATATTTTTATATATGCTTTTATACAGTTACATGTACTGTGTAACTAGGTATGTGACTATATCATTACATATATTGTATACAGTAAGCATTTCAGTCTGTCAAGTATATTATGGTATTTTTATGGTATTCAGTGGAGCTTGTAAGAGTAATAGAAGAAAATAAAATGCATTCTCCAATTGAGTAGCCTTTATCTGAAATTCAACTCCATGTACATCTAGTATTAAGGTATAAATAAAATTAAAAAGTAATGAGGAAATGGCTGAGTTGCTGCTATTTTATGGTAAATAATGGAAGTTGGGGGGGGCGCCTCGGGGGCTTGGTCGGTTAAGCGTCCGACTTCGGCTCAGGTCATGATCTCACGGTCCGTGAGTTCAGTCCCCACGTCGGGCTCTGTGCTGACAGCTCAGAGCCTGGAGCCTGTTTCAGATTCTGTGTCTCCCTCTCTCTCTGCTCCTCCCCTGTTCATGCTCTGTCTCTCTCTGTCTCAAGAATGAATAAACGTTAAAAAAAATTAAAAAAAAAATAATAATGGAAGTTGGAGACCACAGCTCAAGATAAGTCACTGGAATGTAGGATGTGGCAGCAGGGACGTGAGTGTCTTTCAGGCAGTGAAGGGCGTAATTGAATTATTCTGACAAGCCTAGAGTGGTTCTGTCCCCACCCCACCGCCCCCCCCCCCCCGCCAAGCCCTTGGACCCCCCAAACACTAACCAAACATGTATTGAGAGAAAAGAGAGTAAATATAGGAGATATGCATGCCTCTAGTAAGAAGAGTTTAAGTAAATCTCTCTTGTTTTATTTGAACAGTGCAAGAACAATTCAAGTGTCTATTTAGAGAATTTTAAAAGAGAGGAAGAGAATGCTGTGATAAAATCTGCCCCCCACCCCACACAGTTCAGAGATTTGAAACCCCTCGATTCAAAGTGTCTCTTCCATCCACACTCAAGTATGTTGTACAGGTTTAAGATGAAGGCATCGACATGTTTAGTTATTCTTGCTTCAAGTGGTTCAGAAAGACAGGTTTTTAAATTCATAGGTGGATAGACTGTTGAAGAACCTTCACTTTAATTTTTAGATCCCACTAAATATTCATTCCCTTGCCTGTTGTTGGTAACTCAGGCCCATCTGTTAAAATTCTCTTAAATGCAGGGGGTGGTAGTCACTCTTGTTGAGTATAGACACCTGGAGATGTATGGAACACACAGATGATTTTAACGTGCAGCAATTCAACAGATTCCCCATTACTTTTTAATTTTTTTAATGTTTATTTTGAGAGAGGGCACAAGCAGGGGAGGGGCAGAGAGATGGAGAGACAGAATCTCAAGCAGGCTCTGCACCATCAACACAGAGCCCGACTTGGGGCTCACACTTACAAACTGCGAGATCATGACCTGAGCTGAGATCAAGAGTTAGATGCTTAACCGACTGAGCCACCCAGGCACCCCCCACCATTACTTTTTAATTAGAAAGATTTACATCCACCTTAATAATAGCCGATGTACCTGAAGTTAAATTTCAGATAAAGGCTACCCAATTGGGGAATGTATTTTATTTTTTTCTATTAGTTTTAGGAACCCAGATGAATAATATTACTGTCCTAGAGGTAACCTAGAGGTAAGCCCAGCTGGTTTATTGTTACTGGTCAGTTACTGTTAAGTTCCTTTCTATTTTTGAAGAAACAGGAAGATAAATTGAGATATACTACATTCTGGCTCTAACAAGCAGTTTCATTCGGGTGGTCATCGTTTTAAGTTTTAAGAACATGTACTTTTAAATGCACAAAATGTGTTTATAGGATCTACAATGTACACTAGCTCCAAGTGTGGAAGTGGGCAGCGGTTGCAAAGGCCTTGACGTGGACGGGATTATTGACCTATTTCTAGGAATAGGAGCAAGAGCAGTGGAACTGGAGCATAGCGAGCAAAGGGAGGGACCTACTGGATGAACTTGAAGAGGTGCTCAGAGGACAGATCATAGAGTACTTTGCAAGCCAATTCAAAATGGAGAGTTTGATTCTGTTCTGATAATAGTGGGGAACCACTGAAGGGTTTTAAGCACAGTAATATAAACTGAGGTAGGTTTTTAGAAAAATAACTTTGCTGGGGTGCCTGAGTGGCTCAGTCGGTTAAGCGTCCGACTTTGGCTCAGGTCATGATCTCAGGGTTCGTGGGTTTGAGCCCCACGTCGGGCTCTGTGCTGACAGCTCAGAGCCTGGATGGAGCCTACTTCGGATTCTGTGTCTCCCTCTCTCTGCTCCTCCCCAACCCATGCTCTCTCTCTCAAAAATGAGTAAACATTTAAAAAAATTTAAAAAAAAATAACTTTGCTGAACAGAGAATTAGAAAAAGTCAAGTATAGGGGCACCTGGGTGGCTCAGTCAGTTAAGCGTCTGACTTTGGCTCAGGCCATGATCTCACAGTTTGTGAGTTTGAGCCCTGCCTTGCTTCGGCTCCGTGCTGACAGCTCAGAGCCTGGAGCCTGTTTCAGATTCTGTGTCTCCCTCTCTCTCTGACCCTCCCCTGTTCATGGTCTGTCTCTCTCTGTCTCAAAAATAAATACGTTAAAAAAAAAATTAGAAAAAGTCAAGTATAGAAGCAGAGAGAATAATCCAATTATAATAATCCAGGCAAATGGTAATGGTGGTGATTTTGATTAAGATGCTGTGTTAATAATAGAAAGAAGTGGAGGGATTAGAGGTTTGTTTCAGAAATAAAACCAACAGGGACACCTGGGTGGCTCAGTCAGTTAAACATCCGACTCTTGATTTCAGCTCAGGCCATGATCTCACAGTTGTGGGATCGAGGTCCTTGTCGGGCTCTGTGCCAGGCATGGGGCCTGTTTGGAATTCCCTCTCTGTCTGCCTCCCTCCCCCAACTCACACATTTTTTTCTCTAAAAATAAATAAATACTTAAAAAAAATACTTGCTAATGGATTGGAAGGAGAAGGGGGAGATCAGAAGGAAAAAAAAAATCCAGGATCACCTTTAGCTCTTATGCTTGGCCAACTGACACTGTGAGGTATTATTGACCAAGATGGGGGCAACTAGAAAAAGAGCAGTTTGGGTTGAAATCAAGAACTCTGATTTAGACAACTTTTTAGAAGTTTGAGGTCCTTAGTAGACCTCCAACGGGATGTCCAGTAGACACTTGGGTATGGATGGGAGTTTGAGGAAGAGGTTTGGCTAGAGAAATATACTTGAGTCAGCAATATAAATGGTGTTGAAACCCATGTAACTGAAAATAATAGGCAAGTGAAGATGAAAGAAGGCCAGAATAGAGCTATAGGACACTATGGCATTTAGAGTCTGATAAACATAGAAGCCAGTAAAGGAGATGAAAAGAAAATCAGCAAAAAAGTAGGAGGAAAATGAGGAGTGGTATCACAGACCTCAAGGAAGGGTGGCAGCTCAAGAAGGAGGCTCTTTGGGGTCCCCTGACCACCCACTAGTGATTTGCTAGAAGGACTCACAACTCCACAAAGTCCTACTCCTAGCTAAGGTTTATTAAGCAGAAGATACGGTGCGGGAATAGCACTGTGATTTACATAGTCTATGATCTTCATAGACTAAGACTTGAAAGATCAACACAGGCTTCCTTGCTCTCCCTCTGTGAGATTACCACAGACACCTGTTTCTCCAGCTGTGAACTGTACCTCCACCTAGGGAAGCCCACTCAAGTCTTGGCAGTCCAGAGTCCTTCAAGGGAGCTGATCGTATAAACTCTGACCATTCAGAGTCTAGCCTCCCACAAGGTACCAGGTGTATATCATGAATCTTCATGTTTACTTTTGCTTTTGCCTTAGTACATCCTGACCCACTGACTTATGTCAGTGGGTCAAAATAACATCATTAGTTAGTGAACATCTCAGGAATACTGTGCCCAGAGTTTGGTTAAGAGGTTTCCCAGGGATAAGCAAGAAGTGAGTAAAAGAGACTGGCTGTTTTAACTCTTTGCTTGCTGAGGTCATGGTTAACCAACCATGTTGAATGCTGCTGTAACTGAAAACTGAGCTGTAAAGGGAAGCGATCTTTCCAGAAGTATAGTTAAATTCTCTTTTTCTCTAGATATATTTATTCCACTTATTCAAAGGACATTTATTGAATCCCTAATATAGTTTATGGCATGTGCTAGCATAGGAATATAGAGATAAAGAAGTTAGACATGGTCCCTGCGCTGATGGGGTTGACAACCTGAGAAGTGAGTCGGAGAGAAGAAACCTCCAATAAATTACAAGTGTGATTGGTCCCTTAGGAGCAATGGCAAGGAGACATACTGTGGCCCACACCTGCAGGATAGAGAGAAGTCAGCCAGGTGAAAGGGGAAGGCAGAGCAGTAATTAGCACATTCAGAGGCCTGGTGGTGAAGGAGCTATTGACCTGGAGGAACAAAAGAAGTTCAGATGGCTGAAGAGGGGAGCAAGTGTGGAGGGGAGAGAGGAGGTGAGGCGGGCAGATCATGGAGGACCTTGTATACTTTGTTAAAGACTTTTTACTTCATCTAGAAGGAGCCATAATCATCCTAGGGATCCATGCCTGGTAGGAAAATAACAACTTTGTTTTCTCGATTGGAAGATTTCTGATAATTTTACATTTTATTTTGCATTACAATAAAGATTCATTTTTTTTTTAAGATAAGAGTTCTTGTTTTTTTAATGTTTTATTTATTTTTGAGTGAGAGAGAACATGGATGCACATGTGCATGTGAGCAGCGGGGAGAGGGGGGCAGAGGATCCACAGCAGGTTCTGTGCTGACAGCAGTGAGCCTGGTGCAGAGCTTGAACTCATGAACGTGACCGAGCCAAAGTCAGACTCTCAACTGACTGAGCCACCCAAGGCAGCCCATTAAAGTTCCCTTTAAGAAATAAGGTAGAACAGCCATTCTGGGAGGGGAGGGGGGAGTGAGAAAATACTAACACACCAGGCAGAGTAAATCAGAATACCAAAAAAATGCAATATTAAATCTAAGAATAACAGTTCCCAAGAACTACTGGCGTGAAATGTTCTGATATAAATACTACAATTGTTTTGAATTGTTCATTTAAGTCTTAAAGGTTATTTTTACCAATAGAATTTATTAGGAACATTTCAACAGTGTGTGACACATACTATCTTCTCTTTTTTGTCCTCAGAGCACAGATCACACGAAAGGAAATGATTTTTTTTTAATCAGTGATTTTGGAGACAAATTCTGTGTATGCTATACTTATACAGAAACTGATAAATATTAAACCTAGAAATCAAAGAGAAATGCCAGAGTATGATAGGAACAGATACCTTTCTTCTATAGGTATTGAGATATAATTGGCATATAACATTGTGTAAGTTTAAAATGTAGAACATGATTTGATATACATTTATGGTAAAATGATTGCCGTAATAAGATTAGTTAACACATCTTTCACCTCATCACTGCTATTTTGTTGTGGTGATAGTGGTGGTGGTGAGAACATTTAAGATCTACTCTTGGCAACTTTGAAGCGTATAATACAGTTTTGTTAACTGTAGTCCATGGGCTATCCATTAGATCCTCGGAACTTATTTGTCTTAGAATTGGAAGTTTGTAACCTTTGATCAACATCTTCCCCTTTCCCCTGCTCCCTAGTCCTTGGCAATGACCAATCCACTGTTTCTATGAGTTTGGCTTTTTTATATTCCACCTAGAAGTGAGATTACAGAATGTTTATCTTTCTATGTCTGACTTCTTTTATTTAGTATAATGCCTTCAAGTTTTATCCATGTTGTCTCAAATGGCAGGATTTCCTTCTTTTTTATGGCTGAATAATATTCCATTATATATAATAGACAATTTAATATATATTCTATATGATAGATAATATATATGTATGTTATATGTTTTCATTTATCCATTCATCCACCTGTGGACACTTGGGTTTTTTCCACGTCTTGGCTATTGTGAATAATGCTGCAGTGAACATGGGGGTGCAGAGATCTCTTAGAGACAGTGATTTCATTCTCCTTGGAGATATATCCAGAAGTGGGGTTGCTGAATCATATAGTAGTTCTAGTTGTTGTTGGTTTTTTTTTATGTTTGCTTATTTTTGAGAGAGCACAAGCAGGGGAAGGGCAGAGAGGGACGGAGACAAAGAATCCGAAGCTCCAGGCTCCGAGCTGTCTGTGCAGAGCCTAACATGGGGCTTGAACCCACGAATTGTGTGATCATGGCTTGAGCTGAAGTTGGACGTTTAATTGACTTAACCAACACTTACCAGGCTCCCCAGTAGTTCCAGTTTTAATTTTTTGGGGGAACTGATATGCTGTTTTCCATAATGGCTGTCCCATTTCATATTCCCACCGACAGTACACAGATACTTTCTACTTAAAAATAATCTTGGGATATTATGAAAGGCCACCATTTGCATTTCCAGGTAGTAGCAGCAGCACCGAGAGGGAACCTAATCCTGGTGTCATTTTCTAGGGAAGCTATTCGGCAGGAACGGTGAGGATGGGAAATGAAAGAAACACAAGTGCTGCTTCCTGAGCACGTTAGGTACCAGGCGCTATGCTGGGCCCTTTACACATTTTCCTCATTCAAGCTTTGTAAAAACTCTGAGTTCTTTACCTTCCCGTTTTAGAGCTGAGTACAAATAGATTTCAAAGATGAAGCAATTGATGACCCAAACTTCAGTCTGGGTAACTGATAGATTTGGGTCATTCACCCAAATTTTTGTCTTAGTAATTCATTTATGTATTTATTCAAATGTTTACGGAGCTCCTGTTGTCTACCAGAATGTGTGTGGGAGGATTCAAAGAACAACAAGACCTGAACCTTTCTCTTTAGGAACCAGGCCTGAGGGCCTTACACCCACCCAGTTACCGCCTTGGGAAAAGCGCTGTTAACAGGGCTACGGACATTCAAAGGCCTACCCTTGCAGGGTGCTTGGTAAAGTCTAGAAAGGCTTATCAGGGAAGCTGATACTTAAAACAAAGCTTTGAATGTTATCAGGCAGACAGGTGAGAGCATAAGAATTCCAGGTAAAGTGAATGAAAACACAGACCACAGTCCAGGGGGCATGGTGGAGCCCTGTATGCTCAGGACACCCTTGTGTGTGTGATCCAGGGTAAAGATTTGCTGGCCATTTCTCCTCTGTCTTAGCATCTAGAGTATCTTAGCTTGTGCTCACTAGAAAATACAAAGTTTTAGAAGGATGTTGTCATTATGGGGCTTTTTTTTTTTTTTTTGAAACACATTGTTCAAGAACAGTGATAAATAGGGAAAATATTTTGACTCCCGTAACTCTTAACTAAAATTGCAATATTTGTAGCCCCAAGGGAATTATGTTTCCATAGGACATTCTGTTCTCTGTCCTTGGGGAAATGTTTAAAAAGGAATAAGAAAGGGTATCTGAGGATTAGTAATGAAGTTCTACACTTGATTGAATGCCTACTGTGTGCTAGCTCCTTACTTATATGCATTATTTAAAAAAATTTTTTTTAAATGTTTATTCACTTTTTGAGAGACAGAAACAGAGTGTGAGCAGGGCAGGGGACAGAGAGAGAGGGAGACACAGAATCAGAAGCAGGCTCCAGGCTTTGAGCTGTCAGCACAGAGCCCAACGTGGGGCTTGAACTCACAAGCTGTGAGATCATGACCTGAGCTGAAGTCAGACACTCAACCGACGGAACATGAGTGGCAGAGGGGCAGAGAGAGGGAGACACAGAATCCGAAGCAGACTCCGGGCTCTGAGCTGTCAGCACAGAGCCTGATGCGGGGCTTGAACTCACAGACTATGAGATCATGACCTAAGCTGAAGTCGGATGCTCAGCTGACTGAGCCACCCAGGCACCCCTGTATGCATTATTTTAAATCCTGATATCCATCTGGGAAGTCAGTGGTGTTCTCTCTCTTTTACAGATGGAAACTGAGGCTTTGAGAAAGATAACATGCCCAAGACATGTTAGCTAGTAAGTGGCAGGGCTGGGAATTCACACCCAGGTCTGTCAGAATTCAGAGCCCCAGTTCAGTTTTCAAATGGTCTCTAGAGCCTCGGGGCTTCTGTTGCGGTGACTTCAGTTGTCCTTCCCTAATCCAGAGCAGCTCAGCTTTAACTTTTTAGATTGGATATTTTAAATTAGAATAAAGGTTGCGTGACCAGTGGCAGGCAGCATGCAAACGACTGCCTTGACCGTGGATGTGCGGTAAGCATGGCAATGTGCTCAGCTGTCTGGCGGGTGCCAAGGAGTATCACTCCCTGCCCTTTGGAACGCAGATGCTTTACAGAGGGTTCAGAGGCCTCTGAAACTGATCAAGCAAGATTGTGTCTGTTAGAAAATATTGAATATACTCTGTATATCAAACCAAATGCTAGGAGGTTGTGTAAATAAGAGCGTCTCGGCGGATCACCTATGTGTTGGTTTAAGCAAAAGATCTCACTCTTGACCCTCCCCATGCCGAAATCCTTGCTATGCTCTAGGAAGACACAGCCTCTCTAAATATCTCAAAATGCTTAGAAACAGTCACCTCTACTCATTTGCCTGGGCCCAGAAGATCCCCCTCACAACTGAGATTCAGACCCGGCTGATGGACACGGTAGAATGAGAGAGCAGGGGGTGCAGAATCTGGCCATCAGGAACTTTGGATTTTCCAATGAGCACAGACTGAGATACCTTAGATGTGGAGGCTGCAGGACCCGTGGTGAGGACGGTGCGTAAGATGTCAAGCCACCTGATTGGCAGGACAGAGTTCTGTCAGCATCCTTATTGTAAGTCTGCGAGGAGGAGGTTGGCCGTCCAACACACCAGCCTCAGCTCCTCTTGTGCAGCCTGTGAATGAGATGGTCGGGTCAGACAAGTAACCTTGTCACTGGGGTCCCACTCACTAGAGGTGGAGAGAGAAGTGAATTAAGGAAGGAAAACAGAATAACCTTTCACTTTGGGGAGATGAACAGAATCCAGGCTCTTACACCGAAGGCTGCTCTGTCAGTAGGCCAAACTACATGTCCTCTAAGAGATGTCTTATGAGCTGGCATAAAGTTACACTGTGGTCTAGTGAGAAATCATTTGTTTTTGAGGTGGAAACGCTAGGGAACTAGGGTGAACTAATGGTATAGAGTGCTTCCCGGGGGCGGGTAACTCTCCAGGCATCTGAGTTCCATCTGAGCTCTTATGCTCCAATGCATCATGGTGTGATCCCCGAGGTTGTGACGAGTGAGAAGTTTAATAATGCCCCTTCTCCCATTCACTCTTTTTGTATAGCCACCTTTAAAACAAGTTCTCATCTGGCACTCATTCTAAAAATAGGTTTTTAAAGTAAGCGGTAGGGTGAAAATGGAGCACTTATTAATCTTTTTGTTTTTGAGAGAGCGTGCGCACCCATGCGAGCAGGGGAGTAGCAGAGAAAGAGAGAGAGAGAAACCCAAGCAGGCGCCACACTGTCAGCACAGAGTCTGACATGGGGTGGGGGCTCAATCTCATGTAACCATGAGATCATGACCTGAGGTGAAACCAAGGGTCGGCCACTTAACTGACTGAGCCACCCAGGCACCTAGTGAAGTAATCTTAATTTTTACAGTATCGGTAAGAAGGAGATCTTGATATCAGGAATTAAAATTGGGGAGCTATCAGAATGGGGAGATATACCATATTTATATCCACATCTGTAAATACACAGATATTTGAAAATGATAAGAAGAGTGTTTAATAGTGGTTAAGATTCTGTTATGCTCTTCAGTAGCTGTGAGTTAGAGCAAGTTTCTTACCCTCTGTGGACCTGTTTCCTCTTTTATAAGATGGAAATGGTAGTGTTAGCCTTGTGGGTTAAATAAGTTAATAGATGTGAAGTGCTCAGGATGTGATTGGCACGTAAGAATGCTCTAGATGCACATGCTATTATTGCTGTTACATGAAGTGGGATGTTTGGCAACTCGAAAGCATGGCAGTGACTGACACGCTTCGCTTCGATGTTTAAAGCAATTAAAGCTACGACTCACTGAGGGCATCTTTGCCATCGGGCACAGGGAGAGGCAGTATTTGTGCTTTATCTCATTGAGTTTTTATGCTCTCTGTGAGGTAAATACCAATGGACAGCTTTAGAGCCTGACTTGCCAGTGGTTAAGTGACTTGCCCAGGGCCATGAAGCAAAGAGTGGGCAGATTCAGACCAGAGCTCTCAGTCTTTGGAGTTTGGCTACCCCCACACCTCTAGGTTTAGGCTGACCTCATTCCTGCCAGCACACCTGGTGACCTGGGCCAAACAAGTTACAGCATCCAAGCCAGACTCCATTTTACAGAAGAGGAACATGAGGCTGTTAGATTAAGTGAATTGACAAAGGTGCCCCTCTAATTAGACTGTGAAGTCCAGATTAGGAAACCAGATCTAATACAAAGGCTGTGTCTCTTTAAGTAGGGCCCAATTGCTTATGATCTGTTTGCCAAAAAAGACTCAGGATAAATTATCAGATATCACATAACTGATTCCTTTGGGATTTAGCATATAAATGCTCAGATACTGTGTAACACATCATCCTTTGCTTTTTTAAATTTTAAAAATTTATTTTAATTATTTATTGATTTTAGGGAGAGAGAGAATGAGCCCAAGAAGGGGAGAGGGGCAAAGGGGGGGCGGGGAGAGAGAGAGAGAGAGAGAGAGAATGAACGAATGAATAAATGAATGAATCTTAAGCAGGCTGCATGCTTAGCACGGAGCCAGATGCGAGGCTTAATCCCATGATCCTTGGGATCATGACCTGAGCTGAAATCAAAAGTCAGATGCTCAACCGCCTGAGCCACCCAGGCACCCCTCATCCTTTCCTTTAATTAGCTTGTATCTATATACTTGACAGTGTGAATGAACATAGGCTAATAAGGGATTTTTTTGTTTTTCCACTTTTGTATTTGCTTTGAAAAATCCCCTTTAAGAGGTGTAAGATTGGGGCACCTGGGTGGCTTAGTCGGTTAAGCGTCCAGCATCAGCTCAGGTCATGATCTCGTGGTCAGTGAGTTCGAGCCCCGTGTCGGGCTCTGTGCTGACAGCTCGGAGCCTGGGGCTGCTTTGGATTCTGTGTCTCCCTCTCTCTCCGTCCCTCCCCCACTCACGCTCTGTCTCTCTCAATCAAAAATAAACATTAAAAAAAAAAGGTATAAGATCATGTTTAACAATAGTGTAGTAATCTTAGGAAAAGACCAACCCGTATTTTTATCACTGGCTCTCAGCAGATGAGGGCTTTCTATTCCACAGAGAAACACGTTGGAGTAAAGTATGTGTAAGGATGTAGATTTGCATCATTTTTTGTAACAGTATAAAATGAAAATGATAGTCCTTAGCATCTAACTAATGCTATTAGATTGTATACATAAAGTAATTAAAATGACAAATTTTATGTTTTACCACAGTTAAAAAAAAAAAATAATGTAATGTACCCAAACCATCAAATTGTACACTTTCTGTGGGCAAATTATGTGTGAATTATATCTTAATAAAGCTGTGCAAAAATAAAACCATACATTTGTCAATAGGAAACAGATTAAATTATGCTATACCTAGTCAATGGAATATTAAAATGCCTTTATTTTTTTTTTTAAATGTTTATTTATTTTTGAGACAGAGAGAGACAGAGCATGAACGGGGCAGGGGCAGAGAGAGGGAGACACAGAATCTGAAACAGGCTCCAGGCTCTGAGCTGTCAGCACAGAGCCCGACGCGGGGCTCGAACTCACGGACCGCGAGATCGTGACCTGAGCCGAAGTCGGACGCTCAACCGACTAAGACACCCAGGCGCCCCTAGTCAATGGAATATTATACAAACTTTATAAAATGAGGTAGATTTATGTTTTTGATAGGGAAGATGTCCAAAATATATTTTGAAGGAAAAAAAAATTCATGACAAACATTTTTCTTTGCATTTGTATATATATATATATGCACGTGTCTGTAGTTTTAGAGGTATCACTACGTAAGTATTGTTGCACAACTTGCCTTTTTCACTTATGCATGTTGGGGTTTGGTACATGTAGTATTACAGGTCTTGCCTGCTGTCTGCAAGTAGAGCATTGCTGTGAAACCTTTCCTAAACCTGAGTGGAGTAAAGTGAAGAAGCGATTACTAGTAATTTACGTGGGGCATTTTTTTAATAATTTTTTCAATGTTTATTTTTATTTATTTACTTATTTATTTATTTTTAATGTTTATTTTTGAGAGAGACAGAGCATGAGCAGAGGAGGGGCAGAGAGAGAAGGAGACACAGAATCCAAAGCAGGCTCCAGGCTCTGAACTGTCAGCACAGGGCCTGATGCAGGGCTCAAACTCACAAACTATGAGACCATGACCTGAGCTGAAGTCTGTTGCTTAACTGACTGAGCCACCCAGGTGCCTCTATATGGAACATTTTTTGTGTTCACAGACCCAAAAAAATAACTTCTCTGAGGCTTTTCTGATACCTTAGGACACCTCTTACTAACTGATGCACAAAATAATCAAGATAAGCACAGAGGCTCACAGACACAGTTCTGTGGTGGCTTGATGCTGAGATGTTGTGTGCAGGTCCCAGGAGGGAGCTTGGTGGGGTCCTTCCCTCTGCTGCCCAGCCACTGCTGCCCCTGTGACAGAGCCAGTTGCAGGACAGATGCTGGATGCTATTTTTGCTTTCGCCTTTTTTCACAAAACCAAAAATCTTCAGGTTTCTTTCAGTAAGCAAAAACAGGTGCTAATGTAGGTCTTTCGTAAAAGCGAAGTGCTGTAACACACACTTTCAAAAAGCAGGGGTAACTGTACCTCACGGTCTTTAGCTGCTTCATACTATTCATGGTTTGATTTTCCCAGAGTTTGTATAATCATTTCCATATTGATGATTATTTAGGGCATTTACAACTTTCAGATATCTCGCACAGTGTTATGATTGATACCCTTGAACGAGCTCGCGAACTCAATAATTTCTCCAGGTAGGCATTGCTAAGTCAAAAGGTATGTTCATTTTTGTACTTGGTAGATTCTGGCAAATTGCCCTCCAGTAAGATGGATTAATAATATTCCAACACCACATGAATATGTACTTTCCCCAACACTTTAAATTTTTTCCAATCCAATCGTTTTTTAAAAATCTCCATTTTAAATTGCATTTTCATGATTGAAAATCAGAATGAGTGTTTTCGCATTTATTTAACATTAAATAAACACTGAGTTTCTGCAGTAGATTCTGGATACAACAGTGAACAACCATGAATCCCTGGCTGCCTGGAATTTACGTTCAAAGTTTATTGGCCATTTATATTTCCTCATGTCCTTTGCCCCTTTTTATACTTACATGTAGGCTTTAAATATTCTGGACTTCCTTTGTGATCTATGTGGCAAATATTTTCACCCATTCTATGATTTGTCTTTTATTGTTTAAGATCTATACAAATAGAAATACTGTTTTCAATATATTTTGCCTTATGCAAGTTTTAATTTTTATAAAGTCATAGTCTTCAATCTTTTTCTTTATGCTTTTATGTTTTAGGTCTTATTTAAAACAGCCTGCCTTTACCCTAAGGCCATAAATATAGTTATACTTTTTTTCAATATTTTTATAGTTTTAGTTTTATGTTCAGCACCTGAATCCATCTGGAATCTATTCTTGTGAATGGAGTGTGTGTGGATAGATTTCACATCCTACGTACAGTATATATATTTCTGTGAATGTTCAAATACACATTTATTTTTTTAAATGTTTATTTTGAGAGTGAGCATGTGTGTGTGCACACAAGCAGGGGAGGGGCAGAGAGTGGTAGAGAATTCCAAGCAGGCTCCACGCTCAGTGCAGAGCCCAACATGGGGCTCGATCTCATGAGAGCTGGATGCTTAACTGACCACCCAGACACCCTTCAAAAAAAATTTTTTAAAAGCATATGTGATTTTTGTAAGCAGAAAGAAACATGAGGATTTTGAAAAGATATTTTGGGGGCACTTGGCTCAGTCAGTGGAGCATGGGCTCTTGATCTCAGGGTTGTGAGTTCGAGCCACACATTGGGTGTAGAGATTACTTAAAAATAAACTCTAAAAAAAAAAGGGGGGGGGGAGGGAGGGAGGAACCAGACACTTAGGGAGTAGATGTCCAGAGGAGAAAGGGTAATGTGATAGGAAAGACGGCCGTGGCCTGTGGAGTAAATGTGGGTCATAATGGGTCTAGGGAAGGACAGAGGCAGAAAGATGAGACCATGGGCCACCTTGTATCCTTGTTCTGCTGCGGAACCTCAGGAGATAAATGGAACTTCTCCAGTCCATGAAATGTCACAGCTTCAGAATACAAGAACCAGAAAATACACCAGAATGAATCAGAGATTGGATTCTTTGGTATTTCTAGTTGTAATGTAATAGGATTATTAATCTATCATCTGGGACAAAAATGACTTTGGGGTAATACCCTATTTAAAAATAACCCAACCCTGGGCTAATGATTGACTTTATTTCCATTTATTATGGCTACCAGAGGTTCAAAATGGACTACTAATTTGCAGGTGTGTTAATTAACCCTTTTTAGATTTAAGAATTTCTTCAGAGAGTTTATTTTTAAGAGTTTTCTGTTTAACACATCTGAAAGAATGCATATATGAAGAATTGAGATATGAGAAAGCATTGGTTCAACATTAAGGAATCTACAAGAATTAGGATTTGGTGAAGGTAGAAGAGATTACCTAAAATAAACATTTTTTTAAAATTCGGGACGCCTGGGTGGCTGAGTCGGTTGAGCGTCTCACTTCAGCTCAGGTCATGATCTCACGCTCATGAGTTCAAGCCCCACATTGGGCTCTGTGCTGACAGCTCAGAGCCTGGAGCCTGCTTCAGCTTCTGTGTCTCCCTCTCTCTCTCTCTCTGCCCCTCTCCCACTCGCTCTGTCTCTCAAAAATAAATTTAAAAAAGCATTTAAAAAAATTAAATAATTAATTAATTAATAATAAAAAATAAAAATTGGAAACTGCAGGAGCACCTGGGTGGCTCAGTCAGTTGAGTGTCTGACTCTTGATTTTGGCTCCGGTCATTATCCCAGGGTTGTGGGATCAAGCCCTACATCAGGCTGTGCACTGAGCATGGAGCCTGCTTAAGAGTCTCATTTTCTCTCTCTCTCCCTCCCTCCTTTCTCCCCGCCTCTCCTTCCGTCTCTCTCCCCCATTCTTGCTCCTCCCTCTGAAATTAAAAAAAATGTTTTTAATTGGAAAGTGCAACCAAAATACACTGTTAGAATCCCTATTGACACTTCAGAGTCTTCATAAGACTTCCTCCATGATGTTTATGAAACCAGGGAGCCTCCATTTGCTGCTATATGTAGGATTCCTCAAATGTCAAACAGAAATAAGGGGACTCCTGATTGGCCTCCGTGTTTTAAACATTCTGCCCACTCCATCCCACCCCCAGCTTCTTAATGAAACAGGTCTCCATCTTCAGAACCTGAAGGGGGATATTGTGTGGCTACAGTATGGGTAACAAATGAATAAGCCTTCAGTAGATCATTCTTCAAAGAGGGCGGGAGTGGGAACGAGTCTGGACTAATCCACTCAAAACCACCTCAGTACCTTTCTTCCTTTGGCATTAGAACTATGCAACCCTGTACTTTGTGTGTTACACCAGTGAGCTATACCAGTTCATCTGTCAGACACACATGATCACTTGCTATGTGCCAGACCCCGTTCCAAGTGCTTTTTGCAGGTTAGTTCATTTACTCCTTCTGACAACCCCGTGAAGGTACAGTTACAAGCCTTATGTACACACAGGGAAACTCGGGCTCCAAGGAGCTAAATTGAGTGCAGGGTCACACAAGAAGCAGAATCACAATTTGGACCCAGGTAGTCTGGCTCCAGGTAGGCATAACCACTACGCTGATCCTGCCTCCAAATTGGCTATTTTGGCAAACGCAATGATCAGGAAAGAATTATACTCTGATGAACTCTTGTGAGGTGGAGCTGAGAAACCTGTGTCAGGAAGTGTCTGTGGTTATCCAGCCATCCTGGGAACCTCTTGTAAGCTGAAAATTAGCTGCCGTTCCAGCCCACCTACACCCCAGACTGGCCCTTTGACTTCACTTACTGTGTGAGCTCTGTAGTTCCTGGCAAAGGTCAGCCCTGTGGTAAAAACCTGAGAAGAGTGCCCTCAGATACGAGACATGGTGTATCAGTTTAGGGAGAAGTTCTGTTTATGCTTCTTTCTGGAAAGCAGTGGTTCTCAATCTGGTTTGCATCTCACGATGAACTACTATATGGCCCTGAGAATGAATGATTTACATTGATAAATGACAGTATGTACAAATCCACAATAGGGGACAGAGCCTGGAAGGAGGCACAAGGGTGCTTCTAGAGTGCTGGTTACACAACTGTGTTCAGTTTATACAATCCAATTTTCTATGCGTATATTATATTTCAAGAAGGAGGTTATTTTTTTAAGGTGTGTGTTATAGTCAGCTGAGGTACTGTGAAAAATGCAAACTCCTCAACTTTGGATTCCCATTCTGGGGCGGGGGGCGGGGGGTGGTGGAGAGCCAAGAGTTTGCAGGTTTAAAAAAAATTTTTTTAATGTTTTTATTTATTTTTGAGAAAGAGAGAGAGTACAAGTTGGAGAGGGACAGAGAGAGAGGGAGACACAGAATCGGAAGCACGCTCCAAGCTCTGAGCTGTCAGCCCAGAGCCCAACACGGGGCTTAAATTTATGGAAGGTGAGATCATGACCTGAGCAGAGGTCGGACATTTAACCAACTGAGCCACCCAAGTGCCCCCAAGAATTTGCAGTTTTAACAAAAACCCCAGATAATTCTGCTGCAGGTAGTCTAGAGATATGCTTGTAAGAAACACAGCAATGCTACCCGACCTAGTCTAGTCTGCTCTTTATCTGCTTAACTCTGGCCATCAACAGGACTATATGAGAGGAGCAAAAGAATTACTTGGGAATGACTGAACTCACACCGTAGGATATATCACAAAAATGCAGAAACACTGTATAAAATGACTGCAACAAGATTTCTCTGAATCCCTCTCCTGCCTATATGAGAGGTGTTTATTTGTAAATATTCCTGCCTTTTAATGGAAAGAGGACAAACCAAAGTTTATCTCCATTAGGTAGAAGTCATCCATGTATGATTTTGTCACCATCCACATCCTCCATCCCGTCTTCCCCTTCTACCCAAATGCAAAAGCCATGGTTAAGACTGTCCCTCCCCAGGCTTCCCCCTGGCCTTTGTCACACCATTTCATGCCTACCTATGTGTGTGCTAAGCGGAGAGGGTGGCTTGAACGGTCCATCATCATCCATCTTTAAGAGTGCATTTAGCTGCCACAGGAGGCCTACATGCCACCACCTGGGTCGCTGCCATGTCTCTCATGATCCCTGATTAGTTCCAGCACGTTTTGCGAGCACTCCACACCAATATTGGTGAATTGAGAGATGAGGATATCTCAACAGGAAAGTTGACATAGGAACAGGAAATAGCCTTTGCCATCACTGAGTTGAGGGTGTGGGGTGAAGATGTGCTCCTGTGATGTTGAGGAAAGCAGATATCGATCTCCTCAGGAGGGCAGGAGAGCTCACCGAGGATGAGATGGAATGTGGGATCTCCATGATGTAGAATCTACACCCGTATAAGATCCCAGACTGGTTTTTGAACAGACAAAAGGATGAAAAATATAGCCAGGTCCTGGCCAATGGTCTGTACACAAGCTTCATGAAGATCTGGACCCACTAAAGAAGATTCAGGCCCATTGAGTGCTGTGCCACTTCTGAGAATTTCATGTCTGAGGCCAGCATGCCAAGACCGTAGGGCACCATAGCCACACCATGGGTGTGTCCAAGAAGAAAGAAATCTGTAGGCCTTGTCTGTTAATAGTTTATACACCTTGGGGCGCCTGTGTGGCTTAGTCGGTTGGGCGTCCAACTTCGGCTCAGGTCGTGATCTCATGGTTCATGAGTTTGAGCCCCGTGTCAGACTCTGTTCTAACAGTTCTGAGCCTGGAACCTGCTTCAGGTTCTGTGTGTGTGTCTCTCTCTCTGCCCTCCCCCGTTCGTGCTTGCGTGTGCACATGCTCTCGCTCTCAAAAATAAACATAAAAAAATTTTTTTTAAATAGTTTATACACTAAAAATAAAAACTAAAATAAAAAGGGCATCTAATGCTGAGTAATGGTTGAGCATGTCTTGAGGTAGCACGCTGTTAGTAATTCTGTGGCTGAGCACTGCTGACTTGAGCAGTGAGAAAACTCTGGCAAATCTCATTGTCCTCCCTTAAGAATCTGTCTCATCTTTTTCAGCCCGATCATTGGAGCATGGCAAAGTGACATAGGTGACTGCTTGAATACAGTCTCTGTCCACAAATTTCTCAGACTCAATTGAGGCGAATAGAGGCATGCTGTTAGAAAAGATTAATAAGGCTGGCCCCCAGGTGCTGCAAATGGTGAGTGCAGAGCCGTGATTTTCCCAACAGATGTGAGATAAGCCACAGCTGTAGTGATCCATTGTGAGAAAGTGTCTAATATAGTCAAAAACTGTCTTTGGAATGGCACCTTATAACTAGGCTTTCCACGACGGTTCCTGGGTCACAGCCCATGGAAATGTAGTTGCCTTTCGAGGGGCTTGACTTGCCTTCTGCATTTATGTGTATGAAATCGGTTCTAGGTCTTTGGACCTGGCATCTGGCCCACTCTTTCCTGAGAATGGTTTGCCTGTGAGCAATGTGCTCGGTGACCAAGCTGCCTCCTAACCTTGTGAAATTGGCAGTGCATGAATTGTTAAATATTTTATAAACCGACATAGATCAAGATAAGATGTGCTTAAATGGGTGAGTAAACTCAGGTACCTTATTAACAGCTGCATTTCCTCATGCTTCTCAGAAATGGGCATTTCACAACCAACATTTTAAGGTGGGAGCTGATCTGAGATGTAAGCTTAATTACACAGTTTGATAAAGCCCATGAGTTGGGCCTGGGAGATTTTCTGACCTTTAAATAAGTCCGTGGAGGTGGCCCCTGCAATCTTGGATCTACTCTGGCAGGCAGTTCAGAGCCTGAACACTCAGTGTTGCTCATTTAGGGTATATTGGGTAAAAGCTGCAATTACGAGTCCGGGATGGCATCGCTAAAGCCCTGGTCTTCAGCTTAGAAAAGACTTAGGATTGGCCAGTTGTATACACAGCCAGAGAAACAGTTGGGAAACTTAGCAACTTCCAAAATAAATGTTGGCTTCTTTGTGTATATGTAGGCCTACTTTGCAGATAATGTTGACTTTGTTTTTTGAGGGGGAATGGAGGGAGGGTTTAAAACTTTTTTTAAATTCAAGTACAGTTGGCACACAATGTGACATTGGTGTCAGCTGTACAGGGTAGTGATTCAGCAGGTCTGTATGCTGTGCTCCCCACAACAGTAGCTACCATCTGTCCTCATACAGCACTGTTACGACACCACTGACCGTATGTCCTGTGCTGTGCCTTTCATCCCTGTGATTTATTCATTCCCTAACTGGAAGCCTGTACCTCCCACTTCCCTGCACCTATTGTGCCCATCCCCCACCATGGTGACCATCAGTTCTCTGTAGTTGCAGGACTGTCTCTGCTTTTTGTTGGTTATTCGCCTGTTTTGTTTTTTTAGATTACACACATAAGTGAAATCACATATTTCTCTCTCTCCGTCTGATTTATTTCACTTAGCTTAATGCCCTCTAGGTCCATGTATGTTGTCACAAATGGCAAGGTCTCATTTTTTCTTACGGCTAAGTAATTGTGTGTGTGTGTGTGTGTGTGTGTGTGTGTGTGTGCGCGCGCGCGCGCACGCACGTGTGTGTGTGTGTATATCACAGCTTCTTTATGCATTTTATCTATCACTGAATGCTTGGGCTGTTTCCATATCTTAACTATTGTAATTAGTGCTGCAGTAAACATAGGGATGTATATATCTTTTTGAATTAGTATATTTCCTTTTGGTGAATACCCCAGATAGCATTGATTTTTTGAGTGGTAAGTAGTTTCTCAAAGCTCTTGCAGACACAAAAGAAAATAAACACATCATATTCCAGAGAGCATCTCTCATTGATGAGTCTGACAGAATGTCAGTATCGGAGACGTAACTTAAGAGTCACTTTTTTGGGTGTGTAATGTGTGTGCAGTATGTGGTGTGTGTGTGGTGCATATGTATTGTGTGTGCTGTACTGTTGGTGTAAGTTGATGTGTGTGTCTCACGTGTGGCGAGGGTCTGGTGTACTTGTGGTTTTGTGTGGCATAGGTGTTCTGTGTGTGTATTTGTGGTCTGTGTGGTGTATATGGAGTATGTGTGTGATATCGGTCTTCTGTGTATCGTGTATGTTCTGTGTGTGATGATCTTTGGTATGTGTGTTGTCTATAAGCTGGTCAAATATGAGAGGTATGTGGTTGTTGTGTTTATTGTGTCTCCACGTGTGGTATGAATGTCATGTATGTGGTGCATGTGTGTTGTGTGTTTGTGGTATGTTTTGTGTGTGTGCTGTATGTCTAAGGGGTATTTGTAAGGTGTGTATGCTATGCCAGTGCACACACCGCATACACGAAATACCTACCACACGACATCACATATACACTGCCATTCACATACACCACACACAAAACATCCACTACAGTGACCACATATACACCATGCAGCCAACACATACAACTGCAATCACTCATACACCAACCACTCGTGTAAACACCACACGCACCACACATACAACACAACACATATACACCATATAACACATGTACATCACACAACATATACAACACAAAAACCACACCTGTACCAAACACACCCCACACTCACCAACCTAAACCCTACACACTGTATAGCACATATGCACTATTCATACATACCACACACACACACACACACACACACAGTTTCCTTTCGTGGGGTGGGGAGAGGGATGAGGAAGATGAAGCTTTCGTTTGCTTTAGGAGTGAGATGCCTAATGGCTGTAGGAGTTAGATGCCTCAAGTTCTTGTCTGGAGAAAGGTAAATATCTATTGCATCTAAGATGGTGACAGAAAGTTCTGTTTTATATTGGAAGAGTAATGTGGAAGAGAGAGTAGTCGTAGAGTGAAACAAACAAAAAACCAGTTCAGATCCAAGCCATCTGAGCTGTTCCCTCACCTGTAAAATGAGAGTATCTGCCTTCCCTACCTCATGGGGTTTCTGCTGCAGATTAAATATGATGATGTGTATGAAAACATTTAGGAAATTATGTAAAATATTAGTATTTTAAGCAGATAGGATTTCTTAAAATCTTTGAGTTATTCCTCAGACTCTATGATTGACGTCATTTAAATATGCTATTTCCTTTGTAATCCTAATAATCAAATTCTCTGTGAAACCCTGGAAAAGCCCAGAAATTCCTATGCAGGCAGCCCACTCTAGAACACCTCTCAGAGGGACCATTGTGAGAGTGTCTGCTGAAAACACCATTGCAGATTGCTTTGTAAGCTTGAGAAGTGTGTTCACAGTTTCTGAAGGTGGGCTGTGGCACTGATGTGAGTGGGCAACCGGCTCGTTCTTTTTAAGTAAATGTTTATATTTGTATTGACTTTGTAACAAGGACAGCAAACTTAAGCTACTTTGTTAGAGACGTTAATTAGCAGCAGCTAGGATGCCTGGTTGGGATCAGTCTGTAGAATGTGTGACTCCCGATCTTGAGGTCGTGAGTTAGAGCCCCACACTGAGTGTAGAGATTACTTAAAATAAAATCTTAAAACAAAAGTTAGCACCAGCTTATGGTTCTAGGTCCCACCCAGAACCGTAGTGTTAAAGTATGCTCATATTCTTCTTGGCTATGTGAGAAATGAAAGACAAATATAAATAAATCTCACGTTTACTACTTCTTTGAAAGCACTTGAGTGATTATTATGTAGTTTCTCAAGTTTGTTGACAACAAATGAACGCTGTGATAGTTTTGTTAAAGGATAAATTGAAAGGATCCGTGAAAGCCACAAACGTATGTATGGTCCTGCACGGAGGTCCATTGGGTAAAGTAGGGCCTCTCGAGTCTGTGTTGGGCTGGGTGACAGGCCCTGTTTCTCAGACTTTGCTTCTCAGTGGCCACTGCCCTTGTCCCTGCCAACCCTCCCCTTCCTCTTCCTTAAGAGTCTTGCTGCTGTGTTCTAACTGAAGCCTGGAGGGGAATGGTGATCAAATGGAGGCCGAGAGAACAATTCCAATCATTCACATTCCTTTTTTCCCCTGATCCAAAATCCAATCTTGAGGAAGAGATGGGACTCAGGATTGAGCTGCCCAACACCCAAGCTTTACTGATTCCTTATTTTTATCCTTTGTTAGTCACTTGGCCTTTGCCGGCTAAATGACTTGATGATCAGAAGGCTCAAAGGTCATATAAATCATACGATTTAAAAATATTTTTGTGGCCTTTTTTTCCTGGTTGTCGTAAAAATGAAAAAATTTCCTTTAGTTAACGTTCACGTTGACATCAAGATGATTTTTCTTTCTCACTACCTGCAGAGATGTAATAAGCTAATAGGCCTTGATTTGAGATAGTTTATATGGTAATTTCTTAACTCCTTTTTGTAGGATTGTTCTGTGTTTTTTCTGGGAAGAGGCAGCCTGTGAATTTCTTACCTCCAGGCCTCCATTCCCTTCCTTATGGCCTCACCTTTTGGGTGAACGGCTCTGACCTTTCTTGATCCTATGTGTCTCACTTTTATAAGCTGCAGAAGCCAGTGGAGCAGGCCATGGTGGTTTTGTTTGTTTGTTTGTTTGTTTTTACTTTTACCTTTTTGAAACCTCTCCTCTCCCCAGCTTTTCATTTTGAAATTTTTCAGACCTACAGAAAATACACAGTTTTCATGCAGAACCCCCAGTTGTTAATATTTTGCCACATTTGCTTTGTCTCTCTCCTGAGCTTTATCTGTAGATTTTGCTGAAGTATTAGAAATAGTAGCTTGCCACATCATCCCTAAATACTTGAGCATGCATCACCTAAAAATGAATTCTTCCCACCTTACCACAGCACACCATTATTAAACTCAGAAAAATAATACTCAGTGAATAATATACTCCATTTTCAAGTTCTCCAATCATTCCAAGAATGTCTTTTATAATTTATGTTCTCTTAGAATCCAGTCAAGGCTCACACATTGGATTATAGTATTATATCTCTTTAGTGTCATAATCTGGGACAGTCCCCCTGCCTTTTGTTGACATTTTGAACGCATTTTGAACCAGTTTTATGTCATTGACTGATTCCTTAATGAACCAATTCCTTATCTACAAGCTCTTGGGTTATGCCCTTTCAGTGATGAGAGTGGAAATCAACATGGTTTCCAGCCTCATTAGCCTGGAGATAGTTAAAATCCGTGTGATGGCTTCAGTCACGTTGGTAATAAGCCATGTAAGAAAATGTGAAAGACTTGTTTATGATTAACAGTTCAGCAGGATTAGCTGAGGTGACTGGTTTCCTGCCCTGCCCTCTGGCCATGTGGGCTTACAGCTTCCAGGCTCACTACCACCCTCAGGCATCTCATCCTGGGAATTCTGAGTGAGATTCAGGGTTTATAAAATAAACTCATTGGATGTCTGGTGATAGGAATGTTTTGTGACACTTTTTGCTAATAGATTTTGAAGGACATGTTTTCTCAAGATAGCACCTTCTACTTTCTGAATCCATACTTCTAATTTTTTTTTTTTAACTTAAGTATGTATTGGTCTATCTAAGCTGATCTGATCTGCAGATCTTCTGGAACATACATTGCTGCTGACTCTTGGCACAAGGTCTCCATCCATGTGTTATGGACACTTTATATTTCAAATTTTTCTTTAATTGTTCTAATGCTGCGTCGTCTGCTAGAGCCTATAGTTTGTCATGAGCCAATTCTGTGCACCCAAGGCCCTCGAGCAGATGTGTGCTTACCATGTTTCTGGCACTATTTGTAAAGCTTGTGGGGATTAAATGAGATAGCCCCATGAAGTGTGAGTACCCTTAATCCTGTAACCAGGATGACAAAACTGATGCACTCAGAGAGATTAAGCAACTTGCTCCATACCACATGGCTAGTAAGTGGCAGAGTGGGGGGCTAAACCCTGCAATTTGATTCTAGAATCTGTGTCAATACATAATGCCGCTGCAGGGATACTGCCTATCTTTTAAGAAATCCCAGATGCTGTTTTGAGGCAGATGGTGTAGCACTGAAATACTGGTTTTGATGTCTTTACTAAAGTATTTATTTGTGAGATTTAAATTTTTTTAATGTTTATTTATTTTTGAGAGAGAGAGAACATGCATGCTCACAAGCAGGGCAGGGGCAGAGAGAGAGGGCCACAGAGGATCCGAAACAGGGTCTACATTGACAGCCTGATGCAGGGCTCGAACCCATGAGCCGTGAGATCATGACCTGTGCTGAAGTCAGGCGCTTAACCCACTGCGCTAAGCTCACAAACAGGGGCCCCTGGGTGGCTCAGTTGATTGTCCGACTTCAGCTCAGGTCATGATCTAATGGCTTGTGAGTTCAAGCCCCGTGTCCGGCTCTGTGCTGATGGCTGGGAGCCTGGAGCCTGCTTCAGATCTGTGTCTCCCTCTCTCTCTGGCCCTCCCCTGCTCACACTCAGTTTCTCTCTCTCTCAAAAATAAATAAGCATTAAAAAATAAAATAAAAATAATCTCAGAACAGTGTTACTAGTGAGAAGTCCACCTTTGTTAATCCCGCAAATCCATCAGATGTCCTGATTTTTGGTCAGGTCGAGTCCTTGAGGGACCCTATCCCATGTTGGCAACTTCAGGGCTTTTCCTGCTGTCAGGAGCTCCACATCCTTCTGTCTGGACTCTGGCCCGCTTGACTTTCAAATGAAAGAAAGACTTTTAGGGCACAATCTCAGGGAGCGGGCTGATGGAAAGAAATGGTTCTGTCCTCCAGAGTAGTTTATGAGGAAACTAGTAAGTCACTTGCCCTCATTCCTTGCCACTAAAAGATGAGTTCTTATGGTAACGATAAATAGGCAATAAAGTTAAGCCAGCCCTCAGCCAACTGTCTTTTTCTGGGCCAAATGAATGTGAATTGACCTCATCATAAATCACAACTCTCTGACACCTACAGGAAACTCGTAAGAAATAAAAGCAGCTGGGGAGAAAGAACTGGAACGTCAATACTGAATGAGAGAATGCCCCTGACAGACCATGAAAGAGAACTCTCAAATGGATAATAAATATATAGTGGTAGATGTAATTATTTCATCTTTTAAAATAAGATTTTAAAAATCTCTTTAAGTACTTGTTTGCATTTTAAGGTAATACTCAACTTGGTTACTATGATTGCTGAACTCTTCAAAAGGGTGATCTGATTATGTTTGACTATTCTCCCAAGGGACCAAAAAGGGAAGTTCTCAGCTTTTTATAGTATGAGGCCTCTAGAGGTTTTCACTTGGGGGATTTAAAAACAAGTTTCCTGTCTCTATATGAAAAAAAAAAAAAAAAAGACTAGAAAGGCTCATAGGGAGATGATGGTGGTTGGGAATGATGGCTAGTTCTTAAAAAAAAAAAACTTCTTATAATTTACAGCTTAAAAATAAAAACATTTAAAAGAAAGGGAACAGATTCATCAGCCTCTGACCTGGAATAGAATGGGAAGACCAGAGAAGGTAGCCTTGTCAGGAGAAAGGCAGAGGAATTTCCTCCGATCTTGTTGGGGTTGCTGGTTAGTGATTAATGAGACCAGCCTCACTGCTTCTCTTAGAGTCGTGACTAGTGTTGAAATCAAAAAAGAAGAAAAGAGAACTTATCCCAACTCGACACATCTTCAAATTTTTCTTTTCTTTTTTTAATTAACAAAGGGTCTCTGAGCAATCAGAAGAATCCTTTATTTAGAAATTGAAATCCCCAGCCCCCCCCCCCCATTTACCTGTTCAGGAAGAAATAAAATGGAACCAAACATCTACATTCCCAGGAATCATTTCAAAACATTAGTACTGTGCATGGAGGCAAATGAAATCCGATCTCCCCATAATGTTGGAAGAGTCCAACTCAAAGCCAGATACCGGGTTTGGATTTCTGCGTTCTCACATAGTAATACTCCAAGAAGGTCCATCTACTCTAGATTAGCCATCTAGAAAATCAGATCCTTTGCAGATCCTACCCAAATGGTAGACTAGCTGACTTTTCCATAATACTGGAAAACAGTTGCATCTAGTCTCTGGATCAAGGGTGACCCCAGCTCCAACTGGACTTCCTGAGTTGTTAATTTATCCAGTCATCCATCCATTCGACAATCATATATTGATCATATACTATGTATGGGCCACACACTATGATGGATTCTGCAAGCACAAAGATACACAGTCCCTTGCTTGTAGGAAAACCTGTGGTTTCAACAGTGTTAGGAGAGGGGCTGCAGAAGTACTATGAATGCTCAAAGGGGAGAGTAACTCAGGCTGGCAAGGGATGGGACCAACAGAGGAGAAGGGTAAGAAAGGTGTTGGATGGAAGAGGCTTTTGGTTGAGTCTTAAAAAGGCCAGTAGAAGTTGGCCACTTTGATCAGGTAAACAGAGGACTAACCATGCACTGAAGGTGCTGAGGCAGATGGTTTGGAACTACACACCATTAAGAATGGCTAGAGGGGCACTTGGGTGGCCCAGTTGGTTAAGTGTCCGACTTCAGCTCAGGTCATGATCTCACAGTTTGTGAGCTTGAGCCCCGTGTCGGGCTCTATGCTGACAGCTCAGAGCCTGGAGCCTGCTTCTGATTCTGTGTCTCCCTCTCTCTCTCTCTGCCCCTCCCCTGCTCAAGTGCGCTCGCTTGCGCGCACGCTCTCTCTCTCTCTCTCTCAAAAATAAACATTAAAAAGAAAAAAAAATGGCTAGAGCCTGGTGTCTGGGATTATGGTGGGGGCTCAAGGCCAAAAGTAGGCAGACCATGAGGTCTGGTGTGCCATGCTGAGGGCTTGGGTTCTATCTTGATGCCATGGCAAACTATTACAGGACAAGCAGTGGAGCCACGGGATTCGATTCACGTTTGCTTAACCCCCCAAATAATGGAAAGTTTATAAGACATTATGCTTATTTGGACTTTGTCTTTTCTTTTCCTTTTTTAATTTTTTTGAGAAAGAGAGCAACAGAGTGCAGGCTGGGGAGGGCAGAGAGAGCAATCTGAAGCAATCTCCAGTCTCTGAGCTATCAGCACAGAGCCCGACATGGGACTCGAACCCACGAACCGTGAGATCATGACCTGAGCCGAAGTTGGACACTTAACTGACTGAGCCACCCAGGTGCCCCTAGACTTTGTTTTTTCAAATGATGAAGGTGATGTCAGAAATAGAAAGTCAGGGGTGCCTCGTTGGCTCAGTCAGTAGAGGCATGCTACCCTTCATCTCTGGGTCCTGAGTTCAAGGACCACATTGGATGTAGAGATTACTTTTAAAAATAGAAAATAAAATATGACCTCCCAGAATATTTAAAAAAAAATGAAAGAAAAAAATAGAAAATCAGTGTTTTTCAGGCCAGTATATAATCAGTTAGTGATGTACGGTTGTTTCAGCTAACTAAACGCCAGGCTCAGTCTTGCATTTGGTACCTATTTACTGAATGAATAAATGGGAAAACTAAAGGCTAAAAAGCCTTTGTATAGGATCGTAGCTTTCACAGTGAAGCTGTACCTGATTTTTGTCAAGTTCATATGAGGATTTACAAAGGAGTCTGGTCGCCTCAGGAAGCACTCAGTCCATCAAGGCAGCAGTTACTGGCTGTGGTGCCGGCTGCTGCCCTTGCCTGGTCTCCCAGCCGAGGGTGAGCAGAGCCTGTGCTGGCCGGTTCCTGGCTCCTGATGTCAGGTAGGCTTGTGTTCCAGCGGGTTACCGGGCTACCACTTTGCCTATGCCTGTGTTTTAGTGCATCCTTAAAAGGCCTCCTCTGTTCACCTTGCTTAACACTGCCCCACTTCCCTTCCACACGACAAGTATTTAGGTCCTTTGTTGTCCATTTTTCTCGATTCACGTCCAGCTTAGCACTTCTAGAATTCAAAGCATTATTTCAGCTCTGGAATCACGTCTGTCCACCTGTAAATGCTATTTGAGATAGCAGTTATAATGAGATGATCCAGGGGAAAAATTCCAAGAGACAGTCTTTGCTAGTGATGTCTTACTATGGTATTATTTTTTATTACAATGTTTTCAGTGCATTTTAATGTTTTCAGTGATTTATTGGCTGTCCACTGTCGATCAATAGCTTCCCTGAATGTGTAGGACACCTTCTGTGCTATAAAAACAAAACTGTAGAACATGTTTAGTAGATAATTTGGATTGAGAAAATACACAGAAGAACAGTATTAACAGAGGTTTATGTATATTTTGTGCCATGTGAGTAGTGTTAAAGCAATATTTTTAGGGATGCCTGGGTGACTCAGTTGGTTAAGTGTCCAACTCTTGGTTTTGACTCAGGTCACGATCTCATGGTTCCTGAGTTCAAGCCCTGCTTAGTATTCTCTCTCCCTCTCTCTCTGCCCCTCCCTTACTTGATCTCTCTCTCAAAATAAATAAAAATAAACTTAATTAAAAAAAAAAAAACAACAAAGTTTTTAACCTTTCTTCACCTCTGGGTCAGCACCACAAAATCTTAGGGTTCTGGGAGCCCCTGTCTGGAAAAAAACAAAACCACTGTTTTTCAGCACTAAGAATGATGAACATTCAGTAGAGGGAAATATCATTTCGGGTGGGTAGGTCACAGAGGGTATATCAGAGGAGAGGCTAAACTCTACTACAGAAATTTTTTAAACCCCAAATCTCAGTGGGTTATAACAGCAAAATAAAGGTTTGTATCTTACTCACATGTTTTTCAGCAATCAGTTGGGACTTGGTTCCCTGTTGTCTTCCCTCCAGGACCTAAGCTGACAGTAGCCTCTATCAAAACATTGCCTGTCTTGTGATGGAGGGAAATGATCTAGCAAACCATGCCTTGGCTCTAACAGCTTTTTCCCAGAAATAACACGTGTCTTTTCTACTCACATTTCATTGGCCAGAACAAGTCATGTGACCACACCTGAGTTCAACAAGGCACTGAATGTTGGGCCAACAGTAATACAGAGGTCTCTGCTAAAAAGTGACCTTAATACTGGTGGATTGCCATGATTTACCATAGTAGACACAATAGAGGAGAAGAAGGATCTAACTGCTCAGTCAATGCTGACAGCATTGTTAAGAAAACAAAACTCTTCCATGTGAAACCCTTAGAAAACTAACTGAAAGGGAGAATTTTGTTTTGTTAACCTATAATTGAGCAGAATATTTTTCAGTGCCAAAGCATGTAGTGTCACTTTTGTAAAGTCTATTTATTTATTTTGAGAGAGAATGGGAGCATGAGGAGGGGAGGGGCAGAGACAGAGAATCCCAAGCAGGCTCCATGCTGTCGGTGCAGAGCCTGACATGGGGCTCAAACCCATGAACGGTGAGATCATGACCTAAGCTGAAATCAGGAGTTGGACAGACACTTAATGGACTGAGCCTCCTAGGTGTTCCTTGTAGTGTCATTTTATAGAACTATTGTAAAGGGGAAATCAGGGTGGATCAAAGTAATCTGGGGAAACTTCTTAGAATTAGGTTTTTGTGGAATGCATAGGATTTGTAAAGGCTGAAAATCCAGGGATGCATTTTAGGTCAAAGTTGACAGAAGTAAAGATGAGGCTGAGCCTAGGGTAGGGAAAGGAGCCTGATCCCATGAGGAGCATCTGTGAGCAGGTAGTGAGAAATATGAGTGCAGGGTGGGTGACGGAAGACCCTGAAAGCCTGGGGGAGGAATTTGGATCTGATGTGCCAGTATTTACTAAAAGTAGTCCTGGAGAGGCACCAATATCTTGTGAAATGCTGCAGTAAGATATTTATTGAACACCTGCTATGCACCAGGCACTGTTCGCTACGAATAGAGCAGTGAACAAAACAGGCAAACCAAACAAAATAGTAAACACACAGGGAGTGCATTTGTATGTTGCATTCTAGTTGAGACAGACATTATGCAAGTAAATGATTCAATTTACAATCTTAAAGAATGAAAAATGCATGAAAAAAGATACACAGGATTGGAGAATGATCAAGCTATCCAGGGCAGTGTGGTAGTATTAGTACATCAGGGGGATGAGATGGGGAGGATGACAAGACACCGGTGAAGACTGATAAAGTGAGGGAGTCCTAGGTGATAGCCAGCATCCACAGGCCCAGCATCCAACAGCAGGATTGGCACACTCAACTGATGAAAACCTCCTGATCCAGGCCTAGTACATCCGTGTACAAGATACTAGGAATACTGGGTCCAAAGAAGGTGGCCATTGGGATCTGCTCATGTATCAGTTGGAAAAGCGCTCAGTGGATGTGGTGCCTAGATCCAAAGCATGCAGGTGTGACACCCGTGCAGAAGCCCTAATGACCTCTGAGTTCCACAGCCTCCTCTGGGCCCACGCTCTCACAACAGGTAGCCCCGCTTGGGACCCCACACCAAGATCACTGTACAGTGGGAAACTCTGGTGCAGCAGACGTTGGTGTCCAAAAACTGCCTAGGAGTGCTGGGATGCCTCCTGTGTCCCCTTCATCCCCCTATTAACCTGAGCCACAGGACCCATGGCCCTTAATGGAATTTGGAATTGCCCCATCATTGCTTCCAGGCAGAACATAGCACTGGCTCTTACCACAGTAACAGCAGGATCCCTGGGACACCCGATTCCTTTCCAAACCCCTGAGCCCCTTCTCAACAAGTTCCTCTGTTCATAAACAAGATCAGCTTCGTGGGGATCAAGTGGCTGACTTGGGGGGGTCATCGCATCTGTTCGAGTATGGGTTCTTGGCTTTGCATGTACAGAAACAGACTGGGTGTTCATGGTGGCTGGCCAGAACCCCTCACTTCAGTACAGAAGCCACGGTAAATGCTGGCTGATTTGCCATAACGGAGGGCGTGTGCATGAATTTTGGGTTCCAGGTATAGAGTAAATGAGTTTTGCCCATGTGTTTATTTCTGTTGCTGTTCCATCCTCCCTACTTTTTAAGCCTTATCTTTGTAGATTAGAAGCCAAACATTTCAGGAAAAGCACCTAACAGCCAGGTCCCCTGAGGTATATCCACCCCAGATTCCACACTTTGGGGCAAAGTCTCTAAGGCTTGCCTATAATCCTTAAATAGCAGTTTGCAAACCAGTTTGGGGTTTGCATACCAAAGGGAGCAAACAGGAGCTTTAACTTCTCAAACCATCTTCATAGTACCCTCAACCTCTGCCTTCTGTTTCCAATTCTCCAGAGGGAGAAGGAAAAAAATCTCAACACCAGAAATGGTGCATATAGAAATCTTGGGACACCAGTTTGCATTTCTTTCGTTTTTCTTTTTGTCATTTTGTCTTTTTTTGTTGTTTGTTTGTTTGTTTTAGTTAACATACTGTGCAATATTGGTTTCAGGAATAGAATTCAGTGATTTATCATTTACATACAACACCCAGTGCTCATCCCCCCACACCTCCTTCCATCAACCCTCAGTTTGTTCTCTATCATTGAGTCTCTTGCAGTTTGTATCCCTCTCTCCTCTTCCCCCACTCCCCTTTCCATATGTTCATCTGTTTTGTTTCTTAAGTTCCACATGTTAGTGAAATCATATGGTATTTGGCTTTCTCTCATTGGCTTATTTCACTTAGCATAATACATTCTAGCTCCATCTATGTCATTGCAAATGGTAAGATTTCATTCTTTTTGGTGGCTGAGTAATATTCTATTGTGTATATGTGTGTATGTACATACTCAAATACACCACATCTTCTTTGTCCGTTCATCACTTGGTGGAAATCTGGGCTGTCTCCATAGTTTGGCTATTGCTGATAATGCTGATATAAACATCAGGGTGTATGTACCCCTTTGAATCGTATTTTTGTATTCTTTGGGTAAATACCTAGTAGTGCAATTGCTGGATAACAGGGTAGTTCTATGTTCATTCTTTTGAGGAATCTCCATATTCTCTGTTTTTGCCTTTGATTTTTCATCTTGTCGGTAGCTAGAGCAGTGCAGAAAAGTGACTGGGAACAAAGCATGTGGATGGACTACCCAGCTCTGTCTCTTGTTACAGCAGTTCTTTTTTTTTTTTTTTTTTCTTTTTGAGTTTATTTATTTTGAGAAAGAGAGGGAAGGAGAATCCCAATGAGGCCCCAATATGTCATCAAGGAGCCCAACACAGGACTCAATCTCATGATCCGTGAGGTCATGAGCTGAGCCGAAATCAACAGTTGGACGCTTAATGGACTGAGCCACCCTGGCACCCCGTCACAGAAGTTCTTAAATTTCAGTATGCATGAGAATCCCCTGGCTTCTTACTAAAACACAGACTACTGGTCCTCATTCTCAGCTTCTGATTCAGTATATCTGGGGTGGAGCCCAAGAAAGTGCATATTTAACTAGTTCCCAGGTGACGCTGATGCTGCTGGTCCTGCGGCCACACTCGGAGAATGGCGGCCTTCTGAGGTTACCTAAGATTGTGTCCACTTGGGTAAAAGGCTAATCCTACTAGTAGATACCACTTACAGTTGTCGGGGGTGTTAAGTGAATATGCACAAAATGCTTTGAGCTATGAACACTATGCAAGCATAGCCAGTCTGGAAATTTTTGCCCATGCTTTTTGTCCCTGTTTTATTTGCTCTGGTTTGTATGTGTTTTGTTTTCGTAATGAGTCACTTAGCAGGAACCTCTTTTCCTCTACTTCGAAGTCAGAGGACATGTGAACTTTGGAGGCCAAATGTTCAACTTGATTTAAGTAACGTGCTGTTTTCACCTTGTCCATTATTGAATGCAGGGCTTCGTAGCTGCGTGTCAAGCTGTGTGTGTGTGCGGGTAGTGGGAAGGTGCACAAGTGAAATGGAAGGTTTGGTGTCAGATCTTTGACTCATACTTAGGGAAGGAGGAAGGAATTCATCAGCCTTACAACAGCCTTGCCCACTGAGCTGTTATTCCCACTTCTATATGCGGACGCTCTATCAGGCAAGCTCCCTCAAGCTCTGACTTGGGTTCAGAGGGTAATTGTAGGGATACACAGAGCAATGCAGAGTCTGGGAAACCAGCAGCTGATTCATCCCTCTGGATACCAGAGCTACGTGGATCATACAGTACATACAAACAAGCCTCATGAAAAACCGGAATGTGGCTCATCATTACAGCCACTCTGCTCCAGTGGCCAGGCCACCCAGGCAGAGTCTGCTTCTCTCTGGGCACGTTCCACTGAGAAGCTCTGAGCAGAGTCAGACAGGATAGCCTTCAAATCGGGTGTCTTATCTTGGCTCAGTTGGTCATCCCAGGTGGCAGCCTGGGTCTTGCCCCAGGTGTAAACCATAGCAACACAACATTGAAAGAATTGCCTGGGAACGTTTCCCACGGGGGAGGTTGGCTCTGGCCTATCTAGAACTTTCAGGGAGATTAAGGCAGCCTGGAGTCCTCAGAAGAATACAGAGTTTGGAATCAGACCTGGGTTAGAACCCTGCCACTTGAATCAGTTTCCTTAACAGTAAGTTGTAGGTACCACCCACCACATGAAAGTGTTGTGAAGCTCAGGTAACAAAGTGCTTAGGGGGTCTGATGCATAGGAGAAAAAAAATATTTGATTTCATCACCCTATCACTCAAACCCTTATCACTCATGGTGTGCCATTGTCAACTCTTGTAGACTCATATGTTAATTTAAGGCTTTTTTTTTTTTAAGGCTTTATATGCTATGGAACTATTTCCTTCCATGGTACCTTTTTTTTTTTTTTGGAGAGTGTACCACATGAGCAAGGTGGGGGGAGGGGCAGAGGGAGTGAGAAAGGGAATCCCAAGTAGGCTCCATGCATAGCTTGGAGCCTAACCTGGGGCTCAATCCCACAACCCTGGGATCCTGACCTGAGCTGAAATCTAGAGTCAGACACTCCACCAACTGAGCCATCCAGGTGCCCCTCCATGGTACTTTTTAAATGAAAATCTGTTTTACATGGTTGTAGTTTATATAATTTTGTATTCTTATTTCTTTCACATGATATAATAGTTTTGTTATAAATTCTGTATGTAATTTTAGTGGATTTACATAAAAATACTTACTGAAGTGGCTCAGTCAGTTAAGCGTCCGACTTCGGCTCAGGTCATGATCTCGCAGTTTGTGGGTTCAAGCCCCACATCAGGCTCTGTGCTGACAGCTCAGAGCCTGGAGCCTGCTTTGGATTCTGTGTCTCCCTCACTTTCTGCCCCTCCCCTGCTTGTGCTCTGTCTCTCTCTCTCTCTCTCTCTCTCTCTCTCTCTCTCTCTCTCTCAAAAATAAATAAACATTAATTTTTTTAAAAAAAACTTAATTTTGAACATCTAACAAGAGTATTGGTTGAATAAATGGTAATGTATTCATATGGTAAGATATTAAGCAGCCATTTAAAAAGGAGTATATGTGTTAACATAGAAGCATGTTCATGATTATATGTAAAATGAAATGGTTTTACCTAAAGATCAGGTGGCTTCCAGATCTATCTGGACATTCACTATCTCAGTCTCAACAAGCTTTCACATTTTAATGGGCCTCAGAATCACCAAGGGAGACTATTAAATGCAGATTTGGGGCTTTACCCCTAGAGTTTGATTTAGCAGATGGGGCTCAGGGGTTGGCATTTTTACAAGGATCCACGTGATTCTGATGTGGGTATGACACTCCTCCCATCTCTACCTGTTGAAGTTGTACTTAGCTTTCCAAACTTCTCCATCTGCTTTCTCCTGAACACCTGAAGTACTTCTTGGCATTTATTATCTGTTTTCTTGTCTTTGGATCTTTGTGAATCCTTCTAAATTGTAAAACTTTTCCTGATCTTCCGAGCAAACCCAGTGAGACACCTATGTCACACCCCCGGGATTTGTGTCAAGCTCCCAGTTCCTGAATATAATATAGATCATGAAATATTTGAAATCCAAGTTTCGCTTACTCTGTAGTGAGGAGAAAGGCACCAAGCATTTCAGAACTCTTCACATCTGGCATTAGAAAGAATTTGGGGGAATAGGGTAGCCTTTCCAACCTCGATAAGAAAAAAAAAATCTTGTTTAAATTACCCTTGTCTTGGCAGTCATACTGTGAAAAGTAAAGTTTGTTCTCTGTGCATTTACTCTGGTCTAAGCCAGAGGTGGCCAGTGCTTGTGGAGAGGGGGTTAAAACCCTTCAAGAAGCTTGTCATTCCAAAAGCATTGCATGAATATCTTCCAGGATCATTGGTTGGTTTTCATTCTCAAACGTGGTGCCACTGAGGTTATTCGAGGTACATTTCTCATCTTGCAGTTCACTTAGGAGCCATTCATGCTAAAATGGAGATTGAGTTACCCACAAAGTATTTGTTCACTTAGGTTTTTATTGGTTTGATTTCCGTCCTTCCTTAAGCCAATTAGTATTGGCTATCCATGTCAAGTCTGGTTTTGTTGTCTTTCCCTAGCCTTACGTAACAAGCCAGCTGTTGCAAATCGGTTGTGATAGTGTTATCACAATTGGTAAATATTAGGTTGAGATTATTGAATTTTCCCCCTTGCCTAGGAGGGGACCAGGTCATATTCTGTACAAATCTGATTATTCTAGCTTTAAAAGCATTAATAGCCAGGGAAAAGAATTCTCCAGAAGGAACCCTCAAGAACCAGGGTTACTAGCTCGCTCAGAAAGTTTTTCCTTACTCACATGAAAATATTAACTTTGTAGAAGTGGAACTCCAGATGCCCTAAGAATTCATACCGGGGAATAGAAGCTTCTGAGGTTAATGAGATGGTTCTGATGAAAAATCACTGGCTGGCTTATACTTGCCACATGGCAAACTTGGAATCATTCTTCAAAACCCTGTTAAGAAGTCATCTATAAACCCCTAGATCTATAAAGTTTTTCATGATCCCCTCCTTGGGGAAAATTAACCATTCCTTTTATTCTACAGGCACAACGGTACCTACATACACTTCTGTGGCCATATGCATTACAGTCTAGTGTAATGATGTGTTTGCGCATCACTAGTCTCCACTTAGATCAGAAATTCACTGGGTGTCGAGAGTATAACTTACCTGTACAGTCTGTTCACCTGCCTAAATGGCTGGATACGGTACTACTAAATGAATGAATGTATGAATGAATGAGGATTCTGCACTAAACAGGTGGCATCAGTCAGATACATGGCATTTTGTGGGTGTTTTCTGAGAAATCCTGCAGTTACTGAATTTAAAGCATCATTCTGGCATGAAAAATTTCCTTACAAAATTGTTATAATAAATTATGAATGCTGGAAAAGACAGGCTGAGTATCTGTTTCTCCCTGGATTCCTCATGCCAACGGAGTGTTCCTCAGCCTGTGGGACCCCTGATTTAAGGGACTAGATCTGAAATTCCACAGAAACCTTCACATTAGCCCAGGAGCTGCTGTTAAATTCCTTCTCTGGGCTCGTGAATTCTACAGAAGGCTCAGATAGCACGGACATTTGAACTTTGTGTCTATGTGATAGCTTTCGAATATACTCCTCAATTTCTAATTTTAAAGTCTTTGTATTTAAAAGAGCCTGATGACTAAAAGAGATGATTTTAGTCATCTCTTCATCATCTCATCATCAGTTATCATGATGACTGAAAGAGACCTCTTCATTTTACTGATTAGGAAACCAAGCCTCCAGGGAGACGGGCAGTTTTCGTTATTAGAAGGCTCACTGGAATTGAAGTCAAATAGGTCAGGTCTTGGCTCTGGGGCTCAAATCACAGCTTCTCACTGGCTGTGTGATCAGAAGCAGCTTACTTTAATGTTTGGAAGATCAGTTTTCTCACTTGTAAAGTTTGGTTCACGATCCGTCTCAGTGGGTCACGTAAGGGATTACTGAGATAGTGCGTAGCGGGGTCCCAGCCATGATGTCTGCACAGAGCAGATCCTCATTGATCTTTAATCTCTGCCCTTCCTTGCCAGAATCCAGCTCCTCAGGCAGGGTTAGGATTTAGAAGTTTTCCTTGAGGCATCATTAGGATACATTGTTCCCAATTTACTTGGCAAGACTCAAGCACATAAAGGGCACTCCTTGCCAAGGAGCTGTGTTACATCAGGGTTTGAATACAAGATTCAAGATTTCTTACTTTAAAAACAATATCCCCAAAATAAGTAAATAAATACATACGTACATACATACGTACAATCTCCTTTCTGAGTTCCACGTTTTATTGCTTGTTGCTTTTTTCACTTGTACTGAGAATTAAGGCACCCTCCCAGTCAACCATTGACTGTAATTTAAGTTTGTATAATTATGAAAATTAGCAAGATCCTTTCTGAAAAGCACTAGGGACTCAGAGCAAAGCGTATAAACGTTTTGGAAAAATACGACCTGTGTAACCTAATCAGTTTTCGATTTTTAAAAAATCGCGTTCTAAAACAAGAAGTTAAATATCTGTGCTAAATTGAAGGGATCTGGGCTGGTAGGGAACTAAGCATTTTAAGCACGGAGGTGTCAGTCCTATGTGCTCTGGGCATCACAAGACATGAGTCAGGTGGGAGAAGCCGCAGTTTGCTGTCTTCTCGTTCTCCCAGAGTTCATTTGTCATTTTCAAACACAACTTATTTTTCTACCTTTCTCTTCCCTGTAAAGGCAGAAACCTATGGGTTCTTGTTGTGGGGCGCTTCCCAAAGGAGCATAGAATTGGGATTCCAGAGTTCAAATACGTGGCCAACATGCATGGAGATGAGGTACGTATGTGGCTCAAATATCTGGAAAGTTGCCGGAGGAGCTTCCCCTCGGGTCTCTTGAGTTCCATGTAAATGCTAAGGAAGCAACATAAATTACACCAACGAGTCTGGAAAGGTCTTCCCACAAGGCCTTCTGAGAGAACATAAGGAACCAGGGTCCGACAGCCACCACCACCAGTGCCCTGGGAGGGTACCTGGAGTCAGCTCTGTGCTGGGACTGGAAGAATAGCAGAGGCCAAGTTCTGCACTGCCAGCTGGGTCCCTGAGACCCTTCGTGGGGTGACTTCTCCCGCCTCCTGGCGGGCAGCAAGGTGATGAGCTAAGGAGCTGTATTGTATTTGAACTCAAAACAATCAGAAGACCCCAAATAGCTAATCTAAATTCCTAATATCTATTTTTCTGGAAGCGTTTGTCACCTTCTTTTAATCTTCTACTCAGTGTTTTCAATCCTGAAGTTTAGACCATCAAGCTTAGGGTTCTCCCATTCAACAAATGCTCTTAAATTTTATAATCATGCATTGCTTCTTCTCCAACTTATCAGGGATAAACTCTACTTTTGGTTTTGTTTGATGTCATGTCATTTATTTTGTTTTGCAATTACCCCTACTTGCCAGTCATTCCTGCCAGGCATTTGAGGGTGCGCATCTCCATTTCTTCCCTCCCTCCCTCAGACTATTTTAAGAACATGGCAACTGCAGTATTTTCTGTTCACCAGGCTCCCACACGCTCGGCCAGTCAAGTGGAGGGGAAAGATAGTTCCCAGTCATCACAGTCAAGAAAATTTACATAGGAATATGGGTAACACCCTATAAAACATAATTTAACTTTAAGGAACGTCAAAGTAAATGCATAGGGCAGTAAGTACAACCTAGTGACTTGTTAAAACGCTTGGGAATTTGCAGTAGTGTGGGTGGCAGGCTCTAATCAGATGCTGGGCTCCCTGTCCTGACTTAACCACCCCCCCCCCACCCCGCCCCGACCCCAAGCTCCTTGGGAGCAGGACCCACCTCTCCTGACACACAGAGCTTGCCCTTTTCCGGGCATGCTGCCCGACCTGTCCTGCTGGGAAAAGGTACTTTGCAGCTGGAGCCCAGATGCAAACAAATACTTGCCTCTAAGGAAGGGGTTGGCCTTTGGACCCGATTTGTGAGTAGATGCAAGGTCAGTCCCCTCGTGACTCTTCTGAGTGATCGGGCTGTGCCTATCAAAGACTCGATGTCGCCGGGAATCTGACCGATACTGTAATAAAACAACTGTTCACTGCAGACCCCAGCCCAGACTTCCCTCTTGTCATCTGGTCTACTGATCAAGATCCCATGGAATCCGTTTTTAGTAAGAGACATACAGCATTCATGAGGTTCAGTAGTTTCTTTATTGAATTCTTGGGACTTCAGAGGTTGCAGCGTGCTGCTCAGAAATAGTCCTCTGAGCTGAAGCTTTCAAAGAGAAGCCAGAGTCCTTTCCCTTACTTGCCTCCGAATTTGCTTATTCCTAACATGCACTTTCCCAAATTTCTGGCATTTGCTAATATATCCCGTCAAATCAGGGCTCTCTGACTCACTCACTCTGATTCTTTGAAGAATGCTAAGGACTGGGGCGCCTGGGTGGCTCAGTCGGTTGGGCGTCCAACTTCGGCTCAGGTCACGATCTCGCGGTATGTGGGTTCGAGCCCCGCGTCGGGCTCTGTGCTGACTGCTCAGAGCCCAGAGCCTGTTTCGGATTCTGTGTCTCCCTCTCTCTCTGACCCTCCCCCGTTCATGCTCTGTCTCTCTCTGTCTCAAAAATAAATAAACGTTAAAAAAAAAAAAAAAAAAAAAGAATGCTAAGGACTGAGACCAAGAAGGGGAAAGGGCCCAGTGTGTTTGGGGACAGGGACCTGAGGCCCTGTTATCCCCCACATGTCCCGGCTGGTAGCAGTGTCAGGGCAGTGTGGGCCACTGAGGAACTTGTCCTGAAGGTGAGATCTTGTGCCTTGTCCCCTCCTGGTGCATCAGGAGCTGGGGACAGGGATGGCTTCACACAGGAGCTGAGGAGTCTGTGTGAGTAGAGGGTCCAACCACCTTACTCAGCCTTCTTCCTTTCTCAGATCTTTTGGAATTGAAAGAGCATTTTCCAGGACCCACTGTTAAAAAGCAACATGGCTGGGGTGCCTGGGTGGCTCAGTCAGTTAAGCGTCCTACTTTGGCTCAGGTCATGATCTTGTAGTTGATGAGTTTGAGCCCCGTGTCAGGCTCTGTGCTGACAGCTCGGAGCCTGGAGCCTGCTTCAGATTCTATGTCTCTCTGTCTCTCTCTGTCTCTGTCTCTGTCTCTCTCTCTCTTCCCCTCCCCCACTCATGCTGTCTCTCTCTCTCAAGAATGAATAAAACATTTTTTAAAATGTTTTTTAAAATAACAAAAATAAAAAATAAAAAGCTACATGGCTAACATTTGAGGGCAATGGTTCTCATCTTTAGATGGATTCCTCACTATTCTGCCACAAATTTTGAGTGCTGACCTCAGGGTGTATGGATCTTCTGTAAGAGTCTGTGGGCCTCATGTGGAGAAACCCACAGGAGATATACATGCACTCAGTGGCATGGTGGGCACAATTGACCACACTATTTTTAAAATGTTTCTTCCTGGGTCGCCTGGGTGCCCAGGTCAGTCAGTTAAGCATCTGACTCTTGATTTCGGCTCAGGTCGTGATCTCAAGATTCATGGGATGGAGTCCCGAGTCAGGCCTTGTGCTGGCAGTGGGAGAGTCTGCTTGGAATTCTCTCTTCCTCCCTCTCTCTCTTTCTGTCTCTGTCCCTCCCCCACTTGAGCACACACTCTCTCAAAAAAAAAAAAATTTAAAAAATAAATGTTTCTTTTCTTTCCTGGACCCAACCCCACAGAGGTGTGGGTGTTTTCCTACACTTATACGATGGCTTGATGGTAGTCAGCATCAGCAGCATCCAGGAGACCCAGTCCTGCCGAGCATACCTGCTGTTTTCCCCCCATGAATTTTTACTTTACCTCCTTATGCCTTGTCTTAAAATCCAGTCTTTTTAGCGGTGCCTGGGTGGCTCAGTCGGTTGAGTGACCGACTTCGGCTCAGGTTATGATCTCATGGTTCGTGGGTTCAAGCCCTGCGTCGGGCTCTGTGCTGACAGCTCAAAGCCTGGAGCCTGCTTCGGATTCTGTGTCTCCCTCTCTCTCTGCCCCTCTCCTGCTCGTGCTTTGTCTCTCTCTCAAAAATAAACATTAAAAAAAAAAGTCCGGTCTTTTAAAAATTAAAAACAATCTATTATAAAATCAATCATGTACATCTTAGAATATAGGTAAACAAACAAAACACTGTATTTGATCATCCAAAAATTAGTACCGTTAAGTCCTTACTATTATATCCTTCTAGATGTTTATGTGTGCACGTGTGCATTTTTATTAAATGAGCTATGCTAATTTGCTATTTGTAACATTTTTACGTTAATACTAGCTACCTTTCAGGTCAATAAGAGTTTGTCCTGTCTTTAGCATATACCCCAGTTTCTAGTTTCTCAAAATGTCCCCCAGATTGTCTTAAGCAGGATCCTGTCCAGGCTCAAGCATCACCTTTGGTCGGTATATCCCTTGAATCTCTTTTATTCTATCATTTAAAGGATCTTTTCATTTCTAGACTTAATAAAGAGACCCCACCAATTATCTGTCCTGCAGAATATTCCACATTCTGGATTGTTTGCTTCCTTTCTTGTTATCATCCAACTTGTGCCTCTAGTCCCTCTGTTTCCTTTCAACTGGAAGCTAAATTTAAAGGTTTGCTGTATTTAGGTGAAACTTTTTGGCTAATATACGTTTTAGGAATTGTGAAAATGGGCTAATTTGGTGCTGAGGGTTTGCAAAAAAGCAGACTTTGGTAGAAAATAACTTAAAACGGCCCCTTTGCAGTCAAATATTATTATAAAAGAAGTAATGTTAAACCTATACTTGTATAATAGTTTTCTTCTCTTCAGTCACCCTGCTGTTGGCTCACATCCTTCCGATGACACTGGCTCACTGTGCCATGTTGATCAGACTGGCAAGTTTCCTTCTGCACAGTGCTTTACGGGCAAATAATAATAATAGCTAACATTAACGAGCATGGGCCACACTAAGTGCTTTGAGCGTTTCTGCAGCAGGCATATTGCTTAGTCCCGGTTACCCAGGAGGGAACCAGGTTTGTGCCGGTCATACGCTGTCCAAATCCGAGCCTGAGCACCGAGCCTTACCCAGCTATGGATCTGCCTCCTTCACTCTCTCTGCTGCCTTCTACGTGTTCCATTTTTATTGTTTTCATTTTTATGTATAGATCTGTGATCTGTCACAAATTAATTTTGTTTGGATGGTTACCTGGTTGTTGCAGTGCCATTCAATGAGAAGATTGGGCCTCGTTCATCATGTAGAAGGTGGTGAGCTCTTAGAGTAACCCTGGAATAAATCCAGGTCCTCTCTCTGTCCCTTTCTTTTTTCTACTCCCTGCTTTCCCCTCCTTGATTCCCGTGGAATCACACGGGGTAGCTAACAGAGAGCCCTTTGATCAGCCTTTGTCACACTTGCCTGTGACGAACCTTTGTCACCTGATGTTCGTGCTCTTTTCAGCACAACACCGGAGAAGTGTTTCTGGTTTCTACCTCTCTCATTTTAATAAGACTAGCAGGTGTCTTCTAGTTCATCCGGGCCCTCCGTTTGCATGCACGCTGACTTGTTGCATTATAGAAGCCCCAATTCTAGTTTTGATTTATGCAGGCTCCGAATCGGCCATGCAGACACATCTGAGATCTAGTGTTTCCCACTGGAAGGGATGATGCCGGAACACACTGAGTGGGCTCCCTACCGTTCCCTTCCTCCACAAATATTGACATTTGAGAATGGGGTCCCCGTCCCCCTTGCCCTTCCCCTCTCTGCTGTTAACTGGCTTTGTAATGAACTATAACCAATCATCTACAGTCAGAGTTCTACTGAAAACTGGGACCATGCCCTGAAACTGGGACCATCTCATACCTTCAGCCTACAGGTGGGCACAGAAGAGAAGCCTAAGAAAGTCACTCTCCGTGTTCCTTCCTCAAGGCCTCCTCACACTGTTTTGCACCTGTCTGCTAGCCCATGGTTTTTAAACTTCATAGGAAAAAAAAAAATCTTGGGTAATCTCTACATTGTTAAGACATCTCTGATTCTTCTCTAATGGAAGTATTGAAGTTTGACATGACTATGTACTGAGAAAGTTGAGTGCCAGTGGTTTTAAGCTAATCCAGTAAATAGGCAAAGTAATCCAGTAAATAGGCAAAGTACAGGTCATGGGCTGGGTTCACAAGGTTCCTTGACCTCAGGGCCCATGGTCTTAAGTAGTATGGGGGGTAGGTATTCATTATGTTCTTGTTATGCTTAACTGAATCGCCAATTTGGATTCTTTTTTTCCCCCCCTCTAAGCTCCTACTTCTTAAACATCAGTGAATTATTGTTTACTGTGATGGGTTATTAGGGTATAGACTTTTGAAATAGCCACATCACACTTAGAATTTCACGTTTGTGTGGCATTACCTTATAGTTTATTGTATTCTAGATATATAAATTGAAAGCAAAAACACTCCCTGGATAACAATGACTATATTTTTCAACCTAAAAATAAAGGATAATGGATAAATGATTTTCACACACCTTCTAGGCATAGGAGACAGTTTATGAGAGGCCCCTGGGTGGCTCTCAGTCAGTCAAGCGTCCAGCGTTGGCTCAGGTCATGATCTCAGTTTGTGAGTTTAGTCCCACGTGGGGCTCTGTGCTGCCAGCTCAGAGCCTGGAGCCTGCTTCGGATTCTGTGGCTCCCCCCCGCCCCCCGCTTGTGCTTGCTCAGGCTCTCTCGCTCGCGCGCGCCTGCGCTCTCTCTCAAAAATAAGTAAATGTAACAAAAAAAAAAACTTAATAAAAAAATAAAAAAGAGTTTATGGGATGTAGTTTGTATCCCTAGATGTTTGTATTTAGGAGGTATTTTAACGGTTTATATGAACACTAAGACATAATATCTGAATTTTGCATGTGCTGGAAAATCTGGAATGTGTAGCCAATGCGCGGTACAGGTTCCAAATATACTAAAACAAACAAAAAAATTAAAGCTTGTCCTTCCAGATGCCATTGGCCAAGCTCTTTTTTCCACCATTATCCCAAATGCTAGCAAGATGTTCTCAGTTAATGCAGCGTGGTTTTGGATCATTAATTTTTTCTTTTTGGGGTTAGACAAAATTAATCTTTACTGCAGGTGAAGTGTCTAATTCCTTTTAAGCATGTATTAAATTTGTCCTGTAATTGTCTTTTTTCTCTTCATCTCTACTTTTGGTGAGGCTGGACTAGGGTGACCAGTTATCCAGAGTCCTTGGCATGATCAGAATTGTTAGCCCTCCCCTCTGTAAAAGTCATTCAGTATTGACAACTGTTCAGGGACACTTGGGTAGCTGAGTCGGTTAAGCAACCAACTCTTGATCTCGGCTCAGGTCATGATCTCAGGGTTTGAGCCTTGCATTGGGCTTCATGCTGACAGTGCGGAGGCTGCTTGAGATTTTCTCTCTCTCTCTCTCTCTCTCTCTCTCTCTCTCTCTCCCCCCCCCCCCCCCTAACATGTTATTTATATTGCAGACTCTTCCAAAAATTTTCTCTACTGTTAAGAAACATTCTTTAAAGAGCTAGAACACTCATTTTTATCTATCTAGCAAATTCCACCTTGACTGTAAGCTGAAACTGATGGAGAATTTGTTTTTTGCTTTCTGGGTTATTACCCTTTTAACTGGCAGATCAGTGAGTTTCCAGAAGCTGGTGCGTTCATCCAGTCTTTCAGTCTCTTAATGAGGGATTCTCATACAAAGTCTACACCCACAGAAAGGAAGTGAGCATACTAACTGAAAAGCTGATTAAGTTAATAGAGATTGTTTTGACCATGTTCTTTTTTAAAATTTGGACTCCTAAGGTTTCATATTCAAAGACTTAATTTTAAAGAAGGGAGGTTTGGGGCACCTGGGTGGTTCAGTCGGTTAAGCATCCGACTTCAGCTCAGGTCATGATCTCGCAGTCAGTGAGTTCGAGCCCCGCGTCGGGCTCTGTGCTGACAGCTCAGAGCCTGGAGCCTGTTTCAGATTCTGTGTCTCCCTCTCTCTCTGACCCTCCCCCGTTCATGCTCTGTCTCTCTCTGTCTCAAAAATAAATAAACGTTAAAACAAAATTTAAAGAAGGGAGGTTTTGCATGAAACACGAATGAGTGCTTGAAACATTTACATTAAAATTGGGAAGAATTAATTTGAATAATATTTGCCATATATCTGCTGTTACAAAGGCAACAAAATATAGCCCAACAGAAAAAGAGAACTTTAACTCCCTGAAATTTTGTCTGTTTTACCTCAACATTTTAAAATTTTTATTTATTTTTTAAACACATCTTTTTTTTTTTTTTAATGTTTGTTTATTTTTGAGAGACAGAACATGAGCAGGGGAGGGGCAGAGAGAAAGGGAGACACAGAATTCAAAGCACGGTCCAGGCTCTGAGGTGTCAGCACAGAGCCTGACACGAGGCTCGAACCCACTAACTGTGAGATCATGACCTGAGCCAAAGTTGGACGCTCAACTGACTGAGCCACCCAGGTGCCGTCCTCAGCAATTTTTTTTTTTTTTTTTTTAAATTTTTTTTTCAACGTTTTTTATTTATTTTTGGGACAGAGAGAGACAGAGCATGAACGGGGGAGGGGCAGAGAGAGAGGGAGACACAGAATCGGAAACAGGCTCCAGGCTCCGAGCCATCAGCCCAGAGCCTGACGCGGGGCTCGAACTCACGGACCGCGAGATCGTGACCTGGCTGAAGTCGGACGCTTAACCGACTGCGCCACCCAGGCGCCCCTGTCCTCAGCAATTTTTAAATTAACTCTTACTTGGTCCTTTACTGTATCTCCAAGATTTTTATTTATCCTCTGCAGTTAAGGACTTGCGATTTGTTTTGGAATGTGGAGACAAACAGAAGATACTTTGGCTTTACATTTGTTTACTTGAAAGAATCATGATTTTATTGTTTTTGTAAAAAAATAATATAGGTTTTCTTTAAAAAGTGACACTAGAAAAATAAAAGGAATAAAAATCATTCAGAAGTAATCATTAATATGTGTCAGACATTACTCTAGAGATCTATGGATTTCTGTAGTAAGAGAATGAGAAGGTTTAAAGGATATAAAATAAAATGTGTCATTTTCTATGTTACCCTTTAAGAAGTAGGAGATTTCATTTTACTTGAACAGAATAAAACTGAAGTGAAACTAAAATAATTGGTGAACTTGATAAATATTTTCTCAAAACAAGAAATTATAGAGAACAAACTGATGGTTACCAGAGGGGAGGTGGGCAGGGGATATGCTAGGTGGGTGATGGACATTAAGGAGGGCACATGTTGTGATAAGCACTGGGTGTTGTCTGTAAGTGATAAATCACTGAAATCTACTCCAGAAGCCAATTTTACCATATTTGTTAAATAACTAGCATTTAAATTAAAACTTGAAATTATATAATTTTTAGCTCTTGATAGTATCTTACGACCCACTACCATAAAAACTTCCTCTCTCGTCTCCTCTTCCCTAGCCCCCACCCTCTGTTAATTATAAACCTTAACTTTTACATTCTGTTCTGTACCTGTTCTCCCACAGTTGCTCAGTCTAGTTCTATAACTTAATCATAGCTTCTTTACTCTTTGTTTTCATTTGCTTTAGGTTGGATGGATGTCTTTGCCAGCTCATGTCTTGAGTTTTGTCACGCTTGAGAATGTACAGTTGAGATAGTTGAGGGAAAGTCACAGCTTGAACTACATGAGGATTCTGATATGGCTCCCCCTGTACTTGGGACTCAGATGGGCCTTGAGTTCTTCCTGATTCATCCCTCTAACTGAACCATCCAACAGCCCCAACCAATGTTTAGAAATTTCAGGAGCTACAAGTGATTCCTGGTCACTTCCTCCTCCGTCTCCTTAACCTTCTCCTCTTCCCCAACCCATTGGCTGAATGTTCCTTAAATCACCACACTTTCCACATGTAAAGCAACTTTTCACAAATAAGAGTCACCAGCCCCTCCTCCGCTGGCTTTGGGTAGCTGGGGAAGTAGCTCATAGAGGTTGCTTCCAGAAGTGCTCAAGCTTCCAAAACAGAGAGTTGGAAACCTAGTGTATGGGTCACTTGACTGTTTTGGTTATTAGTTCGTAAGGACTTTTTTAAGATGAGAATTTTGACTGTAAAAACAAAATTCAAGGTAGCAGAAGAAGATAGAAATAAGTAGGAAAAAATGAAGTCAGAATTGAATATATTTCCACTCTGAAATTCATGGCTATCTATGAATATGTAATTCACATATCCCAAATTTTCTTAGTCCCCATTTCAATTCTGTGTTTGTTAGGATAAAAATATGATTTCTTTGCTTGCCAGTGAGGGGAACAAAGTTGAGAAATTACCATTCGAGGATTGCTCATCCTTTGTCACAACGGTGAATCGATACAGTGGAGTTGTAATCGGAAACTCTTCCCGCTCGCTGCCTGCATTAATGCGTCTACAGCACTGTGCTTATTTAATCACCTGCTGCCCCGCTTCCCCATTGACTAACCCCTCAACAGCAATCTGATCTTAGGTAAGAGGCAAACATTCCTTACTCAGAAGTAGATTCATTGAACCCAGGAATAGAGAGACAAATTGATGTAGCCTCATCAAATCTTTCTATAATAAGGTTGAAGTGTAAATTACTTTTTTCTTTTTTTTTAAATATGGTGAATTTTCACCACTGGGGATTATAAAGCAAGATCTCTCTCTCATAAGTCTTTGGTTTCCTGATCACTGGTGATACATAATTTTAGGTGGATATGACCATTTTTATTTTCACTGTCCTGCATTTGTTTGTTTGTTTGTTTATTTATTTATGAGAGTGCGCTTGTGCACACATGCCAGTTAAGAGCCGAGGGAGAGAGAGGGAGAATCTTAAATAGCCTTCATACTGAGAACCCAACACGGGGCTCTATCCCATGACCCTAGGATCATGACTTGAGCTGAAATCAAGAGTCGGCCGCTCAACCAACTGAGCCACCTGGATGCCCCAGTCCTACTTTTTAAAAAATGTACATTAGAAACATATCTAGCAAAATCTATGAAGAACTCACCTAACTCCACACCCAAAAAACAATCCAGTGAAGAAATGGGCAGAAAACATGAATAGACACTTCTCTAAAGAAGACATCCAGATGGCCAACAGGCATATGAAAAGATGCTCAATGTCACTCCTCCTCAGGGAAATACAAATCAAAACCACACTGAGATACCACCTCACGCCAGTCAGAGTGGCTAAAATGGACAAATGAGACTAGATGCTGGAGAGGCTGTGGAGAAACAGGAACCCTCTTGCACTGTTGGTGGGAATGCAAACTGGTGCAGCCACTCTGGAAAACAGTGTGGAGCTTCCTCAAAAAATTAAAAATCGATCTACCCTATGACCCAGCAATAGCACTGCTAGGAATCTACCCAAGGGATACAGGAGTACTGATGCATAGGGCCACTTGCACCCCAATGTTTATAGCAGCACTCTCAACAATAGCCAAATTATGGAAAGAGCCTAAATGTCCATCAACTGATGAATGGATAAAGAAATTGTGGTTTATATACACATTGGAATACTATTTGGCAATGAGAAAGAATGAAATATGGCCTTTTGTAGCAACGTGGATGGAACTGGAGAGTGTTAGGCTAAGTGAAATAAGTCCTACAGAGAAAGACAGTTACCATATGTTTTCACTCTTATGTGGATCCTGAGAAACTTAACAGAAGACCATGGGGGAAGGGAAGGGGGGGGGAAAGTTACAGAGAGGGAAGGAGGCAAACCATAAAAGACTCTTAAGTACTGAGAACAAATGAGGGTTGATGGGGAGTGGGAGGGAGGGGAAAGTGGGTGATGAGTATTGAGAAGGGCACCTGTTGGGATAAGCACTGGGTGTTGTATGGAAACCAATTTGACAATAAATTTCATATTAAAAAAAACATATCTAGCAAAATGACACAAAGGTTTTCATTTTTCATGTAAGTGAAGAGTGAGCCAATTTAAAGAAAATATAAACTAAGCAGTAGTGTAGATAATGTGCAGATAGGGCAAAACATTTTGAGGATGATGTGCAGACGACTGAAGTTTCAGAAATGTGAGAACGTGGCAATCAGACGTACACAGATATGGCAAAAATTGCACAAAGGTGCAATAGGGGAATATTAAAATCGAAACCTATGTAAATTGTGCTGATTCCAAACTTGGATTTTCCCCTATTAAAATCTGCATACATCTGGGGCGCCTGGGTGGCTCAGTCGGTTAAGCGTCCGACTTCGGCTCAGGTCACGATCTCGCGGTCCGTGAGTTCGAGCCCCGCGTCGGGCTCTGGGCTGATGGCTCAGAGCCTGGAGCCTGCTTCTGATTCTGTGTCTCCCACTCTCTCTGACCCTCCGCCATTCATGCTCTGTCTCTCTCTGTCTCAAAAATAAATAAACTTAAAAAAAAAACATTAAAAAAAAAAAATCTGCATACATCTAATGCAGTGGTTCTCAGTCCGTCATCCACTGAGACAGGCATGGCAGCCTCTGGCCGCAGCGGGCATTCTCATGGAGACACACGCTCCCTCGCCCTCTCTGAACCACCTCTGCTCCACCACTCCAGAAGGTATTCTGGAAGGCAAACAAATTGGAAACATAATAAGAATCACTTATTCTACCTAATTCATTTTTTAAAAAGCAAATTATTTATAGATGGGAATTTTTTTTAAAAAAAATTAACTTTTTTTTTTTTTTAATTTTTGCTAACAAATAATTTTCAGCACACCAGTGACTGATTGCCACTTGCCAGAGTATCCGTATGTTTGAGAAACAGTGATCTCACAACTGGTTTGGGTTTCAAATACCAAACTTATCTAGTAGAAGCCCTTGATGGGGAATTTGCGCTTTGGAGACTGTTTTTCTTTCTGACCTAGTAATGTCCCATTTTCTCTATAACACAGACTGTTGGGCGGGAGCTGCTGCTCCATTTAATTGAACATCTCGTAACCAATGATGGAAAAGATGTTGAAATCACAAATTTAATCAACAGTACCCGGATACACTTGATGCCTTCAATGAACCCAGATGGATTTGAAGCTGTCGTAAAGCCTGACTGTTTCTACAGTAACGGAAGGTAAGGATGGGCTAGTCTATTTAAAACAAAACAACCACGGGGCACCTGGGTGGCTTAGTTGGTTAAGTGTCCGACTCTCGATTTCGGCTTAGGTCATGATCTCGTGGTTCATGGGTTTGAGCCCATCATCAGGCTCCAGGCTGGCAATGTGGAGCCTGTTGGGATCCTCTCTCCCTCTCTCTGCCCTTCCCTAGCTCGCTTGCTAGAGTGTGCGCACTCTCTCTCTCTCTCAGTAAAGAAACAAACTTTTAAAATAAAAAATAAAACAAGGCCCTCATCAGATAGTAGCCCAAGGCCTTGTTAGTGAACCAGCTCATAGCATGTGTCGTGTCATTGCCATGTTGAAAACTCTTCAGGCTGCCACAGCTTTGAGAATGAAAAGGGACGTCCTGAAGAAGGCTGCTTTACTCCTGTGGCCACCCTACTGCTCACCCCGCTCCAGCTGCTCAGAGTCCCCTCGGTCCCCAGGAATGAGCTGGCTCTTTCTCGCCTCAGGCAGTGGGCACACCTCATTTCCCACTCCTTACCCCTCACACTGCTAATCAATGTTTCCTCAAAGACTCCCTCCCTAACCTATCCTGTATTAGGTCCTCGGTTCATATCACCTGCCACTTTACCTTCATAGCACAAATTTTAAGGTCTGATTTCTTTTTTTCATTTTTTTAAAAGTTTGTTTATTTTTGAGAGAGAGCGACAGAATGCAAACGGGGAGGGACAGAGAGAGAGAGGGAGAGACAGAATCCGAGGCAGGCTCCAGGCTCCAAGCTGTTAGCACAGAGCCGAATGCTGGGCTCGAACCCACATACCGTGAGATCATGACCTGAGCCGACGTTCGTCGCCCAACGGACTGAGCCACCCAAGTACCCCTAAGGTCTAATTTCTCTTTGAATGTCTGTCTCCTCACAAATCTATAAGCTACCCGGGGGCAGGAATCCTGTTGCCTGTGTTCCTCACTGTTAAATCCCCAGGGCCTAGCTAGGCCTTCAGTAATTACCGGTTGGTTTATTAAGCCAGTACAAGAACTAACCAAAAAAGAAGAGGGAGTCTTGTAGTAGTTCTCATTTAAACAGTTTATTTTGTTGAACTCTGTCTCAGGAAGTTTGGAATTTCTCAGATGTCTAGTATACATTTATATTTGTGCAAACATTTGTTTGCTTTTACCAAAAGTAAAATCTCACCACTTGATTGCACTCAACTTTAGGGTTTTCTAGCATATTTAAACATGGCCGGTCCACTTTCCAGAAATATATTTGTGTAAAGTAGTATGTTCCTGTCGTTTCTGTTATCAATTGCTATGTAACGAAACCCTCCCCAAATTTAGCGACTTAAACCTTTTTTATTTACCCTCAATTGTAGAAGTTAGGAATTTGGACAAGATAGAGCAAGGCTGGCCAATCTCTGCACCATGTGTCTGGAGCTTCAGCCACCATGTGGCTGAGACAGCTGGACTGGGACATGTGTAGAGTCTCAATTCTGGCTGTCACCTGGGTTTCTCATTTCTCCACACGGACTCTTCACATGGCTAATGTCGGAGTCTCAGGGTTCCCAAAGGGAGCGTTCCCAGAGCAAAACCCTAAAACACACACACTTATCAAACCTCTGCTCACATCACAATAGCTACCATCCCACTGGTGAGAGCAAGTCACACGGGAGGGGACCGCAGGTTATGTGAATGCCAGGTGTGGTTCATCGGGGGCCACCAAGACAACCATCCCCAGCCCTATAGTCGCATTTTGAAAAACAGCTGGTGCCCAGACAAAAGGTTTGCATGTTGCATGAGGCTACTTCCTCACATACCATCAACAAAACCTAAAATATTCTTTCTTTTAAAGGGAAAATAGTAACTACTATGACCTGAATAGAAACTTCCCGGATGCTTTTGAACTTAATAACGTATCGAGGCAGCCTGAAACTGCAGCTGTCATGGAGTGGCTGAAAACAGAGACGTTCGTCCTCTCTGCAAACCTCCACGGCGGCGCCCTGGTGGCGAGTTACCCGTTTGACAATGGTGTTCCAGGTAGGCAGACACGGCCCCAGCTCTGGCTTTCTGAGCCCAGAGTGGAGTTACTGCTCTGCGTCTGGAGGGGACGGATCTTCCTCGGCTTGCCTTCTCTGCCAGGGTAAAAGGGCCTCCGCGTCTCCCCTCTGGGCCGTCCCGCCCTCAGTTGATAAACCGTAGATGGGTGGTGTGGCTGAGCTGGTCCCCGACAGGATTATTTGCGATTCATCAGAAAAATAATAAAATTGGGTTAAAACACCCTACAAGAGGCAACATGACTGAAAGAACGTAAAATGAGAACTTGCCTTTCTTTGCTAATCATGAGCGATAATTGCCGACTCCTTTTAAAACTCTGTGGGATAAGGTATGTACCAGGGACTTAAAATAGTACAGTGGCTTTATTTACCCCCCCTGGTACGTAAGGAAAGTTTCCTGCCCTCCAGAAATTAGCAAGAGGGACTAAGAGGGTACTTATGAGCTGATGGAGGAGTCCTTTGAATATGGCTGTGGTGTATTTTGTGTGATGCCACTTTGCGTATATTCCCTAAAAACTAGGAGAAAGAGCAGAAGGGAGCGGAGCATTCATGGCAGGGGGTGGGCTTCCCTCTAGTAAAGTAGAGCCTTCCTGTGTGACCGGACAGCAAGTTTGCTGACCGGGCGCTGCGTGTTTCCACGTCCTCCAACACCAACCGAAAGGCTTCGGTTTGTTTTTCACACACAGCAACTGGGACGTTATACTCCCGTAGCATAACCCCTGATGACGATGTGTTTCAATACCTTGCACATACCTATGCTTCAAGAAATCCCACCATGAAGAAAGGAGATCAGTGTAAAACTAAGATGAACTTTCCTAATGGAATTACAAATGGCTACTCTTGGTATCCACTCAAAGGTGAGTTTCTCCTCTAGCTTTCTCCTTATTGACTTCCTCCCCATGTGCCAGCTGGTTTTTGTGGACCCCAGCAGTTGTCAAAGTTTGTTTGGCATGGTGCGGTCCCTCCAGTTGCGTCTCTGTCAGCTAATGTCACAAAAGCAGTGGGGGGTGACTGAGCGATGTTCAGATACTTGTTCAGCATTTACCTACTCTGAGCCAGAAACTGTGCCAAGAAAGATGGACAGAACACAAACCCTACCCTCAAGTTTAACAGGAAGAGCCACGTGCAAATAAATAATTGTGGTGGCAGCGTATTAGAATAAAAAGGAGAGATTTAGAAAAGGTACAGCGTACCCCAGAGGTATACTGTAAAGCCAGGGTGCAGGAGGGAGTAGAGAAGACCTTGGAGAAATGTGATGCTTCTGCGGCATCTAACAAGGACAGCGGCTGATCCAGCTCATTATGGCCACGCACCAGTGGGATCCAGCTATTGCCAGATCTTCTGGTTTGTAAAATAAGCTGAACTTGTACGTGAAATATCTTGATCTTTTTTTTTTCAATATATGAAATTTATTGTCAAATTGGTTTCCAAACAACACCCAGTGCTCATCCCAAAAGGTGCCCTCCTCAATACCCATCACCCACCCTCCCCTCCTCCCACCCCCATCAACCCTGTTTGTTCTCAGTTTGTTTTTTTTTAAGTTTATTTATTTTTGAGACAGAGAGAGACAGAGCATGAACAGGGGAGGGGCAGAGAGAGAGGGAGACACAGAACCAGAAGCAGGCTCCAGGCTCTGAGCCATCAGCCCAGAGCCTGACGCGGGGCTCAAACTCACAGACCGCGAGATTGTGACCTGAGCTGAAGTCGGACGCTTAACCGACTGAGCCACCCAGGCGCCCCTGTTCTCAGTTTTTAAGAGTCTCTCATGCTTTGGCTCTCTCCCACTCTAACCTCTTTTTTTTTTTTTTCCTTCCCCTCCCCCATGGGTTTCTGTTAAGTTTCTCAGGATCCACATAAGAGTGAAAACATATGGTATCTGTCTTTCTCGTATGGCTTATTTCACTTAGCATCACACTCTCCAGTTCCATTCATGTTGCTACAAAGGGCCATATTTCGTTCTTTCTCATTGCCACGTAGTACTCCATTGTGTATATAAACCACAATTTCTTTATCCATTCATCAGTTGATGGACATTTAGGTTCTTTCCATAATTTGGCTATTGTTGAGAGTGCTGCTATAAACATTGGGGTGCAAGTGCCCCTATGCATCAGTACTCCTGATCCTTGGGTAAATTCCTAGCAGTGCTATTGCTGGGTCATAGGGTAGGTCTATTTTTAATTTTCTGAGGAACCTCCACACTGTTTTCCAGAGTGGCTGCACCAGTTTGCATTCCCACCAACAGTGCAAGAGGGTTCCCGTTTTTCCAGAAATATCTTGATCTTAAAGCCATTTTGCACGCTAAACAAAAGTGATTTTCCAGCTGGGTATGGGGGGGGTGAGGGCAAGCTTCCACTTTTCTGTCCGTGGAACAGGAGGGCCAGGTGAGAGAGGGGAGGAGATTGCCTTGTGGGGGTCACAGGAGGGGGGAATATTCTTGTCAAAAGTAACAATGGGAGAAGAAGCTGAGGGGTGTAAGAGAACTCACACGAGTCAGGGGCCTGAGAGAACAGAGGGACCTAGGGCGGAAGAGCCAGGGGAGACCGGGGGCTGGAAGGGGGTCTCGTTGCTCAGCGGAGAGGGCCCCGTTTGAGACCTACCTCTAGCAGGCCATAGGCCATACTTGGGCGATAGGCCACACACAGACCGTCAGGTAGCCTTGCACAAGCTGGTACTTGTGTGTCTCTGCCAGCTTTCCAGGTGATGTGAATTAGCACAGACCACGACTGGAAGCTGCAGGGCCAGCGAGACAGCACTGCACCCCCACTCTCTGTTGGACAAGGCACAGCCCGCCCTGCCCCCCAAGCCTAGTCCCTGCTCAGCACTCCCCCAGGGAGGACAGGGCTCCCTCCCGCCCTGTCTGTCACCTTCCGGACACATCCAGATGTGCTTGCGGGAGGTTAGCTAGGAACCTGGTGTCACCGTTGGGAATTGTTTCGAGTGTCGCTGTGTGTCAGCTGTGTCTCCTGAGGGAAAATGCAGGCAGAGCCAGCTACGTTGAGGAGCTTAGAACACAGCATCCTGGCTCAGCCTGGAGGTTTTGTCCTCGGGGCCCGGCGTGCCTCATCCACAGGCGCACACGCTCTCCACAAGTAAGCATTCTCACCCCTGCGTGCTCTGTACACCTGTTTTGCCATTTAAATTCTTTCTGTCCGAGAGCCGTCCAGCCAAGGGCTTCTGTTTTATTATTCTCGTCCTTTTTTCTGTTTTCTATTTCTTGGTGAAAATGATCTCAGAGAGAAATACAAAACTTAGAAGGTGAGTAAAGGATCTAGAAAGGACATAGAAATTCTTCCTGCTAGAATCTAGATCTACGTAGATATTAATCTAGATAATATTTTGATGTATTTTGACTATTAGTATGAGTTTTTTTTTCTAATTCAGTACTTCCGAAATACCCTGATGGAATTGAGAATGTATTTTATAGGCAGATTATCAAGTACAACAAGTTGAAATCTGGCCGAAAGTCCTTCCTTCAAAGTTACCATATTTCAAAATCCAAGATGCCACTGGTTGGAAAATACACGGTACCACCAAGGAAGAAAAAACAAATGTTTCTGGCCAAACTCATGCCACAATGATGGTTTTTAGCCATCAAATTTAAGACACATCCAATTCAGAGATTTTAAAATATGAAAATCTTGCATCTTAGAAGATAGGAAATATGATTATACCCTTTTGAAAACTGGGTTTTCAGAGGTAAGAACCAGAAACTGAGCACAGGTGACGGCAGCCCCGGACGCAAGGGGGCCTGGGTCCCTTCTCTCCCGAAAGTTAGCACAGCAGCCTTTCTTTCATCCCCTGAAGCAGTTTCGTGTCATAAGAGCACGGGGCCCGCAAGACAGCCTGTGCTCTGGGCTCGGCCTTCACTGGCACGTTACTTACCGTAAGCGATTGTTTCCCCATCTGTAAAATATGGGTGACAAACTCTTCAAACGGTGCCCGGTAATAGTGAACACTCACTAAATGTCAGCCACTATTATTCCGCCGAATGAGTATACTTAGCTTACATGTGTATTTATGAATGGTTTGCAAAAACATTTTTTAGAAGTATCACTCTCAGTTTAAAATGATTTTCACAGAAGAAATGTACATTGATGAATCCTTTTTGTAATGTATGATCGGGGGGAAAAAAAAGGCTGACCCTTCCCCTGCCCCTCAGTTGATTTTGATGCACAGTTGAACCTTAGCTCTGATCCAGTTACCCATATGGGAACATTTAGGATTGCCTGTTCATGCCTGGGTAATAAAATGGCAGGCCGTGACTTTATATGCTAATATGTCAAATTCATCTTTTCCTGTTTAAATGTACTTTCTTTGCAACGGATTCATTTGTCCCCAAGGGACAGGATACTTGACTCTGTTCCAATTTTAGACCTTAAAAAATTAAATATGCTTGTGTTTAGGTGGAATGCAAGATTACAACTACATCTGGGCCCAGTGTTTTGAAATTACATTGGAGCTGTCGTGCTGTAAATATCCTCATGAGGAGAAGCTTCCATTCTTCTGGAATAAAAACAAAGCCTCATTGATTGAATATATAAAACAGGTGCACCTAGGTTTGTAAGATTTTTCTTATTAATTCCTCTTAACACAAAACATGGCATCTGGCAAAATGTTTGGGTTGAGAAAACGCAAGTCCCTGTTTGTTTTCTCGGTACAGCCTCATTTTTAGTACCAGAACTAATGATGAAGAATTTTCCCTGTATGAATATCTGCAGCATGTGAGAGTTACAGTGCTTGTCAGTTCATATAAGAGAGAGCATGAGGTATGCTACTCAGTGTAGGGGTATGAAATCCACAGTACTTCACATTTTACATGTTGAAGCCCTAGAAATCTGGCAAGAGATCCAGGAAAACAGGTTATGACTCTGTTACATCATCACCCATTTAGAAAATGCCAAGTTTGCTTGCCACTTGTCACACAATATCATAGATCCAGAGAACCCTGAACATGCCATTTTGCATTTTTTCTAGTCCTGGGCTGGTGACCTGGCACCATTAGCTTCAAACCCCTCACAGCCTGCAACTCTGCCAAATGATCTGGTCCTGGGAACCTTCCCAGTCTAGTCTGGTTTTTGACAGCTATCTAGCCTTTGTCATAGACAGGCTAAATGTGGCAAGAGTGTTTGTTCTCGAACATGTACGGCAGACTCGCTGGAGGGTTTGTTAAAACACATCCCCAGAGTTTGATTTAGTGTGCCTTGACTGGTTAATCTTTCCCAAGGAGATGCTGCTGCCGGTTCAGGGACCTTGCTTTAAAAACCATCATACTGCTTGTGATGGTGATGGATTCAGGGAGTTCAAATGTATTTAACCAGGCTGTGTCTCTTTGGGCAGAGTGTGGAAGGCTCTTCTGCATTGCCAGAGTTTAGTTTTCTCCATTCATATGGCTTGGGGGAAGAAACGTATCAGAAATTGGCACAGTAGTTATGCTACCCCATCAAGCCCAAGTAGAAGGTATGTGTTTGTGTTGAAGAGGTTTGCCTCATAGGCCTGCTATATAGCTGCACAATTCCTGGAATTTTCTGTGTGCTTCACGCCAAAGCTTTCCACCTGCTAAAGAGACAGAGGCAGTTGAGGAAGGGAAGAGTCAGAAGCACAGGGGGTACAGGGCTGAGTGCAAGGACAATTAAGGGCTTCTCTGGGTTCCATATCCCTAAAATGGATGCCCCTCCCTCCTTTCATACCTCTATCCCCAACCTCCAGCACCCTCCCCCCCACCCAAAAACACAAGCACACAAAGATTAGTGGTGAATTCACAGGGCTGTGTCAAATGTCTCAGCCAGTTCATGAAGTAGGCTGATTCTCTGTGATAAGATGTTAAAAAAGTCATTATTAGCATTTATTTAGATTATTGGGTCCTTCTCCTTTTTCACATCATCAAGCTTTGTTTTGGGTCTTCTCCTGATTACTATTCTGGTATTTCACCACTAGATTTTCCTCACGAGGCACATTTAGCCTTTCTACTGTATTTCTACCTTTAATATGTTCCTCTGCCTATTGTAAAATTTCTCCTCCATCAACATCAACGCGTGACTGCAAGCTGGACAAGGAATATGCTCCACATAACTGCACTATTTTTGGAATTTCAGTCTAGCAGTAAAAGTTATTTGCTAAGCACTGAATTAAGGTGGGCTCTGAAATATCATGGTGACCTAATAATGCCAACGAGGAGCTTTATAAACTGTCACTTAACATGCAAATTATAGCATGTTAAGTAATTCTTAATTTGGAGGGCTTACAAGTCCATTTACACTAGGTTTCATAAAGAGTATTTATCTGCCTGTCCCTATAATCAGGTATGCACAATCTACTTAAAAGTATATATAAAGCACATCAACCCTGCCCCCTTTTAAGGTTTAAGACAGAGGCAGGCATTTTCTTTTTCTAATTTAATAATGAAAACCGATTTCAAAATATTGACAGTGTGGTTACTGTTACTGGATGGAAAAGGTCTCTCAATTTTGGTATGTAGTAGGAAGCCAAAGAATATCTTTGCTTAGGGATGATGGGAGCAAACACCTTCTTAGGGGTATTACTGTGGTTTAAAGAAAGTACTGGTATTTGTCAAGCTGTGTTTGCATTCACTGGCTTAGCTTCATCACTTGCTTAAGACGCCTCTGAGACTTTGACCCATCTGGAAGTCTCCGGCCTACCTTGTCTGGGAAGGAAAGGCCTCCTGCACCAATAGAAGGGGCTGGAAGGTGGTACATATCACCCCCGTTTTACAGGTGATGAAACAGAGTCCTAGGAGCTGGGATTTACACTGAGACTTGACTGGGTTCTTTCTGTCACACAAAGCTGTGATGACGGGACATATCTGTACTTACCTAATGTGTCAAAGGACTTCCTAAGAAGGGCAGGATGGAAGTATTTCTTCAAAGAATAATGGCACTGATACCCAACGAATAAATGCATAATCAGGCTACTAACTTACGACTGATGTTTGTGGTTGGGTACTACCTAAAGACCAAAAGGATAAATACCAAGTAAGAGAAATAAATATAAACGAAACTTTTAGAAGAGGTAAAAGAACAAATTACATGAAAATTGAGGTTAACATAGCTGATGTCTTCTGAAAATACTAGAAGGAAATACAACATTTAGTAATTCCTTCTCTGGGGGAAAAATGAAGAGTCAAGAATTAGGAAAGAAAGTAAAAGGCAACTTGGGTCAACCAGAAGTCTGTTTAATGTTTGAGACAAAGATGTTTCATTTTAAACTTTTCTGAAGGAAACTAGTATGTGCCTCATATTTTTCTGCTCTAGTAAATAATTACAAAGTAGATAGTTTGGGGATAGTTCAGGGTCATTTTTTCATTGTGGAGTCTTACGTCATTAAGATGATTTGTCATTAAGTGAGCAAACTAGAAGGTGAAAAGTAACATTTAAAATGAGAAGAGTCTCTTTTTCAAAATACATAAACTTAAAAAAAGAGAGGGTGGGGGAGACCATCCCAAGCAGGCTCTGCACAGCAGTGCTGAGCCTGATGCGGGGCTCCATCTCAGAGTCTTTAAATATAAATGGCCTTTTGTCAACTGTACTCCTGAAATTTTGAGGGGTGGGGTGTGGTCCTGGATTCAGTGGGGGCTCTGGGGATTAGTGTGGATTTACAGCCATGCTGTACCACTTAGCTGTACAAGTTTAAGGTTAGTTAATAATCCAAAGCCTTAGTTTCCTCATCTGTAAAACTGTGATAATATTGATGTGAGGATTCAAAGAGAATATGCACATTAAGCACTTTGCCATAGAGCCTGAAACATACTAACTGGTCACTAAATGTTCACTCCTGTTGTTAGTAATAAGACACCTTCAATCAGTTCCATGATTCCAAGCAATCTTGTGATTATAATTGTTTCACATGTAGTTTGACCAGGAGACAAAACTCTTAAGTCCCTTGCATAGATAAGTATCTTATTATAAGTACACTGGCCTTTTTAAAAAGATTTTTTAAGTAATCTCTACACCCAACATGGGGCTCAAACTCATAATCCCAAGATCAAGAGTCACATGTTCCACTGATTGAGCCAGCCAGGCACCTCCCCACCCCCTTTTGTAAATACACTGGCATTTTTTAGTTTAGGATTTAATGGAATCCACTGAGGGCAATGTCATAGTAGTTTGGTGACTGAGTAGACAACTTGGAAAGGAAAGGAATGGACTTAGATTGTCATCTGTGTTCTCTCGTTTTGATAATCTGTGTTATTAATGGAATATATTTACAACAGATTTAGCCTATATATACAATTGGTAGCCTGACTGTATTTTAAGTTACATCCAAAAATAAGTTTTCCTAGTTTTGGTTCAAGATGGCAATGTAGGAGGATCCTGAACTCCTCTCCTCCCACAGACACACCAAATCTACAGCTACATATGGGGCAATTTCCTCTGAAAGAAACCCAAAAACTACCTGAGCCATTCCTACACATTGGGTGAGGGAGAATAAAACTATATTGCAACGAGTGGGAGAGGTTGAGACACGATCTTGCCATACACCCCCGTCCCTGGTGCAGGCACACATCAGGAAGGAACTTACACCTCCAAGCTTCTCCCTGAGCCGCAAAGGGTTTAAACCCCATATTTGGCACTCTACTGTTAAGAGCTACACCAAAGAGACAATCCCTCAAAACACCTCGCTTTGAAAGCCATGGGACTTGCATCCACAAGACCCTCAAGGCTATATCGAACTTCAAGGATTCATACAGATTCAGTTGGCTACCTGCCAGGGCCTCGTGCAGAGCCCACCAATTGAAAGATGCCCAGTTTTTGGGTTTTTTTTTGTTTTGTTTTTTTTTTGTGAAAGAGGCCTATTTGCTGCTCTTAAAGCTTTGGCCTGAAGGGCAGACACCTAGATTTAACACACATCTAGGGGTCTACTGAAATATTCTCCAAAGATGGAGGCCAGCAGACACCATGTTTGCACTCTCTCTCCCTCCAGGTCACCAGTGTCTCCCAAAAAGGAGTTTATGCAAGCGTCTGGTACCTCTTGGTAGCTCTGGTAGCCAGTGGGGTTCGTGTTCATGGGTTCAACAGGACACTGGCAAACAAATAGTTCTTAACTGGCTACCACCCCAGGGCTCAGTGTAAAGGGAGCAGGGAGACACATCCAGTCCCCAGTCTTCCCCCTGAAAGGTTTTTTGGATACTTTAAGAGCCTCTGCCTGAAGGTCTGGCTTCTAATCAGCCTCAATCTAGGTACTGACAGGTCTTGGCACAACTTCAACTACTGGGATCTACTAAGAATAAAGTAGGCTGCTTAGACAAACACAAAGGTTTGAGAAACAACCAAGAGCTAGGGCAGAGTTGAATTATAAGGTTCATCCACAAAAGACCACTCCTCCAAGACTGGAAGAGGTGGCTGGGTGGCTCCGTCAGGTGAGCATCTGACTCTTAATTTTGGCTCAGATCATGATCCCAGGGTCATAGGATTGAGTCCCATGTCAGCTCTGTGCTGGGCATGCAGCCTGCTTAAGACTCTCTCTCTCTTCCACCACCCCTCCACCCCGCCCCCCTCACTAGTAAAAAATATTTAATAAAATTCCGAATAATCTAATGTTGTAAAGGTAGTGGGTTTATCACTTATAAAACTATTGTAAGCATTAAAAAACAAAGCAAATATATAGCTACAATAATTTGTTTATCCCAAGGTAAAAAGATGTAAAATGTGGGCTGGAGGGAGTAAACATGCAAAGGTTTGGAATGCTATCAAGTTATTATCAACTTAAAGTAGACTGTATTATGTAAGTCTCAAGGTAACCACAAAGCAAAAACCTATAGCTACATAAAAGATGAAGGAATCTAAGCATACACTAGAAATCCAACAAATTACAAAGGAAGAGAATAAGAACAAAGGAATTATAAAACAGCCAGAAAACAATTACCAAAATGGCAATAAGTACATACCTATCAATAATGACTATAATGTAAATGAACTAAATTCTTCTATCAAAAGACATAGAGTAGCTAGATGGAGGAAAAAGAAAAATAAATAAATAAACCACAAGACCCATCTGTATGTTGCCTTCACAAGACTCACTTCAAGACAAAAGGACACACACAGACTGAAAGTGAAGGGATGGAAAAATTTTCCATGGAAATGGAAACCAAAAGAAAGCTGGGATAGCTATACTTATATTAACAAAAAAAAACAAAACAGACTTTAAGATAAAGACTGTGATCAGAGACAAAGTCATTATATAATTCTAAAAGAGCCAATCCAACAAGAAGACCTAATATAGGTGTACTTAACTATATAAAGCAAATATTAGCGGACCTAAAGGGGAAAATAGACAGCAATATAATAACAGTAATGGGATTTAATATTCCATTTTCACCAATGGATAGATCAGACAGAAAATTACTAAGAAGACACTGACCTTAAACGACACGTTAGACCAGCTGTACTTAATAAACACAGAGCATTTCATCCAACAGCAGCAGAATATACATTTTCTTCAAGTGCACATGGAACATTCTCCAGGATAAATTTTATGTCATGCCACAAAATGAGTCTTAATAAGTTTACAAAGCTGAAATCATATTGACCATCTTTTCCAACAATGGTGGTATATAACTAGAAATCAATTACTAGAAGAAAATTGGAAAATTCACAAATATTCAGATGTGAATCAACATGCTACTGAACAATCAGTGGCTCAAAAGAGAAAAATCAAAACCTTGAAACGAATAAAAACACAACATAGCAAAACTTACGGGATGCAGCAAAAGCTATTCTAAGAAGTTCATAGGGATAAATGCCAACAGTAAGAAACTGAGATCTCACAGAATTGTTGAATTATTATATTTTACACCTGAAACTAATATAACACTGTATGTTTACTGGAATTAAAATTTTTAAAAATCTAAAATAACCTAACTTTACACCTCAACTTAGTTTGTTCTCAACTTAGGGGAAAAGAACAAACTAAGCCCAAAGTTATTAGAAGGAAGGAACAAAGATCAGAGAAGAAATAAATGAAATAAAAACTAGAAAGACAATAAAAAGATCAACAAAACTAAGAGCTGTTTTTTTTTAAAAGATAAACCTTTAGTTAGACTCACCAAGAAAAAGAGAGCAAGAACTCAGAAATGAAAGGGATGTTGCAACTGATACCACAGAAATGCAAAGGATCATAAAAGACTAAACAATTGTACATCAAAAAATTAGACAACCTAGATGATCGTTAAATCCATAGAAACATACACCTACCAAGACTGAATCATGAAAAAAAATAGAAAATCTGAACAGACCTTTTACTACTAATAAAAAATATGCCAGCAATCTCCTAATTTAAACAAAAGCTCAAGACCAGATAGCTTCACTGGTGAATTCTACCAAACATTTAAAGAAGAGTTAATACCAGTCCTCTTTAAACTCTTCCAAAAAACAGAAGAGGAGATAACTCTCAAATTCATTTTATAAGGCCAGCATTACCCCAATAGCAAAACCAACAACACTACAAGAAAATAACAAGCCTATATACTTGATGAACACAGATGCAAAAATCCTCAACAAAGTATTAGCAGACCAACTTCAACAATACATTCAAAGGACCTTGATCAAGTGATTTATTCCAGGGATGCAAAGGTGGCTCAGCATCCACAAATCAATCAACATGATATACCACATTAACAAAATGAGAGAGAAAAATAATATCCCAATAGATGAAGAAAAAAAAATTAACAAAATTTAACATCCATTTAGAAAAACTAACAACAAAGTGGGTATAGAGGGGAATGTACCTCAACATAATAGAAGCCATATATGAAAGGCCTACAGCTAACCTCATAATCAACAGTAGAAGTTTTTCTTCTAAGATCAGGAACAAGACAAGGACACCTACCCTCACCACTTTTTTTCAACATAGTACTGGAAGTCCAGAGCAGTTTGGTAAGAAAAATAAAAAGCATGCAAAACAGAAAGGAAGAGGTAAAACCCTCACTTATTTTCAAGTCACAATACTATATATAGAAAACCCTAAGGACTCTATCAAAAAACTGTTACAACTAATAAATTCAGTAAAGTTGAAGGATACAAAATCAATATACAAAAATCTGTTGTATTTCTCTAGACTAATAGCAAACTATCAGGAGAAATTAAGAAAACAATCCCATTTAAAACTGCATTATTGACAAAACACCTAGGAATAAATTTCACCATGGAAGTGAGAAAGACTTGTACACAGAAAAATATAAACCTTTGATAAAAGAAATTAAAAGCACAAATAAATGAAGATAATCCATTAATTAGAAAAATTAATATTGTTAAATAGTCCATACAACTCCAATCTACACAGTGCGATACCTATCAAAATTCCAACAGTGTTTTTCACAGAGAACAAACAACCCTAAAATTTGTATGCATCCACAAAAGACCCTGAATAGCCATCTGAGAAAGAAGAACAAAGCTTCCTGATTTGAAACTATACTTCAAAGCTATAGTAAACAAAACAGAAGGATATTGGCATAAAAACAAACACATACATCAATTGAACAGAATAGAGAGCCCAGAAATAAGTTTAGGCATATATGGTCAATTCATTTATGTCAAAGGAGCCAAGAGTATACATGGGAAAGGACAGTCTCTTCAATAAATGGTGCTGAGCAAACTGGACCACTGTCTTATATCATACACAAAAATTAAAATGGATTAAAAACTTGAATATGCAACTTGAAATCATAAAGCCCCTAGAAGAAAACATAAGTGGTAAGCTCCTTGACATCAGTCTTGGCAATTATTTTTTTGGATTTGATACCAAAAAGCAAAGGCAACAAAAGAAAAAATAAGACAGGTGGGACTATATCAAGCTAAAAAGCTCTGCACAGCAAAGAAAATCATCAATAAAATGAAAAGGCAACCTATCGAATGGGAGAAAATATTTCCAAATCATATATCTGGTAAGGGGCTAATAGCCAAAATATATAAGGAACTCCTACGACACAACAGCAAAAAACAAACATACAAAACAAAACAAAACAAACAAAAAAAAAAAACAATCCAACTTAAAAATTAAGCTGAAGATCTGAAGGGGTATTTTTCCAAAGACGACGAGCAGGTACATGAAAAGGTGCCCAAGATTGCTAATCATCAGGGAAACGCAAATCAAAACCACAATGAGACACCAACTCACACCTGTCAGAATGGCTAAAAATAAAACACAAGAAACAAGTATTGACAAGGATGTGAAAAGAGAACCCTTGTGCACTGTTGCTGGGAATGTAAACTGGTGCAGTCACTGTGGAGAACACTATGTAGGTTCCTCACATTAATAAAGAGCTACACAGTATGATCCAGCAGTTCTACTTCTGAGTACTTATCCTAAGATAATCGAACACTAACTTGAGAAGATATCTGCACCCCCACATTCACTGCAGCATTATTTGCAATAGCCAAGACATGGAAGCCACCTCAGGGTCTAATGATGATCACATAAAGAAAATGTATATGCACATCACTTTTTCTTCATACAAAAAAAAAAAAAAAATCCAGCCATCTGCAACAACATGGATGGACCTTGTGGGCATCGTGCTAAGTGAAAGGTCAGACAGAGAAAGACAAATACCATATGATCACCTTTATGTAGAATTAAAAAAAAAAAACAAACAGAGGCACCTGGCCGGCTCAGTGGAGTGTGCAACTCTTGACCTCAGGGTTGAGTTTAAGCCCCATATATGGTGTAGAGATTGCTTAAAAATAAAATCTTAAAAAACACAACAAACAAAAAATTCCTACTGATTTGTAGAGAACAGATTGGTAGTTGCCAGAAGCACGGGGCAGCTAAAATGGGTGAAGCTGGTGAAAAAGTATAACTTCCAGTTATAAATCCTGGGGATTTAATGTTTAGCACAATGAATACAGTTAATAATACTGTATTGTATATTTGAAATTTGCTGAGAGTAAATCTTAAAAGCTCTCATCACAAGAAAAAATTTTGAATTATGTTAACTAGATATATTATGGTGATCATTTCACAAATAAATCATTATGTTATACATCTGAATCTAATATAATGTTATATGACAATTAGATCTCAATTTTTTGAAACAGTTTACCTTCCCTTAAATACTTTATTGTTATTATCAAGACAACTTAATAAATATTGGGCATATTTTTCTTAAGTAACTACAAGAATTTATATGTCATAAAACACGGTATTAACATTTAATGCTTTTTGTCTTGCAGGTGTAAAGGGTCAAGTTTTTGATCAGAATGGAAATCCGTTACCCAATGTAATTGTAGAAGTCCAAAACAGAAAACATATCTGCCCTTATAGAACCAACAAATTTGGAGAGTATTATCTCCTTCTCTTGCCTGGGTCCTACATAATAAATGTAAGTATACAGCCCTAGTTATTGTTATTAAAACACTTTAGAACTTGCAGTACTTACCCAGAAGGAATCTGAAATAAGTCTGGAAAGTCCCAGAAGTAGATACATCAGGACAGAAGGAAAGGACAACATCAGACATGGCATCTGGTAGGGAGTGGGAGAGGGTGAGAGTGATAGGAACAAACCAAAAAAATCATGTTTTTCCCCAACTGGCAATGTTTTTAATAGAAGCCAAGTTCTATTTCTTTTGATCCCTTTTATGATAAAAGAATGACCCTTATTAATAACAATAATTAAACAATGTAGCCAAAGTACTTCCAAGCTTCATGGAATACCATTTTAACACCCATTTCATGAAACATAATTTCTGCTATTAAGTGGATTGGGGCACAGATTCCTTAGAATTCATTATAAATAAAATTTGATCCACAGACCGACCTATTTTGCAGCCCTTTCATAAGCAAATGATGGTGAGTTCCAATCAATGCAAGTAAAGTTCCAGGTTTAATTCTATTAAGATGTTTGAGTCATTTCTTCCTAGGAGGAGGCTTGGACTAGTTTGAGCGCAAACAGGTTTTTGTAAATGAATTAAATGAAGTACCTCATTTAGTTGACCAGGTTGTGCCCGTTCCTCTTTGATTTGACTTTCTCTAAGAAACTCAAGATTCTTCTGCTTTGCCTAGTGAGTCTGATCCCAACTATGGTAGTCGTTCTGTACAGAGTGACTCCTGGGGAAAAAAGTCATCTATTCTGTAGTAAAAACTGGCCTTGTATTTTATAAAGGTGAAATAATGGAAGGCATGTTTTTCAATTTATACAACTGCAGGATTCAGAGCTTCTCTGTTCCGTAGGTGATCCCCACAGTACTCAGCAGTGGGGGCTCATCAACTGCTAATCCTCTTGTTAAGAATCTCTCCTAGAACCAGGAAGACATCAATTCACTGTGAATCTTTGCCTTAAAAGGCCCCTTATGTTCCTGTTACACTGACATGTCCATTCTATGATAAGGGGAGGGGGCTCCTTGTAATGAAGCTAAATTATTTTTATGTAATCCCAAAAATAAGTCACACACTTACAAAGTTATGAATTGTTCATTTCCAGTTAGACTAATGTAGTACCTATTGGCTTTAGCTACTAGTTCTGGGATAAGAGTGGAAGGCAAGACTTTGGAAGCTGAAATGAATGACTGAAATATATATTAGTGCCCAATAAATGATTTTCCCCATTCTTTTCCCTCTCTACCATATATAGTAAAAGTATTTCTTAGTGGACATGGTCTGTAGTTAGGTTAGCATTTGTCGTATTTTTTCTGATATCTTCTACCAAAAAAATAAATCTAGCTTAGGACTCAAACTCATGGAGAAAACTGGGTAAAATCAAAGCTTTTTGAGGAAGCAATAAACTTGTACACTTAGATCAGCTGCAAGGAAAATGAAATAAATTAAAAAAAGAATTCCACTTACGAATAATATCGATACCCAATCAGGATATTAAGTACAGACTTGGGACAAAGGGAAACTGTCAACTCTTTACCTTTGCTCTCCATAGAAATGATGGGGATACAGTCTGTGGCTTTCTTCTCCTGGCTTACATCTCCAAATAAAGGACCTGTCTTATTTCACTTTATAATTCTTGGGGCAACAGCATTAGCAACGGTGGTCCATATCAATGGGCATTGGACAATTCATTCAGTGAGCAGGACTGAAGCGGTTACCAGCTGGGGAGGCCTGGCAGATGGTTACATGTGTTTCATAGAGGGCACACTTGTAGTGGTAGACATCAGTGTTTTTAGTGCTGGCCCCACAAAACATCTGAAATCACTCAGATAATTCTTTTTTTTTTTTTTTAAGTCATTGGCTTTATTCTTTTTCTAAGATAATATATTTTTATTTTTATTTAACATTTTTATTTTTTTATAATTTTTTTTTTAATTTACATCCAAAGTAGTTAGCATATAGAAAATAATTGTTTCTTGTTTCCTCTCAGGTTACAGTCCCAGGGCATGATCCATACCTCACAAACGTGGTTATTCCAGAAAAATCCCAGAACTTCAGTGCTCTTAAAAAGGATATTTTACTTCCATTCAGAGTGCAACTGGATTCTATCCCAGTATCAAATCCTTCATGTTCTAAGATTCCTCTATATAGTGATTTGCCAAGCCAGTCAGAGGCAACAAAGCCTAGTCTGTTCTTATTTTTAGTGACTGTCTTTCACATATTTGTCAAATAAAGCAAAATATGGAACACACTCCCCATCATCACCTGGAATCAGGGATTACTCATGCCAGGTTACTGCAACTCTCAACTCCCACTGTGGGACCTTGACTGAATAAACTTCATGGTCCTTCAGAAGATAAATGGTTGTTTCCAAATCACAGCAAGCTATGTGTGGTGATAACAAAAGCAATGATTTAGTCTTGATGAATGGAAGATACCTACCTTTCAAGTACTATCCACTTATGCTCAATCTTGAAGTTGTCTTAGAAATTTGTAAGAAAAACTTGAGAATCAAGAAAGAAGTTCCTGCAAGAAAAAAATGGAGCTAATTTTGTATACAGAGAGCCAGATGAATATAAGCAATGAAGATGAACATTCATTGATTACTTACTATATACAAAACCCTGTGGTGAATGCTAGATGTGAAGATATATAGTAATTACTGGTGCCAAATATAATTAATTCTCAGCACGTGGAGAAATGATAGCACTGGAAAATTTCATTTATCAGATGTTCTGAGGAGAGAAAATAGGCAACAATGTCTCAGTGGCCCACAAAAACATGGGCCTGATGGGATGACAAGGTTGTGTCTACAGAGCCCCAAAATAACAGGTCAATTAAGTGTCCCTGCCTTCCTGCGCTCAGATGCCACATCAGTTACGCTGATGACCCCCAAATGTGTAAGTCCAGCCTCTTGCCAGAGCTTCAAACTCCAGTCCAACTTCCCACTGTACATATCTACCTGGATATGACCCACAGGTACCTCAAATTCATGTAGAAATCACACACATTTTTTCTCTCTAGAGCTGCTCTTCCTCCTGTAGTTGTCTCAGTGACTGGTACCACCAAACTAGAAACCTGAGTGTTATCCTTGACAGTTTCTTCTCCTCCTTCATCCCATATATTCAGTCAGTCACTAAAGATTGATGTTAATTACAAATGTTGATTGATCTTCCCTCTCTCCATGGCTAGTAACGTTGTCAAGTTTAGGCCACCATAGCTCACTGGCACCGCGGTGACAGTTTTGCTAGTCTCTTGTGCCCAGCCTTCTCCTCTTTAAGTCCATCTTCTACATGGCACTGAGGAAGAGGATCTACTCAAAACAAAAACCATCAGTCAACTGCTTGTAGCTCCTATACACTTAATGTGCTATTTGTGTACTATATCTGGAATACCATTCTGACCCACCACGACATTTTCTTTCCCACTCCTTTAAAATTCAGTTCAGGTATCAACTCCTCTAGGAAGTCTCTGCTGACCATCATTCCATTCCATTCCACCCCATCAACCCCTTCCCAGTCAATCTGGAGACCTTTCCTCTTTGCTTCTCTAATGTGTTACCTCTATTATTGAATTTACAACTGTATTATGATCTTCTACTTTCATGTATGATTTTCCCTAATAGAATGTGAGCTCTGAGGCCAGAGTGTATTTAATTTGTTTGGGAAAATTCATTTTTATATCCTCAGAGCCCAGTACATAGCAGAAACTGAATGAATGAGTGAAGAGTTCCACAAACCTACTACTCCCAGTCTCTCTCAGAAACTGTTGGGCTTTGAGTCATTTTGTCAAATGAGGTCCAATGCTTTGGCAATCTCCAGCTCAGTAGTAACACTGACAGAAGAGTGTTTTCAAATACATGTCAACAAATAAATTCAAGTATGGTGTTTTTACTACGCTTCGCATTTATCCTAAGGTTCATAGTAAACATGTTACCTGTTAACACAAGCTACCTTTTTTAAATTAGAAAACAAAATTTTTACCATTAGTACTCAATTTGAAGCAACTGTTCTCTGCTATCATGAGAGTTAACCCGTCTTAAAATATTATAAGAATTAAGGGGAGGGGGGACATCAAAAAATAGCAACTCCGTGAGCAGGTTTCTAAGTGCTGTGTATTGCTCATGGACTGCGAGTTGCCTTCGTCTTTCAATTGGAAGTTCTATAGGATCTGAAAATGAAACTACACTGGTTGGGTTTGGTGTATGGTGAATGCATGAGAACCACAAGTGAATGGGAGACACATGGGCACATAGGAGCTATTCTTGTGCCAAGCTTATTCACATGTACACAATCATACTTGTTAATCTAAACAGAATTTGTAGTCTTTTTATCACTTATAAAATCTGGTAATAACTTGAATATCTGGGTCATTTTTATTTAAATAAACCGTAATTTATTATATACTTGAAAGTATGTATTGCAGAAAATGATTTTGGATTTCTACAAAGCACATAAAATTCGATTTACCATCAAGCCTTATTTTTCAAGCAGACCTTTGGAGTCATAGCTTTTCCTTTTCTAAGATACCAATTTTCAAAGGGACATAAACCAAAATGTGATGTGGTTCATGAGCTTTAGTGTAAATTTCTTAAGGAAATAATGTTTTTAAAATCAGAAATTTCATCAGAATCAAACTTAAAATCATTTAAAGACAAGTAAAACAAGTAAAATACTCTCCAAACAAATCTAAACCAAACCTTCAACACAGAGTACATTCAGGGTATATATTTTGCAGCAATGGCTGTGCTCAAAAGTAAACTTTGTAGTGAGAGTTTAGTATGACTCAATCCCAGCTACACTCTCCACTAACCAAGTTAAATGTCCAAGAGGAGAAACAGCCATGACATTCCAACTAAGACCAGAGCCCCAAATCTCCCTGTATGACACCTTCCGTACTGTCTCTTTACCCTCTTAGACTGGTGATTATAATCCCCAGGTTCTGAGTTCAGGTATAATTCTTTTTATGGAGAAATCAACATGGTGAAGATTTTTGAGAGAGAGAAAAAGAAGACAGAACATGGGAGTGAAATTTTAATTAGAAAGCAAGAATCTGAATTCAAACCCACCCCACATAGTTTCCTTACCTGTAAAATGTACAAGCTCCTGCTTGACTGAGTCTGTGACTATCAAAAGCAGTGGTATGAAAATGCCATATTTTGATGCAATTTTTTGTTACTTGCCCAGGCAGAGAAAGGATAATTAACACTAGGTGGCATATTTTGAAGGCAGTATAATATACCTTATTAAAGACCAGGTCCCTTCCCCCAGGTATAAACAGAATTGACCTGAAAACAATCACTGGTTAGCTAGAATGAGCATTTAATAATATTTAAGGAATCTCATGAAGGTAACAAAGGTTTCTTTCATGTATCTACTTAAATTATGATAAATGTTAACATGAATGAATCTAAATGGAGGGGAATATTTTAGAGAAATGGTAAGTCCCTGCAGATAAGTGTCAAGGTTGATTCTGGGGCTTAATTATCACATTTAACCTTGAGCTGTTGGATGTATCAGAAATGTTAAAAGCCTCCTCTCAGCATTTCTGAAAGTCTAAGAAATCAATGTTGTGTTTTGCTCCAGAATAGAATTTTATTTGTAATGTTTTTTAAAATGTTGTAAGAAGTTACCTCTACCTTTAGAGAGTAAAAATAACTGATACCAGGCTGGAAATACATTTTCCTAAGGAATCCAGAAAAAATGAGCACAGTATATTGTCTCATTGCAACAGGGCTAGCTGCTAATTGAGAAGTTTGGTTTTTATTCTGCAGGGACAATATAGTTATTTTATGACCAATCCTTTATATCTTCCTCATGACTTTTAAAAATCATTTTCTACCCACCTCCCACCTAAAAGAGCCAAAACAAACAAAACACACACACATACCCTCACAATAACTAAGAAGTTTAGGGAAAGAGTTAAACTTCATTAGAGACTTTACATTATATCACTAATAAGCAGATGCTCTATTGCTCACAAAACATTTTATCCTACTTTAGCATATGAACTACTCCATAGCCTTTTATCAGATGTTTCACAGCTAATTTTATGTTTTCTCAGTGACCTTCTGCACTGTAATTAAAGACTTGCACAAATTGTCTAGGACAATGAAGTTTATTGGGTAGAGCCAAGACTACCTCTGAGTTCAGTAAATTTGAGTATTTCTGACTCAATAAAGAATATTCATGTAAGCAAAAAATACTGTTTCTTTTCATTACGTTACCTTAAAAACAAATCTGCAAGTGTAACAAAGTCCACATACTGGACAGAACTGATTACCACCAGACAAAGCCTGGGAAAGACCAAATTTAATGACCTTTTTATGAAGCAAGAACATTGCAACTCTTCAAAACCCAGTCACCCCAGGATGGTTTATATATATGATATGATGTATACCCACCCTATTATATATATTCCAGATTACTTTTTACCATGGGGAAGATGATAGATGAAAATGTGCCTTGTGATTAAAAAAAAAAACCTGCAAAATTAAGAATGCACATTAATGAGAAATGCAGGAAAGAAATGGATTTTCCAAACATAGCCAGGGAACCATTTCTTGAAATAATTTAGCCTAGTACCATCCTTCTGAACTTAAATTCCTTGATTACCAAACACATTTTGGGAAATGCTGATGTAGGGGGAAGTCTTTTGTCCAGAGTAATAAATTTTGAATTCAAAGTGCTTTTGAAGCACAGAGCATAGTTATAAACAAAGATTTGCCCCCTATAGGAACTGGAAAATTAGTCCCTAACCCTAATCACTGTAACCCCTGATGTCAAATTTCTAGCCAAGGACAGAGAGGCTGGACCCAAGTTTGCCCTCTGAAACATGTAAACAATAGTTTAAATGAGACATAGGTGAGTAGGAAATGGCTAGTTTAGTGGTATGAATTTCAAAAAAGTATCTCAAGTTAGAAAACAAGTATCTCAAATTAGAAAAGTATCAAATTTGACAAGTATCTCAAATTAGAAAACAAATTGGGAACAGTTTTTTCTATTTTCTAAAGAGAATTCATTATAATAGGAACCCTTTGGCAGAAGTTCCCTGGAATATTTTTACTAGATTTCAGAATTTGCAGCTCCTTAGAGGATCCATTACTTCCCACTACCCCCAAAGGCAAGGTACAATTTTAAAATAAGCTAATTTTTAAAATATTAGACAGGGGAAAAAGAAAAAAGTGATCAGTCCATTTTTTGGATGGCAGAATTATGTGCTTTTCTTCCTACTTAATTTTTGAAATTTTCTATTTTTCTAAATTTTTTTAATGTTTTATTCATTTTCTGAAAGAGGGAGAGAGAGAGAGAATGCAGGGAAGGGGCAGAGAGAGAGAGCGAGGGAGACACAGAATCCGAGGCAGGCTCCACGGCCTGGACCCTGACGTGGGGCTCCAACTCACGAACCGTAAGATCATGACCGGAGCTCAGACATTTAACTGACTGAGCCATCCAGGAGCGCCACCCCGCCCGCCCCCTTTTTTTTGAAATTTTCTATTAAAAGAAAAAATTTTTAATGTTTATAAGAGAGTGAGTGGGGGAGGGGCAGGGAGAGAAGGGAAGATACAGAACTCCGGAAGTGGGCTCCAGGCTCCACGCTGTCAGCACAAAGCCTGACATGGGGCTTGAACTCATGAACTGTGCGATCATGACCTGAGCCCAAGTCAGATGCTTAACAAACTGAGCCACCCAGGCACACCTAAAATTTTCTATTTATTTAGAAGTTTTCTATTTTTTTTTATAAGAAAAGTAAATGATTTAAACAGTAGAACCTCAAATTTTAGAAACACCAGTTTACAAAGGCAGTTGTTACACCTTCTTACGTATTCATTAAACATTTCCAGAGTTTATGTTGAAATAACACCTGGTTAAGTCAAAGTTAATTTAAAAATGGTTTTCCCTCATTGACCAAGGACACGGGAGTTCTGAAGGATGAATAGTGAAGGACTCTAGGACCAAGATGGGAAGTTTGTGTTTTAACAACCAAGAGCAGAACTCACTCACAACTCACTCACGTCTCTGCTCTCCAGCCCAGCAATCTGTTCCGGGAGGGCTCTGTCCACTCTGTTAAGGGTCTACCTTCCGTTAATGGAGGCCTTCAGAGAGCTCCTGGAGCTATGCTTCCACCTGGTGGTTAGAAAAGTGCTTAACTAAAGAGATTTGGTCTTCTCACATGCCTCTGTTTCTTAATGTGTTTAAATGTTTATTTTTGAGAAAGAGAGGCAGAGACAGAGTGTGAGCCGGGGAGGGGCAGAGAGAGAGGGAGACACAGAATCTGAAGCACGTTGCAGATTCTGAGCTGTCAGTACAGAACCTGATGTGGGGCTCGAACTCACTGCAAGATCATGACCTGAACTGCAGTTGGACCCTTAACTGACTGAGCCACCCAGGCGCCCCCACATACCTCTTAAAAAAGAAGGAAATAAATGTGAGAAAAGGTGGAAGAACTTTTACATAGAGGGATATTTTAAGCAAAGCTTTACCAATTCTGGTACAATTCTGATACCGTATCAACTTTTGAAGACCACTGTGTTCTCAGAATGTTTCTTTTGCCATTGAAGTAATTTATTGCAATATTGCAGACAATATTTTTTCAGGATGTTTTTTAAAACTGTCTTTTCCCCTCTTGTAAATTTCAGAAAACTACACGGCTATTTTCCTTGCCAGTCACCATCCTTTACTGAATGCCTACTGTGCACGCAATGCATTATATTCAATGCATTATATTCGGTACCTGGGGGGAAGAAAGAGATACAAATGGATATTACAACCTGCTTTTGGAGAGAAGGTACAAAGCAACACGTCAGTAAATTTAAGTGTGAACAAAGTACCTCAGAACTGAGACAATGTAGGGGAGAAAAAAGATCTGGTTAATTCAAGGCTACTTTAGCTGGGTTTTGGCACTGTTATGGTCACAATTGGCTACAAGAAAAATATTATTAAAAGCTACCATTTATAAGTCCTCACTACCTAACCAGACCCTATCCTAAGCTCCATATATTTGTAATTCTCAGGTTACAAAGCAAGCAAGTACCAGATCTGCTATTTGAATTTAGCCCTTCCCACTCTACTAGGATAAAAATAAGTCATGCGAGAAGATGGAAATGAACTTTTGCACCAAAAGGGTTTAAGACAATGGTGGGGAAGAGAAAGCTGTTTCACAGAGAAGTCTAAAAGTCTAAATGAACACGCAATACATTTGAGATAATATCCAACAAGAAATAGAATTAAGTTTTTTCTGTCTTCAAATCAGGGAAACATGAAGCTATCTGTAAATATCTATAAAGGCACCAAATATGGGGGACACCAAAGCCAGTGAAGTCAATTTGATTGGTTTTACTGTGATCTTGAAGAAGGGCTAATAATGCAGGGTAGGGTGTCAACTGGGAAGGTGTGAACCAAATTAACACATAAAAGTACTAAAATTTAACTGAGAGATGTTTCAATGGAATTCATCTAACATGACAGTAACAACAATAGAAAGGATTGAAATTTTGTAATTTGTAATGTGAGATATTGTAATAAGCTTGTTAGGACATCTAAACAGTCATATTCTGAAGACAAATCTGTGGGACTAAAACGAGATGAAAGGAAGATGTCGGTCAATTTATTTAATTATTTTTTAAACGTCTACTTTTGAGAGCATGTGTGGGGGAGGTACAGAGAGAGGGGGACAAAGGAGCTGAAGTGCGCTCCACGCTGACAGCAGAGAGCCGGATATGGGGCTCGAACTCACAAACCATGAGATCCTGACCTGAGCCAAAGTCAGATGCTCAACTGAGCCACCCAAGCACCCCTATTAGTTTTTTAAAACATGAATCTTTAAAGAAGAGCTTTAAAAGACAGCGATAAAAATTCAAGTATGTTTTAGGATCATCCCCCTCCTAAAAATAATCAATTGTGGTTCCCTCATTCAATATATTATTTTAATGTGTACATTGTGGGGAGTCTCATCTGCTTGTCACTTGAAACTGCTCTTGTTTTCTGTTTTTATTTAGTTCATGTTAACAGTCCAATTTATAATTAAACATATTCAACACTTCTAAGCACCTGTGTGCTGCTGCACTAAAATATTTATCTTTTTAAAGTATTTTTAGATGTCAAAAATTCCCTACTACATAGAAGAGAAAGCTGGCTCTATGACAGATAATATGGCCAAAAAATTTTAAGCAGATGGCATTTTAAGATAAACACTTTTTTGTAAAGATGAAATCAAACCCAGTTCAAAACCCAAACAATGACCAAGTACAAGCTTTTCACAATGCCATGACAACTTCCAGTTATCACCCTAAACCAACAGACATCTACACACTAACCAGTATCTTCAAAACACTCATTAAAACCCAAAATTAACAAATGGGGCACCTGGGTGGCTCAGTTGGTTCAGCATCCAACTCTTGATTTGGGCTCAGGTCATGATCTTGTGGTTTGTGGGTTCAAGCCCTGCATGGGGATCCACACTGACAGCTTGGATTCTCTCTCTCTCTGCCCCTCCCCCACATACAGGTGGGCTCACACACATTCTTTCAAAATAAATTTAAAAATTAAAAATTAAAAAGTGCACTTAATGATGACAACAGCTAACCCTGGTCTGGCTTTGGAGCCTGTGGACTCCTGCTTTACAAGACAGGTTCCAATGATGTGACTGACTCAAATTATTATCAAACACCTATATATCTGTGTCACTCACAATCAAGAAAAGGATCTTGGCCTCATGGAATTTAGTTTCAGAGATGATGCAGAGAAATGACAGGTAATTACAAGGAGCTTTCATGCTGACAGGTAGCAAGGTGGTTACCCAACTCCCTTCCCAGCCCCAGCTATACCCTTCCAGAACATTCACCATCACTTGTTGAGAAACCACTTAAGCCAACCTGCCATGTGATAACACAAGTGAACAGGAGGGAGAAAACAGCATGTCCTGGCCCTACTAAACCATGTAACCTCATTCTCTGAAGCTGGGTCTTATTCGTTGCCTTGGATGCTCCCAACTACATTAAGTTGTCCATTAATATGTGTACTGACACAACAGCAGTGATGGCCATTCCAAAAATAGAAGCACATTCAGACTTGTACCTTTGATTACCCAAATAGAGGATATTCAAGTATAATTTCTATTTTAACAAAGCTCATTACAGAAAAATTGTAAGATCCAATAATCACACTCTTGAAACAATGCTTAATCAAACATTTAGTATTTTTATTTGTAAATCAATAAATAATTTATGTATACTAAACCTAAAAATTTAGACAATGGATAGGCATGGCAATGAAACCATCTGCAGATCTGAATGTTTTCTAAGTAGCATAATCACTGCATTCCATACCCTGAATGTACATAACTTACATTTAATGTACTTATATTTTTTTAAATCAGATACGTCTCTAAATTTTAGCAAAGTGGGGATCATTTAAAATATGAGTAGCGGGGTTAAGGATGACCTACATATCGAACTCGAATTACATTAAAACCCAAACAGAGAATATAAACAGAAGTGAAATTTTTCTAAAAGGAAGTATTTACTATTCCCATTCCAAAAGTAAATTATACTAGAGAAGAAATAAATCTACATGTACGGAGATACTTTCTCACTTTGATATGTGTAAAAAAAATTTCATGTTGTCTAAATTTTTAGGGTTATATAGTTAGAAATATAGAATTCTACTTTTATAGACATGTCCACTAGGGGAAATAAGTTAACACAATCATTTGAATTGGTTGTCTACATACTGGACAGGGCTTATTCCTCTTCTTTAGCTTTTTTGCACAAGTAAAGCATGCCATAAGATGTCCTGTTTTGCCATGAACAATGCAACCATTTTTAGGTCGACCCTGGCAAATCACACAAGGTTCAATGGCATTATGGGGAAAACTAGATTCCACGATTTCTTCTTTGTCCTGTGTTTCTTCCCTCTCAAACTCTTTGACATCTTCTTGGCTGCTATGAATGATGCTGTTAGAAGTTGATGGCTGAGAATAGTCCTCACTTTCTTGGGATTGGGAGGCCTGTGTGATTTTATCATCATTTTCCTCAGCACATGATTCCCTAGAATCATTCGCTGTAGTTTTTTTACAATCAGGGACATCAAAGCCCTCTTCTACTTGTGTTGAGTTTTCCACTTTGGCTTTCTCAGGCATTTTCCCTTTATCTTTCCCTTTATCTTCAGGAAGCCAATTCTCACGAAGAGCCCAACATCTGTTGCAATGAGGTGGAAGAGGAGGATTCATTTCATTGCACGAGGTACACTTCCAATAGTCCTTCAATGAAAAAAGAGTTCGTTTCTGTAACCCTTTAACAACTACTCATAGCCAACTCTAGCAACTTCAGTATGTCTGAAATAAAATCTATCAGAGTTCAATTTTCAGCATTTTATGTTTTATATAAAACATTCAACATGTAACAATCTTTCCTCAAGCATGAGATTATAACAACACACATAAAGTATCTATTTTTTTCAGGCAAACTATGCTGAAGAATCGTAAAACAAAAAATGTATTCACCATGATCTTAACCACGTGCCAATAAAGTTATCTGGGGACATAGATACAGCTGGTTCATCTAGTTGAAGCAAGTGTGATGTAGTCTTTTACTCTGAAATGAGGCCTGTACCCACTTCACTCTCTTAAAGGCTCAACCCTAGGCCCAATGTCTACCAATCAATCTAGACGAAACCACTGCCCAATGAGCCACTGACTAAGACTGCCTTGGAAGTGCTCTAAAACCTGGGCTCAAGGGAGTTTCCCTCATTTCATCCACAAAGGAAATGCTAAAACATTCTCGGCAATCACGGCCACCTAAAATCTGTCATCCTTGTCACTATCCGAAATGTATGCCCCTTATTTAACTATGCTTTTCTGTGTTCTCACCTCTGTAACTGCTTATTGCTTCTCCCATATCTCAACTTATTTCCCAACCTTTCCACCATCATGCAATTTGGAAAACAAACCCCCTTTAAATCCTCCAGGCTCTTTTAACGAATATATTCTTATTCCACTATCTTAACTGAAGCATGTTTCTTGCCTGAGGACAACATACATGTAAAACTTGCCATGAATAATATAACCATTTTTAAAAAACTGTCTATTTATTTGGGGGGGGGGGGGTGGAGAGGGAGGGCTCTGTGCTGTCAGTACAGAGCCCTTGGAGCTGACACAGGGCTCAAACTCACAAACTGTGAGATCATGACCTGGTCTGAAATCAACAGATGCTTAACTGACTGAGCCACCCAGGTGCCCCAATATAACCATTTTTAAGTTGCCTCACAAATGCCTAAGACATCAGCAGTAGGGATGGAGACTGTTCACTATTGTACATTAGTTCGAGTTCTCAATGTAGGTTGCTACCCAACTGATAAAACCAAAGACAAAAGTTTTATAACGTGGGAGAAAGTGCTTCAAAGACCCCAATAAACTGCAGGATCTTTGTCTGGCATAAAGTAAGTCAACTAGTTACTTGAATTATTTTCTATTACAGCAAAAAAAAAAAAAATTTTTTTTTGAATTTTACAATTTCACCTTTTTTGCATTTAGATAATAGTTTCCAACTCAGCCAAGAAAAATGAGATTTCCTATTCAAATACAACTAAAGGCATTAAGAACAAAATTAGGGGCACCTGGGTGGCTCAGTGGGTTGGGTGTCCGTCCAACTTTGGCTCAGCTCATGATTTCACAGTTTGTGAGTTCGAGCCCTGTGTCAGGCTCTGTGCTGACAGCGCGGAGCCTGGAACCTGGAGCCTGCTTCGGATTGTGTCCCCTTCTCTCTTTGCCCCTGCCCCACTTGCACTCACTCTCTCTCTCTCTCAAAAATAAACATTAAGAAAAAAATTTTTTTTAAAAGAACAAAGTTACAGGCACTGGGGTGACTCAGTCGGTTAAGCACCCAACTCTTGATTTCAGATCAGGTCAATTCAAGCTCACAGTGCATAAGTTTGAGCCCCGTGTCAGGCCCTGCACCGGCAGTGCGGAGCCTGCGTGGGATTCTCTGTCTCCCTCTCTCTGCCTCTCCTCTGCTCATGTTCTCTCTCTCTCAAAATAAACATTAAAAAAAAAAAAAAAAAAAAAAATTAAAGCAGTGCGTCTGAGTGGTTCAGTCGGTTAAGCAGCCGACTCTTGATTTCAGCTCAGGTCATGATCTCACAGTTCATGGGACTGAGCCCCGCATTGGGCTACACACCAACAGTGCAGAGACTGCTTGAGATTCTCTCTCCTCTCCTCCCCTTATTGCTTTCTCTCTAAACAAACAAACAAACATTAAAAAAAAATTAAAGCTTTAATATACAGTAAAAAACCCAACTTCCAATACCCCAGGAACCTTATGAAGCATGAAATGTGAACGTCCTGAATTCTTAAATGGCAAACCCTACCTACCTCATTCTCTAGTACAAATCAACATGATGGGAAAAATGTTTGTAACTATTACAGCTGGGTGATAAATACACTAGAAATACATTATACTACTCTCTATGCTGTACATGCTTGAAATTCTCAATAAAAAATTATTTAAAAGTTCATATCCTACCACCAAAAAACCCCTAAAAAATGTAGTAACAGATTCCAACACAACCAGTAAAAGAAAAAAATGCTTTAAAACTTTTTAAAAAGGATTTTAGCTTTATAGAAATTACCTCATGTCAGGAAGTAGACTAGGCATATTTTTCTAATGTTAACCTCAATGTTTTGATTCCTTAAAAAAACAGATGTATACTTACAGCTAAGGAAATTTCAGGATCTTCTTCAAATGAATCTGTATCACTCTCCCCTGCCTGATACACAGTTACTCGATATACCTAATAAAATAAATCCATCAACATCAATTTATCACCTTTTTTTCCTTAACCAGGAAGGCTTCTTAGTGGTAAGTCCTAACAAATAGCATGTACTACTATAGATGAGAACCTCTGAGACAGAGGTTGAATGAAATAGAGGGGGAAAAATGAAGGACCATGAAATCCTCACCCACTATGGTAAAAAGGCAACAGGATGTTTAAAATGAATAAGGCAAAAAATTCAGTATAAGCATTTTTATTTTATAAATATGGGGATATTAAATAACTGTGAAACAGCCAGAAATGTTGAAGGTGGTCACCTCCAGTGACTTTAACTGTGTGCATACTTTACTTTAAAAATTAGGGGCGTCTGGGTGGCTCAGTTGGTTAAGCGTCTGACTTTGGCTCAGATCATGATCTCACAGTTCGTGAGTTCAAGCCCCACATTGGGCTCTGTGCTGACAGCTCAGAGCCTGGAGCCTGCTTTGGTTTCTGTGTCTCACTCTCTCTCTGCCCGCCCCCCCCCACCACCTGCATTCTGTCTCTCTCTCAAAAAATAAACATTAAAAAAATTTTTTTTCAAGTAAATTAATATTAAAAGAGGGCAATTTTAAAATTTAACTTTATTAAGTAAACTCTACCCCAAAACATGGGGCTTGAAATCATGACCCAGAGATCAAGAGTTGCATGCTCCACCCACTGAGCCAGCCAGGCATCCCAAAAAGGGGAATTTTTTTTTTTTTTTTTTAAATAAGACTTTTATAAGAACATTAAGAACTGTTGACTTTTTGACATTTATAGTTACAAGAGTATAAATCAAAGAACTACAAAAGCCTGAAGTCCACAAAATATTCCAGTTTGAACAAGAGTCAAAGATTAAGTGAAATCAGAATACATTATAATTTCAAATAGCATCAATGAATACAGAAAATATTTAAGAAATTCAGACTATAGAGAAATAAAACTACCTCATCATCTTCATCTGAGAGTTCTTGTCCTTCTTCACTAAGGCTATAATCTTCTGAATCGAGAGACTCAACTTCAAATTCTACACTGAATTGATCTGAAACTGAATCCTGATCCAACCAATCACCTGAATGTTCACTTACACCAGCATCGAGATCCTAAAATAGGGGGGGAAAAAAAGTTACTTGAAGTACATTACCTGTTGGCCTCTGTAACAGCTTCCTAGCTCATCCCTATAGTCCCATTTCCATCTTAGATCCACCCTACACAATGACACTAGATTAAGATTCTGGGTTATTAATATATTATGTTCCCAGTTCAAAACCCCATCACATAAAGGAAAAAAGCCAAATCCCCTTGGCATTCAAGGCACACAGAGTAGGGCCATATTAACACTTTCATCTTATCTTCCAACTAGACACTGCTCCCCCCACCCTCAATACGAACAATTGGCCAGATCTACCAAATCTGGCCAAAGTTCTAAACCAAACTTGACAAGTTCTAAACCAAACTTGACAGTTCACCTTACACACTTTACCTCTCTCGCTGGAATAACTTAACAGTTTTTAAGTCCTACTCATCCTTTTTTGATAAGGCTTCTGTCAATACCACAAGAAGAAAAGTACTTCCACTTTTAATTACCTTTCCTACTTACATATTGAATACTATATACCTTTACACATAAAATTATACAAAACATAGTTTTCTATACATGTTTCTTATCTGAGTTATACGTACTTTAAGAGTTAAAAACATGTCTTAATCTCTTTAGATCTTCAGATTGGTAGAACAGTAGTAGCTACAACCCACATGACAATTATGAGATTTTATAATTTTTTTGAGATTTATTTTTTAATGAACTTTGATAATAATTTCTTTGGAAGAGCTTTCAGACATTATTTTTTAAATTTATTTTTTAAATTCTGTATCAGCTCCTGTGGTTTCTCATTTTATAGTATAAGAACCCTAATAAGACCATTAGTCCCATATTTACTGTCAGTGCTAAGAATAGGAACATATACAAAACAGAAGGCTAGACAGAAAAAATACATTGGTCTAAGAATCAGGATACAAACATTCTTTTCTTCTAAGGTTTATTTATTTTTGAGAGAGAAAGAGAGTGAGCGAGCAGAAGAGGGGCAGAGGGCAAGACAAAGAATCCCAAGCAGGCTGCACACTGTCAGTGCAGAGCCTGAGGCGGGGCTCAAACTCACAAATAGTGAGATCAAGACCTGAGTGAAAACCAAGAGTCGGGCCCTTTACCAACTGAGCCACCCAGGCACCCCAGGATACATTCTTCTTCTAGATTTGCCACTAAACAGCTATTTAACCTTGGACATATTTAAAGCCGTAAAGGCCGCAGCCACTTCATCTATGAGAGTTTGGATTAAATAATCTCTAATACTTCTATCATTTGTAAAAAAACAAAGTATATTATTTTATAAACACTGAGGTCAAAAGACTTTTTCACAGTGATGTTAGGATAGTAGTAAAAGCAAAATTGACAAGTTGCAGTTAATGATTCTTAACAAGGGTTCTATTAACATTCAGGTTAAAATTACATATGAAGCTAGAATATGATCTCTAATAAGGTAACCTAATAAACTGTATACTTCAATTAACTAGCATTTTAGTGCACTAAGTCTAAATTTTTTTTTTAATGTTTATTTTTGAGAGAGAGACAGAGCACAAGTTGGGGAGGGGCAGAGAGAGAGGGAGACACAGAATCTGAAGCAGGCTCCAGGATCTGAGCTGTCAGCACAGAGCCCGATGCGGGACTCAAACTCACAAACTGTGAGATCATGACCTAAGCTAAAGTCGGACGCTTAACTGACTGAGCCACCCGGGCGCCCCTATTGCACTAAGTTTAGAATATGGGGATATATCACAAAAAAGATGAAAGTCTCAGCAGGTATCTTCTCTTGTATGGGTTGACAAAGTATGGCCCACTACCCATCTATTTTTACAAATAAAGTTTTATTGAACACAGCCATGGCCATTGGTTTTCCTGAGACAATTTCTCAGTTTCCAAACAGACAATTATTAGCTATGGAATCTTAAACAAGTTATTTGAAACCTTCAAGCTTATCTTTCCCATCTATAAATGGAATGTGAGGCTGCTGAGCTGGTACCACGTAAACTGTCTAGTACAGAGCCTAGAATATAGCCTTAGTTCCTCAATTTATTAAGCCTAAAAGAAAAAAAGATGAAAGTCAACGCACTTTCCTTTAACTGCCTTCACAGGCGGGTGAATAATGACACCAAATGAGGACTATACCATTCTCATATCAGGTAAGCTAAAAACAAGGAAAAACCCTGCCCCTACCAAAAGCTTTCACAAGTAGGAACTCAGCCTGCAAAACAGTAGATTTTTAATAGAATTTTTAGAAGAGAATATAGGATAGGAATAACAAAAAGAAAAAAGAAAATATCCTCTGTTGCTTTAATAACAAGGCAGTGTCCCAGGGTAGAAAGCAAAAACAAGGACTTTAAATATCATTTAACTAGAATTCTGAAACAACTGTAACAAAGTCTGCAAGTTTAATGGGTCATAGTTCTACTTAAATCATTTGTAAGGAATAAAATTATCCAAACATAAAGTCTGTGTACATGTTAAGCTTTCTTTAATTGGATTCAATTTTCAGATCACATATGTTTGCTCTCAAGAACCTGTATTTTTTTTCTACAACATTTGTTAAATGTCTTAATTACCTCATTGTTGATGATGTGTCTCCCCATGAGGGCAGGGACCATATCTATATCTACCTTGACAACCACTCCAGTGCCAAACAGAACCTGGTATAGAAAACATTTACGTACCTACTGAATGAAGAACTTGCTCTCTATGCCATCTAGTGGCCTACAGAAGTAACAGCTCTATTAAATACTAAGTCTAGAGGGTACACCTGTATCCATAAAATCAGTGCTTTGGAAGGGAAAAAAAGTAAAGATAATGTAAGAAATAACAACAATAGGGACGCCTGGGTGACTCAGTTGGTTAAGTGTCTGACCTCGGCTCAGGTCATGATCTCACTCTGTGGGTTTGAGCCCCGCGTCGGGCTCTGTGCTGACAGCTCAGAGCCTGGAGCCTGCTTCCGATTCTGTGTCTCCCTCACTCTCTGCCCCTCCCCTGTTCACACTCAGTCTGTCTCTCTCAAAAATAAACAAACATGAAAAAAGAAAAAAAAAAAAAAAAAAAAGGGGGCGCCTGGGTGGCTCAGTCCGTTGAGCATCCGACTTCGGCTCAGGTCATGATCTCACAGTTTGTGAGTTCGAGCCCCGCGTCGGGCTCTGTGCTGACAGCTCAGAGCCTGGAGCCTGCTTCTGATTCTGCATCTCCCTCTCTCTCTGCCCCTCCCCTGCTCATGCTCTGTCTCTCTCTCTGTCTCAAAAATAAATAAAACATTTAAAAAAATTTATATATTTTTTTTAACCAAACTTCTTTCAGTGATCTCTCTTAAGAATTTTACTAATTCTGGGGCACCTGGGTGGCTCAGTCGGTTGAGCATCTGACTTCAGCTCAGGTCATGATCTCACAGCTTGTGAGTTCGAGCCCCACGTCGGGCTCTATGCTGACAGCTCAGAGCCTGGAGCCTGCTTCAGCTTCTGTGTCTCCCTCTCTCTCTGCCCCTAACCCACTCGCATTCTGTCTCTGTCTCTCTCAAAAATAAATAAACATTTTTAAAAAAATTTTTTTTAAAAAAAGAATCTTTCTAAAAAAAAATTTTTTTTACAAATTCTTTGGATTTTTGTATCAATAATCAAAATTACTAAATCTCTCCCGCCATCCATGTAACAACATGCCTGTATTTCACAGCCTTACTAAACACCTCTTTCCTGATATCTAGGCCTATGTACGGCTAAGTGTGTAGCTTAGACTATGCTGGCTTGTTTGCTGATAGCTATAATAAAGAAGATACTGTTACTCTAAATGTTCAAAACAAATTTGCCTTAGATTCTAAGATACTTAACTTTTTTCTTCCCTTATTTTTTTTTTAAAATAAAACTAAAAATCCTCAGACCATTCCAATTTCTGTGAATGTACTACTTGTGCACAGCCCACAAAGATTCTCCACTATGGAGGACGACATTAACAACTATTAATATTGGTGCTAATTTTATCATCACACCCACAACTGCACGATCTCCCACCCTCCTCCCAAACCTGGGGTTGGGGACAGAGAAGATTTACATGGTAATTTTATCGGACAGAAAAATTTACCACTGTGTATATAACAGCAATTGCATATATATGCATTCTATCCAAATGTTTATTAGGACTGACAGAACTAGACTTTAAAAATAAGAGTCTTGTTTTATTTTATTTAAAATGAAAAGATTACCGGATTTGACGGAGTCCCCGTCGATTCGCTGCTACTGCTTCTTTCACAACATATCTCCCTTATTACACACAGAGCAAGGCTTTCATCAAAGGAAAGAGAAATACTATCAGACTTGTGGCGCTTTCTCTGCCGTTCACCAGGTAATTCATCTGAATGTTCTTCTGCATATATAAGGAAAAAAAGTCAATTAAAACCCCATGTTGTGATTTATTTAGCAAACGAGCTGCCTCGAGTACCTATTTGTACTGAAATTTAATCTCAATGAAATTAAACAGAGAAAATAGTCATTATTACCATTTCAAAACTTAATGCTTTTATTGGATCTGTCCCAACTGAGAGCTACAGCAGAACACTGTATTTATTTTTTCTAAGTAAGCCCTACATCAAACATGGGGCTTAAACTCACACCCCCAAATTCAAGACTCACATGCTCTACTGGCTGAGCCAGCCAGGCACCCCCAAAAGGCTGTATTTTCAAAAAGTTTTTCAAGCTTCTGAAACGCCTGGCTCAGTCAGTATATGACTCTTGATCCCGGGGTCGCTGAGTCTGCACCCCACGTTGTGTGTAGACATTACTTACACACATACAAGCTTTTCTTTTCAGAGGTGCTTGGGTGGCTCAGTCCGTTAAGCATCCAACTCTTGATTCTGGCTCAGGTCCTGATCTCTCCGTCATGAGATCAAGCCCCAATTCCAGCTCTGTGCTGACAGTGTGGAGCCTGCTTAAGATTCTCTCTCTCCTTCTCTCTCTGGCCCTCCCCTGCTCATGCTCTCTCAAAATAAATAAATAAAGGGATAAAAGCTTTTCAAGCTTCTTTCAAAACTTCGTCTCCATTAAGTCACAACTAATTTAATCCATCTAGAGCTTTCATTAACCAATCTAAAATTCTTCTGTCAAAAATCACACTTTAGAATATATCATTTTGTTTCTAAAAAGAACAAAAAATGTTTAATTTACTTAGAAGGTATTCTTAACATTTCAATTTCCTCAGTTCTATTTTTAATAGTAATCAAAATTTTATCTTAAATAATGAATTACTTCTCACTTTAAGTCAGAATGTTGCCAAATCTGTCAGGTACGTGAATGAGTCTTACCACGTATTAGATTTAAAAATAAATTCCAAATGAATTAAAGAGCCAAACACAAAGAACAAAACCACCCAAATACTTCTAAGAGAATATTCTTGTAATACTGGGGTAAGGAAGTGTGACATAACACTGCAAAGCCCTCAAGAAAAAATTTATCAAGGGTGCCTGGGTGGCTCAGTCAGTTAAGTGTCCGACTTCAGCTCAGGTCATGATCTCACACAGGGCTCCACGCTGACAGCTCAGACCCTGAAGCCTGCTTCGGATTCTGTATATCCCTCTCTCTCTGCCCCTCCCCCACTTGTGCTTTGTCTCTCTCAAAAATAAACATTAAAAAAATTAAAAAATTTATCAAAATTAGACTATGTTAAATAAATTAAGGTTTACATGGCAGAATGAACAAAAATGAAAAAGCAAATGTCAGCCTAGAATATGTGCAACATACATAAAATGGTTAATACTTACTACAAACACCTGCCACCAATCAAGTAAAAATAACAAAAACAAACAAAAAAACTCTTGATTTAAAAAAAGTCAGAGAGAGGCTCCTGAGTGGCTCAGTCTGTTAAGCAGTCTCTTGGTGAATTCAGCTCAGGTCATGATCTCATGGTATCCTTCGTGGGTTTGAGAGCCCTACACTGGGCTCTCTCCCTCCCTGGTCCCACCCCACTCCAGCTCCCTCCCTCTCTTTCTAAATAAACAAACTTAAAAAAAAAAAAAAAAAGTCAAAGATACGAAAGGCAATTCACAGAATACAAGTGACTAATAAGCATATAAAAAAATCCCCTACCTCCTGATCAAGGACATGTAAATTAAAACAAGATACCATTTTTTTTACCCCCAAGAATGACAAAAATTAAAATGAGAGTCTTGAGATTTGAGAAAAAGGACATTTTTATACATTGTTGGTAGAAATGTAAAATAATATGACATTTGGTGGGCAATCTCTATCCTAGAAATATCTGCATAATTACTTAAGGATGTATGTGGCAAGGATGTTCGCTGCAGCCTTTTACATAAGTACCAAATAGGGTTATAGGATTAAACAAACCATAATCCATATGCCTGAAACAGGTACAACTTGCACACCCTTGTGCTCACTCCATTTCCTTCTCTTGACCTTCCTAGTCAAAGTCAACTTTTTCCTCTGAATTCCCCACTCTTATACCCTATACTTTAAGTAATTCTGTGTTGATCTCTCCAAAACTAAATCACAAGTTCTTGGTGTAAGTTCTTAATCATGTTTGTATTCCTTATAAAAGGTGATCTTGGTTGAATAATGTGGGCTAGAAGCCTAAAACCACACCAACTGATTCTTATTGTTTACCTCCATTAAAAATATCATTTGGGATTTTCTTCTATTAAAGTATCATATTACTCATTATAGAAATAATAAAAAAAACAGAAAATTTAAAAAATGTAAACCATCTGTAGTGCTACCCTTGAGAGAGAACTACTATTAACATTTTAGTGTAATAATTTTCCAGTTTTTATTTCCTTTTATTTATTTTTTTAAGTGCCTATTTATTTTTGAGAAACAATATGAGCAGGAGAGGGACAGAGAGAGAGGGGACAGAGGATCCAAAGCACACTCTGCACTGACAGCAGAGAGCCCAATGCAGGGCTCAAACTCATGAACTGTGAGATCATGACCTAAGCCAAAGGCAGACGCTTAACCAACAAAGCTACCCAAACACCCATTTATTTCCTTTTAAAAAACGTATTTGAATCATACTATATGTACAATTTGGGGGTGGTTTGGTCTTAAATTTTCTTTTACGTTATTTTTAATGGCTACAGAATATGGTGTCCATGACATAGATTTATATACTGTTCATATAATTGAACTATTTAGTCCACAAAGCTGAGCAACTGCTTACTGTCTGGCACTGTGCTAGGCAGTGGGTTTACAAAAGTGAAGTCAGTTATCATCCCTGCCACCAGAGAAAGTTTAATTTCAAACACCCAGGCAACCGAAACATAATTATCTACCAGCTATAATGAGTGCTATGAGGAAACAAGTAGGGGGCTGAGGAAAAGAACAATCTGCCTTTGGGACTGGTTAGAGACAGGCTCTCTGAGGTCACATTTCAGCAAAAACAGAAAAATGAGGAGCTGGTCTTGTAAGGCTGAGGTAGAAAAACTCCTGGCAGGAAAAAACAAAAACAAAAAATGTGTGTGCCAACAACCTTAAAGTAGCAAAGAGTTGACTTGAAGAACTAAATAATCAGTACAATGGAAATAATAGAGGTAGGAGGAAAAGGCCAAAAACCAGGTTAAAGGCAGATGATGGCTTTGGTAGGCCAAGGTAAAAAGCGTGGGTTTTATTTTAAATAACCAAAGTGGGTAAGTGGGGAAGTGATGCAATCCAATTTACCTTTTACCACCTCCTTTAGTACTGTGTGAAGGGACACAATTGTAAAACAAAATCAGAAAGCTGTTGCTGTGGTCTGGAGACCAGAGGGCAATGGCCTGAACTAGTGACGACGTTTTCTACCATATGTCTTTAATTATAAATAATGCTGTAATTAGTATCTCTAAATACATGTAATCTTTGAATTTCTGATTATATCACTAGGATAGATCTCTAGAAGCAGAGTTATTGGGATAATGGTAAGAACTCCAAGCCTTTTTATATCCATAAAGGTTTAAGTTGTTGTTAAACTATTGGTACACCAATAGTGTATCAGTGCCAATACACATGTTAACAAGGATGAGTAAAAAAATCTCTAATTTGGTAGCCTAGAAAAGAAGCCTTTTTGCATTTGTTATTGTCTATAAAGCTAAATCACAAAAACCCACCCCCTCCCTATTTATTAGTCATTTGTATTTACTATGAAAAATTGGGTGTTTTGTTCCTTTTCGTTATGTGGATTTTTAATTTTTTTTTTAATCAATTTTGGAGAACTTTTTATGTAATAAGGGTATTGACACCATCAGGTTTAAAGTGAATATCCTTCAAATATAATTTTTTCATTTATCTTTTAAACTCATTTGGAATTCACTTTGGCATAAGGTATAGACAGAATTTGTCTTTTCTTCCCCAAATAACTAACCACTTGCTCCAGTCCCATGTAGTGAACAAAACACCCTCTGCCCTTACCGCCCTCTGCTCTCCTGTGCGTAATTCTAGTCTGGGTTTATCTACTCTATCTCACTGATCTGCTGAACTCTTCTTTCATCTGAATCACAGTTTTAGTTATTGACTTTTGATCAGACAACAGCCTCCTCCTCCTCCACTATCTTTTCTTTGTAAAAATGTCCTCAGCTATTTTTTTTTTTAATCTCATCTTCATTTCTAAGATGTTATTTACTTTGTTTTTAAACTCACTGGTATGTTTCATCACTTATTAGAAACAACAAATATTTTAACTGCTAAGGTAACTAAGAATAATGACTAAAATACAGTTTAGATGCTTGTCCTCTATTACCTTGAATAATAGGTGCCTAACTATAAACTCCATTGGGCCCAGAAAACTGTGCTGTAGTCAAACAGAAAAATATTGCTAAGAGAGAAATTTTTAAACAAATCATATAAAAATAAGAATGAAAGAAACCCAGAAATTAATTCGTCTAAGGCAAAAAAAGCGCAAAATTTCATTAAGCCTAAATGCATTAATTTCATTAGAGAATAAACAGTGAAAAGCTGTCTGAAAGTGCCAATTAATCATATGTACCTGTCTCACTAATTGTTCTCCTTCTAGATGAGGTAGATGGTCTAGAAACCAAATCTGAAGATGAAGGTTTCTCTTCCTGCAACTCTTGCACAGGGTCCTAAGCATGCAAGGTGGGGGGAGAAAAACAAAAACTTAACTTGTAACACCAGGGAGCTGAAAATTATTTGTTTAAAATAACCTAACTTTCAAGAAACATCACACTAGAATGCATTCATTTCAAGATTACCTTTTGATCACTCCCACCTTCAAGGTGACACCTATTTTCACTCACAGATGTGCCTGAATCTGATGGTTCTGATGGGGGAAAAAAAAACAACAACAACAACAAAGAATCACAAACTAGAAAAGAAACTAGTCTGTCAGTCCAGGAAAAACTCCTTACACAATTTAACCTTTCAACAAACATTAAATGTGTGTCTCCCAGGGGCCAACCCCATGCTAGATATTGTAGAAATAAGTAATAAGATTCAATTTTAATACAGAGAATACATTAAGAGTAATGAAAGTGTAACGAAAAAGACAGAGCAATGATTTTTGGTAGGGACACAGCAAGGTATGAGGAACAAGGAGTCAGGAAAGGTTCCATAAAATTTAAAGAAGTAGGACTAAGAAAAGCTATTCCAGGCTGAGGAACACCCTGTGAAAAAAAAAATCCAGAAGTGAATTACCAACGCTTGTTACAGGGAACTACAGGTAGTTAATTATTACTAGAATATAAGCAGGATCATAAAGGATCCTGTGTGTCTTGCAAAACAGAACAAGGACATCAACAAACAGCACTCATGCCTTCAATCCTACATCACTGCATGCTTCCCAGCTGACACTTCAGAACCTTCCCTAGCACTGTTGCAGCCATTAAGCATAAAAAGGAACACGCAAGAAGGGGTGAGGGGTGAGGGAGGGTGAGGGAGGGAGAGTGAGGGAGGGTGAGGGAGGGAGAGTGAGGGAGAGTGAGGGAGGGTGAGGGAGGGTGAGGGAGGGAGAGGGAGGGAGAGGGAGGGAGAGGGAGGGAGGGGGGGGAGAGGGGGGGGGAGAGAGGTGGGGAGAGAGGGGGGGAGGGGGGGAGGGGGGAGGGGGGGGAGAGAGAGAGAGAGAGAGAGAGAGACAGACAGACAGACAGACAGACAGAGAGAGATTATCTTAAGCCAGCTCCAGGCTCAGCACAGATCCCATGACCCTGCAATCATGACCTGAGCCAAAATCAAAAGTCAGACGCTCAACCTACTGAGCTCAACCTACTGAGCCACCCCGGCACTCCTAAAAAGGTTTAATCCAATAGATAAAACTGTATTGTCTTTTTATCCAGAGAACAATAAAGAACCCATAAATGATCATTTTAAGCGGAGAGGGACAAATTACTTCAGCAAAATAGAAGAAAAAGAGAGCAGAGGCAGGGAAGCCAACATTAGAAAGTAACTGCAATAATACAAATGCAGAACTATTAAAGCCTAAACTAAGGCATGGAAGAAAGATCAATTCCAGAGAAGTTAAAACCATTCACCAAGAGAGAAACTTCAGAAGACAAAGAGATTGGGATGGGAAGATAATGAACTAAAGTGGATGAAACTCATTCAGGTAGGTAGGTTTAGTTTTTAGTTGGATGTATAGACTTGGAGCTCAGAAGTCAGCATTTCAGATATGGAATATATACAGGTGCCAAAGATCATAATCAAATACCCTCCAAAACATTTTCATCTTAATACGAATGTCAGGCCCAAGCATTAACACTTTGAAATTATGCACATTATCGTAAGTTTATTGCTTCTTTATATCATGGGTTATGTATTTTAAGTTGTACATATAGACAGGTTATATTACGTTTTAGTATAATAAAGGAGATGTTACAAAATAGATGTAATAAAAAGGAAGTACTAGGTGTGACAGGTTGAGAACACAGTTACAAGAGCTCTGAAGTTAATTCTACTAACTGAAACCTGAAACAAACACAGAAATAACAAATGGAAATAACCTAAGTAATCTATAGGTTACCATCTCATTAATATAATTTTCCTGGTAATCTACCAAGGTGTCTTTACATGAACCAATGAATACATCAGGTATAATATTTAAAAAACTTAAAATACTACTATAATACTATTTTTTTGGCCTTCATTTAATTTCATAAAGAGCTCTGTAAAACAATAAAGCATCTTGTTACCAGCCTAACAGTCACTTCTACTCTAGGATAAGACAGTAATGCCCTTTTCTGGGTCTTAAATCCTAACTATGGAACAGTATTCAACTCAACACATTTATTAAACACCGTATTACTAAAACACTGTATTGATGCAAAATGCAAACCTGAGTAGGATACAAGAAATATAATCAAGTGAAACAAAACAATGTAATAATAAGGTCCAAATACAGAATAGTGGAAGCACAAGAGTGGCCAGTTTGTTGCATAAACAAGCTTTTGAAAACAATTAATTGTAGTTCAAGAACGGGCTTTAAGAAGTCAGGGGTGTGTTGGGAGCCAGCTCCTACTGGCAAACAACTGTGTATCTTCTACCAATTCCATGTACACAGCTTGAAAATGGCCATGGTGGGAGTTATTTACACGATGGAAATCAGCAAACACCACAAATCAGGGCTTTTCCTGAAGAGTCAGTGGGTTGTTAAACATTTACTAGCATACCACCATATATATTTATGTGTATCTCTCTGAAATACAAACCTAGTGCTTTCATCAGATTCTCAGTTAAGAACTGCAAGCTTAAAGATAGGCAAAGAAGATGCCGCTTACCTGAACAAACTGATAAAGTTTTGTCTATTAAATAAATAATAAATAAAAAATGGGCCCCATCTATTTGAATGGTCCTACTTAAGTATCTGTATTATTTCCCAAAACCTTTTAATATGTTTTAATGACATCTCTTCCAAGCATGGCCTTCTGAAATTATCTACCTTTCAGAAACAAGTGTTGGCAAGGATGTAGAGAAAAAGGAACCCATGTGCATGGTTGGTGGGAATGCAAACTGGTTCAGCCACTGTGAAAAACAGTACAGAGGTTTCTCAAAAAATTAAAAACAGGACTACCATATGATCCAATAATTCCACTTCTGAGTGTTTACCCAAAGAATACAAAAACACCAATTCAAAAAAGATAAATGCACCCCTATGTTCACTGCAGCATTATTTACAACAGCCAAATTATTTTATGGAAGCAGCCCCAGTGTCCATAGATAGATGAATAAAGATATAGTATGTGTGTGTGTGTGTATTCTATGCATACATACACACACACAATGGAGTATTACTCAGCCATAAAAAAAGAATGAAATTTTCCCATTTACACTATGGATATATATAGAGAGTGTAATGTTAAGTGAAAACAGAGAAAGACAAATACCATATGATTTCACTCACATGTGGAATTTAAGAAAGAAAGAAAAACAAAGAAAAAGGAGGCAAACCAAAAAACAGACTTTTAACTCTAAAGAACAAACGATGGCTACGGGGCGGGGCGGGGGAGGAATATGGGTGAAATTAAGTGATGGGAATTAAGGAGTGCACTTGTGATGAGCACTGAGTGATATATGGAATTGCTGAATCACTGTATTGTACCTTGGAAACTAATATAACACTGCATGTTAACTAAACTAGAATTAAAATAAAAATATAAATTTAAAAAAATAAGTGTTTAATAAATGTTTGTGAGATGCCAAAACACCCAGAAATTTTCTTTCAGAATATTAATACTGATATCCCCAGGCTTCAGTTAATGGAATAAGATATTTAACTTTACATATCACAAAGCTGCATTAGAATCTCAGTATTATTTTACTTCATGTAGTTCATTTCTTCCTCTTAAATGACTTCCACATACATAAAACGTCTTTAAAATATTTTCATGGTGTCTGTTTATGTTATTCAAAATTAACTTACCATGCTGATTGACTACTACCAAGTTTCTGTAGATCATTGTATATATTTTCCTTGTAGGGAGGAAAAAAAAGAGACATACGTTTTAAAATAAAAATATATTAAACTGGACTTAACCAGACTTATAAATACATATTAATATGAACTATATTGTGCACAAACTAAATTTTAAGTTACTGCATTCAGGGGTACTTGAGTGGCTCAGTCAGTTATGTGTCCGAATCTTGATTTTGGCTCAGGTCATGATCTCACTGTTTGTGGATTCAAGCCCCACATTGGGCTCTGTGCTAACAGCATAGAGCCTGCTTGAGGTTCTCTCTCTCTCCCACTCTCTCTCCCCTCCTCTGCTCATGCTCACTCATGCTCTCTCTCAAAATAAATAAACTTTAAATAAATTACTGCAAACTGTACCACTGGTAAGCTTCTAGGCCCTAAAAAGCACCATGATAATTAGCTGTATGATTACCTACTGTTACTCTTATTTAATCACAAAGGTCCCTCTAGCTGAAAGACTTCGTATCTCCATTTCCTGAAATATGCCTTGTTTGGACCTCACCAAAAGACCCCAGGGAATGGGTGTGAATGCAGAAAGCAGTTTAATATATTTGTTTTCAAACAGAGAAGAAAAATTTCTAGCTCTGTACTTAAAGCTTAGAAGTAAACTGCCTAAAAATGTAGTGGGTTGTGCAAAACCTGCATCCTACATAGGAACTTGATTATAATTTTGACTTCTATCAACTCATGGACCAACCACCTAATGAATTTTCTTTCTTAATCTTAAAATTTATTTAAAGTTTCCTTCATTCATTTAGTAAATACAGACTGAAAACAAGGAATAAAATGGAAACAAATCTCTGCCCTCATAGAACTTATACCCCAACAGGAAGACAATTCAGTTATTCCAGCCTTCACTGATGTCATGGTACAGTTTTTTTTTAAACTAATGATTTTAGAGAATGTTATTGGTTACGTATCATTTCTAATTCCTATCATTAAGGGGAAGTGCCAATCCCAATTATTTCTTTTCACTCTTGGGACTAATGACACAGTTCTGTAAACTCATAAAAACCAGTATTCCTGTTCATACCCTTTTTCCAAGTTAGTAATCTCCCCAGTGTTTAATCTCTCAACATATTAAAATTCAAGTCAAAGATACTTTTTAAACTATGCTTTCAATGTGAGAAACTATACAACTGTACCTCAAAACATATCAGAAGATTCAACACTCAAACAGTGCAAAATCACCAACATAGTTATAAAATAAAGCTTATATCCCAAGGCCAAATGTAAAATAACAACATAAATGAATATTAGACAGGGACACCAGGGTGGCTCAGCTGGTTAAGCATCCGACTTCAGCTCAGGTCATAATCTCACAGTTCCTGAGTTCAAGCCCCATATTGGGCTCTTTGCTCTCAGTGCAGAGCCTGCTTTGGATCCTCTGTTTCCCCCTCTCTGCCTCTCCCCCACTCTCTCCCTCTCAAAAAATAAATAAATAAACATTAAAAAAATAAACATTAGACAAATGTGACTTAATGGAAGGATGTTTATATAATGTTGAATTAAGAAGCATGACAAAATTAAATATAGTATGTTCACAACTGGGTTAAAACACATCTGCACATAACAGAAAAACAGGTAAAAATACCATTCAATGACAAACTATAGTCTTTTTTTTTCCTATTTTTAGTTTTGTCTTTTCCTATTGTCCAATAATGCATACTATGCTTACATAATGAAACTGTTTTAAAGTTATAAATACTCCATTTAATTACCATCTTTTTAGCTATAATATTATTGAACATTAAACACTAGTAGAACCTAGTTAATTGTTTCAGGTGAAAAGTATTCATCCCATTAAGAAAAACATACAAGCTAAGGCTCTACACAGACTGTGCTAAACCACATGGGAAAAGGAATTCCAAATGTAAGGAAAGGATGACTGAAGAAACAGTCTTCACTGGGAATGCAAGCTGGTGCAGCCACTCTGGAAAACAGTATGGAGGTTCCTCAAAAAATTAAAAATAGAACTACCCTACGACCCAGCAGTTGCACTACTAGGTGTTTATCCAAGGGATACAGGTGTGCTGTTTCAAAGGGACACATGCACCCCAATGTTTATAGCAGCACTATCAACAATAGCCAAAGTATGGAAAGAGCCCAAATGTCCATCGATGGATGAATGGATAAAGAAGATGTGGTATATATATATATATACAATGGAGTATTACTCGGCAATCAAAAAGAATGAAATCTTGCCATTTGCAACTACGTGGATGGAACTGGAGGGTATTATGCTAAGTGAAATTAGAGAAAGACAAATAACGTATGACTTCACTCATATGAGGACTCTGAGGCAAAACAGATGAACATAAGGGAAGAGAAACAAAAATAATATAAAAACAGGGAGGGGAACAAAACATAAGAGACTCATAAATATGGAGAACAGAGGGTTGCTGGAGGGGGTATGGGAGGGGAGATGGGATAACTGAGTAAGGGGCACTAAGGAATCTACTCCTGAAATCATTGTTGCACTATATGCTAACTTGAATGTAAATTTTAAAAAAATAAAATTTAAAAAAAAAAAAAAAGAAAAAGAAAAAAAACAGTCTTCAGTTCCCAGTAATTCTAGAAAGGTTATTTGTGTTAAACTTGGCTGATGAAGTGCTACGATATATGACAAAATAATCTCCAAAGTAACGAATGCTTAAATTTAAGCCTTTACCCCAGGGTAAAGATGGTCTTTGAAAGTAACTGCAGTATTTTTTAATTTACAGTAACCATGACTAACATTTAAGTGTGTTCTATGTGTCAAACACTGCTTTTTACACATTGTCTTCATAAACTCCACATTAAGTATTTATATTATCCCTACTTTACAAATAGGGTAATCTAAGGTTTTGAGCAAGTAAATCAATTTACCAAGTCACACAGCTAGTAAATAGCTGAGCTAGGTCTCAAAGCCAGGTTTGTAAGATTCCAGAATGTAGGTTCTCAAGCAATATGCTATCTTACCAAGAAATTAAATTTCCACATCTTTTATACATACAGCAACAATTTTTCTCTGACAAAAGGGAGTGAAGGTGGAGGCGAAGTGAAACATTTGTCCAGTTGGCTTTTTACAATTGACTAAACTGAAGAATTACCTGTGTTCTTTCACAGAGAAGCTTGGCACTCCAAACAAATCCCCTAGAAGATCATTGGAACAATACACAATATGCTGTTGCTTCTCATCATATAATCGTTTAGTCATAATATACTGGCCAAGGTAAAATATAACCTGAAATAGAAATATGATTTCTGAGCATTAAAGAAAAGTAAATGTTAGTTTCAAAAACATTCAATACCTCATTCATCTAAAGATGGTTAAACAACCAGCAACCATACCCACAACCATCTAGAATAACCTCTCTAGAGAGAGAGGGAGACAGAATCTGAGGCAGGCTCCAGGCTCTGAGCTGTCAGCACAGAGCCTGATGCGGGGCTCAAACCCATGAACCATGAGATCATGACCTGAGCCAGAGTCGGACTTAACCAACTGAGCCACCCAAGCGCCCCTCCCCTTATTTCTATCTACTACTAAACGCATACCTTTTGTTTCCTTAACTAATTACATGATGATAATGAGGTCAAACCCAAGTTAACAGCCCTAAAAATATCCTTAACCTCGACACTTCCCTACTGTCTGTAGACTTAACTAGCTAAGCAGGCCTCACTGAAAGGAATATTCCCTGGTAACTATGGACTGAAGAAACTGTTGATAGACCATGGGCAAGGAAGAAGAGAACCTACACTCCTACCAAACATCCCATTAGGAAGTTTATAAAAAGTGTGGCTGAAAAGGAAAATGATCTGGAGTCTCTTCTTGACCCACTATCCCAATGTAGATAAGGTACTTCAGTGTTTTAAGCAATCTGGGACCCATAAACTAAGTGAGAGAGATGGGGAAAAGGCACATTTCACTCACAGTGAAATTTTGCCTAAGATGACCCAATCTCTCACTGAAAATCATGCTTCTGTGCACAAATTTCAAGCTAGAGAACAATACATTGAAATGTATCCATTAAATAGAACATATATGTTCATGAATCAGCTCACCTCTATCCCAGAAAGATCAGTATACTGTACTCATGTATCTCTAGTGCAGAAGTTCTTAACCTGGGATCCATGGATGCCCAAGAAGTCCTTGGATAGAATTCAGGGGGTCCATTAATTTGGATGGAAAAAGAATTTCTGTATTTTCACTAACTTTTCACTGAAATTTAGCTTTCCTTCAATTATGAATATAGGCAACAAACCACAAAGTATTAGTAATACCTGTGATTTTTGCCACCAATAAAAACCACAAGTGTTTTCATATCATATTATGCTTGGTGTAAACATCTCAAAATATTAACTATACTCCTCAAAATATTAACTATACTCCTCAAAATATTAACTATACTCCTTGAAATTACATTTATTAGGTCTACTACTAAATCTTATTTAATGTGTTAATAAAAAAGCACACACACAAAAAAGCACATATATCAAGCTTGTTTACTATTTGAGTAACTATGTTACATAATTTGTTTCTTTTGTAATCCTATACATTTCGGTTCATGCATTTGGAAACAGGATTCTGAGAAGACTTCCAGTTTGCCAAGTGGGTCCACAGCACAAAAATGCTAAGAACCCCTACAGAGTCTCCCTTTGTCTCAGAGGTGCTAGCTGAGAAGTGATATTCAAGTATAATTAGAATTTTCAGCTTCAAAGTATAGTCCAAATGACAATGCTTAATATTGCTGCTTCCTGAAAAATCCCTCTATATGGCCAATTTCTTCCCATGGCTACATGTAACTAATAAGACATTAGTTATCTTGTTCACGCTTAATTTAGCTTACCTCTTTCATAGTATAAGTGTCTTTTTGTGCACCAACAGACTTTAACAACTTCAAGAGCAATGGCTTTGGTCTAACCTATGAAAAACAAAAACTTGCTATTATACTTCCAAAATTATTCCAGAACTGTTAAGTCCCACAGTAAGCATGTCCACGAAGAATTTCAATAAATGTAGCAGACATTACTTTTAACAATCTCACAAGGTTAGAACTCAAAAAATAAGTCAAATGTTTTCACTAAATGCAATAAACTATAGAAACTGAATACCGCAGACTGTCAAGGCAGTGTGGAAAAAATACTGAGATTTAATTACTATGCAAATTGTCACAGAATCCTCAAGTATCATCAGTTGCAATCAGAAATAGTGTCCACGCCAAGGCAGTGAAAATTATTCTTTTTCCTCCAGCTATTCCTATTATCTGCTTACTACCTTACAAACTTAAGCATAAATGGAATACTCCAATGAGATTACCATAAACTACATTGCAAAATCCAAGAGAGAAGAGTAAGTCTTTAGGGTAGGTCCTTTTCCCAATCTCTTCTTTCCACATATTAGGCTCCTGAAGGCTGGACGACTTAAATAACTAACCCAAATGACAAGGATAATTAAGAGCAGATCTGAGACTGCAACTCACAACCCTCATCTACAAAGCAGCATCTTCTTCCTACTATATCATGCTGCTTCTTAATTGGTCTACATTTCAAATACCTACTTGACAAACATCTATTGAGCTTGTACTACGCACCAGACAGTGCTAGGTATTGGGGGGTAGGGGAAATAAATAAAATATGAGCTGTATTCAAGGAGCCAGCCAACTAAATCAGGGGTCAATTTTTTTCTATAAAGAGCCAGAATGTAAATATTTGAAGCTTTCCCTGCCACGTGGTCTGACTCAGAAATACAGAATATATGTAAACCAATAGCCATGGCTGCATTTCAGTAAAACTTTCTTCACAAAAACAGGCAGGAGACCAAATTCAGTCCACAGGTTATAGCTTGCCTGACCCTGATTTAGAAGTTTTGCAAGTGGTATTGAGAAAATAACTGGCAAGGAGACAGAGATATAATATACTCTTTCTCCCTAACTGTTGCTATATCAAAATCTTCAAAACTCAACTATCTTTATAACTTGCTCCCTCCACAAAGACTAGTGTCTCTGCACCTCTCTTCAATATATTCCCATCCTTTGTCTAACTTGGAAATCTAACAGCATCCCAGTATGCAATCTAACTCTCAAAAGTAAATTTAAGAAAGCTGCCTACTTCCAGCTAATCAATTAAATAACCAAAAAACTTAAAATACACTTAAGTGTAGTACTGAATCATTAGCTGTTCTGATCACACACTTTTTTGTGTGTGTGCTTACATATACACTTTACTTCCAGGGTACTTAAAGAATGACCTCTCTGAAAAGATAAAAAATTATTTTTTTCCTCCTCAAATTTAATATATGCTATGTTAACTTCAAACTACATAAAACATCTCAAAGTAAAAATCTGCAATGGAGAGCCATTAGTTTTTTATTAAGACCTGAAAGACATGCCATAAGAAAACTGTAAGAAGCATTCTTAATCTTACATTTAATAACAAAGAGATAAATAAATGCCAAATGAAAAAAGATCTAGATGTGAAAATTAAAATATTACAAGAAAATACAGGGCTATATCTGCATAATCTTGGGATGGGAGAATTCTTCCAAAGCATGATATGAAATTCAAAAACCAACAAGTTTGACTTCATAAAAACATTCTCAAAAACAACATAAAGTTAAACATTTGTAAATGATAAAAGTCAAATATATTTGAAACACAGAGAACTACAAATTATTACAAAAAACACAATAAAACAAAAAAAAAAAAAAGTGAACAGATGAGACCAAGTAAATTCCAGAAGAAAGAAACGATTTAACGAATGACAAGACGCCCAATCTCAACAGACATTAAGGAAATACAAATTTAAACGATGACACAGTACCTTTTACCACAAAAGTAGCAAAATAATAAAAACTGGTAATACTCAGTGTTGGCAGAGGTGAAAACTGTTACAATCTTGTGGTAATCAAGATGTGAATAGCAATCAAATACATGTATAGTTTAGGACCCAAGAGTTCTACTTCTACAAAATCCTACAGGAGGAGACATGTACAAAGCAGCGCTATTTTTTTTATAAAAATTTTTTATTAATGTTTATTTATGATAGACAGAGCATGGGTGGGGGAGGGAGAGGGAGACACAGCATCTGAAACAGGCTCCAGGCTCTGAGTTGTCAGCACAGAGCCAGTCACAGGGCTCGAACTCATGAACCACGAGATCATGACCTGAGCTGAAGATGGACGAACTGAGCCACTCAGGCACCCCAAAGCAGCACTGTTCGTAATACTCAAAAATAAAACTCAGTTTTCTAAAAAACTATAAAAAAAAAAAAAAAAAAAAAAAAAAAACCCTATCAGTAGAGGCATAAATTTTTTAAATACTACTACCCTAATGCTCTGGAACGCTATGGAGGCATTAAACAGAATTCTGTAGATTTACTGACATGGATGGAATTTGCACCACACCTCTAGTTTAATCCTGTTTTAATAGAACAGAACAATAACACATCATATATGGGTATATACATAGGAAAAATCTAAAAGGAGACATGGTTGAAAGAGAAGACTAGAGGGGTGCCTGAGTGGCTCAGTCAGTTAAGCATCTGACTCTTGATTTCGGCACAGGTCATGATCTCATGGTTCATGGGACAGAGCCCCACATCAGGCTCTGTGCTGACAGCTCGAAGCCTGCTTGGGATCCTCTCTCAAAATGAATAAACTTAAAAAAAAAAAAAAAAAAGAGAGAGAGAGAGATGATCAGAATTTTCAGTTTTCTGTAATGCCTAAAATCTTTCTAAGCATGAATTAGTTTTGTGACTTTTAGAAACCATTTAGGAAGTTCAATAAGTCAAAATAGAAAAAAAAATCGGTCACATAATAAACATAACTTCAGCATCCATGCTTAAGAATATAATGGAACTCAATTTTAAATCCAGTGTGGGAAAGTACGAAGAAAATGATACAGGTTCTTACAGTCAGCTTTTACAGTTATGCCTGAGTGGCAGAATTCAGGCTATGTTCATACAATTTCATTTAAAGAGCCATGCCATAAATGTGGTCTATGGAATTTAGTTGATCACCTCATAAATTATTCTTAAAAGTTACACTTGAGACAAAAATACCAACCAGGGTCTCTTGTTCCGAAGCTGGCATCTGTGAGGTGCTTACAGCACCATCGGTAGACACAGACATGTTGGTATTGCACATTTGCCTATGAGTAGGAAAAAAACACACATGATAAAAACTTGAAATAATGAAACAAAGGTGAAAAAAAAAAAACCACCAAAGTCATATGGGAAGAAGATAAACACTGCCCTTAAATATTGTAGTAAAACTAAAGCCAGTAACAAGCGGGTCCTTACCTGGATCAATGTAGAATAAGTGCTCTACGTCGGTGACCACAGGTATCTACCTCTAATCGCCAGTGAATACAGCTGGGAAAAAGCATAGTTTAAATAGCCCCAGCTGGAGACAAGTCAGGGCTTAGCTCCTTCTGCTGCGTACTAGGAACGTGTCCGAACTTGACCAGCCCAAAGGGAAAAGCTGAGTCAACTTAGACACAGAACCAGCCCAAACTCGCCCAGACAAGGCGCCGGCTTCACGCACGCTACGGAACAGGCACCTGTCATCATTGGGACCCCAAGCCGAGAGGCCGCCGTCGGCCCCGCAACGCACCCCCCGCCCACGTGACCTTTACCCTGACCACCCGTGGAGCCCCCCGCCTCCCGCCTGCTGGCTGGCGCGCCCGAAACCCCGCCCTCCCCCCCCCCCCGGGCGGCCACAGCCTCACCTCCTTCCAACAAAAACCTCCACAAACCCACGTGCCCCGCGCCCCCCACCACCAAATGCACAAAGCCCGCAGGCGGGGAAGAGGCTACAAACGACAGCGAGCTGGGAAACCCAAGTCACAGAACAAACTCAGAACTGCCCATGCGCTTCCCGGCCGGTACCTGCTCTCACCAAGCGGAGTTGTCCGCGCCTGGAGTAGGAAGAACGGGGACCCTCGAGGCTCCCCAGTACCCTTCACTGGACGGGCAGAAGCCCGACGCCGTGGGCCTCGGCGACCATTCCACTCACGGGGCCCAGGCCACTGGGGCGCTCGAACGCACTGGGTCCGGAGAAGAGAGAGGCTCCTGGCGGCGAAGCCGGCAGGACCTCGGTCAGAGGGGTTAGGGCTGCCCCTCAGACTCGGGCTCTTACTCCATTTTCTTTCCAGCCACACAGGGCCGCACAGGCCCCAGGAGGACCCGAGCCGGCCGAGGCGCGCCCGATGCGCGCCCCCTGCTGCCCCAGAGGAGCGCGCCGGAAGCCGCGACTCATCAGGGCGCTTGCGCGCGCGCGCGCGCCCAGGCCCCACCACGTCCGCCAATTGGGGGAGGGGGCTGGGCCGGCCGCCTCCGTGAAGGGGGCGGTCCGGGAGCGCGGCGCGCGCAGCCCATGCCACTGGCCGCCACCCGGCGGTAGGAGAGGCCGTGCCGGCGCGCGCGTTCGGCGGGTGTCGACCGCCAGTTCTCCCGGGGTGGGGCTCGGCTCAGCCCGCCGCGCTTCGTTTGGCGCGCGACCCTTGGGACTTCTTTAACCGTTGTGCTATTTCTGTATTTCATGTGTTTACAACTTTCGGCCGCGATGGAAACTGAAGGCACCAGGCGTATCTGAGTGCAGCTACCAAAAAAGAAACCAAAATTAACAGCTGTGCGATAGATGAAGCCCACACCGCCAGCCACTGGAGTTATATACAAACGAGTTATTTCAAGACTTGTTTGTTTTTTTTTTTTAAGTACAATTAAAAATAGTACAATATAAAAAATAGCACAATATAGACTCGTATGTGATGCATACAAATGTTCTGGCTGGAGAAATAGACGACTTGTGGCTACAGTGAAGGGGGTATCAGGGAGATAAGGAACGGCGGTTACTTTTCACTTTATGCTTTTAGAATGTTATGGTTTGTTTATATAATATATACATTCTCATTAAAAAATATATAAGACTAGGTACTGAAAAATTCACCTTGCCCCTTTTGGCATATAGGCGTGGCAATTTCAAAAATAAATAAGGACGTAAGAATTGAGTTTGTTCAACCCAAAAAGCACAGTCATTGCAAAGAACGAGCTTCTTTGGCCAGGAAGCAATTAGTTCCTTTTTTAAAAGGACTTTTTTTTTTTTTTTTCCTTTAAGTTGTAACTTTACCTTCTCCCACTCCCTAGCCTACAAGAAAGGAATCTCTTAAACATACTGGTCTGTCAACTGATTTAATTGCCAACATTATTATCTTCAGGGATTTGGTTTGGCTTTTTAAGAAAAACCTCATCTTGGGGTGCCTGGGTGGCTCAGTCGTTGAGCATCCAACTTTGGCTCAGGTCATGATCTCATGGTTCATGGGTTTGAGCCCCATGACCGGCTCTGTGCTGACATCTCAGAGCCTGGAACCTGCTTCAGATTCCGTGTCTCCCTCTCTCTCTGACCCTCCCCTGCTGACTCACTCTCTCTCTCTCTCAAAATAAATAAACATTAAAAAAAATTAAGAAATTGGAGTTTCCTGAGGCACCTGGGTGGCACTTGATTTCGGCTCAGGTGATTCGGCTCTCGATTTCAGCTCAGGTAATGATCTTGTGGTTCATGAGATCGAGCCCCAAGACAGGCTCTGCACTGACAGCAAGGAGCTGGCTTGGGATTCCTCTCTCTCTCTCTCTCTCTCTCTCTCTCTCTCTCTCAGGATTCCCTCTCTCTCTTTGCCCATTCCCTGTGGACACACACGTGTGCATGCTCTCTCTCTCTCACTCCCTCTGTCTCAAAATAAATAAATAAACAGGAAAGAAAGAAAGAAAGAAAGAGAAAGAAAGAAAGAAAAGAAAAAAGAAAAGAAAAGAAAAAGAAATTGGAGTTTCATTAAATGCCAAACAAGAATTTGGGCTATGGACAGAGTAAGCAAATTAGGAGAGATCAGAAGGAGGTAAATAGGTGAATTGCTTTAAACTGTGGCTTTAGCACCACCACCTTGAGCCAATTCAAGCTCTGAATAGTCTGGCTAGCCGCCTCTAGATCAACTGTCCCCTTTCTCACTGGCTCTGTGTTTTGAAAAAATTCTCTTGGCAGAATTAGTAGAGCAGAGGAGCAAAGGGCAGAACTGACCGGATTAGTCTTTCTCTAATGAAATCAGAGAAGACCAGGAAGGAAGGAAAAAGTGATAGGATTTTAGGTGCTGGGGAGAGAGATGGATGAGGCAAGGATTCTATCTTTCAAGGAAACGGTATTAAAAACTTACCATGTGGAACAAGCACTACCCAAGGCCCCAGGTGGTCAACAACATAGTCATACTCCCTGCTGTCATAGAATCTAACAGTCTGACTCTACATTTCCACCCAAAGAGAATGACAATATCACTGACACAAAGTCTAGAGGAAATGAAAAGTTGGCTGTTGTTGAGTTTTGGTTGATGCACCAGAGAACAAAGAGTTCGGTGGTCGAAAATGTGGAACTGAAGCTCCGGCTAGAGACAGAGCTTTTGAGATGACGATTGGCTCAACATGTAAGAACTGATGAGCTCCTCAAAGGAGAGAAGAGACAGACTGGGATAAGGCAGCCGGGGTAGAAACAGCAAAAAATAAGCGAAATGACCATAAGTCTACCTAAAGCAGGCTATCTAATGGTGTTCCCCAAACTGGAAGAGTCAAATAATGATACTGAATACTGCAGGAGTCAAAGAAGATGAGGAACAAGAAAACACATTGGATCTTCTCACTCTAACATCGTTGGCATCGTTTGTGACTTTATGATTAAGAAAGAAATGCAAACAGCTGCTGCTGTTTTCCTGCATTCCACCATCATCGTTTGTCACTCTGCCCTTGTACTCATACCAGACTTTTCTGGAAGCAAACATCTGCTTAATTTTTAGTAGCATTGTTCTCGAGACGCTTCTTTGTTCCAAGAGATGGAGACACCTTGAGCGTCATGTTCTTTGGGACCTAAAGTCTGCAAACACATTTACAATAGACTTTTGTCCTGGTCCCAGGGCCACCTCAGACTTGCACTTATTAATGATAACTGATTAATCTTTAAAGAATGGGGGAAAATAAACAAGATTTATCTCAGAAACAGTGTTTAGAATGCTGAAAGTTTCACAATATTTATTTAACTGTAAAATTGTAGAAGTAGTTCAAATTCCACTTATCCTTCCAAACGTCTGGAGATGGATAGTGTTATTTAAAAAGCAAAATCCCAGCAAACGGTGAATATAAACACAGGCGCTTTTTTAAATGTTTATTTGTTTATTTTGAGAGAGCTCTCGAATGAGGGAGAGGCGGAGGGGGGGGGCGGGGGGGGGGGAGAATCCCAAGCAGGCTCAGCGAGGAGTCCAACACAGAACTCTATCTCACAAACTGTGAAATCATGACCTGAATCAAAATCAAGAGTCAGGTGCTCAACCAACTGAGCCACCCAGGTGCCCACAGACTTTTTGTTTCTATTTTTAAGAATTCATCGACTAACTTTTTGTTTATTTTGAGAAGTTTAAAATATGCAGAAACATTCACACAACAATTAATATCCAATGTAACCATTGCCTAGAATTCACATTTGTCATTTCTGCTTCAGATATATTTTAATTTTTTTTTTAACGTTTATTTATTTTTGAGACAGAGAGACACAGCATGAACGGGGGAGGGGCAGAGAGAGAGGGAGACACAGAATCGGAAGCAGGCTCCAGGCTCTGAGCCATCAACCCAGAGCCCCACACGGGGCTCGAACTCGCGGACCGCGAGATCGTGACCTGAGCTGAAGTCGGACGCTTAACCGACTGAGCCACCCAGGCGCCCCCAGATATATTTTAAAGTATGGGATACTAAAAAAAACATTGAAATATCCCTGTTCTTAATCCCATTCTCTTCCCTCTCCTGGGGAAATTGTAACTATCAGTTTGGTGTATATCCGTTAAGTCCATGTCTTTATATGTTGACTATAATTTTATGAAACTGTAAACAGTAAATACAGTAGTCTACATACATACAAAAAGAATTGCTGGGCCATACGGTAGTAAGCCTTATATGGAATTTCAAAATCTAACAGGGAAAGCTGTCCTTATCTTTTTCAGTATTGTCTGTTCTGGGATGTCACTTTTAGAGTTCATTTGTCTAAATCCTAAACCAGAATCCTATTGGAATTTTGATTCAAATTGCATTGGATGAATTGATTAATTTGACGTCTTTTCAGTCTGGATTCTTTCCAGATAAGAACATGACAGCTTTTTTCAGGTCTCCCTTTGCATTCTTTAATAATGTTTTATCATTCTCTCTATAAGACAATGATTGATTTTTGTATTTTGATCTTACAGCCATCAATACTGCTGCATTTTGTTTTATAAATACCGCTAGTTTTTCAGTAGATGCTCTTGAATATTTTTATGAAAACAGTAATGTCATCTGTAAAAATCATCAGTTTGTCTCTTCCTTTCTTATATCTTCTTTTCTTATAACCTTTAGAGCAATTATTATTTTATGGAATAGTAGCAAAGATAGTGGACATCGTTGTCTTATTCCTGACTTTAGTAAAAATGCTTTTAGAGGTGCCTAGGTGGCTCAGTCAGTTAAGTGTCTGACTCTTGATTTCAGCTCAGGTCACGATCTCGCAGTTTGTGGGTTTGAGCCTCACATCAGGCTCTGTGCTGACAGCACAGAGGCTACTTGGGATTCTGTCTCTCCCTCTCTTTCTCTGCCCCTCCTTCACTCGTGCACGTGCATGTGCACTCTCAAAATAAACATGAAAAAAATGCTTTTAAAATTGATGGATGATGTAAGTTTTAGGTAGAGCCCCTTTATTATATTACAAAAGTTTCCTTCTACTCATGTTTGAATTTTTTTTTTAATATGAATGAGAGTTCAATTTTATCTAATGCTTCTTTATGTATCTGGAAATAATCATGTGGCTTTTCTCCTTAATCTGTTAATATGGTCAGAGCTGTAGTGGCAGATTTTCCTTCTTTCTTTCTCTCTTTTTCTCTTCCTCTCTTTCTTTCTTTTTAATATGGAACATTTCACAAATGTGCATGTTATCCTTGCTCAGGGGCCATAAGAATCTCTGTACCGTTCAAATTTTAGTATTTGTGCTGCTGAAGTGAGCACTGTAGTGATAGATTTTCTAAGATTGAACCATCCTTTTTTACTCATATAAACTCTACTTAGTTATGATGGGTCTTTTGTTTTAAATGTTTTATTTATTTTTGAGAGACAGAGACTGAGTACTATCAGGGGAGGGGCAGAGAGAGAGGGAGACACAGAATCCAAAGCAGGCTCCAGGCTCAAATGCGTGAACCACTAGATCATGACTTGAGCTGCAATCAGATGCTTAACTGACTGAGCCACCCAGGTGCCCTGGGTCGTGTTTTTTGTTTTTTGTTTTTTGTTTTTTTTTAAGACACTGATGAACTGAATTTGCAGCAGGAATAGTGTAACTGGATGGTATGGAGCCTAACTGATATCTTATCCTGTTCTTAGAGATTACCAAATATCTCAGGGATTTAAGTGGAGATATTGTCCTGCTGAGAACAGTTACTCAGTTCTCCAAGGCTAAGTTCAGATAAGGCCCAGTTCTTGACTTGAGATTCTGGTTCCCACAGGGCAATACAGGCTCAACCAGTTTGATGACTTTTAGCATTGAGATGGTTTGTTTTGTTTTGTTTTTAATGTTTATTTTTGAGAGAGAGAGAGAGAGAAATAGTGCACATGTGTGCAGGGTGGGGCAAAGAAAGAAGGGGACAGAGGATCCAAAGCGGGCTCTGCACTGGCAGCAACGAGCCCATGAGGGGATCGAACTCACGAACCATGAGATCATGACCTGAGTCAAAGTTGGACATTCAACTGACTGAACCACCCAAACACCCCAGCATTGAGAGTTTTAAAGGAGGACCAGGAGCAAAACAGGTTACCTTCTAGAGGAATGAAGAGTTTATACCCCCCTCTACCCATCCCTCAGTCAAATCTGAGACTTGTGACCACACCTTGGCCGAACATTGCTGAGGCACTCAACTGGCAAAAGAGACATAGAGGTTGAATAGCATCCCCTGCTTTGGTGTGGAGGGGTTTCTGGAGTTTCTCACAGGTCAGTGGTCCCTAAAGAAGATGGCAGGGGTAGAAGGAGTTTTGCTGGTAGCTCCCAAGATGGCTACTGCTTTGGCGATAGAACGCTGGCAGCAGTAGATGCTATGGGATGTCCATTGGTGGAATGTGTTGAATTGGGCAAAACAAGGTGAGCTTTATTCAGCTTCCCCCTGCCCAACTTCCTGCCAGGCCTATGCCATAGGACCATTTGGAGAACTAGCACCACAAATGTACTGGCTTAAAGCAATGCAAATGTATTGGCTCACAGTTCTGTGTGTCAGAAGTCCAGGTAAGCTCGACTGTATTTCTCTGCTCCAATTCTCACAAAGTCAAAAATCAAGATTGGCCAACTTGGGTTCTTACCTGGAGGCTCTCAAGAAAAACCTGCTTTCTAGCTCATTCCGATTGTTGTCCCAGTTCCTGGTAATTGTAGAATTGTGGCTGCCTTTCCTTGCTGATTGTCAATGGAGGCCCCCACTCAGCTTATTCCTTGGCACCTGGTCCCCTTCATCTTCAGGCCAGCAACTGTGTGTGGAGTCCCCCTTATACTTCAAATCTCTAACTTACTCCTCTGCCAATAGCCAAAGAAAACTCTGAGTTTAAAGGCTCCTGTGATTAGAATTGGCCAACCTAGATAAACTCCTTTTTGCCAAGTGATAGCGCATCCTCATGGGCATAATATCTCATCGTATCCCCCAGCTTCTGGACATGCTCGCAGGGGAGAGAATCCTACAGGGCAAGGGTCGTTGTCGGTCATTTCTGGAATCCGCATACTGGTAGCGAGAACAGGGAAGGGAGAGTGGGATGTTGCAGACCCAATACCACATCCTCATCCCTAGTTCCAGGTTACCACAGCCACGGATTCAGCCTGCTCTAGTGCACGAGGAAGGCCAGCTTTGGATCGAATATGAATTGAACTTTCAAAATGAAGGAGTCAGTCTTAATAAGTGAAATGTGACCCTGTTCAGATAACTGAAAGAACTGAACAATGATGAATTTGGATTGAGGTGTCACTGAGGGAAACTGCCTCCCAGTGAAAATGGGGATTACCATGGTGCATTAAACCAAGACGTTTGGTTGCAGTAAAACTCCAGAAAGAAGCTCTTTATGGTGATGTTTTAAATTGGGACTTTTTCATCTAGGTTTTTGAGATTGGTCTATATTGTTTTTTCCTTACATACCCTTGTTTTGATATCAAGGTTTTAATGGTCTTATGCATTGAGTAGTTGTTTTTTTTTTTTTTTTTCTATTCTGTGAAACAGCTTGTAGAAGACTGGAAATGCATGTTCATTAAAGGCTTGATAAAACTGATCTATGAAATGATTAAGGCATGGAGAGGTCTTTTGGTATTGGAAACTTTTGACTACTAAAGAAATTTCTATTTCTTTAATGATTGTTGTTTAGATTTCTTATTTCTCCTGAAGTCAGTTTTGTTCATGTATATTTTTCCTACAAAATGATCCATTTCATCCTAGTAGTTCTATTTTGGGGGTGTGATTGTTTATATCATGATCTTCTGATATACAAAAGACTCTACAACTGTATCTGTAGTCATGTTGCTCTTTTCAGTCCTAATATATGATATTTAATATTGAGGATGTGTTCTAAAGCCAAGATCTTGGAAAACCCATTCTTGTACTGGGTGGTTGAAAACATTTGGAAGTTGCAGCACAGCAACTCAGAGATTCTGGGGTAGCATAAGCCACAGCATCCAGGGTCCTGTAGAGGCCAGGATGTCCTCATTGGGCTGGTCTGGGGCACGATTTGCGCTGTGGTTCTGGCTGCTGCCCAGCCTCCTCCGTACCTGTCCGCTTTCCAAGCTGGTTACTCAGCTTTTCCAATGATTCTATGAGCCAATATCCTTTTAATAGTGCCTCCACCTGCCCCCGCAAATCACACAAGATTGATGATGCGATCTCACATTTCGTGGGTTGGAGGCCCGAGTCGGGCTCTGTGCTGACAGCTCAGAGCCTGGAGCCTATTTCAGATTCTGTGCCTCCCTCTCTCTCTGCCCCTCCCTTGCTTGCGCGCTCTCTCTCTCTCTCTCTCAAAAATAAAGAAACATTAAAGATTGATATTATGGGTTGAACTACGTTCCCTAAAAATTCATATGATGAAGTCCTAACCCCCATTATCTGAAAATGTGACCCTCTGGGGGGTCGTTACAGATATAATTAGTTAAGATAAAGTCATACTGGAGTAGAGAACACCGTTAATCCAATATGACTGGTCCCCCTATAAATAGGGGAACTCTGGACATGGAGACACACAGGAGAACACCATGCGAAGATTGCTTATGTTGTACAAACCAAGGAACTGCCAGAAGCTAGGAGAAATACCTGACACACATCCTTGCAAAGCAACTTTAGAGGGAGCATGGCCCTGCTGACACCTTGACTCCAGACTTGGGGCCTCCAGAACTGTGAGACAATATACTTCCGTTGTTCTGAGCCACCTGGTTTGTGGCACTTTGTTAAGGCAGCCCTAGCAAACTAACAGTTTCCATGACTTACCGCTGAGAAGCATGACTGATACCGCTTTGTATTGAGTGACTAATTATGGAACAACCCAGAACTGGTGAATCCGACAGCTTAGGGCAGAGATGAGTGTCTTTGAATGCCAGGTTGGCATGAGCTTCACATTAAAATCTCACAAAAGTAGAATTGTCTTGCAGGTATGTAGAGCGATCTTGGGTGGTGTTAAAGTTTTCCTCCCAAGTGGGGACGGGTGGCTGGCACCATCCTCAGTGGATGCTTTGAGTGGGTCAGAGATTTCCTGCCCTGGAGGTCCACAGTCTCTGCCTGACCACTCAGTTTTATGCTGTTGCTGGTTTCTGAGTTGTTTGAAACTGATGACTACAACTAGATCCAGATGTTTCTGCTATGGATCTTCGAGGCGGTTAAAAAAGACACTGCCTTCTCCATGATAAGGAGCTGCCTCACAGACACATGGATCTTCAAATTTTTTCTCACATGGCTAGCTCTAGAAGGGGGCAGCCAATTTCTATTTGTCAGCCCTGTAATTCAGGTCACTGGAACACTTTTTTTTTCTTCTTTTTTTTTAATTTTTTTTTTTAACATTTATTCATTTTTGAGACAGAGCATGAGCAGGGGAGGGTCATAGAGAGAGGGAGACACAGAATCCGAAACAGGCTCCAGGCTCTGAGCTGTCAACCCAGAGCCCGACGTGGGGCTCGAACCCACGGACCGCGAGATCATGACCTGAGCCGAAGTCGGCCGCTTAACTGACTGAGCCACCCAGGCGCCCCTTTCTTCTTTTTTTTAAAGTCCTGATACTCTTTGTTATGAGAGCCAGCGCTATCGCTTACATAGATTATGTTAGGCATTTCAGGTCAAACTGTTCCCTAGAACCCCAAATAAAGGACAGAAAGTTAAGACGAAGAAGCACAAATGACTGACCTTGCAGTACATGCTCAACCAAAAATAGCTCAAGATACTCTCATTGATAAGAGTCTTGGCAGCATCCGTACCCTTACTCTCTTTGGCTGGAACAAATAGGCACTGAAAACATGGGGGGAATAGACCTACAAACAATACATACTGTAATGGATTTTTACTAAGTAGTGGGGTTGCACATCTAGCTCGCTACAACTCAGATAAATAAAAAATTACGTTTTAATTTTACCCACAATTGTTGTTGAGGCTGGGGGGGCGCCTTGGTGGCTTAGTCAGTTAAGCATCTGACTCTTGATTTCGGCTCAGGTCATGATCCCAGGGGCGTGGGATCCAGCTCAGTGTTGGGCTCCCGGCTGGGCATAGAGCCTGCTTAAGATTCTCTCTCTGCCCTTCCCTCTGCCCCTCTCCCCTGTTCGCTTGCTCTCTGTCTCATAAATAAATAAATACATAAATAAATACTTAAAAAAAATTATTGCTGAACCTATACCTGGACTTTAATAGGAAAATTAATTCAATGTCCAATATTTTAAAATCTGGTTGGATATGATCATGTTAACAATCTAGACAGTTGCCAGTCTCTTTTAAGTAGAATTGTTTATAGGTGCTTATGGCATTTAACAGTTTATCTTAAGGATTTCAGTGAGTAGTCATGCAATAAATATTCTGGTTTTAAAAAAATAGATGGAAAGAAAGAAAGAAAGAAAGAAGAGAAAGAAAGAAAAGAGAGAAAGAGTGATTGATTTCCTTTAGATTCCCCTCACCCCTGCTTTTCTAAATTGGTATTTTAGTATGGGGGTGGGGAGGAGGTGCTCCAGGCTATGGGCTATCCTTTGTCAATTCTGCTCACATCCACTGCTCTCCAGCCTGATGTCCCTTATCTACCAGGTTTCTCTACGTTTGTTAGCTTCTGATGCTGCTACCTAGAGGTTAAATCCCAGTCTCCACTAATAAAATCTAATCCCATCCCCTTGCTCTGTGAGCCTCTTGGCTTCAGCACTTACTGCTTAGATTTGTGAGTTCCCTTTTTATTGCCGGTACAAAAGAAAATCTCTTGGGGTACCTGGGTGGCTCAGTCGCCTAAGTGTCTGACTTTGGCTCAGGTCATGATCTCATGGTTCATGGGTTCGAGCCCCAGGTCAGGCTCTGTGCTGACAACTCAGAGCCTGGATCCTACTTCAGATTCTGTGTCTCCCCCTCTCTCTGTCCCTCCCCTACTCTTGCCCTGTCTCTGTCACTCAAATAAAAACATTGAAAAAAAATTAAAAAAAAGAAAATCTTGATTTCAAGTTATGCTATATAGGCATATAGGTGTGTGTTTAAATTTAAATTTATATTTATAAATGTATACATATTTATATTTTATCTGTTATTTTATGCACCTACATATGTTTAAAGGGAGTATAAAGTTTTCTCTTCAGCAGTTATTCACCAGAAAACTGACTTAATTTTAAATAAAAATTGGGGGGAGTGCCTGGGTGGCTCAATCAGAGAAGCGTCAGACTCTCGTTTCAGCTTAGGTCGTGATCTCACGGTTCATGGGTTCAAGCCCTACATCAGGTTCTGTACTGACAGCATGGAGCCTGCTTGGGATTCTCTGTCTCCCTCTCTCTCTCTGCTCCTCCCCTGCTCTCTCTCTCTCTCTCTCTCTCTCTCAAAATAAATACATTAAAAAAATTTTTTTTAAATAAAAATAAAATTTAGGGGCGCCTGGATGGCTCGGTTGTTAAGCCTCAGACTCTTGATTTCAACTCAGGTCATGATCTCATGGTTAGTGAGTTCAAGCCCCACGTGGAACTCTGTGCTGACAGCGTGAAGCCTGCTTGGGATTCTATCTCTCTCTGCTCCTTCCCTGCTCATGCGCACCCTCTCTCTCAAAATAAGTAGATAAGCTTTAAAAAGATAAAAATAAAATTTAAATAATACATAAGTTCTTGTTTAAAAAGGGGATAAGGACGAATCCCCTTCAAGCCCCGCCCACATCCCCATGCCCCATCATCCCAGAGGCAACCTGGTTTATCAATTAGGTTAGTTTCCTCTCAGTCCTTTCAGATATTTACACAGGTTTACATGTGTTCCTTAGGCAATATGTAATTTCATTCTGTGATGTTATTTACTTTCTTTTTATATGAAATGGTATCACGGCATTATACCTGTAACTTGCTTTTTTATCTAATCCGATGAGGTGGTGGGGCCATCCAGATTGGCACTGACTTCGGTAGCGTTCTTTTTAACTGCTTCATACAGCTGCTTACATAGTTTGAATGAACACTTTGTAACCCATTCTTCTATTCATAGTTCAGTGTTTCCAGTTTCTCCCTTTGAGGAACTCTGCAGTGGGCATGTTTGTACATGTTTTCTCCTGCACAAGTTGCCAGTGTTTTTCGAAGTAGACACCAATAGCTGGAATTGCTGGCTCTTAGCAAACTTGTATTTTTATATTAGTCAACATTGCCAAATTGCTCCTCTACATGACTGTACCAATTTTATATTCCCATTAGCAATGTGTGTGTAGGCTTTCCCACACCTGCATCAATACATTTTATTAGTATGCTTAACTTCTGCCAGTACAGTGACTGAGAATTGTTATCTTGATGCTCTAAATGTAATCAATTTTTCCTGATACTTGGCGAGGTTCAGCTTCTAGTCATATGTTCATTGGTCAGTTCTCCTTATTTTTCTATAAGTACTTATATTTCTATATATTTCTATAAGTACTTATATATTTCTATAAGTACTTATAAGTAACTTACCCTATTATTTTTTCCCCATGTTCCCATTGGTCTGAGTCTTCCCTTTTTGTAGGAGTGCTTTATAGATCTAAATGCTAATCCTTTCTGTTATATATGGCAAAAAACGATCTCCTAATCTGTCACTTGTTTTTGACTTTGCCTAAACATGTTGTATGCCTTATTCACACATTATCAATCTTATAACTTTGCTTATGATGCTTTTTGTAGCAGACAACTTTGACATGCTGCTCACATTTCATGCTGTTCAGTCTTCATGGAATCAAACTTATCAATCTATTCCTTTACATATTTTGCATGTAGGGTCTGGTTTAGAATGACTGCTAATTTCCCAAAGTCATAAACTTCTAGTTTCCCAAAGTCTAGTTTCTCTCCTATATTTTCTTCCAAGATATGTAGAGTTTTGTTTTTTGATTGGGTCTTTAATCCCTCCAGAATGTATTTTCATGAATGGTATTAGGTAGAGCATATAACTTCGTTTTTATCAAAACAAATGATCAGTTGTCCCAATGCCATTTACTGAACTGTTGATAGCTCCCCCACTGAGATGGGATTCCATTTTTATTGTTCACATGACCCTAACTTGGATGAACTAGCCATCTACAGGAATAACCCACCCTAAGTAAAGGCTTACACATAGGCTGCTGAAACTAGGCAAATACTTATCTAAGTGAGCATAGGATGTGTCCTTAAAATGAAAACTGTAACTTAGTTATCTTAGAGACTGTTTGGAATAATATACACTAAAGAACTGTTATATTTACATACAGGAAGTATGTAAAAAAGGGAATTAAACAGTAAGAATTCGATCCTGATTGTCTAACATGGGAATAATCAATTCACTAGAGAAAAACATGAAGTTTTCTAAGTCTTTTCATGGCTTAAAAGAAATAGCTTTCTACATTAGTCTACTCCCTTACTTCTGATGATATAAAAATTAAAAAACTTTCTGCAAGCCTATCTAGTTTCACAGGCACCTTGATAAAAAAGGAGGGGATGCCCATAGAGAGGAAATGAGTATTTCAGGTATATCTCCTTTACAGAATTGAGAAATTGATACTCTGTATACAAATCAGTCTCTTAAGAGATTTTAACTGCATAGTTTAAACAACTCAAGCCATATAGTTTTCTGAATTTCTAATTCTGTGGTTTTACCTCTAGTGCTTGTAAGTGCCTGATACATAGAAGATACTCAGTACATTTGTTGAATACATGGATGGCAAAACTGTCATTGTTGTTTTGTTAGGTTAATATTTGAAATGCTATGAATCATAGTCATTTCCACCCCCCCACCCCCCCATTGGATTACCATGTAAATGATTTCTTTCTGCAAAGAGATACAGGTCTGCAGCTTGAAGCAGAGCTAATCACATTCAAGGCAGATCACAAATATCTCATTCATTTATTTAATCATTCAATATGAATTTGCTAAGAACCTATTAACCATGGTGCTAAGCTCTGGGGGATACAATAATAATAATTTTAAGGACCACGGTTATTGTATTTAACTAGACTGGAAGGTGGAGGAGGTTGTAATTGCAAGTACAGTAAAACCTTGGTTTGTGAGCAAAATTTGTTCCGGAAACATGCTTGTAATTCAAAGCACTTGTATGTCAAAGCGAATTTCCAGAACCATTGGCTCAGTTGTGATCATGTGACATTTGGCAACACCTACTACTCGTATTGCAAGACATCGCTCATTTATCAAGTTAAAGTTTATTAGAAATGTTTGCTGGTTTTGTGGAACACTCACAGAACAAGTCACTCGCATAGGAAGTTCCAAGCAGTAGGTCGAAAACAGTGGGGAAACTAAGCTGGTTTTTATTCAGAAAACTAGAAAGGTCTATGGACCTCCAGGGTCCTTACCTATCCAACCAAGGGTCAGGTGTCAAGTACAAAGTAAAAACCCCAGGTCTTTCCAGAAGATTGGGGAATCACACAGATTAGCAGACCAAGAACTGTTAGACATTTAGGTGCTTTCCAATTTTTTGCTGCTAACAACAGGGTCATGATAAACTTCCCTGGACAAAAATCATATGCACATCTTAACTCCCTTGGGATCAGGTGGATTCTCTGGGTCAAAGAAAAGCTGTGCCAATTTACAGCCCTACAATTGACAGAGGAGTGTGCTTGCTTCCCCCTGCCCCCCTTGGATACACTACATTTAGAAAGACCTGGATTTATAGGTCTGTATGAAAATTAACCAAATATTTGCCAACTTTCGATGTCAAAATGTCCGTTTCCATTTCGTAAATATTTTAATTAGTTAGAAAAACGTGTACGCTGCCCTTATGAAACAAGGAATTTGCTTTATATTATATTGCAGGGAGCACTGGGGTTTTGTTTGTTTGTACCAATGTTCCTGAGTTGGACTAGAAGTTCTCCGATGCTTTGACAGGTAGCTTTAAGATGGAAGTGTGACGGAACAAAACAAGGGTGGGGGAAAGGGGTAAGAAAAAAACCACAGTATGACAGGAAGGGAAGACAAAAAGAACACGAGCGAGCGAGGAAAACGAAAGAAAACAAAACAAAACACAACGTCGGGGGAGCAAGAAGGCGCAGACTTCTGCAGGCACACACTCTGCCCGTGCTTGTCTATTTTCTTGTGTGGTTGCTCTGTCTGATGGTTTTGGTGCAAACATTTAGCAACTGCAGCTTCCTTTATCATTAGAGGAGGAAATGAAAGAGTAAGCACAATTACAGGGTGAGAAGTAATTACTGGGCCCAACATAAGATTTTTTTTTTTTTAAAGGGAAAATCCTTGTGTTGCAATTTGCTAAGTCACCAGGATTTTAGGGCTCTGACCCCAGTTAGTCATTCTTGCCTTTTAACACAGTTCCCGTTTTCTAACTGGCCACCGTGTTGTCAATAAACCCTGCAGGGCCCTTCAAACTTCTCTGAAACATTGGAAAATGAATTCAAATTCTAAGAAGCCGCATTTCTGAATGTAAATCAATCGACTACCTATTTTATTTCTTTCTACCTCTTAGGATCTTTCCTATGTAAGGGAATTTACTGAGGTAAAATTTAATTTAAATACTTTCAAGAGTCTTTGCTTTTATGACAGGAGAGGACGTTTCTCTACAGAGAAGTTTAAGATTTAGAAAGCGATGGCTCCCTCTAATGGCCAGAAAATGCCACAATCTAACTGTGGTTTTGTTTTCAAGCTCCGAGGTTGTGGTTAGTATTAGAATATCTCGGTAAGGCTAAATGTTTCCTATCTCTCATCACCTTACTTAAAAGTGTCAGCACTTTCAAATTATTTAAAGATGTAAATCCAAATATACCACATAAAAAGGGAATAAAAATCAATAGAGTAATTTTTTTTAAGTAAACTCTACACCCAACATGGGGCTTGAACTCAGGACCCCAAGACAGAGTCACATGCTCTACTGACTGAGACAGCCAGACGCCCCAAGAGTAATTTTTAAAATAAATTATTGTGTTTTTAAATTTTTTTTAACGTTTATTTATTTTTGAGACAGAGAGAGACAGAGCATGAACAGGGGAGGGTCAGAGAGAGAGGGAGACACAGAATCCAAAGCAGGCTCCAGGCTCCGAGCTGTCAGCACAGAGCCTGACGCGGGGCTCGAACTCACAGACTGTGAGATCATGACCTGAGCCGAAGTCTGACGCCCAACCAACTGAGCCACCCAGGTGCCCCATAAAATAAATTATTGTGTTTTTAAAAGTAGGGCTGAGGGGTAGGAGAACTGGGGAGATGTTAGTCAAAGGGTGAAAACTTGAAGTTAGAAGAATGAGTTCTGGGGATCTAAAGCGCAGCATAGTGTTTATGGTTAACGATACTGTATTATATATTTCAAAGTTGCTGAGAGACTAGATCTTAAATGTTCTCGCCACAAAAAAGAAATAGTTATGGGGGTGCTTGCATGGCTCAGTTGGTTAAGCGTCCAACTTTGGCTCAAGTCATGATCTCACAGTTTGTGAGTTCGAGCCCCACGTCGGGCTCTGTGCTGACACCTCAGAGCCTAGAGCCTGTTTCGAATTCTATGTGTTCCTCTCTCTGCCCCTCCCCTGCTCGCACTCTGTCTCTCTCTGTCTCTCTCTCTCTCTCTCAAACATAAATAAACATTAAAAAAAAAAGAAATAGTTATGTGAGGTGATGGAGAGGTTCGCTAAGGCTATGGTGGTAATCATACTGTAGCATGTAAGTGTATCAAGTCAATGCGTTGTATGCTTACGTGTGCATAATGTTATATACAGTTGTCCTATAATTGTGACATCAATTGTATCTCAATAAAAATAAAAGATGGAAAATAAAAGCGAGTGGAAAAAAAAGACAGAGTAATGGATATGCATTTACCAGAGTATCAGTTTACTTGATTTGTGATATGTTTTCTAAATCAGTGGATGTTTGAAACATTTCTGAAGTTTCAGGAAAAAACAGTATGAAATAAACTGTGGAAATAAATCACTTGAAATTTCAGTGCCAATTTTTTTAGAGTGTATTTATTTATTTTGAGAGAGAGAGCGAGCATAAGCAAAGGTGGGGCAGAGAGAGAGGGAGAGAGAGAGAATCCCATCAGGCTCCTTGCTGTCAGTAAAGAGTCTGACGCAGGGCTAAAACCCACAAATCTGTGAAATCATGACCTGAGCCAAAATCAAGTCAGACACTTAAACAACTGAGCCACCCAGGAACCCCTCAAGTACTAATTTTTAAAAAGGTAGATCTTTATCATGATTAAAAACAAGTAAATAAGGTTAAAAAAAAAAGTAAACTAGAATCTAGACTAGAACATTGCCCAACATGGGTGAAGACAGTCATTTAGCTCAATGTGAAGAAATTCTGTGTGACCAATCGAGTCATGAGTTTCTTGAATTATTACTGCAATCCTATCTGCTAAATATCAAAATGTTATAAGCAGGAGTTTGGCTGTGATCCTTAATTCATGTATTTAACACATATGTATTGGCACAGCGTGAGGCATTTGAAAGATAGCCTTCTCAAAATAAAACGTCCTTGCGTTTTTGGAGCTTGCTGTGCAATAAAAGAGAGAGACTATAAGCAAACAAGTAAATATCTAATTGCAAATTGGGATGAAGCTTTAGAAGGAAGAGAATTGGGTTCTTAACAGAGAGACTAACCAAGGCATCTGGACACAGAAGTAGACACAGATTCCCTGAGATCTGCATGAAGGGGAGTTACCCACACACAGGGTGGGGAGAGCTTTGCAGGCAAACGGAAACTCTGACGGAGACACCATGAGTAATGATCACTCAATTACTCACAAGGCTGCAGTGGTTTGGTACAATACGTGATATATTAACAAGAAAATTCTTGTTCATATATGTGTCATTGCATAACATTTTAGCATTTTACATATGGCCATGTTCTCTGGCCTTTAGATGGAAGGCTCTGTGATGAAAGGAAATGTCTTCCATTTATTTCCATTTTTCTGGGTTTAGTACAGAGTGCTGCATGCAGAAGACTCTTAACTCATGTGACCAGAGGAATAAAGGACTATTTCTTTGAGGCTACCTAGTTGAGAAAGTCCCCTTGGTTGGATTGCTTCACGAGGGATTTTTTTTTTTTTAATTTTATTTAGTTAACACAACAGTGCAATATTGGTTTCAGGAGTAGAATTCGGTGGTTCATCACTTACATACAACACCCAGTTCTCTTCACACGTGACCTTCTTAACACTTATCGCCAATCTAGCCCACCCCCAAGCCCAACTCCCTCTGTCAATCCTCAGTTGGTTCTCTATTGTTAAGAGTCTCTTATGGCTTGTTTCCCTCTTTCCTTCTTTTCCTTTTCCCCCTTCCCATATGTTCATCTGTTTTGTTTCTTAGATTCCATGTGTGAGTGAAATCATATGGTATTTGTCTTTCTCTGATTGACTTATTTCACTTAGCCTAATACATTCTAGCTCCATCCACGTCATTGCAAATGGCAAGATTTCATTTTTCGGATAGCTGAGTAATATTCTGACGTGTGTGTGTGTGTGTGTGTGTGTGTGTGTGTGTGTGTTTGGCTATTGTTGATAATGTTGCTACAAGCCTTGGGGTGCATGTACCTCTTTGCATCTGTATTTTTGTATCCTTTGGGTAAATACCTAGGAGTACAATTGCTGGGTTGTAGGGTAGTTCTATTTTTAGATTTTTGAGAAACCTCCATACAGTTTTCCAGAGTGGCTGCACCAGCTTGCTTTCCCACCAGCAACGCAAAAGAGATCCTCTTTCTCCGCATGCTCGCCAACATCTGTTGTTGCCTGAGTTGTTAATGTTTGCCATTCTGACTGGTGTGAGGTGGTATCTCATCATGGCTTTGCTTTCTATTTCCCTGATGATGAGTGATGTTGAGCATCTTTTCATGCGTCTGTTGGCCATCTGGATGTCTTCTTCGGAAAAGTGTCTATTCATGTCTTCTGCCCATTTCTTCACTGGATTGTTTGTTTTTTGTGTGTTGGGTTTGATAAATGTCACCAGGGATTTTGCATTCCTAGCATCTGACGACATGTCTGCCATAATCAGTGCTCCATACATATTTGTGGAATAGTGAATATAAGACCAAGTGAATACATTTTTCACTACGCAAATATGTCTATTTCCCTGTGTCCAATTAAACCAGTCATTTAATTTCTCAATCACTCAACAATCACTGACTACATGCGGCATGCCAGGCATGATGCCAGTGCTGAGGGTACAAAGGTGAGCAGAAACAGACAAGACTCTGTCCTTGTGGAGCTTACAGTCTATTAAGTATTACAAAAGTCAGAGGTAGTAAATTGATCAAGCATATACTGTGTTGTCTTTATTGCCAGGAGAGAGTTCCTGACAAAGGGCCTTGCCTTGATTTAACCACATAATTCCCAGAAGCTCAGAGCAGGATCCTTAGTGAACAGAAGCCAGAGTCTATTATTAGGGCTAAGGTGTGGGTGGCAAAACCCTGAACTGGGGTTGGTTTCTCAGTAAGGAATGTGGTGCTGTTGCAAATGACGGAGTGTAATCAGGGAGTGAGTCTGACTTTTTGAGCTGGGTTTGCTACTTCGCCCAATGCCTGTGGACTGGGGCAGGAAGGATGAGGGGGTGGGGGCGGCGGGAAGGCAGGGGGAGCTGAGAGGAAGCAAAACAGAGAAGATTCCACAAAGAAGATTAAAGAGATGCTCCTGGGTCTACACACACACAAACATCTCAAGAATGTGATACGGGTGGTCTCATTGCCCTTGTATGGGGGAAGACTGTCCTTTTCTTTCTTTTTTTTTTTTTTTTAGTCAGTTTTTTTTTCTTAATTTTTTTAAACCTTTTTTTAATTTATTTTTGAGACAGGGAGAGACAGAGCATGAACAGGGGAGGGTCTGAGAGAGGGAGACACAGAATCTGAAACAGGCTCCAGGCTCTGAGCTGTCAGCACAGAGCCCGATGCAGGGCTTGAACTCACGGACCGCGAGATCATGACCTGAGCCAAAGTCGGCCGCTCAACCGACTGAGCCACCCAGGTGCCCCATCTACCCACGCTGACACTTAGGTCCCCTCCCTTCCCTCCTAGAGAGGAAATTACAACCTGGCCTCACTGCCTAGATGTGGCAGTTGGGCCCTCTTCCTCTGTAACACCCCCCCCCGCCACGGGATCGCACAGAATTCTGACAACTCACTCAACGACAACCTGTGTCACAGAGATAGAGAGCCTGTCACAGAGTGGATTGTTTGGCTTCATAGCTCATTGCTATTTATACCTACTTAGAATAAGACAAAAAACTTCATAAAGATTCAATGCATCTGTGACTGCTCAATTTGAGAGAGAAACTCCTTTCCTTCTTAAAATGGCAGATTTGATGTGTCAGTGGCTTTGACAGCTTCCAGCTCTCCAGACCCAAGGTGAAGAGGGATAAATTAGATATATTATACGCCAAAAAAAAAAAAGAAAGAAAGAAAGAAAAGAAAAAAAGGAAAAACACTTTTATATGTACTAACAAGGAAGTTTTTATCTATTGAGTGTTTTCTCAAAAAAAGGCTCTAAAGATTATGACCATTGGTTCTGTGCCCAAACTGCCACCACTTTCCTGTCCTTGGCATGCCTCGGTTTCCTCATCTGTAAAATGAGGACAACAAGACTGTTACAAGGGTTAAACAAGGTAATACATACACTTTTATCATTTTTAATAATAATAATGTGGAATCCCCCTGAAGGAATTGTAAGGGTCATAAAAAAATACTGCTGTTATCCAGAACCGGCCATTCTCTTGTCTTTTTTTAAAAATTTTCTTAACTTTTATTAATTTTTGAGAGACAGAGAAAGACAGAGCGTGAGTGGGGAGGGGCAGTGAGAGGGAAGGAGGGAGATAGAATCTGAAGCAGGCTCCAGGCTCTGAGCTGTCAGCACAGAGCCCGACGTGGGGCTCGAACTCATGAACTGCAAGATCATGACCTAAGCTGAGGTTGGACGCTTAACCGACTGAGCCACCCAGGCGCCCCAATCTTTCTTGTCTTTCTTAAGTGCCAAGCTACTGCCTGCCTCAGGGCTTTGGCCCTTGCTATATCACCTTTCCAGAAACTTCTTCCCCAGTCTTGTGCATGGCAGACCCTCTCTCACCCTTGAGTTCTTGGGTCAGGTGTAACTTCCTCAGAGAGACCTTTTCAAAAGCAGCCCCTCCTCCATCCCTGGTTCGGGTCTAGCACATTCCCGTTGTTCATTCTCTTCCCGGAATTGACCAGGTTCTGAAATAACCTTGTTGATGCCTCCGCTTGCTGGTTATCTTCCATCGCTGGAACTTAAGCCCCACAGAGGCAGCAACCATGATGGATGTCCTGAAAGCCCAGGGTGGCTGTTCACAAAGTGTGGACCGGTGACCCTCTTGTAAGGTCAAAACTCTTCACAATGCTACTAAGAATTGATTTGCTTTGCTTTTCACACATGTTGACCGTTGCACCGACAGTGCGAAGGCGACGGCGGGCAAAAGTGTTGGCACCTGGCGTGAATCAAGGCTGTGGCCCCAGATGCATCAGCAGTGGCTGCATTTTTCCTCACTCACACGCAAACAAAAGAAAACAAAACAAAGCAAAAACAAGCCGGTTTCACTGAAGAGTCATTTAAGAATGTCCTCGAAGAAGCAATCAAAATTATTGGTCTGTCTTAGTCCTGACCCTTGGGTACACGCCTTTTCAGTAGTCTCCGTGATAAGGTGGGAAACACACACACGCACACACCCCTGTTGCACACTGAAGCATGTTACACGGCTGACCTCAAGCAAGAGCTCTCTCCTGGTTGAGCTGCAAACTGGAGTAAACCGCTCTTTTCACGGGACACCATTTTTACTTGAAAGAACAGCGGACAAACTCTGGACTGGAGCATAGAACTAAAGATGTCGTTTTGAGAACTGACTGCGTAGAGCTGATAGGGTCTAATATGTGACCGACACTATTTCAGCCACTGGCAACAGACACATTTCTCTGCTCTCAAGGAGCTTCCAAGAGAATAAAGAAAGAGGTCAGAATTGAAGTTTGCTTCATATTTGAAGCTAAGGGCTAGGAGGAGAAAAAGAGGCCAAAAGGAAATCACTTAGGAAATGCATTAATTAAGGAAACAAGTCTGCAAAGCACTACTGTTTATTATTAGCAAAGCAGAGCGGTTAAGGGCTATAAGCCAAAATGTAGAAACAATCCTCTCATAACTGTGACCATAACAGTTTTATTCAGCAAAATGAGATTGTATTTATCCTGATACTTTAAGGATCTTGCTTTTTTCCCTTTTATATATCCTTGCCTTTTTTTTCTTTTAAAAATTTTTTAAATGTTTATTTAATTTTGAGAGAGAGAGAGAGACAGAGTGTGAGCAGGGGAGGATGAGAGAGAGAGGGAGACACAGAATCCGAAGCAGGCTCCAGGCTCTGAGCTGTCAACACAGAGCCCAACGCGGGGCTCGAACTCACGAACTGTGAGATCATGACCTGAGCTGAAGTCGGACACTCAACCGAATGAGCCACTCAGGCGCCCACCCCCCGCCTTTTTTTTTTTTTTTAAGAGAGAGGGCACAAGTGAGCAAGGAGCAGGGAAAGAATCTCTAGAAGGACAGAGAGAGGGAGAGGGAGAGAGAGAGAGAAGCAGGGCTCACCTGAAGCGGGGCTCGTGTTCACCCAAAGCGGGGTTCGAGCTCACCCGATGTGGGACTCAAGTTCACGAACCGTGAGATCATGACCTGAGCCGAAGTCAGATGCATAACCAACGGAGCCACCCAGGTGCCCCTCCTTTCTTCTTTTTTATATCCGTGCTCCTCCAGAGAATTTTCAACGTGAGAACATTCAGAATTAACTGGCAAGTGGCAATATCACAGATCACCCTGATTCCAACCAAATACCCTGTCAAATTTACAATGAGAATGATGACTAACTTTTCATCCCTGTGCCATATACATTGTTCGCTCCCAAAGTCACTTAAGTTCATATTGCAATCGTGAATCTTATACCTTTAAAATAATGCTCTTAATAAACTCAACTTGAATTCTTCTTCCCCCAAAGACGCTCGCCGCAACCCCAGTTTAAACAAGGCTTTCCTGCTTTCTCCCCTCTGTGTCCTCACTCTACATTCATTCTGTGTTGGACCGAGGCCGGGGCTGTTCCCTCTGAACCAATGCTCTAAGTCATAAATGCCAGAGAAGACAAGCCTCCTTTTCATAGGCTGAGGGCACCAAATTGCATTCCTTCAATCTCAGGTATGAGGGAAAAAGTTCTCCAACTGGAAAAGCAGCAAAGCTCTCAGAATAGCATATAGAACATTTTAAACTTTTAACAAAAAGTGTGACTTTAGAAATTACGCACTGAGATTTTAGAACAAAATTTAGAACGAATTTAAATAAAAAGAGTAACTGGGGCACCTGGGTGGATCAGTTGGTTGAACGTTCGACTTCAGCTCAGGTCACGATCTCGCGGTTTGTGGGTTTGACCCCCATGTTGGGCTTTGAGCTGACAGTGCAGAACCTGCTTGGGGTTCTCTCTCTCCCTGCCCCTCTCTCACTCATGCTTTCTCTCAAAAACATACAAACTAATTCAGGACAACCCAGATGTCCTGCATTAGGAATAATATTAGAAATGATAGAAAGATGGGGAACCTGGTTGGCTCAGCCATAAGAGTATGCAACTCTTGATCTCGGGGTCATGAGTTTGAGCCCCATGAGTTGGGTGTAGAGATTACTAAATAAATAAATAAATAAATAAATAAATAAATACACTTGAAAGAAAAAAAAAAAGAAATGATAGAAACTGGGGCCAAGAAGGGGCCCCAAATGTCCCTCCTGCTCACTCCCTTTATGCTTAGTGGCAATCCATATTTATTTATTAATTAGGGGAAATACTGGGAATGAGGTAGTTACTGAATAGGTAGAAGGCTGTGGCTGGGGCAAGGGGGGTATTGGGTAATTAGGGATGATCAAAGTCAAGGAGCAAAAAGAAGATGGTGGAGGGCCAAGTAGACCCCCTCCCACTTGAGCAGAAAGTTTGCTCCTGTTAGAACTGGTTCACTCACCCCAAGGTACCAATAGCCCCATGTGTGGACTCCATCTATGTGTCCTCATGTCCACCAAAGCACTTCTTGTCTCCCATCCCCCGGGCCCCCCAGAGTTTGGTGTTCTATGGAATGCAAAGATGCCTGGGGTCAGGCTAGCAACTACTCCTTTTCTGTTTTTAACCAGCTACATTTACTTGTTTCTTCCTGAGTTTTAAAGTCCAACGGATAGAGCAAGTCCTCCATCCTTGGCCCTTGTCACACGGAGCAGCAGGTTGCAATTCAAAGTGGCTTAAGCTAATCAGTGTTTACTTTTCATCTAGAACAAGAAGCCCGGAAACAGGCACCTGATGGCATTGTTTTAGCAGCTCAGTACTTTCAGATCATGTTCTCCTCACCTGTCCTTCGCCAGTTAGTACAATTCCAGACATCCACAGCTATGTTTGAGGCAGGAAAAGGCAGCGCCAGCCGTAACCACTCCTTTTAGTAGGAAAGCAAAAATTTCCCCATAAATCCTCGACAGACCTCCAATTATGTTTCAGTGGCGATACCTTACATGACCATCCCTAACTATAGGGCAACATAGTGAAAAGAGGATTTAGCATTTCTAGCCTCTGGAGTAGAAGCAAACAAAGAATAGGAATGGGTGTTCCATTAAGAAACCAACAGTGTCTTCCGTGGCATTTTGTGCCTTTTTTCACTCCTGTATAACTTTTTGTTCAGTTGTATAAAACATTCTGATTCTAACAAATATGGTCAGTGAGCCACTCCATGATTCTCTAAGAACTCTAGTCGAAAGAGATTAGTCTTTCTTCTGAACCCCAGGCAGAGAAAAACCTGGAGAGTCTGAATGTTCCCGTAGTAAATCCCAGTTTTGGAGACCCCAGATCCCAACAGACTAATTGATTCCGAGCATTCCATCTCCTGGTAAGACACTGCCCTCATCACTGTTCGGCACCAAACTGCCAGCACTAATCTTATTTATTTTTATATATTTTTTTAATGTTTATTTATTTTCAAAGAGAGAGAGCAGGAGAGGGGCTGAGGGAGAGACAGAATCCCAAGCAGGCTTTGTGCTGTCAGTACAGAGCCCGACACAGGGCTTGATCTCCCGAACGAGACCATGACCTGAGCTGAAATCAAGAGTCAGATGTTCAGCTGACTGAGCCACCCTGGCACCCCATCCAGCACTAATTTTAAATGAGAGAAGAGTTGAGAAAACAGGAAGCTGACTTTGGGGAGTATAAGAACAAATAGGAAAAGGAAAATGAAAACATTTGGTTGATACAGATCATTTGATTGTAAAAGAAAAAATATTTTTGGGGCGCCTGGGTGGCACAGTCGGTTAAGCGTCCGACTTCAGCCAGGTCACGATCTCGCGGTCCGTGAGTTCGAGCCCCGCATCAGGCTCTGGGCTGATGGCTCGGAGCCTGGAGCCTGTTTCCGATTCTGTGTCTCCCTCTCTCTCTGCCCCTCCCCCGTTCATGCTCTGTCTCTCTCTGTCCCAAAAATAAAAAAAAAAAAAAAAAAAAAAGTTGAAAAAAAACAAAAAATATTTTTTATGGATATTAAAAAATTCAAAATTTAGAAATGCATATGAACCTAAAGTTGCTTTAAACTTTAAAGTCCTTAAAAAAAAAGAGCACATAATCCTGGCTGGTTAAATAAATAAGCAGGCTTGTTCTTGTGGGGTACATAGTATTTATGGGATTTTTAAATAGAAAAATGTGAATTACTGTGGCTTGGGTGATGGGCTCTTTTCCAAATTAAAAACAGCGTAGCAAAAAATATCCCCCAAATAGCCATAAAAAATTCAGTGAATGGGCAATAATTTGCCTTCCAATCACTTCATATAGAGTGTGAAGCAATTTTGATAAATCAAATGAAATCATGCCTTCTAACATAACATGAAAATAAATTACCTTTAATGTTTTGAAGATAATTTCTAAAAACAATCCATCAGTAAAAAAAAAATGCACATGAACAAGAAGAATTCTTATAGGGGTCAAACAAAATCTTTCTCAGTTAATCACATCTGCTCTCAACATAAACAAATGAGAAATTTTAATTTTGATCTGAAAAAGCAGAACCAGGGAATTTTGGAGATGAAGAGTCCCTTGGAAATTATCTGGATCCAGGCCCTCATTTTGTAGATGACGAAACTGAGAGCCAAGAGTCAAGCAGTTTGCCCAAAGTCAAAGACTATTTAATTGCAGAGCCTGGACTGAAAGTCATGGTTAGCCTTGATTTCCAGGCTGACCCATTCCATCGTGCCATGCTAGCTCCCAAACTGAGACTGGTCTTTCTCTCAGTAGGTTTATCTTTTTCTAACCTTAGCAATAACAGAAACCAAAAAATGCACAACGGATCATTCCTTAATAGGCTTGCAAACAATTTTATTAATAGCAACCCATATTTCAAGAATACCTTCAGGAGCCAAAAATGAAACTCCTTTTCAGGGCAAAAGATCATCCCTTTTACAGAAAGAAGTATGTATACTACTTACAAGGTGGTTTCCAATTTTATTTATAATAATAATTTACCATTAAAGTCTTTGACTTACACACAAAAAGCTCCCAGCTCATGTCAACCTACATTCAATATCACTTGCAATATTGCATGTTGCAAAAGAAACAGAATTGTCTCTACTCTAGGATTCCATATCCTTTCCTCTCACCCACAAATGTCTCTGCCTGCTCCAATCTGCTTTTTGCCACCATCACTGCACTGAAACAGCCTTACTAAGGTCAACAGTGAATTGTCAGTAAATGCAATGGCTACTTTTCTGTACACACCTACCTTAACCTTCTCAGTAGTGTTGTCGCATTTGCCCACCCTCTCTCCCATTACATTATTGTTTTTCTCCTACCTCTTTTTTTCCTTCTCAGAATTCTATTCCTCCGCCAGTCTATGCTGGAGTTCCTCAAGGCGCAGTAGTAAACGGTCTTCTTGCTTTATATGAGCCTCCTGGGGAAGCCCATCCTGATCTATGTTTTCTTCCATATCAGGCACACTCTGTGAACTCCCCATGTGTTATCTCCACTCCAACTAAAAAACTTCCTGCCTTCTAGACCTTCCATTTTTAACTGGATGTCTCAAAGACACCTCAAAATCTGGATGGCTATGTACGAACTCATAATCTTCCTCCTTCCCATGTCACACCCCGTCTTGTGTTTATTTCACGAATGGCACCATTCTCTCTCCAGCTACACCAGACACATGTGATTCCCGACGTCACCTCCTCCGTGCCCTCCATTTCCAATCCATCTCAAGCCCGGTTGATGCCATCTATTAAATTCTCTTGGACTGTCCCGCTCTAACATCTCACCGCCACTCCTCCCTCTCAAGCTATCATATCTCTGTACATTGTCTCCCAGCATCCCTCTGGTTCTCCTCCATTAGTTTCAAGACAAAGGGGTTGCCTGCGAAAACACTCAGAACACTCCCCTTTGCTCGTACTAGATTCCTAACATAGCCTGCAAGGTGTCCCATGGTCTGAGGCCAGCCTTCCTTTCCAGTCTCATGTTCCACCTTACCTTCCCTCCTTGAAATGTAGCCTTTATCCTCCATCCTGTTTGCAGTTCTTTAGACTCATTATAAGTCCTCCAACCAATGGGTCTTTGAACGTGCCTTCCCTTTTTACGAGAGTGCGATCCCCTCTCTTCACTTACCTAACTTCCATAAATTCATCACATCCCATCTCAGTCATCTTTTCTTCACAGACACCTTCACGGACAGCCAACCTGGGCCAGATTCTTGCTACATGCTTTAGAGAACTAGGTTTTTAGTATTTACCTGTATTTGTAATCATAAATTCACTCTGTTTTTATTTAATGTCTATCTTTTCCGCTTGACAGAAGTTTAAGATCACAGGGAATACAAGACTGTTTTGGCATAAAAGGACTAGCTTTGCACAGTGCCTCCTAGAGTATCTGGCACATATGTTCAATAAACTTCTGCCGAGTGAATAAAATGATCATCATATTCCTGAGGTTGGCAAGTAAAACCCAGTTCAAGTTTAGAAACGGAAATGCAAAACAGAATACATCTAATAAATCTGGTCTCCATTCTTTTACTCAGACTTTCACCTTTGGCCATTCTGTACACGAATTCACCCAACAACTGTTTACTGATGGAGTCAATGTGCAGTGCCTGATTAATGCTGTTGCTTTTAAATAAATTAAAAAGACAGCTAACACTTAAAAACGGCAAGGTTTAAAAAGCATTTTAAAAATGAAACAGGAGAAAGCTTGCCTCATTTCAGAGACAGATTTCTCCTTTACGTCATTTAAGATTTTATTTTTAAGTAATGTTTATACCCAACATGGGGCTCGAACGCAAAACCCCAAGATCAAGAGTCGCGTGCACCACTAACTGAGCCAGACAGACGCCCCTGTGTTATTTAAAAATTTTACTTTATTAGATTCTGCATTTTTGGGAGCTGGACAGGCCAGCATTACCAATGCATATACACATGGATGCCATCCTTTTTCCACTGGTTCTAATAAGTTCTGACACACAACAGGAAAGTAAAAATAACAGGTTCTCTTTATTTGTAACAGATAAAACTGAAGTTCAGCCATTTAACACAAGATTAAAAACAAGTGTAGTTACATCTGTAACGAAAGGACAGTGGGCGTTCATCCACAGCACTGTGTTTCTGGTTTGTTTCTGTGGTCGGGCCTCCTCATTTCCCCAGGAATTTCCTTTTCAATGGGAAGATCATTTTCAGGGCAAAAAAATGTTTATCAGACTCTAGTTCCAGTAGTACATATTTTATTCACTTCTATATACACGTACCCCTACTCGATCTTGAGCCAACCTTCTCATTGCATTCCTGACATCAGTCGTTTATTACAGCCCTCCCCCGACATTTACTATACCCCAAGTGTTTACAATGAAAAAGAATTTGCACATAGCACAAATCAACTCAGCTGTCAGTGTACAGAAGTCACATAATCCTCACGGCGCTGAAATATTTTTCTCCAGCTTTGGGGAAATAATTGTATGTTGGTTTGAACACACACAGACAACATTTCTTAGACAAACATAATGCCTAAGGCTCATCTGGTAAGACAAATTGCTTTGTAATTCTTAGCACAATAAAATATATCTTTAGAAACTGAGAACCAAAGAATATTTACTATTCATTCATTTATTTATATTTTTGGACAGAGAGAGAGTGCAAGCTGGGGAGAGGGGCAGAGGAAGAGAGAGACTCTCAAGCAGATTCCACACTCAGCACAGAGCCCAACACATGGCTCAATCCCACGACCCTGGGATCATGACCTGAGCCGAACTCACGAGTCAACGCTCAACTGACTGAGCCCCAGAACCAAAGAATATTTAAAACAAAAACAGAAAATCATACGTACCAGTCACACAACTAATGGACCGATACACTAAAATTCTGTCAAAATAGATTTTCAGTGAGGCTTTTCATTTCAAACAGGCCAGGGGAGAAAAAAAATCTTAGAAGGTACATTTTATTCACGTGGCTCTTTGTCCTCTTAAGAGTTGTTTTTTCATTTAACGTTTATAAGTAATATTTTTTAAAAGAACCATTTATTACAAGAGGGGTTATCTGTCTCAGTCAATTTCTTGTGAGACGTTATTAATGACAGCTTTTAACCCTCCAATGTCAAGAAGCTGGAAGGCAGAAAGACACTTTGCAAGTAAATATGTAGCACTGTATTTCCTTAAGTGGAAACCCTGTACTTCCCCTGCAACCTAATTTTTTAGAAAATTATCCCTTTAAAAACTAGCAGAACTCGCTAAATATTGATTATTCTTCTGCTTCTCTTTAAAACCTTCCCTCATATTTTCACCAAGTTTCTGCCAAATGTTTGGACACTATTTGCCCTGACTTGTTGCCTGAAAATTTTCCTCAGCCACCTTAGAAAGATCGAACGTAGTTCACTGCAAATAGTTCAATGCCAACGGAAGCTCTACGGATACCTCCAATGTGGTAGGTAGGGGGTGATAGCAGGGAGGTGGTATTAGGAAATTACCAACGTGAAATGCTCAAAGAGGCCAGGAGAATGGGAGGAGACACCTGCTCAATTCCATCCATCATCTTCTCTTTGGACTGTTTCAACATGGAGCTATTTTGTTTTTTAACTTCCCATAGTGTCTCTAGAGCTCAGAGAGAGCTCAGAAAGAGAATACCTGTGGCAACTGTGGTTTTCTGGATAACATATAACTTCTCATATCTATTTTCTACCAGAAATATAGCGCTTTTAGAATTGGATTTTGTCTGATGGTCTTCTTTCCTATACTTTGTTTTCTATAAATGATATTTCATTTCTGTAAGTTAAATGATCAGGAGGTTATACTAAACCAACTAAAACAGAAATGCTGGATTTAACTTCTGACTTGCACATTTTGGCTGAAATTCTAAAAGAGCTCACACTGCAGGCCACCTACGAGCAAGGAGAGGAGTCCTCTGTGTCCTTCCTCAGAAGGGCTGGAACACTTAAAAACCATGACACCTCTGTAGTACAGTGACACGGATTCCTTTGTCACTATTATAGAATTTTAATTTCCTGTATTTCATTTGGTATAACCAAACCATCCTAAAGACTTCATATAACCAATCCTTGAAAAGAAGCACGAGCCATTGTTTTAGAGGTACTCTAAAAGAGAAAGCTGTATTTATGAACAAAATTTCCTTTGTGTTACTTCTTGCGAACCATCATTCAACAAATTTGGCAATGTAATTTTTTCTTCTTCTTTGAAGGTAACTTGCACACTTAACGCCTTTTATCTTCTTGGGGTGGCTTTCTTTTCTCCACCAAAACCCAATTAAGGACGCTGTACCAATTTACTCTTACTTCCTTCCTGTTCACTGAGTTTAAAATGGGTATAAGCGAGAATGCCAAATAACGTGCATAACATGCCAAGACCCTGATTAATTGACAATGGATCCTTAAATAAAACATATCCTCCAAATAAAGTGATGCAGAACTTGAAGTGTCCGAACATGTTATAGCTGAAGTTTGTGGATAAGGATAAAAAACCCAACAAGCTAGACTGTTCTATTCACATACACACACACAGAAGGAAAAGCAAGCTAGAGGTCATATTCACACACACGCACACACGTACATACGAAGCAAAGCCTTCCTGTGGCTGGAAGAGCCTCATGGAGCATGGATTGAATTGGCACCCCCATCTGAGAAACGACAACTTCAATCTGGATCAATCCTAGTTCCTTCAGTAGACTTCAGCAACAGTGACAGGAGAGTGCCTCAACTCTTTCTCTCCCAAAAGAAAAGAAAAGAAAAGGGGCTATACAATAAGGTTGGAAAAGGAATTCAGAACAAGGTACAGAGAAGATATTTTGCTGAGCCACTTATATTTCCTAGTGCTATTTCTAATAAACTTCCCTTGGCACATGAGGGGAGGTGTGTGCGGCCCCGGAGACCAGACTCAAGGTGAACACATCCAGTATGCTTAAGTTTAGGAGGGAAACAAGGACAGTATAGGGAGTAAGACCCAGCACCAATGACATGTTAGGCGCTATGCTAGATGTGTGGGTCACCCCACTGTATTAAGCATGACATTTACCTTCACCACAGTATCACTCTTCCCGTCCTGTAACTGTCGGGGCCCAAGGACTTCAAGTAACTTAGATCACAGAGTTAGTAAGTGGCAGAGCTGGAGTCCAAACACGGACGGGTCTATTTAACTCCAAGCCCATGTTCTAGTCTGGTGCGTGGCCAGCAGTAAAGTGCTGCTAGATTAGGGGTTTCCAAATCACTGTTCTTAAAAAACAGACTACACACACACACACCTCACTCCTTTAAAAGTTGTTCTTACCGTATTTTACGACTATTTGTTCAGAGGTTTGATGTGTACCCCGCGACTCTTCGGATAATGCTAACAGAAGCAGCCAGTGCTCTGTGCCTCAGTTTCTGCGTCTATAGGACGGAAATGGATAAAAGCTCCCTCACAGTGCTACCGAGGGGACGAACTAGAGAGTGTGTGCAAACTTTCCAGCACGTGGCAAGCCCCACACGTGTCAGCAGCTGTCAACAGCAGTGCTGATGCAGAGTCAACATCTGCCAGGTGCTTGGCGCGTATTCTCTCAAACACTCCCGGCAGCCTGATGCTGTAGATGTTATCACCCCCGATTCCTAAGAGAGGGCGGTGACAGCCGACAGCACTCACAGGCGGCTCAGGTGCACAGGGAGCGGTGGGCCCGGGGGTGCAGCCCTCGAGCTGTCTGACCTCGAAACCCGGGCTCCGGCCCCCGTTGGGGGGCCAGCCAAGCAGCCCGGAAGCTCCTTCTGGGCAGGAGGGCGCAGGCCGCGCGCCAGGGTACCTGCAGCTGCCTGAGCCACTGGAAGTGATATCCTGGAGGGCAGAGGGTCTTCCCCAGGACATTAGTTGTAACCACCACAACACATGCTTCGTTGCCCATTATGAACGATCTCAAAGTGCAGTGGCTCTAACACGCTCAGTGTTGCCTTACGCCACAGCCTCTCTTTTTAAGGAGTTCACGATCTGTGGAAGGTGTTTATACTGGAGGGGAGGCAAATTTAAAGAAATTCTTCAGTGAGGTAAAAAAAAAATAATAATAATACATTCAATTAAATCAAAAAGGAACAGTCTATACCTGGTATTTCTGATTCCCCTCTCTAATTCTGCTCTCTGCTCCGGTCAGGCTTTCACCTTGACACCCAGCTCTCGTCAGAATGTCTGCACCCCCACCTTACCAAGCCCCCTCCTCAATTCCCGGCCTTCCCTGACTTGGCCTGTCGGCACAGCTGACCCCTTCTCCTTACGTGGGGTCTGAATCACTTCCCTCCCCTCCTTCGGTTGCTCCTCCTCGGCCTCTGCTGCCAGCTCCTCTCATCTGTGGAGGAGTAAATGCTGACACGACCAGGGACTCCATCTTTGGGCGGCTCTTCTTCTGCTTGTTTGCTTGCTAATCTCAACCAGCCCCACTGCTTTAAACATCTACACGCGACACACAACTCTCTGGAATATCTGCATCTGAGAACCTCGATCCTGGACGCTCAGACTTGTTCTACCCGCAGCTCGCTACCCCAAAGCTTCCTTTGGGCTGTCCAATTTCAGCTGACGGCAGCGCCATTCTACCAGGTACTCGGGCCAAAACCATGTGAGCCAACCTGCTCCCTCTCCAATATACTGTCCACAATTTGTCAGCAAAACCTCCTGGTGCCACTGGAAAATATACCCAGAATCCAATCACTTCTCACTATATCCACTGCTACCATCCTGGTACCAAACCACCATTACTTCTCTGGGCTCCCTTCTTCTCCTGCCTTTTTTAGTGCAGCGGTTCTCAACCGGGGTGATTTTGCCACCAGAAAGGTCCGGACACATTTTCGGCCGTCATACTTGGGGCATCTAGCGGGTAGAAGCCAGGACGCTGCTAGACATCTTACAATGTGTAGGACAGTCCTCTGCCACAAAGGACTGTCCAACCCCCAAGGTCAACAGCACTGAGTCTGAAAAACCGTGCTTCAGTCCGTTCTCAACACAGTATCCCAGACTGATCCTATTAGAACATAAGTAAAATCACGTCATTTTCCTGCTCCAAACGCCCACAGCTTCCCATCTCACCCGGTCTGTATGTAAAAGTCACAGTCACAGTCTGTATGTAAAAGCTCTGCTCAGCCCGGCGCCCGGTTCCTCTCAGAGCCTTACTATTCTCCGCCCTGTACTCTTCCTGCTGCCACTCTACAAGGCTTCCTTGTTTCCCCAGGGCCTCTCACCACCGGGAACACTCTTCATCCCAATCTGCATGGGGCGACTTCACTTCCTTTGGGTTTTCATTTACAAGTCCCCTTTCTGTAGATGCCTTCCTGACTACCCCCTCCGAGGTTGCAACCCAGTCCCCAGCATTTTGGATCCTCTTTCCGGCTCTACTTTTTCTCCTCGGCACTTAGCACAATCTAACGCTCTAGATGGGTATGTTAAATATTTTCTTGTTTATAGCCTTCCTCGCCAGAATTGAAACTTGTGAGAACAAAGAGTTTTGTCTATTTGGTTCACCACAGTACCTCCAGTGCCGAACATAGAGTACATATGCCATCATGTAAATACTTACTAAGTCAATGCATGGTTTACAGTGAATTGTTCAATAAATATTTGTTGAATGAATGAATGTTCTTAAACCAGGGCACATCATCGAATGCCTTGATTTGGCAGCATGGTGCACAAGTTCTGGGACTAGACTGCCATGGGTTCAAATCTGAATACTACACATATGACTGTCAGTGAGTTATTTAACCTCTCTGCACCTCCGTTTCCGCCTTTACAACATAAAATGATAGAATTTAACTCACAGAGCTGCTTTGAGAGTGTGATGCCTAATACACCTTAGGTGTTTCTTTCTAACAGTGCCTGGTACAAAGAAATATTTAGTGTTGGTTCTTCAAAAATATTATTCTTAGGGCACCTGGGTGGCTCAGTCGGTTGAGAATCTGACTTTGGCTTAGGTCATGAGGTCACGGTTCATGAGTTCAAGCCCCGCATCAGGCTCTCTGCTATCAGTGCAGACCCCACTTTGGATCTTCCGTCTCCCTCTCTCTCTGTGCCTCCCCCGCTTGCGTGCTCTCAAATACAAATAAAACATTAAAATGAAAATAAAAATATAATTCTTATTATAACTTGTTGGTATTTATTGATAGTTGGTAAATATGTTGCTTTTTTACTTTGCTGGCATCTCAGTGTTCACTCATTTAAATCAATCAGCACACTTGGACATAACGTTACTAAACTACCTCTCTCATTTGGGGAAATCCTTTTTTTTTTTTTTCAGTAAATTGTTTTTTTAAGACTTTTTTAAAAGTTTATTTCTTGAGAGAGACAGAGAACATGGTAGAGAGGCACAAAGAGAGGGAGGGATAGAATCCCAAACCGGCTCTGCACTGTCAGTGCAGAGCCTGACATGGGGCTCGAACTGACAAACTGTGAGATCATGACCTGAGCAGAAATCAAGAGTCAGATGCTTCACTGACTGAGTGACCCAGTGCCCCTGGGGAAATCTTTCTTTGCATCTGCTTAAGAGTGGAGGCAGAGGGGGGTGCCAGGGTGGCTCAGTTGGTTGAGTGGCCGACTTCAGCTCAGGTCATGATCTCGTGGTCTGTGGGTTTGAGCCCCACATCGGGCTCTGTGCTGATAGCTCAAAGCCCGAAGCCTGCTTCTGATTCAGTGTCTCCCTCTGTCTCTGTCCCTCCACTGCTTGCTCTGTCTCTCTCTCTCAAAAAAAACCCAAAAAACAAAAAACCACACATTAAAAAAATTTTTTTAAAAAAAGAGTGGAGGCAGAGATAAATGAGAAGAGAAACAGAACTACAAGCAAAATGCTAGTCATTCAGATTCACTTCTTCAAGGCCTGATTCATTTCTTGATTGAAAGTAATATTGAGAAAAACAGGCACACCAATATCCAAGTAAGTACAAAAACAGGTTCCAAAGTCAGATGTCAATGGTCTGAAATTATCTTTTGTTTTTGGATTAGCTGTACCCCTACTTTATTACCAAAGAGACTGAAAAGTGATTTTAAAACCTGGTGTCCAGTCCATTATTCACTCAACAAATATTTATTGAACTCCACTATGTGCAAGGATTGGTGCTCCATGTTAATTTTGATAAGGGAAAAGGTCACTTACTACTTAAGAAAATTCAAAAGCATTCATGATACAGAAAACTAACACATTTCCCCAGCTCACATTTCTTTAAGTTTCCATAGAGTCCAGAGTGGAAAGATACGGTAAAAGACTAAAGATAAGTCTATCTACTCAAAGTAGGCCACGCAATAGTTAGTGCAAGACTCCTAGAAGGAAACGAATGTGACAGAGTTTTAGAAAATAGAAGATGATGCATTTGTAAGTTACTAGGAAAAGGATACGTGACTGGTGAAGTGTTCCCAATGATCCAATAAATTGATAAGTTCACCATGAAAGCTATTACTCCAGACAGCAGCACCATAAGCTACAAACAAACCCAAAGAATTATTCATGTAAAGCAGTTGCGATCATTATAGTCACCTAGTAAAAATACACTTTGTTAGGCATTTCTAAAAACATAAATGACAACCATTAGAACAAGATTTTTAAAAGAATCCATTTTGGAGACAAGAAGAACGGAGGGTAAAATAGCAGAATGAATAGTATTCAGAAATGTAATTTTGTCTACAAAACGCAATGGAAAATTCTCCAGTAACATCCTGCCTCTGAATGTGAATTTCCAGGTTCATTTTTCTTATCCATCTGAAGAAAAATTATTCTGTAATAATTTCTAGTTATAAAAGTAATACAGACTGCTTATAGAAAAATCAGAAAACAAAGATAAGCAAAAAGCACATAAGGACTTCTTACAATCCTAACTACCCACCACTGTTAATACCTTTGCACATATCCTTTCCAGAGATTTTTCTAGTTAATAGCTCATGTATATTCTTATTTAAATTAAATCGCTAAGAATTCATTGAGTATCTATGAAGCTAGGCCACACCTTCTGAGGAACAGAGTAGGGTCTTGTCTTCAAAGAGCTCAGAAACCACTTGAGGACATAATAAAAACCATGATAATCATAGCTTACGCTTACATAGTACTCACTACATGCCAAGAATTGTCCTAAATGTTTTACATATATTAATTCATTTAACCCTCACAAATGCCCATGAGGTAGTAAATACCATCCCTTTTTACAGATGAACACAGAGAAGAAAAGTGACTGGCCTTCGATCACACAGACAGTAAGTGGTAGGGCTGAGATTTAAGGCCAGGGCAGCCTGATTCTAAAGTCTCTGTTGGTAACCGACTCTGCTAGGCTACCTCTATAACCACATGAAAGAGAGTGAGCTCTGGAAATAGAAAAGTCTTGAGCGTTGCCAGGCAAACACACGACAGGTTTTATATGAATCTCTAGACAGATGTCATTTGGGGCTGGGATAGGGAACGACTGTTTGGATCTTGAATGTACGTACAGATTAGAGGCAGAAGTAGTGGTAGGGTCCCAAGCAGAGGGAACAGTAGGGGCCAAAGCACAGAGGCATGAGAACACAAGGCTGTGCATGGGATGTGAATAAGCCAACCCGGCTGAGGACGGGGGACAAAGTGGTTGTACCACTGTATGCACATAGGACATCTGTCCAAACCTTTCCCACAATTGTATTTAAAGAGTTATAAAGTCATTTTCTATTTCTAAAATAAGAGAATTTAGATAAAACATTTTCTGTGGAATGTAAGAAATCTACATTCCAAAGAAAACATGTCGTATTTGAAGATTCCTTCTGTCCCCTGGGGCTTTTATCAGTTTTTAGATCACTGCGGTCAGGACTAAAGGAGCTGGATTTGTGTCCTATTTAGGTAAAAACAGTAATACCTCATTAGTTTTACAACAGTGAGGTCTGTTACATTTTCAACTAAGAGAACCTTGTTCACTAAAGATTTTAAAAACTGCTTCTAGGAGGCCAATGCCTTATCCATTAGGCTACTAGGGCTTCTTAAAAAATCCTTCTAGAAATATACCATTGTTAATTTTATTGAGTTGACAGAATGTTACATAATTCTTGATGACTTGGCATATCATTAAAAACACAATTGCATGCTTTACTTTGAGGCAATGATGCCTTCTAGGGATATTAAGGAATGAAAGTGACTTTTTCATATTAAATGGACTGCAACTGCTATGGTCTTAGTTCCTCTGACTTTTGGGGAGGGAGGGACTTCCTGCTGCTTTTCTCTGTTTTGAATCTGTCAGAGGGTCTATTGCATAAGACCCCCTCCTTCTAGTTTAAGGTCTCTAAGCTGCACTAAATTTGAAAAGCAGGTAACCAAGATGGCTAGAACTAAATTAAAAGGAAATATTATCTGAGGGATGGTCAAGGGATTTCTACTGTGGAAGAAAGGTTATATGCCAGAGTCTACGCACTTGAAATAACTGGCATTCTGCTCACAGGGAGCAAAGCAGAGCACTTAAGAACAGGGGTTCTGGAGCTAGCATGCCTGGACTCAGGCTCTGGCTCCGCCTACTGGCTGTGGGATCTTGAGTCAGCTCCTTAACTCTGTCCCTCAGCTTCCTCATCCTATATCCTAAATATGAGGATAATAATAGTATCCAACTAATAAAGTAGATTAAAAAAATAAAATGTGAGGATTAAATAAGTTAATATTTGCAAAGTGTTGGAATAGTTCTTGGAACAGAGTAAGGGCTATCCAAGTTTGATAAGTTACCAGCACCAACAAACAAGACTTTTCCACTGACAGTGTTCCAAAGGTTAAAGTTGTGGGAGGCAGAAATTCCTTCCCTAAGCAGGGAGACTATACTTTCTAACTTAAAATGTCCCCAAAGTGCATATCCCTTTGATCTGGCAATTCTACTCTTGGGACTCTATTCCAAAGGGAAAAAGTACCAGTTCCTGAAGACATACGTGTAAGGATGTTTACTACAACACTGTTCATAGTGGTCAAGAACTAGATCTATTTTGTAGACACTAAAAATAATGAGCTGGAGAGATCTGCATGAGATATTAAGTGGGAAAAGCAAGATGCAGAAAATTATTTATGTTATGATCCCACTTTTGTAAAAGAAACAAATGTGTAATTTATGTTTATACAGGTGTGTGTGTATTGTGTTTACATGGGTATGTACAACACAGAGAAAAATACAGAAGAACACACACTAGAATGTTAACCTGACTCACCTCAAGGGGCAGGGACCAGGAATGAAGTGTGGAATGTGTACGGGGAGGAGGGCTGGCGAGAAGGAATCCATGAAACCATGTATATGAACACACACACACAGTGCCTTGGTTTCTTCATCTAAAAAATAATCCTTAGCTTGCTTCCCTTAAAGGGTGATTATACAGATAAATGTGAGAACGGCTCTGAGATCATGCTCTGAAAACTAAAAATCACACTTAATAGCAAAGGGAGGATTATCTTGGTTCTTAGGCACCATAACAATTAGAACTTACCAAAGCAGAAACTGACCAGGGGCCAAATATTCCCCCTTCTCCAAACACGGGCTCAAAGAAGGGCACGGCCACCAGTAACATGGCGGAGGACATCGGAGCCTGGTAGTACAACAGCTGCATTGAGTTCACTTGCAATTCATGCTGTTTGGCTCCTACCCACTGAAAATTAGGAGACAAAACAAGTTAGATAGAAAAAAATAGCATCACTTAGTAAACAAATGATGCAACTCTAGTCACAAGGATGGGGACCTGGCGGGGCGGGTTGGGGGGGGTGGTGCTCGGGGAAGAGGAAACCCGATTATTCTACTTGATGCCAAAGATCAATAATATATACGAATGTCCTTTAAGCACCCTGGATGAAAGGAGCTTTACAAATTCAGTATGTGACAATCTGTTTTCTTCTCAGCTTTGAAGAGAGAGAAAAAAGAGTCCTCTCTTCCCTGCTGGCCCTAGTAAATGGGGGGAATCAATGAATGCACGCAGGGGCCCAGGAGTATCAGAGATCTTGGGAAAGAGACGGGAATGGAGATTTAGGTGATAAGCAGGAACCGGAAATACAGTGCTAGACTTCATTTCTTTCTAAAACTGCCCCCCCCCACCCCAGGCAAGAGAAGATGAGGGGTGGGCAGGGCAGACTAACTAGGGATTGACAGAAACCTCAGCTGCCCCAGGTGGCTGCCAGTGTGTGTAGCTAGAAAAGTATGTGAGGTCTTCTCATCCACTTTAGAAAACCCAATCAATGGCAGAAGGAATTTTCCTCTCGATGACTGATTTTTCTGTGGCTAATCTCGCACTGATGCACTGGAAGAAATTAGATAGTCACAAACCCTTTTCAAAGACTACATCATTCAGGAGAACCAACACCTCGAAACCTCAGATCCCATCAGCCCTCAAAATGTTGCACAAATATGAATAAAAAGGAGACTTTCAAGAAAGCTTGACAAGACCGTTTGAATAAGATCTGGCAGAGAACAGCCAGGCTTTTGAATAACTACTCCTACATAATTCTTTTTCCTGTAGATCTGGGTATCCTGTTACACAAACGTGAAGTCTATAGAAATTCACCAAGACAAAAATAGAAGAGCAGGAAATTTGAAACATACCCCTGCCAGCCTCAACTAAGAGTCTTCTGTGAATATGAAGGACAAAGAATCGATTCTTCTGCTGCCCGCTCCCGGGGGTGCTGCAGAGAGCAAAAATGAGTGCAGAGCATGGATGCCCGCTCCTCGGTTCTTTTAGCAACCTCACGAGGCAGCTGCATGTCTCTGACATTGAACCGCCTGGAAGGGTGGCAACTCTCAGGGCCTCCACTTTCCCTCACTGCAGTGCACCCTGGCTTCTGCCCACCGTGAATGAAACTGCTCTCCCAAAGGGCACACACCTCCAACAGCCACACCCAATGGCTACCCCTCTGCCTTCTTCCTGTGGGGGCTCTCGACAGACCTGACAGGTTTCTCGTGGAAGAACTTGACTTCTGGTTTGCACTCACTTACCTCTTCCTCCATTTACTATTCTTAAGGTAGATGTCTGGCCTTTTTTCTCTTTTATCTCCCTGACTGACGTCACTGACACCCGAAGACCTCTCCAGCTCTGACCTCCTTCTCAGGGCGTGCTCAAACTTCCACAGCTTGCCTGGACGCCTTAACTCACACAATCTGCAGGGACTGTTTTAAAAGCAGCTCAGTACTCACTTCCCCAAATTAGCTCCTCCTGTGTTGCTCCCATAATTAAAGACATAATCTCCCCCAAGGATGAGACTCCTTACTTTCCTCATTCCACATTCGGTCAGGTCCTGCTGATTCCTTCTCCAAAAGGCTTCTGGGGTCTCTATCAACTACCACTGTCTGTTCAGCGCCTTCCTGTCTTCCTCCTGAGCCACGAAGAGCTTCCTAATTGCTCTGCCTTCACCCTTTGTCCCCCTCCTACTCACCCTTCACTGCCACCAGAGTTAATTTTCTCAAGCACAGGGGACGGTCAAGTCACTCCCCTATCTAAGCCCCTTTCCTGGCCCCTGCAGGATAAAGCGCATGACATTCAAGACTGTGCCATCTGGTCTCATCCGCCCCTAGACCTTGTCCTTCCACAACGCAACAAGAGTCTCACCAAATAAATCAAGTTCTCCAAAAATGCTCTGTACTTTCACACATCACCACAAAGAAAGACGTCTGCTGTATTTCTCTGCTCAGCAGATTCCTGTGGGCCCTTCCATTTCAATCGTTAACTTGCCCATAAAGTCTTACCTCACCACCCCCTTGAAGAACAGCCACTTCCTCTCTGGTGTTCCTCAGAACCTTCCTCACATCCTGAGCTATCCTACTTGCGATCACCTGTCTACATGTGTTTCTACCATGCTGCATTACAGCCGTTTTTCATCTTTGTTATCTTCGAGCAACAAGCAAAAGAAATGTCTGCTGAATAAGTGAGCCTTTCCGCAACTAAAGCTAATACCCAATCACTCATCTTTTAACTCCTATGCCCCTTTTAACTCCAATGCCCTAGCAGTAAAGGCAGAAATAGCTTAGAGATTACACCTGGATACAATGGGAAACAACTTTAAAATGAATTTCTGGGGGAATATACCTATTCCTTAACAGTACATGTACTGTTTACTAATAATAGAAAACTCTGTTTATTAGTCTGTGAACAATCATTCCTTGGTCAATCCCATTTCAAATATGCGCCTGAGGGATACAGAATCCTTTGGTTCTAATCTGTAGCAATTTTGAGACTTGTGGGAACAAAAATGGTCATATTGGCAGGGACACTTAATACTCTGAATTGAAATTACATATAAGGAATGTAAGAAATTCTGATGTTCGATAAATAAAATTCCTTGCTATATTTAATAAACATTTAATCCTTCCTGGGCCACACAAAATCAGTTTCACAAAAAGGATGAATAGGAATGTTCACTGTTTCTAGTAACAAAATTTAAGCTCACTGAAGTATACCTAAATACAACCTTCTTAGAGCACAAAGCCGAACTTCCTCTGATTACTCTCTGTAGTGAAAGACACAGTATCCTGGCGACCAGTGACAACACTGAGTGGGTGCTCTTTCCTTTCGTGCCACTGGTCTCTTGTTAACACCGCTTCTTGCCACTTACAAATGTCCTCAACCCCAGAATTTTCACATAACAGTATTTCTGAAATGATCAGTACTAGAAAGCTTCATATGCTAAGGCTGTGTTAGTAAACTTCCAACATTCATAACAAGAAATGCCTTAGTTTATAACCAGCAGACATATGCGAAAAAGGTAAAACCGGTTACACATTTTGGCTCTGACTCCCCATGCAGGCTCACCCAGAATCTCCAGGCCAAGGTTTCCAGTATAGAGAAAATACTGTTTCGCTGAGCCCTACACCAAGTTATTTTTCCCCACTGTACAAGAAACAAAAAACATACTTGTTGAGACTTTATGGTAATGAAGTAAGTGAATCCATGCACAAATTTTTAATGAACGCCTGCTAAAGGCAACGCACTGTGCTGCTATAGTACAAGAAGGGAAATACCCATATATATATACTATATATTATATAGTATATACTATAAAATACTGAGAGAGACAAATTATTGGGAGCTGATATACAAGTTGTAACAGCAGCGTATGTTCTGAGACAAAGATTTATAAATCTGAAATTTTCCTCTCCTGCTCAAATTTCGGAAATGTACTCATTCCTTCACAGCAATCTTAATAATTAAAGAGTCAATCATAAATTTAACCAATGATCTCGGTCTCAAGAACAAAGTCTTCCTACTCATTTTGTAAAGATTTCCCAGATGATAGTATAGCATCACCCCAAACTCAGACTGTCAAGCATGGGTATTATACACTTACACCAGGTAGGTAGGTATTTGGTGAGCATCACACCCAAGTTTCTCTGTCTCCTTTCTTCTCTTCACCTTGAGCCAATTTATGCAATTAGGCTTTCTTCCCAACAGTCTATTGTCTCTATACTGTATTTTCTAAACCTTGGGATACAGCTTCAAAATTTATGAAATCTGCTAAAAAGGCACATAAAGAAAAAAAAAATTACCAACCACTTGATAAAGGGATGTAACTAAAACACCAAGAGCAGCAAACACCATTCCAAGGAAATTAAACTTCACATCGTAATAAGAATTTAGGATTACACCTAAAGTTATAGGAATCTGTAAAGAAAAAGAGGTAAATGTTCAGATTAAATTCATGAGACACAAATTTAGTATTCCTTTCATGTTGTCTTACAAAGTTAATCATAAAAGCATCACTGGGAAACAACCTCTGTAATTTTTTTTTCCATCTGAAAAAAACAGTTAAACCGATTTCCTCAAAGTGAAATATGTGAATTCTATATTTATGTTCATATTTAATTCTATTTAAAATTCCGGGTAAAATGAATCAATACATTGCAAATTGCAACAAAGGCATACAACGTGCATGCACATAGGAGTAAACAGACCCCCAAAACTAGCGTCTAAACAACATATAAGCATGAACGTATAGCAAAAGCATTAAGAATTTAAACACTGTAAGTCATTAAGTGCTAAAAGTATGTTCTCTTATTTAAAGACACAGAAACCTCTGCAGTATCTCGCTGCAGACATATTCGGAGACATGTTTTATGCTGAACCCTTAACGTTAATTCATACATGGTTTGAATCCCCTGGGTCGAAGGAGGGCCGTTTTTCAGTTTGAGATTTTGCAGATATTCCAATACACTGAATTGCATAATGTAATGCAGCGTTCTTTTCTTACCAATCACAGCATTTAAGGATTTCCATCAAACAGCAGTTACTAAAGCTCACACAAGCACACTCTTCTGGGCTAAGAGCCCAACAGAGTGCCAAGATGACTTTTTTCACCTCTCCCAAATAAGCCTGAAGTTCACAAACTCACAGATGACTCATCTGTGCATTTCAAGATGACTGGAAAGAGCTTGGCGCAAGGTTACACATTCAAATTTCCCGGGGAGAAAGACGATCCAGGAGGTAGGTTGCTAGAGGTGCGCCTTGCGAAGCTAAAGCTACTCACCAGCGTGAGCTGTATTTTGGTAGAGAAGGTTTTCTTGTAGCACAGGGTCTGGATGACTATGATGACCGGCGTGGTCATGGCCTTGGCCAGCTGATAGGTGCCTATGGTGTTGTTCTGCAGAGAGAGATTGGTGAAGACCACGAAGCCACAGAAGCTGAGGGCCAGGAGGAGGAGTTTGGAAGGCGGCAGACTCTTGGGGGCAAAGATGTCCAGTTTCTGGCAGATGTACAAGCCCAGCCAGGTGACCACGAAGTGCACCAGGGTCAGGCTCATGTTAGGGAAGCCGTGGTGCACATAGATCCATTTGTTTAGGAACACGATGCAGATGGACACCAGCAGGTTAAGCAGGAGCCCAGCGGCGATGCGCCCGTTGCCTCGCATTCGGTCCGCAAGCGATGCCATAACCCCGGCCGAGCCGGGGCCCTTAAGCTCCCGAGAGGGATGCCAGTCTGTCTCCGGCTGCTCTTCCCCTCCTCCGCTGCCTCCACGTCCTCGCCGGCTTCACGGTCCGACCCGGGAGAGGCATGCACTCTCCGCGTCCCTGGCGAGCAGCAGCCTCAGCCACACACACACATGCTCCGCCGCCGCCCATTCAGCTGGTGACGACGCGGCAGCACGTCCCGCGCGCCCCGCCCACCTCCGCTCGCGACCACGTGGTTCGGGGCTCCAGTGCTTCCGTCCCCGAGGTGTGGGCGGAGCAGTCTCTACCCTGCGCAGGCGCGTTGGGCTCTGCGTGAGGGAAAGTTGCTTTCTCGGTCCCTTATTTGCTTGGTCCCTTAACTTGGACTCTGGTTGGGTGAATATGGGACCTCTCTCTTGGGGTTGGACATTTCCTGTGTGTCATTTGATTTACTTGCTAGACAGCTGCTCTCAAGTTAGTGGAGTGCACACGCTATCGGCCGGTTTATGTATGAGACAGGTGCTGAGCAAATGTAGTCATGGCCAGAGAGGGGGAAGAATTACTTTTTGAAAGCATGTTTTTAAACATTTTATTTTAAAAATCAAAACATACAAAAAAGTAGACAATATGATGAACTCTCGTAAACTCATGGTTAGTACACTATTAAGATTTTCTTCTTTTTGAATCAATGTTTGGCCTTTTAATTGTTCTAGAAAACTGCCCGTTTAGCTTAAATGTCCTAATATACTTGGTTAGAGTTTTATATAGTAATCTAACATATTTGAAATTTATTTCATCTGTTGTTCTATCACTTATTCTAAAAGCTATGCATTTGGGTTTTCTTTGTCCCTTGATTAGGCTGCCAGCAATTTGTCTACTTCTCCAAAGTAACAAAATGTGGTCCTGTGAATGTATAATAAAAGAATCAGATCTAAACTTAGGGAGAGCAAGGCGGTCAAGGGCTTCCCCAAGGAAATGACTGTGAAGATTTGAGAATGAGTAGAAGTTAATAAGGCAAAGTCTACAGTCTAGTTTTCCTAACATAGTCTTCCTGATAAGCTTTTCTTCCTATCATGCTACCAAATTCTACTGATTCTTACCATACTGCGTGCCTTTTCCATTGTATGTTTATATTGCCATCCTCTGGTCCAGTTTGGACCTACAGAACTGTCTGGTCAATGATTTACAACGTTAACCCTCACCTGGTCCCCACTTAAGAGCTGTGGCACCCTGTCTTCATTTAGTCTATTCAATTCATTGTCTCCTTGTGGTTGTAGATTTGGACTGATAATCTTAGCATGGATGATACATTATCTTTTTATCATTCATCTATTTCTCTTGCAATATTTGAAAATAGTTACAATATGAACTCTGAACTTCGGGTTAAGATATAATAGCATCTAGTGGATTCCAACTGCCTGTTGGGTTAGGGTTACTAATCCTGCCATTCAAGACCTTCCTGAGTCTGACTCCATCTTTGCCATTCAACCAGTTTTCTGCTGTTCTGGAACCTGCCCTTCTCCAGACCGATTTAATTGGTTAAGTGGCTTTCTCTACCAAAGCACAGGAGTCCTAATCCTTACTTGTCCTGAAATGTGATTATTAGCCTTATTGCTCATTTACAGATGTTGACTATAGAGGTTTGTGGCTGTTACCTTGCAGCTAGAATGGGATGAGAGTAAGATTCCAACCCCAATTTCTCTGGCTCTGGGACCACTGCCCCTTCTTTTAAGTATGGAGAATTGAAAACTTGTGCAAAGTTAAAATAGTATTGTGAACCCTCCTGTACCCATCACCTGGTTTCACCAACTGCCATTTTCATGTGTACCTGCTCTTCACTTCTCCATTTGTTGTTGTTGTTGCTTATTTATTTTGGGGAGCGAGAGATAAAGTGTGAGCAGGGGAAGTGCAAAGAGAGAGGGAGTCACAGAATCAGAAGCAGGCTCCAGGCTCTGTCTGTGCTGTCAGCACAGAGCCCGACTGGGAGGCTTGAATCCACGAGAGCCAAGAGATCATAACCAGAGCCGGAAGTCAGATGCTTAAGCAACTGAGCCACCCAGGCGCCCCTTCACTTCTCCATTTGATCTTTCAAAAGCAAATTTGCATTCATTCAAATGCAATAAACTGTACATTTTGTGGTAAGTGTATGCACCTATGTAACCCACACCCCTGTCAAGATACAGTACATATCCATCACCTCACAAAATTCCCTAGAAAATCCCCACTCCCCAACGCCCAAAGAAACCACTGTTCTCATTTTTTTTTTAATTTTTTTTTTTAACGTTTATTTATTTTTGAGACAGAGAGAGACAGAGCATGAACGGGGGAGGGTCACAGAGAGAGGGAGACACAGAATCTGAAACAGGCTCCAGGCTCTGAGCTGTCCGCACAGAGCCCGACGCGGGGCTCGAACTCACGGACCGCGAGATCGTGACCTGAGCCGAAGTCGGACGCTTAACCGACCAAGCCACCCAGGCGCCCCTGTTCTCATTTTTTCTTCACCATAGTTCCGACTGTTCTAGAACTTCATATAAATGGATCATACAGTATGTACTTTTTGCATCTAGGTTTTGTTTTTGTGTGTTTTTTTTTGGGGGGGGGGGGCGGGCAGAGAGACGGGACAGAGGATCCAAAGCGGGCTCTGCGCTGACAGGCTGACAGCAGTGAAACCAGTGTGGGGCATGAACTCACGAACTGCGAGATCATGACCTGAGCTGAAGTTGGACACTTAACCGACTGAGCCACCAGTCGTGCCACCCAGGCACCCAGGTGCCCCTGTATCTAGGTTTTTGTTTTTGTTTTTTTCCCAGTTAAGTGTCTGACTCTTGATTTTCGGCTCAGGGCATGATCTCACAGTTTGTGAGTTCGAGCCCCGTGTCAGGCACAGTGCAGAGCCTGCTTGTGATTTTCTCTCTGCCCCTCCCCTGCTTGCTCTCTCTCAAAATATTTTTTAAAATTATTTATTTTTTTAGTAATCTCTACACCCAACATGGGGCTCAAACTCACAACCCTGTAATTAAGAGTCCCATGCTCTTCCAATTCAGCCAGCCAGGCGCCCCTAGGTTCTTTTGTTGAGTAGATCGGTTTTTCCATTTTCATATTGCTGAGTATTGTTTTGTATGAACATTCCACAATTTGTTTATAGTCATCCTATTTATGGACATTTGGGGCATTTCCAGTTTTGGACTATTATAAATAATGCTGCTATGAATATGTGTGCATCATGTTTTTGTAGAATTTATTTTCATTTTCTTGGATAAATACAGAGGAGTGAAATTTCTAGGTTAAAGGATAGGTGGTTATAGGAAAGTCAAAACTTTCCCCAAAGATTGTACCATTTTATATTCCCCCAGCAGGTGTATCACAGCTGTTCCACAACCTCACAATTTGGTTGTGTCAGTCTTTTTTGATTTTAGCCATTTTGATGGACGTGTGGTGATATCTCATTGTGGTGTTCATTTGCATTCTCCATTGATTTGAGCACTTTTTCGTGGGCTTATTGGTTATGCATTATCTTCCTTTATGAATCATCTATTCTTTGGCCCACTTTTTGCTTTATTGAGTTGTAAGATTTCTTTATATATTGAGTGGGAGTTTTTTCTGACCAAAGATCTGATATATTTTTGCAAATATATTCTCCTAGTCTGTGTCTACCTTATTTATTTTCATAACGGTGTCTTTGATGAGTGATTTTGTATTTTGGTGAAGTCTAAGGATTAAATTTTTTCCTTTATGCTTTTGGCTTTCTGTCATTTTTTTCTTGTATAGGAAATCTTTGCCTATCTGCAGGCCATAAAGGTATTCCTTTTCTTCAAAGCTTTAGTTTTAGCTTTAATATTGAGCTTTATAATCCATCTCTAATTAATTTTTATTAATGGTATAAAGTGGGGGTCACAGTTCTTTTCCATATGGATATTCAGTTGTCCTGTCATTATTTAACGCCACCCAAATCTTCTATTTTGAAGATTTTTACATCTACAGAAAAGTTGAAAGGTTAGTATAATAAACACTCCTGTGCCCTTCACAGAGTCCCTAGTTAATATTTTGACATATTTATCTGTGTAGACTTTTATTTTATTTTTTTTTTACATTTATTCATTTTTGAGAGACAGAGAGCACAAGCAGGGGAGGGGCAGAGAGAGAGGGAGACACAGAATCTGAAGCAAGCTCCAGGCTCCGAGCTGTCAGCATAGAGCCCAATGCGGGGCTCGAACCCACAGACCACGAGATCATGACCTGAGCTGAAGTTGGACGCTTACTGACTGAGCCACCCAGGCGCCCCAGTGTAGACTTTTATTTTACAGCTAAGCCATTTTAAAGTAAAATGCAGACTTCACGACCTTTCATCTCTAAATAGTTTAGTGTGTATCTCTTAATAAGGATACTCTTGGGGCACCTGGGTGGTTCAGTCGGTTAAGCGTCTGACTTCAGTCCAGGTCATGATCTTGTGGTCCGTGGGTTTGAGCCCCATGTCGGGCTCTGGGCTGACAGCTTGGAGCCTGGAGTCTACTTCGGATTCTGTGTCTCCCTCTCTCTCTCTGCCCTTCCCCTGCTCATGCTCTGTCTCTCTCTCTCTCTCAAGAATAAACATTAAAAAAGAAAAAGAAAAAGAATAAGAATAAGGATGCTCTCCTATCTGGCCGCAATACAACAATCACACCTAAGAAAATTAATTCAAGCACAGCAACTAATATACAATCTATTTTCTTGCTGAAATATTGGTAAGAACTGTGTTAAACCTGATTATCAATTTGGGGAGAAATGGCATCTTCACTATGTTGAGTCTTCCATTTAATGAACATGGTGTGCCTCTCCATTTATTTTGGTCTTTTTCCATTTCCTTTATCAGTATTTTGTAGTTTTTAGCATACAAGTCTTATACATAGTTTAAGATTTAGATTTTCAAGTCCGTTCATAATGCTCTAATTTTTAAAAATTTTATTTATTTTGAGAAAGACCGAGCACGAGTGTGGGAGGGAGAGAGGGAGGGAGAGAGAGAATCCCAAGCAGGCTCCGCATTGTCAGCACAGACCCCGACATAGGGCTTGAACCCATGATGCTGCAAGATCATGACCTGAGCCAAAACCAAGAGTCGGACGCTTAACCTACTGAACCAGCCAGGTGCCCCATCTCATTTTTTTAATGTCTAAAAATGAAAGAGGTTTTGGGAAGTAAATATTTCATCTTTGGATCAGCTTCACAAGTAAAAACTTGAGGCAGAGTCCACTGCTTCTCCACCTTTCCCCAGCTGATGACAGAACAATGTTAGGACAACTACTGCTGTCTGCCTTGGGTACAAGGGGAGGATCATTTAAGCCAGAATATCCCAAACTAATTAGAATCACCTATGCCATATTCTACTTAAAAGTACAAGTTCTAAGACACTATTCCAGGCCCCCTTGCCAGACATCTGTAGAGGTGGCATCTATAAATATGTATTTAAGAAATTCCTCAGGTAACTCAGATGTTCAGCCAGCTTTAGGAGTTACTAATCTGGACCGTGTTTTCTTTTAGAGTCACATTATCTTAGTTATTCCCCCTTGTAAGTCCTACGCTCTCGTCAATTTGGCGTATTTGCTGATTCATAAACAGGCAGCACCATTTCTGGGCCTTGCACATACTGATTTCCCAACATGCAGTGCCTCACCCTTCTTGGGCCGTATCTTTGCCTTTGCAAATTCAGTGCATTACTCAAACGGCAACTCCAGTGCTTCGTCCTCAGAGACGTCTTAGCTGGAAGTAGTTTCTTCCTGCTCAGATTACTTGCGTTTTTTTTTTAAGTTTATTTATTTATTTTGGTGGGGGGTGGGGGGAGAAGGGCAGAGAGAGGACAGAAAGAATCCCAAGCAGACTCTACACTGTCAACATGGAGCCCGATGCAGGACTCAAACCCACGAACTACGAGATCATGACCTGAGCTAAAACCAAGAGTTGGAGACTTAATCAACTTAGCCACGCAGGTGCCCCAGATTACTTGCATTTTTTGACGGTATTTTATTTTATTTTATTTTATTTTATTTTATTTTATTTTATTTTATTTTATTTTATTTTTATTTTTTTTTAACGTTTATTTATTTTTGAGACAGAGAGAGACAGAGCATGAACAGGGGAGGGGCAGAGAGAGAGGAAGACACAGAATCTGAAGCAGGCTCCAGGCTCTGAGCTGTCAGCACAGAGCCCGACGCGGGGCTCGAACTCACGGACCGTGAGATCATGACCTGAGCCGAAGTCGGACGCTTAACCGACAAAGCCACCCAGGTGCCCCTTGACGGTATTTTAAAAATGTATTTGTTTTATTTCCCCTACTAGAAGGGCTGGACTAGATTCCACTCATTTTGTATTTCCTAGTTTATTCAGTGCTTTCTATGTACCAGATACTACATTAAGTCTTTGCAAGATCCCACTTATTTTATTAAAAAAAATTTTTTTTTAACGTTTATTTATTTTTGAGACAGAGAGAGACAGAGCATGAACGGGGGAGGGCCAGAGAGAGAGGGAGACACAGAATCGGAAGCAGGCTCCAGGCTCTGAGCCATCAGCCCAGGGCCCGACGCGGGGCTCGAACTCACGGACCGCGAGATCGTGACCTGAGCTGAAGTCGGACGCTCAACCGACTGAGCCACCCAGGCGCCCCCCCCACTTATTTTAGTAGCCAGTTTGCTGAGAGGTTAATAAAAGAGAAATGTTTTCAAAATAAACAAGAGCATAATATTAGACAAAAGTCTTGCTATATTCATGTTACCTGTAGTATTTAAAAAGTATTACGTTTTATGAGCAATTACATAACTGGCTTAGAAACGTATCTACTTTTCATCCTCTTTATAATTTTGAGATATTAGAGTACTTATGATCACAGAAGAAAAATATGATAATAAGAAATTCAACTTCTCATTCATTACATAATAGACAATCCTGGAACTTGTAAGAACAGAAAATTTTAATTTTTACATAATTTTATTAATAAACACAGGGAAATACTGACATAATACATTAAAATTTCAAAGTATATCACCATAATATTCCAAAAAATACAAAATTCAAATGTCTAAATTTTCAAGCATTTTCCCCAGGACAATGCAAAAGAAAAAAACCCAGTAGTTACAAATATGTATATTTTACAGAAAAGTCCACTTATCATGGAAATTAGCGAGATCACAAAGAGTGGGTGGATTATGACTGAATTTCATATCCTAATGGATCAAGTCCCTCGTCTAGGAGCATTAGAGAGGATTCTCTTAACTTCTGTAGCAATTTCCTCAGTTCTTCCTTAGAAAATACCTGATTTTAAGAAAAGGAAAAAGAGAATGAGAACAAGGAAGAATCTATGAACTTGGAGTCACCTAATCAACCAGATTAGCTTAATGTAAGAAGAAATTCCTCTTTAAAACGATTTATGTAGCTGGAGGCCAGTATGTTAGCGTGGTCCAAGAACTTCAAAGCTATTTCTTTGAGCCAATCTATTTACTTCTAACTGCTTACGAATATGTACATATTTTTGGAGAAAAGAACAAACATTAGAACTGGACCATTACTTTAAGAAAATCTAAGGGGCGCCTGGATGGCTCAGTTGGTTAAGCGGCCGAATTCGGCTCAGGTCATGATCTCGCGGTCCGTGAGTTCGAGCCCCGCGTCGGGCTCTGTGCTGACAGCTCAGAGCCTGGAGCCTGTTTCAGATTCTGTGTCTCCCTCTCTCTGACCCTCCCCCGTTCATGCTCTGTCTCTCTCTGTCTCCAAAATCAATAAACGTTAAAAAATAAAAATAAAAATAAAAATATAAAAGAAAACCTAAGAACATCTAAAAAATGTAGACACATCTCGCAAAATCAAATATTACTACAGAGCTTCTCAAATCACTAAAATTTAAAACTGCAAATGCTCTAGAACTTACCAGATACAGTTTGTGGCGCTCAGAGGATACCATGTCTGCTAACTGCAAGCATTCCTGATACTGGCCGGTACTATGCAATATGGTATGAAGCAGAAAACACAACATGGGCAGACAAAGCTTTCTCAGTAAAACCATTTGATGTGTTCTTTCATGGTCTTCTTCAGCATCCTATAGACAGACATCAAGTTGTCATCTTAACAAGTTTAAGCTAAGTAGTGTCACAAAAAAAAATCAAGTAGTAAATCAAAACCAAAATGTAACAGGTAGGACCTAATGGGGTTTCTCTAAAGCTTGTGACGCCCATTAAAAACAAAATAAAACAAGGCAGGATTTTAATCATGATAGCTAGAGACACCATTTTTTGGTAAAAAAGCATGAAGGGAAACAAAATATACTAGAGGAGTCCCAGGTCTGATAATGAAAACAAAATGCTTCTGAATTTGTATGTCTAATAATTATGTCTTGAATAAAAACATGCTTAGGGGCGCCTGGGGTGGCTAGTTGGTTAAACGTCTGACTTTGGCTCAGGTCATGATCTTGAGGTTCGTGGGTTTGAGCCCCGCATCGGGCTCTGTGCTGACAGCTCAGAACCTGGAGCCTGCTTCAGATTCTGTGTCTCCCTCTCTCTTGCTCCTCCCCGACTCACTCTCTGTCACTCTCTCATAAACATTTAAAAAAAAAAAATGCTTAAAACAGTAAGAGTTAGAGACTAAATATTGCTAGAACAAAAATCAGAACAGAAAATAAGCCCCTTTCCCCTGGATGTATGTGTACAGATGGAAAAACATCCAGAAAGGACACCAAACTGACAGTGGTGATTGCTGCTGGGGAGAAAGGTCATGATGGGGGTGGGGGAAGGTGGGGAGAGGCATACACAGAAGGACAATGTCACTGCAAACTTTGTTTTTAAGCAATGTGAATTTAGGATTCCTTTGTATAATTTTTCAAAAATATAAAAACTAGGGGCGCCTGCGTGTCTCAAGTCGGTTAAGTGTCTGACTTCGACTCAGGTCATGATCTCATGGTTCGTGAGTTCGAGCCCCATGTAGGGCTCTGTGCTGACAGCTCAGAGCCTGGAGCCTGCTTTGGATACAGTGTCTCCCTCTCTCTGCCCCTTCCCCGCTCACACTCTGTCTCCTCTCTCTCTCTCAAAAATAAACATCTATCTATCTATATATATACATATATATAACTAAAAAAACCTATAAATTTGAAAAATACCATTAATGAGAGAACTAACAGATATATGAGGAAAACTTAATTTAGAGAAAACAATTAACATTTCTAAATATACGTGGATCTTCTAAAAATTATGTGGGCAGTAAGAGTACAGAAATATATCCAAGGCATTTTGTCATAACAGATTTGAAAACTAGAATCATTAAAATAATAATAAAGTATCCAGCTTTGAAATGTATGAAATAATCTTAAATATAGGAAGGAAATCCACAGAATTCATAGTGTAAGATAAAACAGAAAACAAGACAAACTAGGGGCTCCTAGGTGGTTCAGTCAGTTAAGCGTCCGAACTCTGGGTCTCAGCTCAGGAGATCGAGCCCCACACTGGCCTCTGCACTGATAGCACGGAGCCTGCTTGGGTTTCTCTCTCTCCGCCCCTTCCTGGCTCTCACTCTCTCTCAAAATAAACTTAAAAAAAAAAAAAAAAAGAAAAAGCAAGCTAAATAACTGATCTTTAGAAGAGCCTAATAAAATACCTAATTTTTAAAAATTAAAAAAAAATTTTTTAAAAAACCTAATTTTTTTAAAGGCAGAATCTTCTTAGAATTTGGCTTTTTCTTCCTTTAGGACCACTTATATGAATCAGTGAAAGTATCTTCATGTGACAGACTAGAGTATTAAGTTGCTAAAGCATTTTTCAAAGGTAGATGTACGTGGTGGCAGGAAGCAATAAAATGTAATGTGGTAATTCTACCAATGAATAATTGTACTGACTGATGCTGACCTAGGTCAGGTTTCCACACACAGGAAACATTACTATCAATCTTTTAGTCTTGTTTTGAGATAGAAATATAGAACGGTAAATATTAAAATGCATACCTCATGCTTTCTTAGCTTTAAAAGGGAAAGCACTTTCATTTCTTTCCTCAAATAGACACTCCCTACTTTCAGAGGGGGATTTAAAATCAAGGTCTTACTCATAAGTCAAATGAGCAGCTGGAGCCTGCTAAGAATGAGAGAAGCCTGCTTCCTTCTGAGTGACTGCTATCTGTGCTCCCGTGCCGTCTGTCCCCAAGGCTGCAGGGGCAAAGATGCGAGCAACCCAGTCACTCAGAACCAGTGACTCTTGTCAATTCTATTTTACAATACTCCAGACCATCCATTTTGTAACTTTCATCATCTAACCTACTAAAATTAATAATTTAGAACAAAGATTTATGTATAAATACTCAAGTCTTTTCAAAATTTAAATACTTAAGTAGCATTTTGCAACATTAAAATTTTATCTTCATGAATACCAGCATGAATCTGAAGAGAAAAATTTAGCCCAAGTAACCTACTGAAGGTTCAAAACCATGTAAGAAATCAGCAGAGTTCTATTATGAACTTCAGGGAGAATTTTAAGATAACTACAGTATCAGGAATAGTAGTAAATAGGGGCTCTAATCTAGCCTTATAACCTATCATTTTTTGCTTCTGGTCAGAAAAGGGGAGCTAGAGGAGCTAGAAAAATATAGTACCTAAAAAAAAAAAAGGGAATATATCAAGATATGGAGAATAGCAGAAGGAAAGATACTGAGAATGCTTCTATGGTTTTCTGTTCAAAATACTACACCATACATCCAAAAATCCAGCATTTCCACTTCCCCTTAGACAGATCATGAGGTCTATAGAGGCAAAGCTGGTCACTCCTGGTTTCTTTTACGCTCTAGGATCAGGCCTCAGCGTCTTCCACTCACGTGAATAGTTACCTGCAGTATGCCTCCTTTCTCCTATCTCAACTCATCCAGATTCTACCCCATTCATTCAGGAATCAGTCAAATGCTATACATTTCAAGCATCCTATCTAGACCTCTTCCAGTGAGAAGCAACCTTTTCTTTTTCTGAACTCACAAAATACTTAACCTGTGCTTTGTTACGACATTTAGTACTTTTGTAACTGGTTCTCAACCCAGGATACACATCTAAGCTCTCAAGCCAGATTAAAAAAAAACAGAAAACAACCACCCTCCCCTGACCTACCTCTGGCCAATCAAACCAGAATCTCTGAGGCTGCACCCCATTTTTGAAAAGCTCCCCAAGTCATTTACATGAATAGCTCAGAGGTGAGAGCCACGGTTATTAGACCTACCTTCATATCCTTAAATTGAGTTGAATATGACATATAATTAAATTTTCAGGTCCAGAATTTAAAAAAATTAGATTTTAGTATCCTGAATGAACATATTAAATCTGAAGAAATACTTTATCCAAGAGTCAAGATTTCTATTCCTTAGCTAGTATTTTCAGTTTAGGTTTCAATTATGAGATGTTCTGTTATAAGTACAACAGTTATATAAGATCTGTAGATGCTCCTATTCAGAGAAAGAGCCTTTTGAAAAAAGACTTTTTTTTAGCTGTACACAAGGCACAAGCTTACCTCTCTAACATCCACCATCCACCCTCCATCAACAAACAACAAGACATTGTACATTTTCTCCTTCACGTCAGCAGTTAGGGCATCCAAATGCCCTTTCCAAATAACATAATCCATCTGCAAAACAAACATAAGGGCAGACATATAACAGACCAAAACCAATAAATAATGTATTTGTAAAGCACACACAGGAATATTTACATGGAACATCACTCTAAAGAGTTGACTTAACAGAGGAACACGCGACTCTTGATCTTGGGACCTTGAGTTTGAGCTCTGTGCGGTGTAGAGCTTACTCGAATAAATAAAACTTAAAAAAAAAAAAAGAGTTGACTTTAATCAGCCAAATACAAAAATAAGTATCAACAGACTGTAGTTAAATAAAACACTAAAACTGAACACTAATATCATCTGAAGGCATTTTTCACGTTTGGTTAATAACCTACAGAAAAGTAACTAAACACATGGCTTTTTTTTTTCAAAGAATATTAACAGAAATATCACCTATTACAAGGATATAACTGCCAAAAAACCTGCTTCTTTAAATATATAACCTGATAAACACACAGTTATATGGTCAATTAATCTTCAACAAAGCAGGAGAGAGTATCTAATGGGAAAAAGTCTCTTCAATGAATGGTGTTGGGAAAACTGGACAACAGCATGCAAAAGAATGAAACTGGACCATTTTCTTGCACCACACACAAAAATAAATTCATTCAAAGACCTAAATGTGAGACCTGACACCACAAGAATCCTAGAAGAGAGCACAGGCAGTAGTATTATCTCTGACATTGGCTGTAGCAACATTTTTCTAGATATACAAGCAAAAATAAACTATTGGGACCACATCAAAAGAAAAAGCTTCTGTGGGAATGCAAGCTGGTGCAGTCACTCTGGAAAACAGTATGGAGGTTCCTCAAAAAACTAAAAACAGAACTACCCTACGACCCAGCGATTGCACTACTAGGCGTTTATCCAAGGGACATAGGTGTGCTGTTTTGAAGGGACACATGCACCCTCATGTTTATAGCAGCACTATCAACAATAGCCGAAGTATGGAAAGAGCCCAAATGTCTATCGATGGATTAATGGATAAAGAAGATGTGGTGTGTGTGTGTGTGTGTGTGTGTGTGTGTGTGTGTGTATACTCGGCAATCAAAAAGAATGGAATCTTGCCATTTGCAACTACATGGATGGAACTGGAGGGTATTATGCTAAGTGAAATTAGTCAGAGAAAGACAAATATCAGAGACAAAACAGATGAACATAAGGGGAGGGAAGCAAAAATAGTATAAAAACAGGGAGGGGGACAAAACATAAGAGACTCTTAAATATGGAGAACAGAGGGTTACTGGAGGGGTTGTGGGAGGGGGGAATGGGCTAAATGGGTAAAGGGCATTAAGGAATCTACTGAAATCATTGTTGCACTATATGCTAACTAATTTGGATGTAAATTTTTAAAAAATTTAAATTAAAAAAAAGAAAAGAAAAAAGAAGAAAAAATAAAAAATATAAACAAACAAACAAATAAATAAAAAGCTTCTGCACAGTGAAGGAAACAATCAACAAAATTAAAAGGCAACCCACTGAATGGGAGAAGATATTTGCAAATGACATATCTGATAAAGGGCTAGTATCCAAAATATATTAAAGAACTTATACAAATAACATCCTCGAAATAAATAATCCAATTAAAAAATGGGCAGAAGAAATGAACAGACATTTCTCCAAAGAAGACATCCTGATGGCCAACAGACACATGAAAAGATGGTCAACATCACTCCTTATCAGGGAAATACAAATCAAAACTTAACTCCAATGAGATATCACCTCACACCTGTGAGAATGGCTAAAATCAAAAACACTAGAAACAACAAGTGCTGGCGAGGATGTAGAGAAAAAGGAACCCTTGTGCACTGCTGGTGGGTAAGCAAACTGGGGCAGCCACTGTGGAAAATGGTATGAAGGTTCCTCAAAAATCACACCACTGGATATTTACCCAAAAAATAAAAAAAACACTAATTCAAAGGGATACATGCAGTATCCCTATGTTTACAGTAGCATTATTTACAATAGCCAAATTATGGAAGCAGCACAAATGTCCATTGATGGATGAATAAAGATGTGATGTGAATATGTGTGTGTGTGTGTGTGTGTGTGTGTGTGTGTGTATGATGGAAAATTACTCAACCATAAAAAAGAATGAAATCTTGCCATTTGCAACAACAGGGATGGAGCTAGAGAGTGTAACACTAAGTGAAATAAGTCAGAGAAAGACAAATACCATATGATTTCACTTATATGTGGGATTTAAGAAACAAAACAAGCAAAGAAAAAAAAAAGAGGGACAAGCCAAGAGACACACTCTTAACCTCTTACAGAGAACATACTGATGGTTACCAGAGGGGAATGGGGTGGGGGGAATGGGGGAAGTAGGTGATGAGGATTAAGGAGCGCATTTGTGATGAGCACAGGGGGATATATGAAAGTGCTAAATTTCTATATTGTACACCTGAAACTAACATAACACTGTATGTCAACTATACTGGAATTAAATTTTTTTAAAAAATGTGAAACATATGACCTGTATTTTTAAGATGCAATAGACACATCTTATCTATATTCAACTTACTTCATATTTCTTTTCTTTGTGTTCATGAGCCACTTTCTCCGTAAAAGTTGCTTGATGTATCAATGTAGGTTTTTGTGGAGCTGAATTCATATGCTTAAACCACTCATTAAAGGTTTCATGGGCTTCCTAAGATGTAAAATAGAAAAATACAAAAAAACCACAGGTTTTCCATATGTTCAACACAGTACTTAAAATCTGGTTCTTAGAAGTAATTTTGCGGCATCAAGAAACAGAACCGTTCAATATTTATTTTTTGCACACAAAAAAATCATTGTGAATAAATATTTTGTCAAGTGGTAAACACCAGCAAGGTACGCATATATTGTGTTTTCTGGCACCTACTCCTATCTCAGCACCTGGTCATACACGTATCTTGACCTTTACCATTCTGTGATGTACATATGTCTACTTGTCTGTCTTCTTGACTAGCCCATTAGCTTCTAGAGGGCAAGGATAGACTGCTATCCACAGATGTAGCTCTAGAACTTAGCCCAATGTAATTGTTATTTGCTGAATGAATTTTAAATGAGTATGTTGTTATTTTAGTTATAAAGACTCTAGAATATTTCGCTTTTCTGTTTTTGCCAAAAAAGAGAAAGAGAAAAAGAAATATTAAAGTTGATACAAGCATTCAAAGAATCTTAAGAAAACTAAGTTTCAGACATCACACACACTACCGCAGGAGATGTTCTTGGTTGGTTGGCATTGATTAGATACTTAAGGCCAATGAAGGCCAGATCACGATTTCAATGTTCCTGTGGATCAGTCAGTACCACAGTCACAAGAGAAATAAGATAATAAGTCAATCACCACTTCTGAAAAACAGTTCAAAGTCTGAGAGTGAATCAGAAAAGTCATCAGGAAGATAGGCACATTTATGATTTTCTTTACAATCTCACCAAATAAGCTCTAATGCATAAATGTTCTCTGATAGCATTATCATCTTCAGCAGGAAGTGGACTGTCCATTCCTTGTTCCTCCCACTGATTATAGATTTCTGCTATCGAATCCTGAGGAATTTTCAAAAATACCTCTTTTGCAGCTTCATGCTTTTTTGATGCTGTGAAAAAGATGGTACACGTGTGAATTTCTGTATAATCGTTTATAAAGGAGCCAAATCATTGGTTTGCAACTTTTACAGTCAGCTATAAGCATCTCCAGTCCCAATGTACTTCTATTAAAGGTGTGGGGGATCTTTCTACCTAATGACCAGGATTTTCCTTATTCCAATGTGACAGCCACAAAAGGATACATTAAATGCAGTTGCTTTTACCCACTTTTGTGTCTTAAAGCAATTATATTTTTCAAAGCCTTGAGATTATATGAAAAATTGATTAGACAATGAAAATCCATTGTTATATGTTTTGTTTCATAACATCAGATTTGATATACAAGAAGGGCTGTTTTGTCATCTGTCCTCCCCTGCCCATTGGAAGGATTAGAAAACCAGTTAAAACTAAATTTAGGAATATATGGATTCAAACAAAAACTTTAAAAAGTATTAAAATAAAGCATACCCAAGAATTTTCTCATTATCGCATTGCCTTGTTTTAGCGCTTCTGCCCTCTGTGCTGGGTCAAATACCAACCAGTCAATTACGTCAATTTTTAAGCGGTCCTCCTATTTATTTAATTGGAAAAAAGACATCAATTTTGGTATTTTTCTAAGATATTTTGCAAATTAGTAGAATTAACTTACATCTGCACTTCTAGTAAACATGATTTTCCCCCAAGTTATACAGAATTATGAAAGAATCTACCTTTCCTTAGTTTCTTTTCACATTTAATAGCTCTCTACTAAATTACAAAAAAACTTATTGGAGTGTGAATCTGGAATTAAATATTCTGTGTCCCACCAACTTAACCAGGTCATTACTTAACTGTTATTCTAAAACATTTTTCTTTCCTAGATAAAACTTTCTTTAAAAAAACAAAACAGGGGTGCCTGGGTGGCTCGGTCGGTTGGGCGTCCGACTTCGGCTCAGGTCATGATCTCACGGTCCGTGGGTTCGAGCCCCACGTCGGGCTCTGTGCTGACAGCTTGGAGCCTGGAGCCTGCTTCAGATTCTGTGTCTCCCTCTCTCTCTGACCCTCCCCCGTTCATGCTCTGTCTCTCTCTGTCTCAAAAATAAATAAACATTAAAAAAAAAATTAAAAAAAACAAAACAAAACCCTTTTAAAAAAGATGTTTATTTTGAGAGAGAGAAAGAGAGAGCAAGAGAAGGGCAGAAAGAAAGGGAGAGAGAGAGAATCCCAAGCAGACTCTACAATAGCAGCACCGAGCCCAACTTGGGGCTCAGTCCCACAAACCATGAGATCATGACCTGAGCCAAAATCAAGAGTCAGATGCTTAACCAACAGAGACAACCAGGTGTCCTGTCTGAAAATAGGATAAGTAAACTACTGAAGAGTTAGTGATTGGTCAAGTATCTAGAATAGTCTCAAGAGCAAAAACCCAAAGCTCACTTTTTTCTGTTAAAGAAGCTTCCCGGGGCACCTGGGTGGCTCAGTCGGCTCATCCCACTTTGGCTAAGGTCACAGGTCATGATCTCACCGTTCATGCGTTCAAGCCCCTCGTCAGGTTCTGTCCTGACAGCTCAGAGCCTGGAGCCTGCTTCGGATTCTGTGTCTCCCCCTCTCTCTCCCCTCCCCCACTTGCACTCTGTCTCTGTCTCTCAAAAAATAGACATTAAAAAATAATAATAAAGAAGCTTCCTTTAACACAATACTACTGTAAATAATTTTAATCCCTTACATAAGACCTTCATTTTGCTGCCAGCTTTTATAATTTAAAAGGTTTTGGCTGACGAAGAAAAATTCTTAAAAAAAGAAAAGACGCCAGAATATTCTAAGTTGGAAGTTGACCAAAAAGCAACATGAGGGATTATTCAGAGTTACACACACACCTCCCTTGCCAGTCATATTACCTCTGTAGTGCCAGTATCTAGGGCTGGGGCCACGTCATGATGACTGAATTCACCATTATCTTTCTTTCGGGTATTCTCAACTACGGTCTTTGTTATAGCCGCAATATCCAAATCTAAGGAATTTTTTTTAAGAGACAAAAATAAGAACTAATCATTCACACTAATATTCTCTAAATGGTCACAATGATTTGGTAAACTGGGATAAAATTTCCTTAAAAATGTAACACATAAAATATGAAAGACGTTACAAAAGAAAACGCCAAAATGAGGATATTTTACACACGAGTTGTAAGTCATTTTATTCCTAAAACAGAATTCCGTGAAAATTTTTATTTTTTTTTCTCTCAAAAGAAATAAAATTTAAACCTGGAAAGATAAGTATTACTGATGCCAAAATGGTAACTTGCCTACAAAGCCCAACAGATAAAGTTCTCAACCATTTTTACCTGCTTCCTTAGCCAGCTCCAGGCAATGGTGACGCTGCTCAAATTCTGTAACACCTTCCAAAAATAACGCATACTGGGCAATAGCTAGGTCTTGTGGCAAGTGACAAGTATAAAATGCAATCAGATTTGTATGTTTCTCATTTATTAAAAGCTAAAAAACAGAAAAAAAAATCAAAGGATGTTAATAATAAAACAGGTTCTGGAATCAACAGTGCTTTTTAAAAAGTTCACTTCAAAATTTCAAACATATTTATGAGAGATTCATATAGACATGGATTTGTGCTGCTAAACAGGATAATTTAAAATTCCAAATAAAATGTACTTATAATAATTAAAAGATCTCTTATGGATTCTGATGGCTCTCCTGCCACTGAGCATTAACATACTACTGTTCTGATTTTTGTTTTCATCAAAATGGTGGGGAAAAAAAATCAAATTGTGGATTCTCAAAGTTTACCTGGATGTATGCCTTTAAAACTTCAATGGAGACTTCTTCCTTGATAGAAAAAAAAGTATACAACCCAATTATAAACACAACTGTTTATGTGTATGTGTACCAGCAATATATCTAATAAAAATTCTATCAAATGATTTAATGACTTTAATATTTACCACTGAGCAATCACTATACGCTAGGCTAAGCGCTTAGCAAAGTTCATGTATTGCCTGATTTAACCTTACCATAGCTTTTTGTAGGCGGTTACTATTATTGTTCACAATTTACCAAGGAGGGAATTAAGAATTTCTAAACTAAGGAACGAGGGAGGTTTTATTTACCCAGAATTACACAGCTAGAAGCTGCCGAGTGAGGATGTGAACCCAGGATTCTTACTCCAAAGCCCAAGCTTTCAACTGTTGTACCATCTGCCTTCTACATGTACTCTGACCAAAATGTTATCATCATTTAGGAAAAAAGTAACAAAAAGAAAAAGAAAACAGAAATTTTAAATCTCATACAAAAATGAGTCTGGTTCAGTTAGCTTAGTTGACTGATTTAGAGTTGGGTGCTGATGGGGATAAAGTTCTTGAATTTATCAAAAACCACATAACCACCAGCATTCTACATTCACAGACTAGAGCCCTAAATGGTTACCCGCAGTGGGTTATCACCAAGTGACCATAAGAGACTATACAGAACACTTTTGCACCCATACCACCATTTCTAGAAAACAACAACAAAAAAATAAGTGTGTTTTCCTGATGAGAGGCATATAGCATCAGCCTTGCAAAGAAGAATAAATTGTTCTTTTTTATTTACTTTGGTCTGTAGTCCCAGTGTGCGAAAAAACAAAATGAGGTGAGTCATGAAGCGGAGGAGGTGTCCAGGTAGATTGTTTCTGCTTTTGGAAAGCCATTTGTTAAATTCACCCATCAAACCTACAAGCCATCAAAGCAAAGATTCAACAATAGGGATAAAAATCAAAAGGAGAAATAAACATTATCAAAGACATTTTACTGCATTCCTATAGTGCTATTAAATCACTACCTCATTGTTAATATGCGACATATAAAACAGATCCTGGATTAAATTCAAACTCCATTTTTTTTTTTTCAAACTCCATTTTTTAACAATACTTGCATTCAATATAAAGATTAAAAGATGTGGTGAGTCATGCATTGTTTTGTTGACTTTTTACAAAATTGCCATAAGAAAAAAAGAATTCATACCAACTAAAATGAAAAGTATAGTACCTTACCATCAATGTCTCCCAGGATAAGGAATTTTTGAACTATATGGTAATGTTCTTGATTCTCTTCCAGAACTCTCTGAAAAAATGTTTACATTTTCCATAAATCTTCCAGTGGTCATTCTATAGTATTGTTCACTGGCAAACTAAAATGTCAACTTTTGAAACAATATATACAAAGAAAAAGTTTTAATGAAGGGTCTCAGGAGATCAAAACAAAATATGAGAAGGATATTTTCTGCCCTTCCCTAGCTCGCTCGTGCTCCCTCTCTCTCTCAAAAATTAACATCAAAAAAAAAAAAAAAAAAAAAAAAAAAAAAAGAAGAAAGCAGGGAACTATGACAAAACGGTTTAATCTCTATGAATATTATTAAAGTTTTACTTTTTATATTTTACTACTGTTTTTCTTGGCACTCCACGGTGAGCCAGAAAGGGAGGGCACATGGAACCTAAGCAAAACAAACCCTATGAGTCCTTCGAACGTGAGCGGCAGTTCCTGCAGGCATTCCTTGGGTATTCTCTTCTGCACATGGCACCAAGCGTAACAGAAATCACCAAAATAGTGATTAGATAGAGTAGAAAAACCAAGTAACCTGTTAGAGTGTTTAGAAGCAAAGAGTTTATTTCTTTTTTGTTGAATATGTTTTAATTTTTATTTCATTATCTGAATTTTCTTTCAGCATTTATTATTATTGTTTTTTAATGTTTATTTTTAAGACAGAGACGGAGCACGAGTGGCAGAGGGGCAGAGAGAGGGAGACACAGAATCCGAAGCAGGCTCCAGGCTCTGAGCTGTCAGCACAGAGCCTGACGTGGGGCTTGAACTCATGAACTGTGAGATCATGACCTGAGCCAAAGTCTGACACTCAACTGACTGAGCCACCCAGGTGCCCCACATTTGTTCTTTTTTACATTCAAATCTTTGCTCCATCTGAATTGATTTTAAAACATGGCATGAGGTAGTGATTTAGCTTTGTTTTCATCCAGATGGAAAGTCAATTATGCCCATACCATGTATGTATATAAACCATTTCTCTTCCTTTGAAATGAAAAGATCACCACTGTCATTAAGTTCTAATACATACTTGGATCTCATATGGACTTCTGTGCTTCACTGATCTATTCATTCCATACCAACTGCATATTATTTTGTTTTATCTTTATGCTGCTTTATTATCGAATAAGACAAGTACTGCATAATACTGTTTTTTTTCCAGTTTTTTTTTTGCCATTCTCACTTATTTTACTTGTAAATTTTTCTGTTCAGAAAAATTTCCGAAAGTATTAAGTTTCTATGTTAATTTCTGAATAGCTAATATTTACATCAAATCTTCTCATCCAGGAACATGGTATATCTATTCAAGTCTTCCCATAAGATTCTATAGTTTCTTTACCAAGGTCCTCACACCCCCAGTTAATTTTATTCCTATGTGTCTTATAGTTTCGGTCAATAATTTAAATGGGACTTTTCTAATTAGTTGTAGAAAGTACAGACAGGCTATGATTTTTGGGGGGATAACTTTGTCTGGAACTTATACTTAAAAAATTCTTATTCTTTTTTTTTTTTAATTAAAAAAAATTTTTAATGTTTATTTATTTTTGAAAGAGAGAAACAGAGTTTGAGCAGGGGAGGGGCAGAGAGAGAGGGAGACACAGAATCTGAAGCAGGCTCCAGGCTCTGAGTGGTCAGCACAGAGCCAGATGCGGGGCTCGAACTCACGAACCGTGAGATCATGACCTGAGCTGAAGTCGGATGCCCAACAAACTGAGCCACCCAGGAGCCCCCAACATTCTCTTATTCTTATTAATTCTTTTATTAATCCTAATAACTTATTGAATCTTGAGTTTCTAGATTTATACTTTTATCATATGTAAACATTCCCCCTTTCTAATATTTATGTTTATTCCTTTATTTTTCATTAGCTGGAATCTCCAAAATAACAGACTGGTAATGAATACTTGACAGAAGAAACACTAATTTCTTTACTATACAAAGTAAAGTAATACGGAAAAAATAAAACTCAACAGAACAACAGGTAAAAGATTTGAACAGGAAATTCACAAATGGTCAATAAACATAGGAAAACTTGCTCAGCCTTACGAACAGGAAGGGAAATAAGAGTAGAATAGTGAGCTCCTATTTCCCACCTAACCTGTTGGATTAGCAAAAAAAATTAGAAGTGTGACATTTGGGACTGGTGAGAATTCAGGGAAATGACCACACTAATAAATTATTTACAGGAATGTGAATGAAGTGCTACAATCAGGTAATTATACATCTACCCTTTAACTCAGCAACCCTGCTTTCAGGACACTTATCCTATAACAGGCTTGGTAGATAAGCATATATGTATATAAGCTTAACAGCAACTTTAGAATGAAAGAATGTTCACTGCAGTGCTAAGAAACAACCTAAATACCATCTGGATGTGAGGGCGATCTGGCTGCGACATCTGTCACCCCATTGATCGCCAGGGTTGATTCGGCTGATCTGGCTGGCTAGGCGGGTGTCCCCTTCCTCCCTCACCGCTCCATGTGCGTCCCTCCCGAAGCTGCGCGCTCGGTCGAAGAGGACGACCTTCCCCGATAGAGGAGGACCGTTCTTCGGTCAAGGGTATACGAGTAGCTGCGCTCCCCTGCTAGAACCTCCAAACAAGCTCTCAACCTAAATACCATCAAAAGAGGAATGCTTAAAAAGAGTAAGTTAGGTTACATTAAATCTATATCCACTACCTTGGATAAAGTATCATTAAATGAAAAAACAAGACAAAACAACTCTCCCCCAACCAAGTTGTAATGTATGTAGTATGATGCAAACAACAACAAAAATCAAAATCCTATCTTGAACTGTATACATTATTTACACATATTTGTAATGGTATGGAGAAGGATACGGAAGAATACAGAGCTATATATTTATCATCTCTGGGGAATGAGAATAACCATAAAGGGGTTGGGAAGAAGTTATTATATAGGTCTTATTTATATTTTTGGATTATTTTGTTACATACTTCAGTTATTTACAATTTGTTAGGCGAATAATACTTAAAAATATTAGATTATTTTAAGATCTAGGAAAAGTCTTGTTAATTTCCCATTAATAGTTTTACTTTTCAAAAAGAAAGGGATAAATTAGCTTACATGCATACCCTTATTTTTAATGCTTATTTTTATTTTTGAGACAGAAAGATAGAGTGTGAGCGGGGGAGGAGTAGAGATAGACAGGGAGACACAGAATGTGAAGCAGGCTCCAGGCTCTGAGCTGTCAGCATAGAGCCCAACAGGGGGCTCGAACTCACAAACCGCCAGATCATGACCTGAGCCGCAGTTGGATGCTTAACTAACTGAGCCACCCAGGAGCCCCTCCGTACTCTTATTTTTAGATAAAACCAATCCTAAACTAAAGAGACAGAAATGAAACATTATTTAAGTATGCAGCTAAGTCTCTTCCTTTTCAAGAATGGCTCTCATTTGGGTAAGAGGTAAAGAAAAGAAGAGAATAGAACAGTTTCATACATTTTTTTGCCTTTCAGCTACAGTGCACACCAACATAACATTCAGTGTTTCCTATTCCAATTATCCTAAAATGTTCCTACCAATATTTACCTTTTTATCAGTAGCTTGAAGTTCTTCAAATACCTTTTCTAAGGTCCAACTTTAAAAAGAAAGTACAAGAAAGGGATAAAACAGTATTAATAATATGAACAAGGGCTACAAAATAAAACTTTACAGAGCGTATTACAAATTACCAGGACAAAAACCAAACCAATAAACTCACTTTACTTCCAAATATTCCCTGGGGAGTTCTTCAGTTTCATCCAGAGTCAGTACTGATGTCCGGATTTCCTGTTCTACCAAACTGTCCACCATCACCCGAAAGTAGGCCCACACTGTGTCTTCCCAGGTGTCACAGACAGGAAGCAGCTTTTCCCCCATTCCAAACCAGAAACATACACACAGTCAACGAAAAAAAAGGGGAAAAAACAGTTAACTTCCATTGATATGGACTATAAAATCATTAGAATAACATAAAACACTGTGGATTATAACATACCATACCAAATAATCCTTTACCACCCCCCCCCCCCACATCTTCTAAAAAGCTCGAACTATTAACTTTTTTTTTCAAAGTAGGTTCCACACCCAACGTGGGGCTCAAACTCACAACCCTGAGATCAAGAGTCGCATGCTCTGCTGACTGAGCCAGCCTGGCGCCCCTAAAAAGTTTGAAGTACTGAGACTTTTTCCTATTGAATTCACAATAGCATCAATTTTCCATGTTGATGTAAGATGGTGTTTCAACTAATTATTATAACATCCCTCAAATAACTATAAAGTGCAGGGGATGGTGGGGTCTGCAAGAAGCCCACACACGTAAGACAATCCAAACAGTTCCTGTGCCTTAGGGGCACACTTCTGTATAAAGCTATGGGCACTAGAAGTCAGCAATAAATGTGTATTGCAAAAAAGTGTGTTGTAACTAAATTTACAATTCTCAGAAATTAAAATCTGATTCCATGTATTAAAACATCACTTGGTGTACAGGATACATGAAATTAAGCAGCTCAAGTCACTATCCCATTTCACGATTATCGCTATCGCTGCTACTTCTTACAAAGTAACTTAAACTTATAAAATTTACCTGAAATCATTATTGCACTACATGCTAACTTGGATAGAAATTAAAAAAAAAAAAGCTTATAAAATTTATTCTATATGATTAGAATATTTTATATATCTGATTTTGTTCCACAGGGAAAAAAGAATTAAAACAGACTACATACCTGCTTGAGATTCCCACTTAAAGCTGCATAAATTGCTCTCTCGTACCTATTAAAAAGCTCCTGAAATACAGAATATAAATTTGAACTACAGTTTTCCTCAGCTTGTCAATTTTTTTCATAATCTGAAATTTTACAATGTCTTCTAAACTGAACTTATTCACTTGACAGTTGTAAACTTTAGTGAAAAATCTAGTGAGGCAAAAAAGGGGAAGGACCCTTTAATTCGATGATACAGTCAGTGCTGAAAACTTCAGGAAAAATCAACCATCTAAATTTCGAATACAGGATGAAAGCAGATCCAACTGTAGCGGATGCTTTGATTATGTATCACTGTCAAATTTTATTTCAGCCAGAACCGGTGTAGGCATTTTCCCCTAAGAAGTTTCTAAATACCTAACACCACCTGATCCTTCTCTGAGAACATCAAGCAAGGCACCTGGATGGAACCTGTCGTGCACCAGTTTGCATCTAATTCCTAAGTAGAATTAATTATATTCAGCAAATTAGCCCATTTCACTACCACATTCTATTGATGGCATTTCCAGTCTTCTTATTATCCAGTGACCTCAGAGACTATCACTGTATTTCTGAGTCCTCTGCCTTTGTTTCCAATCACCCTCTTGACCATTCTTGCTCTCTTCCTTTCTATTATCAATATTATTCTAGGACAGGCCCTTATTACTTAGGATCTGAATAATTCTAACAGGCTCCTAACTAGTTTCTCAGCCTTTAGTCCATTCCATTTTTATTTATTTATTTATTTATTTTTTACTTTTTTTGTTAATCTCTACACTCAATGTGGGGGCTCAAACCCATGACCCAAGATGAAGAGTCACATGCTGCACCGACTGAGCCAGCCAGACATCTATAGTCCATTCAATTTTTAAGCCTATTTTTCACTGTCATGCTAATCTGAAAACACTGCTGTCATGTGCCTTGAGGTTTTGATGGTTCACTGCTATCTGTGATATACTCATTCTTTAGAGCAACACTTGAGGACCACCAATGCCTGTTCTTAATTTACCCTTTTCAATCACCTTTCCCATTAGTCCTGTTACAATGTTTGTTTTGAAACTGTGAATTGGTTCCAATGCAACTGATCTATTAAGGAACTATTTAAACATGATGCAAATTTCCCATAACATACAATTTCATCCGAAAGTAATACTAGGTGAATGCAGAAAACTACACCTGGTTGAATGATGTCACCTAGAAATACTACACAAAACTGAGATACCTCAAACATTTACTTACTACCTCACTTCATTACATGTGTTATAAGCTAAACCCATCCACATTGTGTGACAATTTTCAGTTTGATTGATTTCAGCTGACCTCCTTCTATACTTCACAGTAACTCACAAGCTGCAACCCTCTGACCCTCAATTCCACAAGTAAACTTCAGTGCTTTTTCAAGGTAAAATGCTGTAGTTATTGTAGCATTTGTGTATTTCCTGTTTAACAGTGCTTTATTGAGTTTTTACCCTTTTATGTATCACTGAGAATTTTTTAGTATTGTGCTCTCAACTCCATTTTCCCCAAAAACCCTGTGGATTTTTTGCATGATTTTGCATGCTGTAGTGATTTTTTAGGAATGCACAAGTCACATGATGTCATAATAGGACTGACTGTAATTCTTTTGTGAGCCTTCTGTTCCAACCTGGTAGACCTACCTCCCTTGAGTTGTCCAACCTATACATCCTACCTAGAATTCCTTCCTTTTTTTTTCACACCCAAGAACTCAAAATCCTAGTAATTTTTTAAAGTGCAATTCAGTTCTCTCTCCTGGGAAGCCAGGTTAGCCCAAATGTTTATTCTCTGAACTCACTTGGTACCTCTTTCATATTTTCATCTTTTATCAGTGTTTGATTAGTAGTTAAGCCTGACCATCCTTATTCTCCAATTTGATCAGAAGTTTTTTGAAAACAGAAACTTTAGTCTTACACTACTCTGAATGTTTCAAAGCACCTTCAGCAGGCCTTCAATTAATTAGAGTAAAAATGAGTATCAGTAAATATCTTACGTCTTCTGCCATTCTCCAACAACTTATTTTCCAAATCACTCTATATGGATTCCCTTCCACAGGTTCTAATTCTGTTCCTATAAAACAGTAAAAGAAATAAAATTTATAGTATAAAATATAGAACTCCTTATTTCAACAATTTCTAAAAACAAAAGCTGTGCTTCACAAAGATTGGCATTTAGAGCTAAATACATACCCAGAGATTAAATTCTCATAATAAAATCTACTAAAATACCTCCATTAACATTAGGGTCATGATAGAGTTTCCAGCCTTCAAGTGTCGCAGCTCTCCATGCCTGACCACAACGTTTACAGAGTCGTTGTGCCTTTAGAAACAGAAAAAGAGCAGTCAGTCCTATAACCAAGTGTGATACTGGAAAAGCACTGTGCCTTACAGAAAAGTACAAGCAATACATATCAAGATTAGGTAACTTAAAGCATGATACTTCAAAGGGAGATGCAGACAACAACTAGTCATGGCATTTCACTTTGCTACCCTTTGCTCTTTGGTTCTGGGCTTGCAGAGGAGGCTCCCATGGGGCTCACAGGCATTTAATTCTGCTAGAGACAAATGGGGCTAAAGAGGTTGATGACCCTTGACTTCAAGTATTATAAAAACATTGTCAGTCTCTATAACGACAGGGTGCTAGTGCTCATTCAGCCCACTGATATTTGTGTGCACTGTGATGAATCAGATGAACTTAGAGTAACCAGCAAGATACATCAGTGAGATAGAGAGACCACCTCTTTAGGAACCATCTCTTCGTCATTTACTTCATATAGTTTGGGCCAGATCCTACGATCCCACCTCCAAACCCTAAGATTAGGCATGTGATCGAACAAGAATCATTCCTAGGACTCTTGCTGGAAATACTGGCAAAGGGACACAGTCCTTTTGCTGGAATTGCTAGCTGGCAGGAGGATGCAAGTCTGGAGCTGCTGGGGGCCATCAGAGACACAAGGAGCGGCTTCTTGAGAATGAAGCCACAGAAAGGAGGACAGGGCCAAGAGCCTGGGAAAGAGACAGTATCCCAATACCATCCCTGGATCCTGCTTAAAACCAGATTATGACCCCACAGACTTCCCTGTTCCACAAGCCAATCAATTCTTCCCCATGTAAGTAACTTGAGTTGGGCTTCTACCACTTGAACCTAGAGAACCCAACTAATGTAACTAAAGAATATCGTACCCCAAAACATCATTCTGGATTTATAGCCATTAAACATAATGAAAGCTATGTATTAACATGGGGAAATGCTTTGATATGCTATCTAAAAAAGGAAGGATAAAAACTGAATATAGAATCTTGAAAACATTTTTCTAAGTAAAATAAATTAGATACAAAAGAACAAATATTGCATGATTCCACTTGCATGAAATAGCTCGAATAGGCAAATTCAGAGAGACAGAAAGTAGATCAGAGGTTATCAAGGGCTGAGGGAAGGGAGAAACGGGGAGTTATTACACAATGTTACAGAGTTTCTGTCTGGTGTGATGAAAAGGTTTTGGGAATAGATAGTGGTAATGGTTTCACAAAACTGGAAATGCAATTAATGGCACTGAAATGTACACTAAAAATGGTTAAAACGACAAATGGTGTTATCTATATTTTACCACAGTGAAAAAAAATGAATAATGCAATATACCCAACTACTGAATTATAGATTTAAAAATAATTTTTTACTGTTTATTTTATTTTTGACAAAGAAACAGCCAGAGGGTGAGCAGGGGAGTGGCAGAGAGAGAGAGGGAGACACAGAATCTGAAGCAGGCTCCAGGCTCTGAGCTGTCAGCACAGAGCCCGACGCGAGGCTCAAACCCACAAGCCGCGAGATCATGACTTGACCCGGAGTTGAATGCTTAATTGACTGACCCACCCAGGTGCACCTGAATTGTATATTTTAAATGGATGTATTGTACGGTAGGTGAATTGTATCTAAATAAAGTTATTAAAAAACCTTAATGTATACTATGATTACAATTATGTTCAAAAGAGGTATAAAAGACAGGTCTTGTCCGAAGATAGTAAATAACAAGTGTTGGTGAGGATGTGAAGAAAAGGGAACCCTTGTGCACTGTTGGTGGCAACGTAAACTGATGCAGCCACTGAGGAAAATAATAAGGAGGGCACCTGGGTGACTCAGTCATTAAGCATCTGACTTCAGCTCTGGTCATGATCTCATGGTTCATGAGTTCAAGTCCCGTATCAGGTGAGCTAGAGTCCCGCTTCAAGTGAGCACGAGCCCCGCATTAGGTGTAACATAAGCGCTGCTTGGGATAAGCCCCACTTTTCTCTTTGCCCCTAGCTCACCTGCTCCCTCTCTCTCAAAAAAAAAAAACAAAAACAAAACAAAACAAAACAACAACAACACCAAAACCAATGAGGTTCCTCAAAAAGTTAAAAATACAGCTACCCTACAACCCAGCAATTCCACTTCTAGTATTTATCCAAAGAAAATAGAAACACTAACTTGAAGAGATATATACACCTTCATGTTCACTGCAGCATTATATACTGTAGCCAAAACATAGAAACAACCATAAGTGTTCACTGACAGATGAATGGATAAAAAGATGTGGTATATATACATATACCAATACACATACACAATGGAATATCATTCAAAGAAGAATGAAATCTTGCCATTTGCAACAACATGGATGGACCTAGAGGACATTATGCTAAGTGAAGTCAGACTAAGACAAATACCATAGGACTGCTCTTATTATACGTGCAATTAAAAAAATAAACAACAAAACATGATCATAAATACAGAGAACAGATTGGTGGTCGCCAGAGGTTGGGAGTGGGAGAAATGGATGAAGGGGGTCAAAAGGTAAAAAGGAAAAAAGAAAAAGAATTTTCATCATATGTAAGATGAAAATGTTAATAATGAAAGTTCTCATTTATTGAGTATTTACTGTAAGCCAGACAATGTGCTAGATACTTCACAGGAATTATCTCATTTCTCATATGAACCCAAAGAGAGGTGCTAATTCTGTGCCTGTTCAATGGATGAGAAAATCGTGGCACAAAGGTGATTAGCTTACTCATGGACACACAGACAGTGAGTGGTACAGCCAGAGTGACCACATTGTAATAGAACAGGCACTGAACTGAGATCACAGCCTTGGATTCCAGCCTTGATTATTTCACTGATTCTGTGACCCTGAAAGTCACCAAACTTCTCCAAGTTTCAGTGTTGTATTACTGTTTGCTTGTAAATGAGACCACTGGAAAACACGGACTATACTGAAGCTCTTTCTAGCTCTAAGAAAAAAAAGAATGCTAGAAGTAAAAAATAAGAAGAAAGAAAAACCCCATTATCTATGGTTTTGTAAAGGCAGTGGGACCTTGAAGGTTTTTGTTTTTCAAACCTTCAGTAATGTGATCACATTTTTGTTTTCTGTTTTTTAAAATACATCCCTATTTGCCACTATGATTCCTAGTTATTTTCCGTACCACCTGGCAGAGTGGCTGGAACTTAACTATTTTCTGAATAAATTAGTATGTAATAAACACTTCTTTTCTTAATTGGAAAAAAAAAAAAAAAAGAGGGGCACCTGGGTGGTTTAGTCGTTTAAGTGTCTGACTCTGGCTCAGGTTATGATCTCACGATTCGCAGGTTCAAGCCCTGCGTCGGGCTCTGTGCAAACAGTTCAAAGCCTGGAGGCTGCTTCAGATTCTGTGTCTCCCTCTCTTTCTTCCCTACCCAACTCATGCTCTGTCTCTCGCTCTCAAAAATAAACATTAAAAAATTAAAAAGAAGAAAAAAGGAATGATGCTTATTACCACTTATTACTATAAGAAATTCTAATAGTTTGAACATATGTCTCTCTAAAGAACATTGCCAAAGAGACTGCAAAATAGGCACAAGCTGTTACCGTAAGCTTGGAGCTCCTAGGCACCGGATGTCCTCAAGAGTCAGCAAAGCCATCCAGTATGTTGTCTACTTAGATACTAAACATTCTCTATAGAATATCTTCACTATCACAAAAGATCTTTTTTTTTTTTTTTTTTAAGTTTATTTATTTTGAGAGAAACAGACATAATACAAGTGTGGGGAGGGACAGAGAGAGAGAATCCCAAGCAGGCTTCATGCTGCCAGTGCAGAGCCCGGCACATAGGCCCTGAACTCCAAAACCCACAAGATCATGACCTGAGCCTAGCCAAAAGTCAGATGCTTAACTGACTAAGCCATCCAGGCACCCTCCCAACAAAAGAGATTTTAAAACATGAAGTTAAAAGGCAGAAGTCTGAGGGCCACTGTAGTTTTCACAGGTAAATAGTGTCACCTAGAAGAGCAATTACGGTCAGACTCATTCTTAACTCTTAAAAATCAGAACTAAAAATAATGGGGATATGCCTAGGGTATGCAGTACAATTTGGGAAGGCAAAGTCTGACTTCTTACAAAAGATTTTCTATTAGAGTTGCATAAACTACAATGCACTGCTTTCTGAAGTAATGTGTTTCTCATCACTGGAAATGTTCAAACACAAAGTAGATCCAGAAATAATGTGGCAGAGATTACAGCATCGAGGAGACATACGAGGTAGTCACAAAGGTCCTTTCCAACTGAAAGAGTCTATGACTTCTGAAACTGAACTAGCAGGGTGTATATGACTTACCTCTTCTGTCATTCCAGCACGGATTAGAGTGAAAAGATATTTGAGTAATCTGACTTCATCTTCTCTATCCAGATCATCAAGGGGCATTTTCTGTCTAATGGGAGCATCAGGGTCCTATTGAACAAACAAACAAACAAATAAATAAACAAATAACAATAAATTCTTTGTACCCACATACATTTTAAACATCCCCAAGAGATGATAAAACTCTCGAGTTTATATACTGAGATAAGTTTATTTACAATTTAGTTAAGTAACAAAGGGAGTGAAGTATCACACAAGCATTCCAGAGAGCCATAGAACTGTCTGCTGCCCATTCAAAAAAGACTGTTGGCCCACAAAGGTACATACCTCCGTCAGACAAGGCAGAAACACAATGGCAGCCAAACCAGGCAACTCTTAAAAATGCTACAACATGAGCTGTAGCCTGTTGTAGCAACTGTACCTCCAAGTTAATCCTAAACAGAATTAGGTCTAGATGGAGAATGAGCACAGAGGAAACACTGAAGGAAGAGTCAATAATACATTCTATGACTTGAAAGTGCTTCTCACATGAGAGGAGAGCCATAGTGGGATTAAGGCCATATAAAACACACTGATGTCCAATAAAATAATTTTTCAAGAACAGATTTCTAATAAATAAATCTACCTAGAAGTTTATTCCCACCTATTATTTTTCATGGATAAAGAAATGTGCCTTTAAACATTTGGGATAACATATTGTCCTCACTTTTGCAGCAAACATCACAAGTGGTCTTCATGATGAATTTTAAATGAAAAACTATTTTAGTTTTTGAAAACGTTTATTTATTTTGAGAAAGAGAGCACGCGTATGCACGAACAGGGGAGGGGCAAAGAGAGAGGGAGAGAATCCCAAGCAGGCACCTTGCTGTCAGCACAGAGCCTGACGCAGGGCTCAACCCCACGAACTGTGAGATCATGACCTGAGCTAAAACCAAGAGTCAGATGCTTAACCAGCTGAGCGAGCCAGGTGCCCCTAACTGAAAAACTATTTTAATGTGACTCTTATTTTAAATGCTACTCTTATGTATGGTAATACATCAATTCAGAAAATAAAGTACATTTTAGGTGAAATGGCTACTTTCATAAGTATTTTGTGGACCGATACAATCATTCAGTTTTGGAACATGGTCTCTTTCTGGCAAAAAGGAAATCACCACTTTCCACGTTAAAAGTAAATGATTTTTAGTTGTTTGCTACAGGGTGATTTAGCTATGATTTATTTCAAGCTCTTCCAGTAGCTTCCAAACAATTTTCATCAAAACCACTTTTGCTCCCAAAGAATTCTATCAATTTTTCCATCTGTTACTTACTTCTACTTTTCATTATAAACATTTAGTGCACATTTCCTCTTTCTTTATTTCTCTCTTTCTTTATTTCTACAAGAATTAGACTCCTGTTTCTTTATTTCTCTTTATTTCTTTCTCTCTTTATTTCTACAAGAATTAGACTCCTTTCTTTTCAAATCTATTGTTATTCCTATTACTCATATCCTAGAATGGCCTTTCTAACCTCAAGCTTATGCAAAGCTCCCCTCTCCTCCCCCACCACCCACCCCCCCCCCCCACTTTTTATATGTAAGAGGCTTCATGAGTCATCACTTTAAAGTTGAAGAGTCAAACCTTACTGTAAGACCAAAATTAATTTGTTTTTAAAGCTGGCAAATCACTTTCTCTACCTTCTTTTACAATTTACAATTCATAGGCAATAGGTTCAAATGTTCAAATACATTCCATCAAATTCAAAGGCAACCAAGTAGTTAGTGGTAAACGGTATATACCAATCTTTGGGAAACCAAAACAAGGATCCCTATGAAGAAAATTCTCAGCCTTTAAAAAACAAACACACACACACACACAATAAATAAAAAAAAATAAAAATAAAAATTAAAAAAACAAACAAACACAAAACCTTGAAGACAACTTTCATTTCAAAGAAACTTACCAATTCAGTGACAAGGGGACGGACACTTCCTATATAAGAAGGCAGCTGCCGCTGCTTCAGGGTATGCAGAGTATTTTCCCTGCAAGAAAAAATATAACATTTTTAAAAGGAGTAACTTTAATATGTTTATTTAAGGAAATAAAATCAAGTCAAAGTAGAAAAAGAGAGTACAAACTCAGAAAATCAGGCAAAAATGCTAAATATAAAGAGGCATTTTAGGGGCACCTGGGTGGCTCAGTCAGATAAGTGACTGACTACGGCTCAGGTCATGATCTTGAGGTTCGTGGGTTCAAGCCCCATGTCAGGCTCTGTGCTTACAGCTCAGACCCTGGAGCGTGCTTCAGATGCTGTGTCTCCCTCTCTCTCTCTGCCCCTCCCCCACTCATGCTCGCTTGCTCTCTCTCAAAATAAATATTAAAAAAAAAAAATTTTTTTAAGAGGCATTTTAGCTCAGATGACTAATGATGCTAAACATGTTTTCATGTCTTTATTGGCCACTCATCTGTCTGCTTTTGTGAGCTTATCTGTTCAAATCTTTGTCCCCCGCCCTTTTTTCTTTTACTATATTATTATATTTTTATTATTGAGTTGTAGTTCTCTTATCAGCTACAAGTCTTATATTTTTCTTCTAGTCTGTGGCTCGCCCTCTCTCATTTCTTAATGATGTCTTTAATGAGTAGTTTTTCATTTTTATGAAATCGAATCAATCTTTCCCAATTATTGCTTCCTATGATCTTTCTTACTCTTGCCTATCCGCAAGTCACAAAGATATCCTATGTTTTCCTCTAAAAGCTCTGTGGTTTTAGCTTTTATGATCCATCTTGAATTAAATATTGGGTATGGTGTGAGGGAGGTGTTTTTTTGCATGATATCTCGTTTTTCTGCAAGGTTTGTTGAAAAGACATTCATTCCCTCATTGGATTGCTTAGACGCCTTTATTGAACACTAACTGACCATCAAAGTGTGGGTCTGTTTTACAGTTCTATTCTGTTCCACTGACCAGTAAGAAAAGACTAACTCATAAAAAATGTGCGAAGACATTTACCTTAACTTTTTCAATTTTAAATGAAAATTTCTTTCTCCCAGAAAAATCACAACTACTCAAGATTTAATTTTTGACAACCACTGAATAGCACTAATTTCCTAGTTAGCACAGAAAAGATATAATAATTGACTTGCAGATTTTGTACAGGCATAATGTTACTGAATTCAAATGCAATCTGAACAGTTTCTTCGAGTCTTAATATAAACTGTCCCTTTAACTTAGGGATGCTTTTTGGTTTCAAGGTCCTAAAATAATTTAGAAGTATTAAAGGATGTAGTGACCAAAGTTTTTCAAAAAAGCACAAGTAGCTAGAAACATAACAGAAGTATCTTCTTGATAATCAAATTACATTTAAAATAAGGTCCCACAGCCTTACCCTAGCCTGCCTATAAAAGTCCCATATGAGTTGACTCTCTTCAATCTCATTTCCTACCATACTTTTCTTTGCTGTGTTCAGACTGGCCTCCTTGCATAAATAGTTTGTTTTCAGGATCTTTGCAGTTTCTGTTCCTGTCTGGAACAACTTGTCTCCCAAATTTTTGCACATTTTGCCTCCTCTCACTCATTACCTGTTACTTCCTTAGAAGAGGCCTGTCCTGATTACCTCTTCTATTTAAAGTTGTACCCACTGTCATCTTCTATCCATCAACTCTCTTTTTTTCAAAGCTCTAATTGCCCAACAGGCTAAATATTTATTTGTGGTCTAACTCCCTTAAATAATGTCAACACCATAAAGGCAGGGTTTTTGTCTGCTTTGCTGACAGACTGAATTTAAATACTTGTTGAAAGATAAACAAACAAAACCAACACTGAGTGACTTCAAGAATAAGCGTTTAGTAACTTACCAATAAACTGATTTTGCATAAAACTCAATGTTATCAGAAAAATCTCCAATTTCATCTTTGGCAATGCTCTCTAGCCAATCCACCACGAGCTAGGAAAGGAAAAAAAAAAAAAAAAAGACCATTAACTATAAAATCTGTTACTGTTTTACTTGAAATGGTACTTCCATCCTTAATTCAAAATGTTTCTGATTAAAAAATACCAACTAACAATTTTTCCAACCACTATTTTTGCTTTTTTAAGATACATAAATATAGCAAAAGAACGAAATTTTCTATAGGAATAATACAGTTCTTAAAAAGCTATTCCTGGAAATGCTAGGGCTATTTATTTGAAAACTGAAGAACAAGGTTCATAACTCCTTTTAACTGTAAGTAAAAACATCAAAAAGAAAAACAGTTTTTTTAAGTTTTAAATTTAAAAAAGTTTCAGTTGTGTGTCATTTACCTTTTCTCCATGCTTCATAAAAAAATATTTTAAAATTCTAATCTTACCTGACTTTGTCGGACAAGTGGATCTCTCTGAAATAATGTTTCCACCACCACTTTCTCACTGGCATTAAGAGCCTATTAAAAAAATTATTTAAAGAAAGAAAAAAAAAGATGTTCTAAGAATATTATTTTAATAGAAAGGAAAAGGTGAACCTGACATGTATTCAATTACCCATAAACATTTAACCACACAGCAGATCTGTACATTCATGTGTGAAAATTTTTCTTAAGCAAATTTCAAACTGCTAGATCAATCTGCAGCTGTTCTTGATACTTTATACTTTAGCTATTCGTGGAATTTTAAAACTCTACTTCCTCAGAGATGTTTAGGGAAAACAAAACACAGAACAAAATGAAACAAGCAAAAAAAATCATAGTAAAGGGCAGGATGCAATCATGTGACATTATCAGAAAGTGAACATTTAAAAACTTCTAAACTCTTGGGTGGGGGTGGGCTAAATGGGTGATGGCCATTAAGGACAAAACTGTGTGGAGCACTGGGTATTATACATAAGTGACGAATCACTCAATTCTACTCCTGAAAACAATTATTACACCATATGTTAACTGATGAGAATTTAAATAAAAATTTGAAAAAAATAATAGAAACTCTTTCATTCTACATAGCAGAAATTGATAGGTAATAAAATTTCACAATCCAAGGGCTTTCCTTAACAAGACACAAGATAATGAATGATCAAGGAAAACTTCACAGATGTGATCATATAAAAATGGGAATGTCTACTTGACAAAGACCCCTTAAACAAAACTGAACGACAAGTAAAAGGAGGACTATCTTTAACATATACAAGAGGAAACAATAATTGGAAAATGAGCAAAGTGTATGATTACAGAATTCATGTAAGAATATTAAGGTTTAAGAATGAAGAATACTAGGGGTGCCTGGGTGGCTCAGTCGGTGAAGCGTCCGACTTCAGCTCAGGTCTAGATCTCATGGTTCGTGGGTTTGAGCCCCGCGTCGGGCTCTGTGCTGACAGTTCAGAGCCTGGAGCCTGCTTCAGATTCTGTGTCTCCCTCTCTCTCTGACCCTCCCCTGTTAGCACTCGGTCTCTCAAAAATAAATAAACGTTAAAAAAAAACGTTTTTTTAAAAATGAAGAACACTCCACCTTGCTAATAATCGATAATATACACATTAAAGTGACACACCTAATCTCCAATTGGCAACGTCAAATGAGTTAGAGGAAGCATTTTCACCCATTGTCAGTACACTGCATTAGGAAGGCAAGATGACAATCTATCAAATTTTGACCCAATTTCACTTCCAGAAATGTAGGAAATATTGAAATACATAGACAAATACGAAGAAGAATGTTCACTGCCTTACTGATTGCTACAGCAGAAATAGTGGAAACAACCTAAATATGTCTATCAGAATGTCTGAAAAAATTTCAGTTCTGGCATATTATGAAAAAATAAGGTAAACCTACATGAACTGACAGAAAAAACAAATATTGGTGATTAAAAAAGAAACTCTTAGTATGACGTATAAATGAAATCATACTCTATGTTAAAAAAATAAAACAAACCCATGGGGCGCCTGTGTGGCTCAGTCAGATAAGCCTCTGACTCTTGATTTTGAGCCCCAAACTGGAACTCTGTGCTGACAGCATGCTTGAGATACTCTCTGCCCCGTCACACACATACTCTCTCCCTCTCGTGTGCACACACTCTCAAAATAAGTAAACATTAAAACACACACATACACACACACACACAGACACAGACACACACACACACACACAGACACAGACACACACACACACACACACACACAACCATGTGTATATATACATATAAAGATGCACAGAAAAGTGTCTGGTTGTAAATTGTTAGAACAGTAAGGGATAAAAGAGGACTTTTACCTTTTACCCTATAATATAAATCAATATTTGATTACTTTATGAGATTGTATCTTTTACTTGTAAAATTTTTTAAATGAAGAAACTCAAGATGGAGGGTCAGAAATCAAATCCTGTTATTAAAAACCATTTTAAGTTTTAAACATTTATAAAGGAAAAAAATTAATCTTAAACTTACACTAAGTACAAACATATTTTCATCTTCTAATGCAGACTGTATTCTGTCTCTGAGGAAAAATAACAAAATGAAAAAGGCTTAAATTGCATAAATATATGAAATCACCTTTTAAACTATATATATACACAAACCTACATTCTCTCCAGCATAAACAAGTTGAGCTTCCAATAAACTTAATCATTCTTTTGAAACAAAGATACAAGTAGTAAGTACCTTCTGGATCGGATATTGACATCTGAGCAAATCTGATATTTACTAAAAACAGACACTGCAAAAGTCTTTCCTGGCTACCTGCTAAGGCACACACTGAACTTGCTAATATAATTGTTTTCACATGGCAAAAATTATATAATCTAATTTTCTTTCAGGATTTTCTCATCACAGTGAGAAAGCAGAGAATGAGAGGCAAAACCACTGAGCATCTGAGAGACAGAATATTTGGTTAATTTCTTTCAAACTGCCACTTTATATAAAGTCTATTTTTCAGTTCCTTTTCTTTAAGATTTTTTACTGTTAATTTATTTTTGAGAGAGAGAGAGAATGAACAGGGGAGAGGCAGAGAGAGAGGGAGACACAGAATCCAAAGCAGAGTTCTTTTTCTTGTCTATCCTAAGTACTGCAGTATTTTCAGTACTTTCCTGATCTTATTTTTGGGAGCTACCAGCTTTATGATCTAATATTCCCCTCTTCCCTCCTCACTCACTCCTGATAATCATCTAATGATGAGGCATTAGAAACAGTAAGTACCAAAGATAGAACCTATTTCCACACATCCTACTCCAACTTTTAAATTAATTTGCCTATTTGGGGGCCTGGGTGGCTCAGGTCATGATCTCACAGTTCTTAGGACTGAGCCCCATGTCAGGCTCTGTGCTGACAGCGTGGAGCTTGCTTGGGATTTTCATTCTCTCTCTCTCTCTCTCTCTCTCTCTCTCTCTCTCTCTCCCTGTAAAATAAATAAACATTAAAAAGACAAACCATGTTTAAATTAATTAAATTAATTTGCCTATTGGTTACCTTGTGTTTATTTCACTTATGAGGCCTACACAACTTTACCTATACAGAGAAGCCAGCAGCCTCCATGTGACCATCTCCTGTTGAAGAAGCCAGAGCATACTGGCTGTTTTTGAGAACTTCTGAAGTCCAGGTGTTGCTCGGCTCACTATTTTACTCAGTATATTCACCTAACGTAAAGACACACATGTAAAGAGGTTTTCTATCATTCTGAGCCATAACTGCGTATTCTTCAAGTGCACAGCTCTAAAACTAAACATACACACACACACACACATTTAGAGTATGAATTTTTCCTATCTATTGCCTTTTTTAAATTGAATGGAAATATAACATTCCCACTCGAAACGGTCTTAATTTGAAGTAAGGTGTGTTTATGTGAGTATATATGTAAAAGTTTAATATACTCCAAATTTCAGATTAAACAAGAACAGCCATGGATACATTTTTTTCTTCTTTTATAAGCTAAATCTAACCTATTCCTGACAAATCTAACCTATATCTAACCAGAAGATAAACCAAATCTAACCTATTCCTGACAAAATGATAACATGGACTAACAGCATAGCAATGAAAGTTGAAAATAAAGTTATCTTCAATTTATGCCTGGAAAATTTATACCATATATCAAATCAAGAAAAATATTTTAAGATTGGTACTAAAACACTGTCATTGCTAACCACAACTTAACCAAAGTCCCCTCCTTGTTCTAAAACCAGAGTTCTTAACCTTTTTCAGGTTGAGGCATTATGTGAAAATCTAACGAACAGCATGGATGTTCTCCCCAGAAACACACACAAAATTATTTATCAGAAGGTTTAAGAATCCAGGGTAAAGGAAACCTTTCTCAAAAGTTTTGAACAGTACCTCTTAATCTTCTGAAGTGAAATTCAGACACAGAATCGCTCTTATTCAGAACATGAAGAATCATTACCACCACAACACCTTTTCCCTCTCTTTAAAAAGTACTCACAAAATAATGTTACTTTTGTCTTAAGGCCAGTGTTTAATAAAAGTGTTATCAGTACTTCTCATTATTTTCTATTGGAACCCTAACTCTAGTAATTCACTAAGTGACTGTTACTGCTTCAGTTATTTAATGAAGTTACTGCTTTTATAATGGAACAATTCAGAGATTGATTATTGAAACAATATTAAACGATCAAGAAATGTTGGCTATTATATTGTAATCATTCTTGAATGTAATAAAGTCCATTTATTTATTTGCTTATTTTTTTAGTAATCTCTACACCCAACATGAGGCTTGAACTCATGACCCTAAGGATCAAGAGTCACATGCTTTTCCAACTGAGCCAGCCAAATGCTCTTCCTCTTCCTTTTTAAAAAAACAAACTTAATGTTTTAGAGCAGATTTAGGTTTACAGCAACACTGAGTGGAAAGTACAGAGTTCCCATTGCTTTCTGCCTATCAGGATCCAGCACCAGAGTGGAACATTTGTTACAACAATGAACCTACACTGACATGTCATTATCATCCAAAGTCCATAGTTTACATAAGGGTTCATTCTTGGTGTTGTATATTCTACAGGTTTTGACATAAATGACATGTATCCACCACCATTTATCTCATACAGTTTCACTCCCCTAAACATTTACCAGGTTCCACTTTTCATCCTTATATTCCCCCACCCTCTGGGAACCACTGATCTTTTCACTCTCTCCAAAGTTTTGCCTTTTCCAGAATATTGTTTAGTTGGATTCATGTAATATGTAGCCTTTTCGAATTGGTTTCTTTAGCTTACTGATATGCACTTAGGGTTCATCCTTGTCTTTTCATGGCTTGATGGCTCATTTCTTTTTAGCATTCAACAATATTCCATTGTCTAGATACACACAGTTGATTTATCCATTCGCTTACTAAAAGACAACCTGGTTGCTTCTGAATTTAGGAGATGACAAATAAAGCTGCTATAAACATTTATATGTAGGTTTTTGTGTGGGCCTAAGTTTTTAACTCGTTTTGGTAAATACCACAGTATGAATGTTGTGGAATCATATGATAAGACTATGTTCAGGTTTCTAAGAAACTGAGAAAGTGTCTTGCAAAGTGACTCCACCGTTTTGCAATCCCACCAACAACGAATGAGAGTTACTGCTGCTCCACACCCTTGCCAGCGTGTGGTATTGATAGGTGTTGGGGACCTTTGCCATTCTACTAGGCGTATGACATCTCATGATTTTAATTTGCAATTCCACGATGACATATGATGTTGACACCTTTTCACATGCTTTTTTGCCATCTGTAGATTTTCTCTGGTGAGGTGTCTGTTAATGTGTTTTGTCTGTTTTTTTAATTGGATGTTCATTTTCTAATTATTGGGTTTAAAGAGTTCTTTGTATATTCTAGATTCTCCTTTTTTTTTAAGTAGCAGAATCCTTCGGTCTCCCAAAGAAATCTCATATGGACCTTCAATAAGCAAAAAGCAGAGCTGCCCTGGCTAACCTCCCAACCATGCTACCCCTGCCACTACACCCTTAAGACATCTCCCCCCTTAAATACAGTATGGAAATTCACAGGTTGATGCTGTTCAAAAAACTAAGAGTACTGAAGTTTGACCAACAATGGAGTGAAAGTAACTTACCTGACTACTACAGATGTTTTCATATTCTTCTACAAGGTCAAAAACCGTATTTGAAGAGTGCTTCAAGTAAGACTGCAGGAAATCAGAAAACATACTCATGGATGCTAGAACACATTAAAAAGAAAAGGAACAAGAAAGTTAAGTGACATACTCCTAGGTAATTATGTTTCTATGAAAACTTAACAACACAGCTACGTATCTCTTTTTTTTCTGCTGTATTTTCTAAAAAATTACAACAGTGGTGGGGTGCCTGGTGGCTCAGTCAGTTAAAGTGTCTGACTCTTGATCTTGGCTCAGGTCATGATCTCACAGTTCATGAGTTAGAGCCCTACATCAGGCTCTGTGCTGGTGGTGTGGAGTCTGCTTGGAATTCTGTCTCTCCCTCTCTCTCCCCGTCCTTCCCCCCGCCCCAACAAAATAAATTAAACTTAAAAAAAATTGTAACTGTGGTAAGATAAACATAACAAAATTTACCATCTTAACCATTTTTAAGTGTACAGGTTAGTGGCATTAAGTACATTCACAATGCTGTGCTACCATCACCATCATCCATCCACAGAATTCTTTTCATCTTGCAGAACTACAACTCAGGACAGCCAAAGCGATCCTAAGAAGGAACAAAGCTGGAGGTACTATACTTCCTGATTTCAAACTATACTACAAAGCTTGAGTAATTAAAACAGTATGAGAAGCCCCTAGGGTGGCTCAGCTTGTTAAGTGTCCAACCCTTGATTAGGGCTCAGGTCATGATCTCACAGTTCTTGAGATCAAGCAGCACAGAGCCTGCTTAAGATTCTCTCTCTCCCTCCCTCTTCCCCGCCCCCTCCCCCACTCTCATGTGCACATGCTCTCTCTCAAAATAAATAAAGTTAAAAAAAAAAAAAAAAAAAAGCAGTATGAGAAGGCATAAAAACAGACACATAGATCAATGGAACAGAATAGGATCCAGAAACAAATTCCCGCATGTATAGTCAACTAATATTTGACAGGGGAGCCAAGAATACTCACTGGGGAAAGAACAGCCTTTTCAATAAATGGTGCTAGAAAAACTGATGATCACATATGGAAAAATGAAATTGGACCCCCTAGATTACACCACTCATAAAAATTAACTTGTGGGGTACCTGGGTGGCTCAGTCGGTTAAGCATCTGACTTTGGTTCAGGTCATGATCTCATGGTTTGTGGGTTCAAACTCCCGTGTCAGGCTCTGTGCTGACAGCTCAGAGCCTGGAGCCTGCTTTGGATTCTGTGTCTCCCTCTCTCTCTGCCCCTCCCCAACTTGTGCTCCGCTTCTCTCAAAAATAAATAAACACTAAAAAAAATTTTTTAAAGGGGCAACTGAGTGGCTCAGTTGGTTAAGCATCCGACTTTGGCTCAGGTCATGATCTCACAGTTTATGGGTTCAAGCCCCACATCGGGCTCTGTGCTGACATCTCAGAGCCTGGAGTCTGCTTCAAATCCTGTGTATCCCTCTCTCTCTCTGCCCCTCCCCAGCTCATGTACTCTGTCTCTCAAAAATGAATAAATGTTAAAAAAAAATTAACTTGAAATGGAATGGAGACTTAAACTTAAGACCTGAAACCATAAAACTCCTAGAAAAAGATATAGGCAAAGAGCTCCTTGACATTGGTCTTGGTAACAACTTTTTGGATATGACACCAAAAGCACAAGAAACAAAAGCAAAAGTCAAAAAGTCTGACTCAAACTCAAGAACTGTGAGATCATGACCTGAGTTGAAGTCAGATGCTTAACCCACTGAGCCACCCAGGCACCCCACGTTATAGTTCTTTCTACATTCTAGATATTACCCTTTTATCAGACATAGGATTTGCAAATACATTCTCCCATTCTGTGGGCTGCCTTTTCACTCTACTGACTGTATCTTTTGATGCATGAAAATTTTAGATTTTGATGTAGTTCAATGTATTTTTTTCTCTTGTTACCTACAAGTCTTTTAAGAGCACACGGATGTGTTGGCTATTAATCTGTCAACAACTACTACAAAAATATGAGCCAAATTTTAAAATATCTGATTTGTATTTTAAACACATAACAAAGTAGCTGAGAAAGTTGTAACAGATACTAAGATGATATATTCTACTCAGGGAAAACATACACACTCCACTACAGTACTGTATCATATTGAAGGTCTCATCCAGTGTTCATACTAAAAATGAACTTTTTTTCTTTCTATTTTATCTATTTAGTAAAAAGGATATCTAAATCACTCAAAATCTGAGTACTTATTACTGGCAGATACTATAAGGAAGCAGTGGTTACCACAGTGTTAAGAGAAGGGCTGTATAATCAAACTGCTTAGTTTCAAATCCTGGTGCCATCACTTTCTAGCCAGGTGAGCTTATGCAAGCTACCCATTCTGAGCAGCAGTTCCCTTTCCCCTCTGACGGTAATAGCTACTGTAACTCTTCAATGGACCGCTACAGAAGATAATGTTCACCCAGGGGTAAGCACACGGACTCTGGCACGTTAGCTGACGATGATGATAAAATGAAGATCCCATGTGGTAATGAACACATACAGGCACATGAAAAGCAAACTTTTCTTTCCAAAGGGGAATGGTAATAACCAACCTGAAACTAGAAAGGTCTTCATACTATTTGAAAAAAAGACAGCATTAGCATCCAGGTGAAAACATGTCAATATTAGATAAAAACTAAACCTAGAGAAAAAGAGATGCCCTTTCAACAGAAATACGAAAAGAATGAAGATATGAGACTTATCTAATAACCTAACAAGGTATTTGAACTGAAAAATGAAGTGGCAAGATGCCGCTCCGAGAACGAAGGTGAGACTCTCAACCTTCCAGAGCTACTACATTAAATGGCTCAGCCATAACCATAACTAATCAGCTTAATGAAAAATATTTTATAATGACGCTCAGGAATAGGAGATAGTTTCCTGGGTCTCAGTCAAGCCAACAGGCTACACTGTTAAAGAGTTAACGCCATTTTACCAGCTTCGCCAGGATCATCCTCACGTAACATAACGGCACTGAGAGTTACATCCTCTGTTACACTGTGGGACTCTGTACTTGTGAGGAGTCCTGAACGCTGTGATGTGAATGCAGCAGCCCAATTACTGTCATCCAGATTAGTTACCTATAAAAAAAAAAAGGAAGATACGGAAAAGTAATGAGCTATTGCCATTGAGTACAAAAAAAGACATTAATGGCTATTTTGTTAAGGAAATCACAGCTTTTATACTGTTTTCTTCTCTGTACCACTCCGTATCTTTTTTTAAAAGGCAATAAATACTGCATTTTGTAACATTTAAGCTGATATTAACATGTAAAATAAGGCGGTCATACTGCTCTAAGTTCACATCGGTTTTTCACTATTGGGAAAACGTACAGGACAAATGATCCAGTTTTTTCAACATATAAACGCTAACAAAAAGGGTGATGGAAGAACTTACAGATTAAAAGATGAGCCACATCAAGCAAATGCAGTGTGTTTACCTTATTTGAATCCTGATTTAAACAAACCGACTTAAGAAGACATGATACAACTGAGGAAATTTTAAACAAACCAACTTAAAATTTGACACAGCCGAGGAAATGTGAACACTTAGTAAAATATATACAATAATGAAAACATATATATACACAAAATGGATATTTAAGATGATAAACAAATTACTCTGTGTGTACGTATGTGCGTGTGTGGAATGTTAGATGTGTTAATGGCATCGTGTTAAAGAAAGAATTGTCTTATGTCTCAGAGATATGCACAAAAATATTTATGGGTAAAATGGTATGAAATCTGGGAGGTGTAAAGTAACAAAGGGGAAACACTTGTGGGTGTAGATGAAATAGGATCAGCCATATATTAATAACTGGGCAAAGAGCACATGAGGGCTTGTTCTATTCCCGGACGTGTCTGAAGTGTGTGCACACACATTTAAAAAAAAATTTTTTTAATGTTTATTTATTTCTGAGACAGAGAGAGACAGAGCATGAAGGGGGGGAGGGGCAGAGAGAGAGGGAGACACAGAATCCGAAGCAGGCGCCAGGCTCTGAGCTGTCAGCAGAGCCCGACGTGGGGCTCGAACTCACAAACCGTGAGATCATGACCCGAGCCGAAGTCAGTCGCACAACCGACTGAGCCACCCAGGCGCCCCCACATTTTTTTAAATTCACCTTTACTTAAAATCACCTTTATTTAAGATCTTCTGAAAACCAGAGAAAGCTGTCTGAAGGTTTAAAAATTTGTCTTTATTAAAATCCAGGCACAAACAACAATAAAAATGTTTATTTAAACCCAAACATTTTATAATAATGCCCATATTATTAATAATTTACTCTGTCCTAGGCTTTATGAGACTAGAAATCTTACTATTAATCTTGCAGTTCTGAAGCAATAAATAATAAGTCATCTTCTTTTGTTTAACCCCAGATGCAGTCAATTCACTCATGTTTTTAAGCAAAATAAGATAAATGCTGCTAACATAACCAGATTCAAAAGCAGCGTAAAATTATTCAATGACTATATCATTGTTAGACATTAACATTCTAAAAATCCGTAAGACAATAAGAAGTATTTAACAAATCAATTTATCCTTTTAAGGAGAGGTTTAACAAGCTAAACCATTCTTCAGAAAACACCTAATCTAGACAATTTCAAATGTGTGCAAAAATCCCTGTGACTTTTCTGGGGCGCCTGGGTGGCTCAGTCAGTTAAGTGTTTGACTTGATTTCGGCTCAGGTCATGATCTGCGGTTTGTGAGATGGAGCCCATGTCGGGCTCTGCACTCACAAGTGTGGAGCCTGCTTGGGATTCTTTCTCTGCCCCTCCTCTGCTTGCTCTCTCAATGTAAATAAACTTAAAAAAAAAAATCGCTGTGCCCTTTTAATAAGCACAGAGCCAAACACAGAACTGTTTTTATTTTGTTTTTAGCACTAAATTTTCCATCATCCTCTACTACTCCAACAGAACTCTTCTGTTTCCTTCTCTTATTAGATTGAATCCTTTCTTTTTTATAGGGTATTTTGAACACCTAGGTCAAGTCATTCTGTATGTTTATACTACATTTCTTCTATTTTCAATACTGTACCACACAGTGATTTCTAAAGAGTGTCTCATCTACTTTTTCCAACATTTTCTCTTTTCTTTCCTTTAATACATTGTCTCTCTTCCTTATGATACTCTTCATCCATTTCTCTTGGCTTCCTACTCTTCTATGCTTCAAAACAGGGATCATCAGCAACCAATCAAGTATTTCTTCAGAGGAGCAGACTGTCAGATTAACACATTCTACCTGCACCCAAATGTTGCTGGCATTAGTTTCCAACTGTGACAGGAGATGCTTAAGGTTTTCAGTTTTCTGAAAGCCTAACCAAAAAACAGTTTCAATCTACGTAACCTAGTTAACTCTTTTGAGGACTATGACTTCAAACCTCACTAAAGGCTTTTAAGCTCCATATCTTACTTATATGAAAAGGGGGAAATTTTTACCCCATTTTTCCACATACCATAGACAGATTTCCCAAGAACCCTGAAGACTGTGTAAGCCGGGGAGACCTCCCTCCTGTTCCAAGAATGCAGGAAACATCTGGATGCCTCAGTAAGCTTCGGCTGGGTGGAGTAACTACAAACAAGAGGTTAGAAAAAGAATCCAAAGTGCATGAACATTGATCATGAAAACAAAACAATCAAACAACCAATAAATAACTTTGTTTCTAATTATTTAGATTCTAACCAAGTAAATCCTTTAAATATTAACATTTCCATGATATGAAGATTTAACTTATTTTTGTAAATTTGATCTTTTGGTACTAGTGAGCCCAGCAGGAAAATCTTTTACTGCAAACAGAGATGCTTTCATTATAACATAATTAAGTAGTAAAAAAAAGAAAGACACTAATGAGTCCATGGATTATTCATATTCCAATTTTACAAATACTGAAGAGGTAGTTTAGTGTAAAGGGCACAGGCTTTGAAGTAAACAGATCATTGTCTGAATTTTGGTTCCATCACTTACATATATGCTTAGCCATGCTATCCTCATTGAATAACTTCTCCACGTCTCGATTTCAGTTTTGGTAAAATAGAGATAGAATACCTACATCACAGTTATTGTGTATTTATGTATAGTGCCTCACACATGGTAAGGGTTCAACAAATAGTAATGCAATCATTATTATTTGTTCTTAACTATTGATATTGTAACCAAAGATTATCATGTGTACTGTAAGCTTTAACATATAGCTATTACTATTATTAAATATTATATTAGTTATTAAATATTATGTATATTTAACATATACAAATATATATGACAAATACTTGTTATATATATATAAATATATATATTATATATTGTACATAATATTTATATATACAACAAATACTTGTTATATATTTGTACATATTAATATACATTACTATATTCTTAAATGCTTTAAAGGCAAAAATTCTTATGAGGCACCTGGGTGGCTCAGTCATTTGAGCATCACACTTCAGCTCAGGTCATGGTCTCACAGTTCATGAGTCAGAGCCCCGCATCAGGCTTGCTGCTGTCAGCGCAGAGCCCAATTTGGATCCTTTATCTCCCTTTCTTTCTGCCCTTCCCCGGCTCACACTGTCTCTCGAAAATAAATAAAACAGTAAAAAAAAAAAAAAAAAAAAAATCTTACAAGGTGGTCGAAACGAACTGGGAGTTCGAGGGATAACCTGGTTTCTTGGTGTAGTATTAGCAAAAATTTCATCTTGGGATGGCCGAACTATAGGAAGAGTTAAGAAAAGTTTTCCATACAAAAAAGACACCATTAAAGTTAGAATCAACCATATTCTGAATACATAAAATATCTGAATACACTTTTCAACAAGATTTTGATGGCTACCACTTTTTCTATGCAAAGAGTAAATCACTCCCTCTACTGCTTAATTTCTCAGATATCAGTCTTATATTACTACACACTGAACTAAGAGTACTTAGATTTCAAATAAAAAAAGGATACCTCATCTCAGCAGAAGCTAGCTACAACAGGATAGCAAGAACGTCCTTATTTTCAGGGTAACACAAATTTTAACAATTTCCCTATCATTTTATTATAATACTGAATGTCTAATATCTCTCATAAAAAGACAATTCTATAATTCTGATTCCAAGCATGCTGTAATTTGAATAATGATGCTTACAACGTAAAGGATACTTAAAACTCTTTTTTGAGCACTCTGTTTCCGTGCAGTCCGAGTCACTTCTGCCTCTCGGATCACAGGAGATGACATCTCTCCATAGCCGCTCCTAAAACAGTATAATTAAGTTCATGTGAGTGAAATGACAATGTACCATTTGCAAAGAACTCTATCGTGACTGGAGCAAAAGACCCTGGGTCAGTCAAAGCATAGATCATCCCAGTAGCCAAGTCTTTGACCTTTTGGTTAACAGCGCTCTTTGATTCCAAACCCTGCTTATCCCTCAAAGCCCACTTCTCAAATTTTTCCTGCACAGGCATCTTTGAGTTTCTAGCACTCACTATGTTATTCTCACCTATGGAATGATTTCAACACTTGGCATCTATATCATAGCACTGTTTTACATAATTGCTTCATGAAGGCAGGTCTTTCCTTGGTTGAATTGAGGAGTTCCCTGAAATTGCAGGAACCATCTCTTAAAAGAATCTTCCGCAGTTTCCAAAAGTCTTCAAACCATGGGTACTACGAAAAATAAAATCTGTTGTTGGGACTGGTGAGATGGGGAGCTAACTAAAAAAGAATTCTAATAAATTGGAGAAATGACTCTTCAAGTCATTTCTCCACAAAGTACACTAATGGCATCTCCTGTCTCAGTACTGTTGCAGTTGCCCTGATCTCCCGTTGTTCTCAGCTCAAGGTCTAGAAAATAAATCGTGTGAATTAAAAGACCTATATTTTGAGGGGCGCCCGGGTGGCTCAGTCAATTAAGCATCTGACTTCGGCTCAGGTCACGGTCTCATGGTTCGTGAGTTTGAGCCCCGTGTCCAGCTCTGCGCTGACAGCTCAGAGCTAGGAGCCTGCTTCAGATTCTGTGTCTCCCTCTCTCTCTGACCCTCCCCCACTCATGCTCTGTCTCTCTCTCTAACAAAAGAATAAACATTAAAAACAAAAAAAAAGACCTGTATTTTGAGACAAGAATCTCACATGCTTTTTCCTCCACTCAAAATCTTAAGATAGCTCTGAAGCCTATAGAATCAAGTCCAAATTTCCTTTATTTTTACAATCTAACCCCCGACTTACCAGTTCAGTCTTATACTCAACCACAAACATCCCCATACAAACATACATTGCATGTGACCATTCAGCTACACAATGCCTTCCTTTTCATATTCTTGCACCCTGTAGATGTTTCTTCCACAGAAGCCTACATTTGCCCCTCTCATCCACCTGGTGAACACTTACTCACCAAAGAGCCTCCTGGAGTCTGGAGACACATATATCAGGTGGGCAACTTGGTTCTTCTACTTATTAGCTTCCTAACTGTCACTAAGTTCTTAAACTCTTTTAGCCCCAGTGTAATCTATGAAAAGAGGATCAGAGTACCTATCTTCATAGGATTGTAGGAAGACTAAATTAGCTAATACAATATATATGGTAATAACAAAGCATTTAAGGCACTCAATGTTAGCTATTATTCAGGCCAACTAGAGAGTTACCTCCTTTGAGAAGTCTTCCTGATAGATCCCGTGGCAGAGAGACTTTTATCGCATCCTCATTTTCTCTTCCCACAGAAAAGTTAAAACACATCATTTTGCACTGCTCCATTGTCTCCTCCACTACAACTAATTCCCAGAGGCCAAGAACACGAAAAACTCACCTGTATAGCAGGAGGCTAGCATAGTGCCAGGGTCATAGAAAGACTTTAATACTGTAACTACCTGATGCTGGAACTTGTATCAGAAAGTCTGGGCTGAGATCCCAGTTCCGTCACTGTCTGGCTTTGTGATCTCGGTCAGGTCAGTCGGCATGTCGAAAGCCAGACCACCTCCTATTCCGCCCACCCCAGCAATGAAAAACGTTGCCCCCAAACGCAGAACAGATGGCAGAGCTGCCGCGAAAACGCAAGGGACGATCACTGTCCGTATCCATTCCCGACCCAAGCTACCTTTCTTCCATCATCTGCAGAGACTCCCAGCCCGGGGAAGGAGTCCTAGGGTTAGCACCCGGGCCTTCCTCGGCTTCCTGTGGGAGTCGGGCTTCGACTGTTTAGTTCCGCCCTACAAGCAGGAAGGGCAAGTGTCCTAGCTTAACCATTACCACCTCAACTGACCTGTCCATGGCCACAGCCTTCTCCACCGAGAAGCTCGCCAACTCGACTCCAGCTTAACCACCGCGTTTCAGCCTTCCCGCTCTCCGGAAGCAAACCCTTCGACCCGGAAGCATGTCCTAGCTAAGCCGTCTTAGAAAAAAAGGGGAGGGAGGAAGAAACACCTTTCCCCTTGAGCGCACGCGCGACGACTTCCGCCTTCCTGCCGCAGGTCCGGTCTGCGCAGGCGCGAAGGCGGTGCTTCAGTGTGATGGCGTCTGACGGGACCGGGCTGAGCCGGGCAGGGCTGAGGGGGCGGAGCAGGGGGCGGGGCAAGGACGGGGGGGTGGGTTTAGCGGTGTGGCGACGCTGCCGCTTTGCCTGACTGGCATTTGTGGGCGTGGTCCAGGCGCCAGGTTATCCTAGAGGGAAACTTGGCTTGTATTGATAGTCTAGAGAAGTGTGCGGTCATTTCCTGGTATTCTCAGGAGGCCGGGACTGAGAAGGAACCTGGACCCTGAATTCAGACATGCAGGCTCTCCCCTCCACCTCCGGGGTCCCTGCCAGTCTCACTCAACTCAATCTTGTTTGAACTGTAGCGTAAACCCCCTACAGTTCTTGATATTGTTTTCCGTAATGGCTCTTTGTTTTTCTTTAACTTGGTATTTTTCCCTATTAAGGAGAAAAGGATCATTTGCCTTAGAAACCATAAAGAGTGGGGTGCCTGGGTGGCTCAGTCGGTTAAGCATTGAACTTTGGCTCAGGGCATGATCTCCTGTGTTGTAAGTTTGAGCCGGTTTCGGATCCTCTGACTCCCTCTCTCTCTCTGCCCCTCCCCTGCTGGCTCAGCCTCTCCTTCTCTCGCTCTCTCTCTCAACAATAAACATTAAAAGGGGCACCTGGGTGGCTCAGTGGGTTAAGCATCCGACTTCCGCCCAGGTCATGATCCCGCGCTTCAGTGGGTTCAGGCCCCGCGTGGGGCTGTGTGCTGACAGTTCGGAGCCTGGAGCCTGCTTCGGATGCTGTTTCTTCCTCTCTCTCTCAAACCGTCCCCTGCTTGCACTCTGTCTCTCTAGCTCCCCAAAATAAATAAATATTAAAAAAATAAGTACATAAACATTAAAAGAAAAAGCATAAAGAGTGATATGTAAGTGATGTATCACTAAATTCTACTCCTGAAACTAATATTACACTATATGTTAACTAACTGGAATTTAATAACTTGATACAAACAAAGTATAAAGGGTGATAGAATTGCCCTCTATTTCAAAGTGCCTGGATAGGCAAAAAGCAGTATATTCCCGCGCTGAAGGAATCAAAGCTTTGCCTTACCCATTTACATTCTGCTGCACTCCTGGGTAATGTACTGGGAAGGCTTCTTCATACTGGATTCCCATTAAGACTGATGTGGAAGTGTTGGAGTTCAGAGCCCATGGCCAAGAAAGAATTCTTGAGATGTCTTCAGTGCAAAAAGGTGGTTTTACTAAAACCTTGGGAAAGGACCTGTGGGCAGAAAAGGCTGCCCTAGGGTTTTGATGAGTGACTAATTATATACCTTCAAATTATGAGGGGGTTAGGGATAGCGTAAGTCTCTAAGGATTTTTGGAAGCAAGGTTTCCAGGACCTGGAGGGGGCTAGCTATCGTTAGGAAAAGTTCATTTATTACTGTTTAGTCAAAACTCAGTCATGAGACCCTTCAGATGCATATCAGTGGGCCATAAGTTTGGAGGATGATTCCTAACATAACGGGGGGTGGGTAGAAATAAAGGAAGTTTGGAAAGGAATTTTTATATGTTAAAGTAGACTTAAAGGATCTTGAGGTCAGGATAATGTTAAGCTAAGATTGCTTTTTGCCCTCAGCAAAGTGTCATCATCAAGCTCCTAGAGGGAGGTCACTCTGCCTGTTTCAAGGACTTGTCAACGGGCTGTAGACAGTAAGGAAATTTAATTTTTCACTTGCCTCTGTTTCCCACATCATGACCACGTGACATTTGGAGAAAAAAAAAAAAGTGACCTTGGATTCCATCTAGGCACAAACCCTCCACGCGTATTCCCCCTCATGTGTAAAATGGAAATACCACCTTTATCACCGTTGTCGCAAAGATTAATGACAAGATGCCAAATGTACACCTTCACATGGTAGTCATTGAGTCTCCTCTTTCAATTACCTACTTAATGAGTCCCCACCCTGGTGCTCTCTCATTCATCCTGTCTCCTAATTTTCCTGTGCAAAAAGTGCACTTGTTCTCTTATCCAAGGTGCAATCTGGTTCTTGTTCTCTTGTTGAAGGTGAAATCTGGTTCTAATGATTTTGTGGTGCTGGAGCAAAGTTATTCACAGCGTGAGCCAGTGGTTCAGGTTCTTGCCACGCGTCCCCTGGCAACTGAATTCCAATGTGTTCTATTCATATAATGTACTTGAAGTGATTGACCATAAGGCACACAATAAAAAGGAAGAGCAGTCTTGGGTGAAGGGTTAGCCCAATATTCAGTTCATATGCGAAGAGAAAACACTTGTTGAAAAGCGTGGGGGGGGGGGTCACTTTTGACACATTTAATTAGTAGGCATGAACATTTAATTAGTAGGCATGAACATCATACTACCCCCAAAATATTTGAAAATGTATTCGTTTGATTACCTACCTTAAAACTATTTGCAATAAAATCTTTTGTATGGTGCCTGGTGTATATATTCTGGCTTTATGTTTGGATTTCAATGAAAAAAGTTCATTACAGCTAACTTCAGCAAAGGGGAATTTACCAGAAGCCTATCAGGAACTCACAGAATTGTTACGAAGCTGGAAAAAAGGCTTGGGAACAGTTGCACAGGAGCTAGAACCCAGAAAACAACTACCGCCAAAGCACTCAGAGCCAAACTGTCTCTGATCTGGAGCATTCTTTGCTCTCTCTCTTACCCTCAGCAGCTGAGGAAGAAAATCATTACTTGTTTGCCCCCTCCCTAGCTTTCTATTTCGAAAACTTTCAAACCTCCATGAAAGCTGTAAAACAGTACTCTAGGTGTCAATATATTCTCTACCTGCAACAGCCAATTGCTGACATTTCCCCACAATTGCTTGCTCTTTGGGTTTTTTTGCCTGAACTATTTGAAAGTTAGTCGTAGACATCTTGACACTTCACCCCTAAATACGTCAGAATGGCATCTCCTAAATCAAGAACAAGACATTCTCTTAACCAATACAATAAACAGAACATTTGGCATTGGCAGAATACCATAATTAACATAGTCAATTTCCTCAGTTGTCTCAAATGCCTTTTTTTAATGTTTATTTCTTTATTTGGAGGGGGGAGAGGAGAGGGGGAGAGAGAGAGAGACAGAGAGAGAGAGAGAGAGAGAGAGAGAGAATCCCAAGCAGGCTCCACATTGTCAGTGCAGAGCCCCACTCAGGGCTGGAACTCACAAACCGTGAGATCATGACCTGAGCCAAAATCAGGAGCTGGATGCTTAACTGACTAAGCCACCCAGGCGCCCCTCAATAATGCCTTTTATAACAGCTCTCCTCAAATACAGCATCCAACAGAGGATTATGCATTTAGTTGTCTTGTCTCTTCGTTCTACTTTCATTTAGAGTAGTCCTCCAGACTTTCAGACTAGTTTTTGCAGAATATTTCTCAATTTGGATTTGTCCAATTGTTTCCTCATGAAAACATGAGCACTTAAAAAAACAAAACAAAACAAAACACACCAGGCGCCTGCATGACTCAGTTGGTTGAATGTTTGACTTTTGATTTCTGCTCAGGTCACGATCTCACCGTTTGCAGGTTCGAGCCCCGCATTGGGCTCCGTGCTGACAGTGTGGAGGCTGCTTGGGATTCTCTCCCTCTCTCTGCCCCTCTCCCGCTTGCTCTCTCTCTCTCTCTCTCTCAAAACAAACAAATAAATAAATTTATAAAAAAATAAAAACAAACAGTTGGAAGATAGGATACAGGCATACTACATAGGTATTGTTGGGTGTTTCTCACAATCACATCAAGTGGCACATGAGGCCAGTCTGTCTGTTTCAAAATCTGCCTGACCTCTCTCTTCTCTCAAAAGAAAGCATTCTTTCACCTGGCACCTCTTTCTAGCTGTTGTCTTTTTAGTCTTCTCCTTCTCAGCCCAATTTCTTTTTTGGTAAATTGTAAGTACCTGGTTAGTGGTTTTCTTACTATAAATCCAGTAGATGTGATTATTACAGAAAGATACAAAAATAGACACAAGGATATGGAGAAAATGAAACGATTCTTATGATTCCATTAACTATATCTGGCTACAATTACATAAGAGACTCTCATCCAGAATCACCTACCTGGGGGGCCCCTGGGTGGCTCAGTCAGTTGAGCATCTGACTTTTGATTTCAGCTCAGGTCATGATCCCGGGAGCTTGGGATCAAGCCCCACGTTGGGCTCTGCACCAAGCATGGAGTCCGCTTAAGATTCTTTCTCCTCTGCCCCTCTTCCCCGCTCATTCTCTCTCTCTCTCTCTCTCTCTCTCTCTCTCTCTCTGTCAGATAAAATAATAAGAATAAAAAAGAATCACCTGAGTTTGGTTAACCCACAGAACCAAGAAACTTAACATGTTATGTCACTACGTTTTGGGATGGCTTGTTATATAGTCACAGATAACTGGAACAAGTGGGATTATACCGTAACACTGTTTCATGATCTGCTTTTTCACTTAACAGTATGAACATCGTATCATATCCAGTATCATTCATCTATATCATTCTTAACTTAGCCAAACATTTTGAAAAAATAATATTCCTTTTTGTCTCCATTTACATTTACAATGCAACCTAATGCAGTCTGACTTCAGCCCTCACTGCTAAAGGAAAATTGTTCGAAACAAGGTCACCAATGATTTGTCAGTAAAAGTCTATTTTTTCATTTCTCATCGTCTCTTGAGCATTTGACATCAGAGACTACTCTCTTTTCTGTCACTCTCCTGTCCCTATGTGTTACTACTTTCGTAGTGGGCTTCTCCTAGTCCTCTCTGGCTTTCTTGGCTAGTGTCCTCCCTGTCATATATATTTGTCCAAATCCGTAGAATACACAACTTATGTAAACTATGGGTCTTGGGTGATTATGATGTATAAATGTGGGTTCAGAGATTATAACAAATGTACCACTCTGGCGGGAGATACTATAATGAGGGGAGGCTACGCATGTTTGGGAGCAGTGAGCATATGAGAAATCTCTGTGCCTGCCTCTCAATTTTGCTGTGAACCTAAAATTGCTCTTAAAAATGAAATCTTAAGAAGTATCTAAACAAAGATCGCACCAAATGTTGATAGCGGTTGCCTTTGGTGAGACTGGATGATTTTGTTATTGTTGCAAGTTCACCAATTTGCTTTATTTAAAGTGATTTATTTTCATAGCATGGTTTAATTGAAATTCAAAAAAAATTTTTTTAAATAAATTCACTAAGAATTCCAGTGAGTCAGACGTGAATCTGGTGAATTGTTATGGTACATTCTTTTTTATTCTTTTTTATTTTTTTTAATGTTTATTCATTTTTTTGTGAGGCAGAGAGGGACAGAGCGTGAGTGGGGGAGGGGCAGAGAGAGAGGGAGAGACACAGAATCCGAAGCAGGATCCAGGCTCTGAGCTGTCAGCACAGAGCCCAACGCGCGGCTCGAACTTGAGAACTGTGAGATCATGACCAGAGCCGAAGTTGGCTGCTCAACCGACTGAGCCACCCAGACGGCCCTGTTATGGTACATCCTTAAATACTTTTTCCCTGCCCAAAAGATAGTTAGAAGGATTTTGAATACAGTTGTAGGATACACTGCAACTTCTATAAAACTAAAGGAAGTACTTAAATTACTAGCCTCTTGTTCAGATATGAGATTTTTTTTTTTAATTTTAGTATTATGGGAGCAGTTTTCTTCTTTGAGCTCAAAACACTGCAAACATTCGATTATAATTTCCTAAGACTATTCGGAAAATCTGAAGAAGTAGAATTGCAGAAGCTGAAGTAATTTACTTATAGACATGGACTTGAACTAAACTAAACCACCAGCCAAAAGTATAGTAAACAACAATGGATCATGAACTGAATACAAATATCAGTTTTGGGGGTGCCTGGGTGGCTCATCCAGTGAAGCACCTCTTGATTTCAGCCTAGGTCATGTTCTCACAGTTCGTGAGCTCGAGCCCTGCATCAGGCTCTGTGCTGATAGTGTGGGGCCTGTTTTGGATTCTCTCTCCCTCCCTCTCTCTCTCAAAATAAATACATAAAAAAAAAAAAATGCCAGTTTTTGGCTGAGCCATGAACCAATTGCAATGTCTAGGTTTTTTTTTTTTATTTTTTTTAAAGTTTATTTATTTCTGACAGAGAGAGAGAGACAGAGCATGAATGGTGGAGGGGCAGAGAGAGAGGGAGACACAGAATTGGAGGCAGGCTCCAGACTCTGAGCTGTCAGCACAGAGCTGGATGCGGGGCTTGAACTCACAGACCGCGAGATCGTGACCTGAGCTGAAGTCAGACGCTCAACCGACTGAGCCGCCCAGGTGCCCCTGCAATATCTAGGTTTTAAAACATGGCTTGACTCAGGAAACACTATTGCCTGGAAGTTAAGAGCACAGTGTTGGAAATCAGACTTCCCAGGTTTGAATCTCAGTTTGGCAGTTTATTGGCCCTTAACTGTTCTAAACCTCCTCTCTGTAAATGAGACTCTTCTCTTTAGGGTAGTTGCAAGGACTAACTACACAAATAGCAATAGAGCAAACTGGTCAAAGGCTCAGACTTGAGAGCTTGATCGTCTGAGGTCACATCCAGCTCCACCACTAAATAGTGAGGTGACCTTGAGTGCCGGTGCATGCCTCAGTTTCTTCTTCTGGGTGTAATAACAGTACGAGATCATCAGGTTGTTATAAAGATTTACTGAGTTAATATATGTAAAGCCTTAGAACAGTACCGGGAATTATGATAAGTATGGCATATTTATATATATTCAAAACGATCTTATTCTTACTCTGATAATAATTATCAGTTCATTTGGCAACATCAAACTCAAGACACAGGGATAGAGGCATGAGTAACATAGATTGAACTGAACCAATCCCAATCCTTTTTTTTTCTGTGATGCTGTAATGACAGCAGAAGCAATTTCCCCTGTCTATATGAAGAGCTCAAAAGAATGAATACTTTATATTGAAAAATATAAATATGACTGTAAAGTCTCCTTTTGTTCTCCATATAAAGGAGTTCAGTGGATCTAACCCTGAAGAATCCTTTACTCATCCACTCACAATTTTGTATTAAATGTCTACTATGCACTGGGCACTGTGCTTGCACCTCGAAGATACAGATTGGGGGAAAAAGACCATTTACTCATTAAAAAAAAAATCATGTAAACTTACCTATTCGAACATACTTATTTAATCATAACATGGACAACATAAATATATACTTTTTTTTTTAAGTTTATTATTTATTTCGAGAGAGAGAGAGAGAGCACGAGCAGAGGAGGGACAGAGAGAGAGAGAGAGAGAGAGAGAGAGAGAGAATCCCAAGCAGGCCCTGCACTGTCAGTGCAAAGCCCAACACGGGGCTTGAACTCATGAACCGTGAGATCATGACCTGAGCCGAAACGAAGAGTTGGATGCTTAACCGACTGAGCCACCCAGGTGCCCCACAACATAAGTCTTTTAAATCACTATCGTAGCTACCAGATAAAATTTGGTTATTATTTTCTTAAAATGCTCTTGCTTAAAACCTATTTTGAGGTTAAACTATTCCATCTTGCAAATTGATATTAGTACTTGGTTGGCAATGTTTTATTCTTTTTTCCTCCTCATATTGACCAGCTCTTTTACTTATTTATTTAAAAAGTGTGGTAACATGCATAATATAAAATTTACTACTTTAGCCATTTTTAAGTGTGCAGTTCAGTGGAGTTAAGTATATTCAAAGTGTTGTGCAAAGTTATGTATAGTCTTAAATATATATATAAAAATATATAATATATATCATTATAAGTATATACATATAAATGAACCCCAAATAATTTTTATTTAATTCGTCTCCCTGCTCAAAACATATCAGATCTTGGTAATTAAGATGAAATTCTGACAAACATTTTATACATAAGGAGCAGTGATATTGTAAAGTAATTCAGGGCACCTGGGTGGCTCAGTTGGTTAAACGTTAGACTCTTGATCTCAGCTCAGGTCTTGATCTCAGGGTGTTGAGTTAAAGCCCTGCGCTGGGCTCTCCGCTGGGCATGAAGCCTACTTAAAAAAAAAAAAAAAAAAAAAAAAAAAAAGTAGTTAAACATCAATAATATGAAGCAAAACAGAGCTCTGAATGCATTACAGGGGAACCTGCAACGTTCAAGTTTGGTTCAGATCAGGCAGCAAAAAAGACAGGATAAAATGTTAAATTTCAAGAAAAAGAAGTTCATGAGTCAGGGAGGAAAAATGTACTTAAGTGTGAAGCGTAAACTGTGTATGCCCTCCAAGATTCAGATGTGTTATTTGACTTCACGTTTAGAAGACAAAGTAGCAGAAAGACTAAAGGCTCGAGCGGACACTGATAGGATTCCAGCCAAGGATGTGGTTGTGGTGATAATACCGGGAAGCTATTGACTGAGTACATTATGTCTTTTCAGATAGGACTCTTTTTTTTTTTTTGAGGGAGGGAGGTGATGCTATTTGGTTTGAAGCAAAATGCTTTACGCTGAGGTCAAGGAGGGTCAAAAGTTTCAATGCAGAGTCAGGTTGACACTGGTCTTTCTTTCCAGTAAGGCAGGGTGGTGGGTAGGATTTTGGTCAGTTCACATTTAATGAGTTATTTCACCTCTCTACAATCCAGTTTTCTCTTCTGTAAACTTGAGAAGATAAGAGTATTCTATTTCACAGTTTGTACCGGCAATTAAATAATATCTGTACCGCAATTTGAGAGGTGGTGCAGAACACAAAAACTCCTTGGGTTGAATCCTAGCCCCCCTACTTAGTTGGTGGAGCCTTGGACAAATTATGTCTATGCTTCTGTATAACAAATAAATTTATTTCACAAGTTTATGGTGTGAATTAAATGAGTTTGAATGCATAAATCACTTAGAACAATACTAGTATATAATAATCACTCAAGAAACATTGGCTGATATTATCATGCACCACATGTAGCAAATATTCAATATAAGTGTTTGCTCTTTTGTTCAGCACCAAGAAGGCAGGGACCATATCTGTTTTTTTCACCTTTACCGTTTGTCATTTAGTAAAAGCTCACATTTTTCTTGAATGAGTGGGTCATTTCCAATCAATACAATTGCATTCAATTCCTCAGCAAGTATTCTAGTAAGAGCATCCACATTTGTATAATCAGGTTAAGTTTATTTTCGCTTATATTCTGTCATATGTAGATACTTCACAGTACCCTCTACCACCTCAAAAGATTTCTTTATCATCTTCATCTTGAGAAGCTTAAAAACAGGAAGAACCCGTGAATAATTTATGTTACAGCTTCTCTTTCTTCTTTCGAATTATGTTGAATCTGAAGAGGAAAATAGAATGATGAAATGTAAAACTTTGTAATTTGGAGTGACCCGTTTACTGCTGAATTGTGATTTAAACATCGATGTCTGGCAGATTTTTAACATAAAATCGTAAATACATTATTGCTTCTTAGAATTCTAACAGTAAGAATTAGCTCAATGTAGGTTTCACTGTGGCTTGTGTTTCTAGTGTCTTAAGCATAAAGTAGTCAGTGACATTTTCAAGGTAGTGGTGAATTTGCTGACAAAAAGTTTGCCAGACAAATAAATCAATTGCAATGACTCCTCTTTACAGACATCTCAGGCTTCATCAATAGCGGAAATGATCTTGGAAGCAATTGAAAAGCTAAAATCGTTATTCTCTGTTGATACAGGGCATTCTCCAGCTAGACCACAATGCAGCTTATGCTGTTTCACATACTTCTCTACTTGGCATAGGAATTCTGTAAATCAAACACATTTGCGTTTCTGAAGAATGATTTATTAAGGCCCTGGAGAGAGCATTGCTTTGTTCTGTTTTCTCTAAATAGTACGCTTTATACGGTGTTTAGATTTTATTATGAGAAGAAGATAACTGGCATGAACCTTACCCCATAAATTCAACTAAGAAAAGTCACATTACAATTTTTTTCTTATATAGTGTTCTAAAAAAAATTTTTTTTTAATGTTTATATTTGAGAGAGAGAGTGTGCGAGTGCGCAAGTCGGGAGAGGGGCAGGAAGAGGCAGAATCTGAACCAGGCTCCAGGCTCTGACCTGCCAGCACAGAGCTTGACCCTTTGCTTGAGCTCACGAACTGCAAGATCATGACCTGAGCCAAAACTGGACACTTAACCGAATCAGCCACCCAGGCGTTATGGTGTTAGTTCTGACTGAGTCCTCATCCTGCCTGGTTTGGTGGGGTGAAGGCGAGAAATTTAATCTCACAGATCACAGTGTTCTCTCCTCTCTTCTGGGGTTTGCACAAGAATCCAGTGAGTGTCTTCTGTGGTGCTAAAGGCATTTAGCCTTCAGTTCACTTTACCTAATGCAGGTCATTGTCCAGCCTGAGTGTGTTGGCTGAATATGGGAGGAATGTGCTTCCTACCTACAGAGTGAGATGGAAGAAGGCAGGGAGGGGGAAAGAATGTAGAGGAAACAAACACACACTATTATCTGACTAAATGATAGCCTTTAAGAAACAATATAACGAATAGTTAAAATTTGAATAGGTAGTTTACCATATATGGACCATTATCTTTATCTGTAGGTAAATATCTTCTAATTGAGAGGATCTTTGAAAATGTATCCTTAAGAGAATGCATCATGCATCCATAATGCTATGAGTCTATTCCTTTTTTTTTTTAAACATTTATTTATTATTGAGAGACAGAGAGAGACACAGCATGAGCATGGGAGGGACAGAGAAAGGGGGAGACAGAGAATCTGAAGCAGGCTCCAGGCTCCGAGCTGTCAGCACAGAGCCTGACGCGGGGCTTGAAGTCACAAACCACGAGATCATGACCTGAGCTGAAGTTGGACGCGTAACTGACTGAGCCACCCAGGCACCCCGAGTCTATTCTTTAATGACAAAATTTTAAAGGTGTTATTTTAAAGATTGAAAATATAGCATATTTTGGGGCACCTGGGTGGCTCAGTCGGTTGAGCATCTGACTTGGGCTCAGATCATGATCTCAAGGTTTGTGAATTCAAGCCCTGCATCAGGCTCCTGATGACAAGCCACTTTGTTATCCTCTTACACACAACCACCGCCCCCCCCCCCCCCCCCCCCCGCCCCGTCCCCGCTCTCGGCACCTCCCCTGCTCAAAAAAAAAAAAAAAAAAAAAAAGAAAGAAAAGAAAATATAGCATATTTGGTTCATAAGTCAAGAGCAGGAATTGACTTTTAAAATACTTTGAGAGTATTTTGAGCTACAAAAATATTGACATATAAGAGCAAACTATGCAGGTTCTATAAATAGAAGTGCATTTAAAAGCATAAAATATAGACTATAAGTATTGGCAGTAGGCTGTAATGCAAAAAAACCTGTGCCTGTCTTGAACATTGACCTTGAAACTTATTTGGAAGCTTTGGTCTGTGTTGTAAAAGGGCATTAGGTAAAGCTGTACTTCAAAATCCATCCTTGCGTCCTATTTGCAATTTTTAAATGATGGAGTTTAATCTTTAGGAAACTGCTTGCCATCCTAGGGGAGTACCGCTTCTTTGTCCTTCACAAAATCAATGGAAGCTCTCTAGCTTTGTAAAAAGGTTGAATTTTGGGTAATAAAAGAAAGCTAAACTTCTTTGACTTTTTGAATGATGCTTTTTGTTTTTTCTGATTTAAGTATGAAGTTATGATGATGACTTCATTTAAAAAATTTTAACTTTACTTAATGATAGCATAACAATATTAGGAGACAACAAATAATTCAAAAGCATCCATATTACTACTGCTTAGTACAGTAATTTTTATTATTGCACATTATTTATCACGTTAGCATTCACATTTTACATATAATGACATTCATATAGCTTTTAAAATGTATATTCCAGAAACTGTTATTTACCTGCTACTGACAATGAGGATTCTCTGTATCTTCATGTTCCTGTTTTTCTTTTTCCCCACTGATGTATTTTTGCTTTTCTTCTTGCACCTACTCAGATCCCCCTAACTTCCTCACTCCTTCCCTTCTCTGTAGCCATGTTAACAACCTGGTATGTATCTTTCAGTACCTCGCTTTGTTCACTTTCAATACTTCATAGAAATCCCTCTAAGTCAACCATGAAACATCAAACTCATTCTTAAATGCTGCATAACGTTCTATGTGAGGCATGAATCATAATCTTTTCAATTATTCTTTATTGATGGTCATTCACCCTGTTGCAGTTTTTTCTTCAGTAGTGTGTGGCAGTAAATAGTCTTGTGTATGTATCCTTTCATGTCTTTGGTGTAGCCACCAGGAATAGGATAGCTGGGTCAAATATGCCTATTTTAACTTTCAACAGATATTAGCAGATCGCAAATTAAGATTTTGCTTTACCCCAAGGCTATGCAATGCACATTGCCATCAGCATTACACGACTCCTTTCTTGTTCTCTAACCTCCTTTTTGGAATTAGAGTGTTATCTCTGTGAATTTTGCCCATGCGTTGGGTTCTTGGTACTTTGCTTTGCATGTCTCTGGCTACTAGTTAGAGCATCTTTTTATGTTTATGAGCCATTTGGATTTGCTCTTCTCTGAACCGCCTAGTAATATTTCAACCATTTTTCCTTTGGATTGTTTCTTAATTTCTAAGAACTCTTCGTATTTTATAGATATGAACCCTGTGTATTTTATACTTTCCCAAATCTACTTTATAATATATTTTGCCAAATTATATATCCACATCTACATATCTATATATAAATATATATTCTTTAATTTTATTATAATTTAAATACATAAAATGTTTTAATTTTAAAATAGCTTCTGAGTTTCTTGAATTGGCTAAGGTCTTCTTTATCTCCAGACTACACTTCTAGTCTCTTAGGTTTTCTTCTAAGATTTTTGTTTTACTTTGTAGCTTGAAAATTTTAGATATATTTGGAATTTGCTTTAAAAATTTTTTTTATTGTTTATTATTTTTGAGACAGAGAGAGAGAGAGAGAGAGAGAGAGAGAGAGAGAGAGAGACTGAGAGCAAGCAGGGAAGGGGCAGAGAGAGAGGGCAACACAGAATCAGAAGCAGGCTCCAGACTCTGAGCGCTCAGGACGGAGCCTGATGTGGGGCTCGAACTCACAGACTGCAAGATCATGACCTGAGCTATAGTTGGCCGCCCAACCAACTAAGCCATCCTCGCGCCCCTGGAATTTGCTTTATATAGAAGTTGAACTTTTATTTTCTTCAGATGGATAGCTACTTGTGTCAGCATCATTAAGTAACATTCTTTCTTACTGAAATATATATTTTTTTCATATATTAATTTCTGTTATATACTGGAATCTACTTCTGGATTCAATTCTATGCTGATTAGCATCATTGCTTCTTTCACTTGAACTTTAAGATCATTTAAATTTCGACTTCAAAACTTCACTCAGTTGAAATTCAAATTGGAATTGTATTACATTAAAATATTAATTTGGGGGAGTTGATATTTTGTGATATTGTCTTTCCATTCAAGAATATAGTATTTGTCTAAATCTTGATTTATGTGCTTTAGTAAGACTTATAATACCTCTTCCTTGTCAGCCTTATTTCTTGAGGCATTTATAGTTTTTATCATAAATGTTTACCCCCATCTCAACTTTCAAGTGCTTATTGTGAATATAAAATAAAGCTATTAATTTTTGGCTTACTTATCTTGTATCTAGCCACTTTCCTAAGTTCCTGAAGAATTCCAGTAGATTTTTTTCCAGCTTTTGAGGTATTCTCTTCCTATTATTTTTAAAGTAATCTCTACACCCAACATGGGGCTCAAACTCACAACCCTGAGATCCAAGAGTCGCATGCTCCACCAACTGAGCCAGCCAGGAGTCCTGAGGTATTCACTTATAATATCAGCAAAAATAATTTCATTTTCCAGTGTATATAATAAATATATATTTCTATTGATTTAATGCCTTTGTTAACGGTATTAGAGGACACTAATAACCCCTATTTCAACAGCATTGTGTTGAGGATTAAATAAGATAAACACACGTAAATTGCTTAGAGCAGTGGGTGGAATATGGTAGGGGGCCCAAGAAATGATTAATATTATTATTACTTCTCACCCATTAGAGCTTGAGAGTTCTTCCATCTGAAAAGGTCTCTTTCATGTAAACATCATACCAAAACAAAACAAAACAAAACAAACCCAAGAATTAAACTATTATTTGCTAGTTTTTCTTATTTCATCATTCCCCATTTTGATTGGTTTTGGGGAACCTGGGTCACAGCTTTCTTAAACTTTTATTTCTGATTCTCTCACCTTCTGATTCTCTCACAGAATAGCAGGAAAGGAAAGCAGAGAAATAGCTTGTGTATGAATGATTCATTCCATGGACTGTAATTACATAACAACAGATTAATAATTATAATAATTATGATTCTACAGATTATTTTTCTTTGAAGAGGAGTTACAGTCAAATGAGGCTTAAGGCTTGGTGACTATATTTTGGTTTAACTCATGTGGTGTTTCAGAGTTTATTTTGCGCAGGTCTGTCACAAAATCTTTTGCTTCCTAGAATTTACCTTTCTTCTTCAAAGTGAGATAAAACAGGTAAGTCAACTGTAACCAATGCTACTGCCTCTTTGAGGGAGTTTTAGGAGTAACTAAGAAAAAAGCTCTTTCTTATGATGTAATAGCTTTGGAGAGATGCAGCTCTTTCCTGACAGCGGTGGAAGAAGTGGCATTGGAAATTGTCTTCACTTTCCAGGGCTGACACAGTTTGGCACTTTACATCTACTCTGGATGACATCTCGAGATTCGTCCTCTTTACCCACCCTGAACGAGCCTTGGCAGAGGGCCTCGTGCAACAAAATCATTAACTCTACATCTGGCATTAGCCACATCCCGAGAAGGGGAGAATGCCTTGACTGTAAGAATATCCTGTATCGGTTCAGGGTAGAAAGAGGACAGCAGGTGCCATCCTCTAGGACAGCATTGGTGGAATGAAATCAGTGTCATGGCAGTGGCTAACAATACTCTTTGTTCCTGAAAAATTAAGGGCTAGCTGTTAGGTTTGCTAACTAGTTAATTACTAGCTGGTCTAGCTTCTGCAAGGAGCTCAAAATGTATTTCAGGAACTGATACCGTCTTTTAGTCTAATCCAATAGACTCTATTAAATAGTTTCCAGTTAAAATCTTGTATGATGCTTTACTGAAGTCAGAAAATTCAAAGAAACAAATGAGTGAAATGAGAACTTTTTCCAGAATAGTACCAGGAGACAATGACTAACTCAATTTCTGGAACTGTAAGTTTGTTTCTTAAACATGTAAAGCACACAAATGGTTACTGTCTCCTTATAACATTACTTACGGTAATTAATGGATAAAACTTCTCCGGAGAAGGCCCAAATCCAGTTCTGAGAAGTGATTACGCAGACAGAAACCTCCCCCTTAATGCAGGATGTACTAACAAATACAAAAAAACCCTATTGGATTGAATTAGTCCCTAATTTGCTTGTCATTTGGCTCTTGTGCCTGTCCATCACTCCAATTACTGAAACAAAAAACAAACAAAAAAGCAGTAAGGAAAACATTCAATTAAGTGCAGCAGTGGAGTAAAATCTTCTAAATCATGATGGTTTCAGAAGCGCTCACTTTCTTCTAATACGAATCATGTATGTCCGGATTAAGGGTGGAGGGGAGGGGGAAAGAAAACCTTGAGTCTGAAGATGAAAAGTAAGAAAATAAAGTTTGTTATTTATATCACTCCTAAATCTAAGCCAGTGGAAGGGGGAGATTATTGTCAGCACTGAAAAAATAGAATATATATAGTGAAGACAAGACGTATGCTAACACAAGTGGAAGGTAATTCAGCGGGATAAATTAGCAGAATTACATGAGTATTTTATATGAGTACTATGTTGGTTCTGAAATTGTGGCACTAGCCTGGAATGGACCCCTTATCGACTCCTGGAAGGCTCATCTGATTCTAGGTTTCCCTCCAAAGAATCTCTACAGAGTAGCTTAGACGTGGGGCTTTCCGAGATTGGATTTCTCCAGGGAGATCTCTAGGTCTGTGGATTCAGTTCAGCATGTTTTGGGTTATCATGCTGGTCTTTGTTACTGTAAAATTAGTAGGCTGACAATGGCTCCCAGATAATGTCCTAATCCCTAGCTTGTGGTATTACCTTTATTTGAGAAACAGGCAAAAATAAATAAACATAAAAAAAAGAGCCTTTGCAGATGTAATTAAGAATTCTGAGAGATTTTCTTGGATTACCCCAGGTGGGTCCTAAATGCCATCACAGAAGTCCTTAAAAGACAGGAGACACACATAGAGAAGATATGAAAATCGAAGCAGAATCTGGCATGTTTGTGTCTTCATGTCAAAGAATGCGAGCAGTAAGGAATGGGTTCTCTCCTAGAGCTGCTAGGGAGCAAGGCCTTGCTTACACTTTTGATTTTGGCCTTTTGTCCTCCAGAACTGTGAGAAAAAGTTTGTGTTCCTCTAAGCCACGAAATGTGTGGTAATCTGTTACAGTAGCCCTAGGAACTAATACATACTGCTTAACTAGGACATGAATGTCTTTCTAGAAAGCTATATAAATAGAGCAAGAACAGATGAGAGTCCAGTTAATAACAATTTATCTCCCTAACACATTTCTGTGGGTAAAATACCAAAGTGCCTTATAAGAAAAATGAGAGGGGCAAAAATGTTTATTGGAAAGGTATGTGGAGAAATACTTCAATGGCATATATTTGAAAGACGCCTCATGGCTTCGGTTTAGCAGAATTTGAAAAAAGCCTTGTCAACGTTGGCTCTGAAATGCTTTATAGCCGCTACACGGACATCCATAGACCTGATACTAATTAAAGGCTGGAATTTCCAAAATCATCCTATTGTCTCCAATTAGTAGCCAATTCCCCACCAAGAAGTATATAAAGGGACAGGCATAAATTATATGTGTCTAGATTCTTTTGACATAAATTATGATGTGTCTAGAGAATAAAATTACTGCTGGCCTACGGATCAAGTAGAGAACGTTATCTTGTTCCTTGCCCTCGAAGGCGCTGTATTCTCAGGCTGTGGAAGGCTATTTGCTGCCTTCTCTCTGTAACAGCAATCCTTCGTACTCCAACCTTCTCCACTCCGGCCCACTTAGGCTGGGCTTTCCTATTTCACTTTCTCCATGCTTAATCCTTATGGAAATAATTTAATTCACTCACAGTTTCAGTTGCCTTCTGTATGTCAATGACCCCAAGGCCCAACTGTTACCATCTGCCTCTCCTCAGAATATACTCAGCACAATATTTCCCTTAACATCAACATCTTACCAAAAAGTTCTTTCACTCATGCACTAAAAATAATTCCTTACAGGCTTCTTTCCATGTTACTGTCATTGGTGCTCAGTCTCTCTGGTCTTGTTGATAGATCAGGTTGTTTCACTCTTTCCTTCAGTTTCTATACCTAAGCCATTAACCAGTTCTCTAGTTATTCCTTTAAAAATTCTCTTCGACTTCCCTGGTCACCACGGCTCCAATCATTTCATGCTTACAGACCCCAGCAGCCCACAAGCTGTCTGGGTTAACTCAGGCTCTACCATCACTCCTCCTGGGACTATCCTTCATGGCTCTCAAATCTGTTGTTGCTTTAATCATATGATTCTCATTTAGAACAACAGGGTATTTCCCTGCTAACTACCCACTGTATATATTATTTATTTGATTGTACTCCGTTCCCAACATGGAAAGGTACTTTTTTTTCCTGCCAGCTATGCAGTTCTCCAATCAGTCCTTAATTTGCTCAGAGAATCTAACTAAAACTGACCTGAGCAAAACAGAAATATAAATCAAATAGTTTACATATTTTATTAAAAAATTTTTTTTCTTATTTATTTTTGAGAGAGCGCGTGCGCGGGAGAGAGCGAATGCAAGCAGGGGAGGGGCAGAGAGAGAGAGAGGGAGACACAGAGTCTGAGGCAGGCTCCACGCTCTGAGCTGTCAGCACAGAGCCTGACGTGGGGCTCTAACCCACAAACTTTGAGATCACGACCTGAGCCGAAGCCGGATGCTTAACCGACTGAGCCACCCATTCACCCCTCAAATAGTCCATATATTTTAAAGCAAAATGCAATTTTTAATCATTAGTATCAGTAGAGATAATAAGCACAAACTGTCTGTGGTTAGATATGAATTATTACATTTTCACTTGATACTTGTTGACTGATCTTTCCCACCATCGATGCATTAAACACCTTGCCAGTAGGGTCTGGGCTTATTATATCATTTATTCTTTGCTACTCCTCTATGCCCGAGCATGGTACATTACACATTCAAAACTTTGACAGTAATAGTTTCCTGTTCTGAACTTAGTGCTCACAGGGGATATAGACTACTATACTATCTATAGTACAGTATCTGTAGTACAGACTACAACAGAAATTTGAATGGGTATTAATGGCAAATGACAAAAACATTAGACTTTGATCTCTGCCTACTTAAAAACTGCTATAACCTTTTGACTTAAGTGAAAGTATTATTCACATAAAAATCCTGCAAGATATGTGTTTCGTTTTCAGAAAAAAACCTGGATTTTGACCCGTGTTGAACCTGGGTAATTATTTATGTCATCGTATAAGGAAAATCAGGTTACACTAGGTTCCTAATAGTAAAAATTCTTTCCATGCCCTTTCAGACAAATCAGAGAAATTATTAACTGCCTATAAATGATATTTATACATATTAAAAATAGTATTTTCCTGAAAACATTAAATTGTCCCAAATGGAAAGCTCTGAGAAAGTTTAAAAGACAATAACCAAATGAGCTTTGCTCATTCGCCACTTGTCTTTCCCCCCCCCAATAGAATGTATGCTCCATGTGGGTGAAACGACCCTGCCATATCCCTCACACGGCCAACAATGCCTGGAACACGGCAGACATGGAATACTGAATACATCTGCTGATTCTTTGATACAAAAACCAGGTAGATGTCTCTAATTTTGGATAAAATCTTTAAATTCTTAGTTCAGTAATCTATAGGCTACAAACAAGGATGTTTTAAGAAAGCAAGTTAAAATTATGTGCAACACGTGCAATACTTTTCATCTGCATTTAGAAAACAGACCTCTTTAGCAGTATTTTACTTTCAAAGAGAAACTAATGTCAAGCCCACAAACTTAGCTGCTCCATTAACAGGCTTACTAGCTAATTTTGAGAAATACCATCAATACCCCAACAAAGACTCATGCATTTTTCTCTGAATTGTCAGTTATGAGAAACTAGGTTTCATTCTACTCTGAATCTATTACACTTCTCTTAGTGCATTCATAAAAGACCAGATGTATTGATGCAATGGAGCAAATTACAGAATAAAGCAAAAACTTGAGTCCTATAAATCACAATTGTTAAGACTCACTGATAGTTTAGGAGAAGCCTGAAAACACTAAGATTTCTAAGCTAAAGTCATAGGAGTATTAATCATAAAATACTGTAACTCCTCACTACATTTCCAAGACTTAAAAGGGAGGGGACAAAATAACAGCTGGAGATTAAATTCAGTGAAGGCACAGAATGAGGAAAACTAAAAGAAAAGATGTTGCAGGGATAAGTTTTGATTCTAAGTTTGTTGCCCCACATCTAAAGATGAAAGGATTTAAAAAAGAAAGCAAAATTTACTTTCATAACTGGGTATTTTAAAACTTTCTACTCCTAGTATCCACATGTGAAGATTATATATTAAATAAATAAAAAAACAACAACATGAAAGTCAAAGCAGCGTTTTTTACACCTTTGTAGAAAAAATTAGGTGAAATGTCACTCTGGTTTTCTCCTAAAATTGAAGTTTCTCCAGGTATTGCTGGGGACATGAAGAAGTACTCATGATTTTTCCCGATTGAATTATATTTTAGTATTTTTCCATTTAAGCACCAGAAAAGTCCATCGATAGGATTCGAATTCCTAAGCTGCAGTTACTAATTTGGTTTTTTTAAACATTTTTTTTTTTTTTTTTAGTGTTTATTCATTTCTGAGAGACAGAGACAAAGCATGAGTTGGGAAGGGGCCAGAGAGAGAGGGAGACAGAATCGGAAGCAGGTTCCAAGCTCTGGGCTCGAACTCACGAACTGTGAGATCATGACCTGAGCTGAAGTCAGATACTTGACTGCCTGAGCCACCCAGGTGTCCCTGTTGTTACCATTTTGTATGGGAGACAATGATGCTTTTTGCCAAACCACAGTCCTATTTCCAGTAGCAAAATACAAAATAAAAAGCAAAACAAAATATTGACCAAGAGGATGGCACTGGCATTTACTTCACTCCCTTTAACTCTATATGAAGGGGTGCTATTATCATTCCTATTTTACAGATACGGGAACAGAGGTGCCTAACCACTGTCACATGCTAGGAAGTAGCAGAGCTGGGATTAGAAACCCAAGAAATCTGGTTCCCACAGTCTTGTTCACTATACTGAAGTGTCCACTTTACTCCCCTAACACTCATCTGTAATTAATGTGTTGTTTCCCACCAGATCAGTGGTTCTCAGGCAGGGTGATTTTGCCCTTCAACAACCCCTCACTCCCTGAATCTAGCTGGAAAACACTTGGGCAATGTTTGGAGACAAGTTTGGTTGTCACGACTTGGGGGTGGCGGTAGTATTACTGGCATCTATAGGGCAGATACAGGATGTGCTGCTAAAAATTCTGTAATGTGCAGGACAGTCTCCCAACAACTCGTTATCCAGCATAAAACATACACCGCGCCGAGGCTGAGAAGTCCTGTAACAGAGTATAAATTCTAGAAGGGCAGGGTCCTAAGCTGATCTCAGTTTTTGCTCTATCCTCACACCTAGAACAATTGTGCTTGACCAGTAAGTCTTAAACTTACCTGAATATTTGTTTTCAAGAGCCTAGAACTCAGCCTTGTGCCCAGCCGGTAGACAACATTTATTAAAGGTAACAAAATTAATGGTGATGCCCTCAAAGAAGGTCAAATGGGTATAACAGGACACAGCAAATCAAGGCAATTTTAGTGTCCCATAATCCCACTTTTTGGGTTTTTTTTCTCACAATGACTATTAGTTCTTCCAAGATAAGTCTCTTAAGTGAGACTTCTGAAAGAACAGGTTTTTCTTTAGATACATAAAACTTTTAAATACATGGAACTCTTGGAGTTAAATTTGTAAAAGATGAAACCTTTTTCTTTAAAATGAAAGCCTTTAAAGTTCCATTCACGGGGCGCCTGGGTGGCTCAGTTGCTTAAGCGTCCAACTTTACCTCAGGTCACGATCTCACGGTCCGTAAATTCGAGCCCTGCGTCGGGCTCTGGGCTGATGGCTCAGAGCCTGGAGCCTGCTTCCGATTCTGTGTCTCCCTCTCTCTCTGCCCCTCCCCCGTTCATGCTCTGTCTCTCTCTGTCTCAAAAATAAATAAACGTTAAAAAAAAAAAAAAATAAAGTTCCATTCACATGGCATGTATTAAGAGATTAGTAGACACCCCTAAATTAGATGGCATCACTAATCGATTGCTGATATGCTCCAGTGACTGGGAAATACTTTAAGAAAGTCTGAGTTAAGACTGGTTTACAAATTTCCAAATAACTGAATTATAGCACACATAAGAAAAAGCCAGGTTATCTAAAAAGAAAGTAGTACTTGAGTCCACTTCATTCCAAGATCTTTATAACCATAATATTCTAAGTATAACTTCATCCTGTATTTTTAAAAAACCCATGAAGCGTAACATTTGTCGAAGTATTTTCAATTCTTTCCCCTACACTTCAAAGAGCTACTAAACATTACCCAAAAGGCATACGTTCATTAATATTGCTTGATTTACAAAATTCTTTTCCAAGAAAAAATTCAAAAGGTGGTTTATGTGGCTATTCAAACAATACTAGGGAAAAAAATCTGACATCTTTCACTCACCATTTCTATAATTAATGAATGAATCTGGCTTGTCCAAATCTTAAATTATGAAATCACACTATGTAAAATGCACCTATTACATTTAAAAAGTTAAACCCATATTTATTTACTAGCACTGTTAAACATTACACAAAACACAGTCAAGTGGCAAGTAATTATAATGCAAGCCCTTGCATGGCAATCCAAATTTATTGAACTACTGATGCTAAGTTATACAAAATTGCACCACTTTAATTAAGGCTTTTAGTTTACATTTGGCCACCTCAAAGTCGTTGTAACATTAGGTTGGTCAATTTAAATACTGTGGCTCCCTGTTGGATAGACACACAATCTTTACACCCAAACGTTAATGCATACAAAGCAACAAGGCATTGTTAAATAAAACAGCAATAGTTACTGCAACTTAGGCCTTGTGACCAATTACACATGATTAAAATTACTTCCCACATTCACATCCACAGTACTCGTCCACCATTTAACATCTCAACCAAAACGTTACACATGTGAAACAATCACTAACAGGCAAAAATACTAAACCTGTATATTTGGTATTGCAAATACACTTATGCATGAGCAAGCAAGGGATTCACAGTGAGAATCTACAGCTGCAGAAGCCTGAAAATGATTTACAAAAATTGTTAAATCATTAAAAAATTGTTTGAAAATATACACTTCTTGTTGTAGACCCCCACTGTACACACAACTATAAACATTGTTCCCTATGTAAACAAAAAAGGAAACATATAATAAAAGATTTGAAAAGTCTGGACATTTCCTTCCCAACAGATATTAAAGGCAACGTCTTTAATCTAAGACATTATACTGAAAGGACTATCATATTTTAAAGACAAGATCACTGTCTCCACAGGTTTTTTTAAAAATTAAAAAAACTATATAGCTGTGTTAATCAAAGCACTTATTTGTACAATACAATGATAATGACCTTGAATTTCTTAAAAAAAATTACAATAAGCTACAAGTATCAAAGAAGCGAAGTTATCTGGAGTAGTCTATATAGGAGCTCTTTGGACTTTCTTTTATTATGCTAAAATAGTGGTGCTTTTAGGATTTACATTATTGTACTCTCCAATACAAAGTATGGGGCATGTTAAAGTATACAGTACACCATTTTCATACATGTACAACATTGGTGGATGAAAAATGTCTCTTAGCAGTAATACTGGATTGTAGCCTCTGGTTTTACCAGCTGCATACTCTAGGACTATTATATAAGTAAAAATCTCTCTTGTGATACTGGAAAGTGATTAGAATGTGCAAACTGATGTAGTAGCTTTCATCCGCCTCTTAAAGGGTACCACCACAGAAAGTCCATTTAAGATGTTGGTAGGTTTAACAAAGTTGGAATGCTGGCACTGTTGAATTGGGCAACAGTTCTTCAGACCTGTCAAAACGAAAAAATTACACTGAAAACATGGGTTGAAAACAGCACACTCAAGATCCAAAGGAACACATTAAAACAACAGTGTTAAAGTGTTAGAAAATGAAGAGAATACAGGCCCTTGTCATTACATTCGTAACGATGTACACACAACTCATAGCAAAGCAAAGCATGGGGAGACATTTTCATCCTTTTGGAATGACTTCATCTATTCTGCTGCCCTCCTGAAAGTCAGTCAAATGAAAGTTTTAGATACAAAAAGGGAATGTACCTTAGTGCAAATTTTTGCGTATTACCCTTCCAAAGACTAAAAGCAGAATAATAAAAAACACCACATTAAAACTTTAGGTCAGGTCAACTTTATTAGAATTAGGATTAAAAAACAGAGCGACATTAACAAAATGAATGTTTCCAATCCTAGAATTACAGAAGTATAGAATGCACATCTAACCAGTGTTTCTAATACCAGAAAACCAAGACCTTTCTTCCATACTCTTCCAGGAAGAGTGGCTACAGAGCTAGTTCAGAGAAGCAGACAAAACAGAATTTATTTCATGATGGCTCTTAACAGTTGACAGTTATCAATGTTCTAATTCCATATTTAAACAAATTAGATCAACTTAAGATGGATGTCAGAAAAAGCTGGTATTACGCTAAAATCATACGTAATTAAACTTAAAAAGTTTGTGAGTGATGTAAAAGAAGTAAAATCAGAACTCTTTCTGCCAAATATTTATTTTCTTTGGATGATTTTCTGTATACATTCCTGACTACGAAAAAGTTTTCTTTTTTTACTGTTTCTCTGGGGTTCAGACTTGCTGCAAGTTCCAGAAATGCTGTTAATATAGATATGGCTGTTGAAGCAATTTTTATAAATGCCTTGAACTTTAAGTCCTCATTTAGTCTGAATGAGTTTGGTAACTTTTCTAAATCCTAGCAGACTGAATGTAGCAAATTGAATAGCACAGATGGGAGTGTGTGAGCTCACGCACATGTGTGCCAAGAATGGGCATGTGGTCAGGAGTGAGAGGATGTCAGGAATGAGAGCACTTATCTAAACAGAAAGCTTTAAATGCAGAGTAGGGACAGAAACTCTAAGAGGCAGAATCAGAAGTGCTATAGTAGAGGGCCATTTTAACACAGGAAGTAGCAGAGCCACAAATACTAAAAGTTCTCAAGGATAAGTACAGTAAAATATAGTTTTAATGATAAGGGGGGAAGAAACCATTCTCATTGGCAAAGAGCAGCAGATGATAGTTGAGGGTTTACCAAGTACCAGGTACTGATCTAAGTGATTTACAAGTATTAACTCATTTAAAAAAAATTAAAAAAAAAATTTTTTTAACGTTTATTTTTGAGAGAGAGACAGAGCACAAGTAGGGGAGGGGCAGACACACACACACAGAATCTGAAGCAAGCTCCAGGCTCTGAGCTGTCAGCACAAAGCCCGACACGGGGCTTGATCTCACGAACTACAAGATCATGACTTGAACCAAAGTCGGATGCTTAACTGACTGAGTCACCCAGGCACTCTGATATTAACTCATTTAATATGACTGTTTTAAAAAACTATATAAAAATGTTGCATGTTCAGTTTTCCTTCGTTGTCTCATCTCTTGAGTTGTTTCTGTGGTTTTCTATGCCTGGGAACTCTTTGGCTATCAATGTCTCTTGCTGATGGACTTTCCCTGAATCTGCAGTTTATATTTGACTAATTTGGTGCCCCAGGTATATATGCTCCTATAGGACCTATAACAGCATAGTGACTAAGCATGGGCTTGAGAGCTAGTTCATTGTTTAAATTCTGAGCCATGAACTCAGATCACTGGATTCAAATTCTGGCTCTGCTATTTACTAACTGCAGGGCATGAACAAGAAATAATCTTTTTGTGCTTTAATTCTTTCATCTGTTATATGAGAATAACAGCTCCTGCCTCAGAGGACTGTTGTGAGAATTCAATAAAATGTGGACAATACTGAGTGCCAGGAGTTTTTACTATCAATCTGATGCTGGACTTACACTATCCTGCATTTATCATATTTTGCAACTGTTTGTCTAATTCTTCCACTAGACCTGACTTAGCTTAAGGCTATAGATAGGAAAGAAGGTTCGTTTTGCTCACCACAATACCGTCAGCACAAACCAATGTCCCAGTGGGGCATAAGTATACATTGGATGAACTTACCTACAATATTCAGTTACATGAAATACCCTACTTTTGATGATATATAAAGGAAATAATTAATTACTGGGATATCATACTAACTTATGGATATCTTAAAAAGGAAGTAACCATCTTTTTTTTTAGAACAAAACATTCTATACTCGTTTTCTTCATAGAGTGCCCTTAATGAAGCTGAAGTTAAAGGTTAGGGAAAAAGATAAATTAACATACCTGGCTCAGAGCTACAATGCATTTAATATATTAAAGCAGCTGACATGTTGACTTTTTGCGGGTCTTCCCAGGCACTGGAGTTTTTCTGTTAATTTGCCGCACTAGGTCATAAAAGATCTGCAAACACAGTATTTTTTTTTTTTTTAATTTATAGGAGGAAAAAACCCAAAAAAGAAAAAGAAAAAGTAAAATGAAAGACTGAACTTTCCATGCATATATATATGAACTCCAACAAGTATTATGTTCAGTTAAGGAATAAGTAAAACCAGGTATTTCTGTAACTGCTAAATTTTCTTATTTATTTTTTAGGGGCGTTAAAATTATTCTCCTTAAAACAAACACTGACTTAAGAAGCAGCAGAGATCTTATTGTAGTTCATTAGAACATTTAACACCATTCAAAGAAAACAAACTTTTACTCTTTAAATCTTTCTATGTATCTTTATCCTACAATATTACTTAAGCCCCTTCAAAGCAAGAACCGTGCATGCCTTCTTGAATTTGTCTCCATCTTTTTTTTCTTTTAAAGTTTATTTTTATTTATTTTGAGAGACAGAGAGCAAGCAGGGGAGGAGCAGAGAGAGGGAGAGACAGAATCCCAAGCAGGCTCCATGCTGTCAGTGTGGAGCCCAATGCGGGGCTTGAACTCACCAACTGTGAGATCATGACCTAAATGGAAATCAAGAGTTGGACGCTTAACCAACTGAGCCACCCAGGTGCCCCAATTTGTGTCCATCTTTTACAAAACATCCTTTATACACACACACTTGAACTCTTAATCCTGTCTTTCCCACCCCTATCTTTTTTTGTCCAGTCTTTCTTTTTTTCATGGTAAATTCCAGCATTTAATAAAGAGGCTATAATAGATAGCTGTGCTACTTATTAACATGTATATATTTAACATAAGATTTTTGGTTAGAAGATCAACAAGCACCCGGAGTAAGCATTAACTTGGAGCTGTGTTAACACACAGCACACATATTTTTCATTAATTTTAAATCCTGAATTCCAAATCAAGAGTTTTTTTTAAAGTATGTCACCATACCTCATTAACATTTATTTTTGATTTTGCGGAGGATTCTAAGAATGCACAATTGTTCCATTGTCTTGCTAGATTTTGACCTTGTTCCTTTCCTACAACTCTTTCATCTTCCAAGTCACACTTATTACCAACCAGAATCATTGGAACCTAAAAATACAAAACAAAATTGTGAGGGTAAAAAAAAGTAAGTGAATATGCTCTATACATTCAAATCCAAAGAATTCTAAGAGTCAACCCTAAGGATTACTTTTTATGCCCAAGAAAAATACTAAATTAAACAATATGTAATAAAATTTATAATCAAATATGAAAACCTTAACTCTGTTCAGAACCTTTCATGTGAAATTTTTAGAAAACAAGCTATGATGTACTTATAAAAGAGGGGAAAAAAACTTTAAAATTATGTCCCAATGGACTTATAACTAAATATAGTAAGCAAAACACAAAATATTTTTAAAAAGTACAAAAGGGTATTACTATGAAATGTTAATATATTTCAAAAGTTTTAAATGTTTTTCTAAGGGATGTGAATCAATTACAAGTTTTTTGGTTTACCGACATGCATTTATCAAATAATCATTCTTAATTTAATAATACAAAAAGGAGAAATTTGGAAAGCTCCTAAAAGTTTTAGTTTTTACTAAAAATTTAGACAACCTTAATCATGTGATGTCTGTAACTTTAAAAGGACACTAAAGAGATAAATAATACTTACTCTGTAAAATTCCTATTAATCATTTAGAGATTGGTTTTCTAGAGAATTTTTGGGAAAAAAATCCAAATTAGAATATCAAGAATTTTGGCTTTTAGGAACAGATATAAAATTTTATATTCATACTTATTTAATTTAACGTAACTGATAGAACACTAATTATCAGAAATAGCAGAAAACGGACTAATTGTGAAATGTTCACTGAGCTGTAAAGATGTAATAATTCCCGAAAGTTCTCCTGTTTTAGAAGTCGAGGAAATGGGAACATTTCCCACAGATGCTTCTGAACTCTCACAATATTTGCTTATAATTAAGTTATGTATATAATACAGTGGTTCTTAAAAGTGTGATACCCAGACCAGCAGCATCAACACCATCTGGAAACCTGTTAGAAATGGAAATTCTTGAGCCCTAATCCTAGACCTACTGAATCAGAAATTCTGGGAGTCAGAGTTGGCAATCTGTTTTAACCAGGCATATAGCTGGTTCTGATGCAAGATCAATTCTGAGAACTGCTATCTATAGTATGATGAGGAAGTTAAGTAATCCTTTTAAAGTTTCCTACAGGGATTAAACTCCATTATGGTGCACTGTGAAGAGGTACGCAGGTTAATGTTAGAATCTAATGCATTTGTTGGCTTCCTTCTAAAAAATATTATTATGCTCCTTTTCTATCAGTTGAGGTGTGTTCATACGTAGTTCTGATTCTTGTTAGAAAGGCTCTTAAGTCTACCAGAAATGTATAGAACATCTATTAGTAACATTTGCTACCCACATCTTTCCTTCCTTCCCACCAAATGCATGATTTAAAGATAGGAGGGGGATAAAATTTATTTTACACAGGTTAAGAAGGGAGGAGGGGATTTCTTACTTTCCACGTTATATATATTTGAAAATATTATGAGTGTTAAAGATGTATTTCTGCCTTTTAAGGAAAAAAGCTTTCGAGAAACAAGTCCCCCAACCCCCCACCAACCACATTAACTTTAAATTGGATTTAAATTCAAATTCTTAAACTGGGTATCACTACAATAAGGGTTTGAAATAAAATATATTCATTAGGAAATCAGCTTACATCATCAGTGTCTTTAACTCGAAGAATTTGCTCTCTCAGATCTTGTAAATCATTAAATGTGGACTGTGCTGTGATGGAATAAACTAATGCAAAGCCTTGTCCGTTTTTCATGTATAAATCCCTCATTGCGGTAAATTGTTCCTATAGCAGAAACAAAGGATCATTAAAAAACTATAATAAAGTTCTTACAGTTAATTTGATAATTTTAAACGTCTATAATTAGTGCTTGATGAAGAATATAGTAGTATTATGTAACATTACTTAAAATTATAGTCCATGGCAAGATGCTATTTGAAAACTGGTATTTCATGAAATTTTTACTTAACAATAAAACAACCAAAGCAGATTTATGTGCAATAAATATACTTAAGTGGGGAAGAAATATCCTTTCTCCACAAGAATCCGAAGGAGGCTCCAGGCTCTGAGCTGTCAGCACAGAGCCCGACACGGGGCTTGAACTCATGAACCGTGAGATCATGACTTGAGCTGAAGTCAGACGCTTAACTAAATGAGCCACCCTGGCCCCCAAAAGGCAGTTTTTTAACATATAATATGTAGGGTACGGAAACAATCCCCAAGTTACTCACAGCTCATTTACTAGCTAGTTTACTATAGCTCTAAGGGGACCACCAGCATGCTTACCTACCTTATCTTGCCATTTTCCCACATTTTTCCTCCTTCACTAGACTGAGAGCCTTTGCAAGTAAGAACACAGCCCATGCCACATTTCCGGTACTCAAACATTAGATGAATGAATACCATATACCCAGAATAAATCTTCCCTTCACCTTCAGATACCAACAAATCTAAGTTGGTCTATAAATACTTTGAAAGAAAAAAGATACTGCTCAAGATATTTCACAGAGCCACTGAGAAATAAATGTTTACCAAAGTATTTTCCACATTAATTAAAATATGGTAATACAGCTTAACTTGTTTTAAAAGTACTAGTGAGGCTGAAAATTTTCAAACAAATTTTCTACTTTTCTTCAATAAATGACCCGCTGCAATTACAAAGCACACGCATAAAAAACAGAATCCAAGAGAACAAAACAGCTTTAAGATTTAAGGCAAGTAGTAAACTTTTAAATAAGCTTAACTAGTATTTGTCTATAGAGTACTAGTATTTACAAGGTCAATATTACACAAGTTGTACATATACTTTGGTACTTGTTTTACATACCGTTCCTGCAGTATCCAAGATTTCAAGCATACACTGTTGTGCATCTACTTCAACTTGCTGGGGGAAAAAGCAAAATACATCCTCATTTTTGTAAGATATGAAAGAATACCTCATTATATACAAAAGCCAATATGACATTTAAAATAGAGATTGCTACTTTACAACTAATCTCAAGCAATACCTGAATAAAACAGGAGAAAAAAACAGCTAGATAATCAAGGTCCACTGACCCTACCCCCCCCCCCAATTGTGTAAGGTGCAAAAATGACATGCTTGCTTTTTATTTTTTTTTATTTTTTTTTATTTTACAGAGACACAGAGCACACAAGTAGGGGAGAAGGGCCGAGGGAGAGAGAGAATCTTAAGCAGGCTCCATGCTCAGTGTGGAGCCTGATGTGGGTCTCAATCCCAAAACTGTGTAAGGTGCAAAACGACATGCTGTTTGTTTGTTTGTTTTTTTCAATGTTTTATTTTACAGAGACACAGAGCACACGAGTAGGGGAGAAGGGCAGAGAGAGAGAGACAATCTTAAGTAGGCTCCATGCTCAGGGTGGAGCCTGATGTGGGTCTCGATCCCACGACCCTGGGATTATGACCTGAGCCAGAATCAAGAGTCAGACGCTCAACAGACTGAACCATCCAGATGCCCCTAAAACCATGTGTTCTCAACTCAAAGAAACCTACAAGATCCAAGTTCAATACGAATCACTCAGAACTTAATTCTGGGGAGGAAAGGATTCCAAAATAGCTCAAAAAATAATTTAAACCAGTAGTAGTTCCAAATAAGATCAGAAGTCATTCTATCTCATCACTGCCATACTTTACTTAGATATACCTTCACTTCTCTAGATAACTACATCGCCTTCGCTGCACTGGAACATTTCTGGTAGCAAAGAAGAAGACATGTATCAAATAAGTTATATATCCCTGTGACCTCTTTCCACCTAACATTTCCTAGGATAAGAAGTAAAACAGTATCTACACAGCAGCAGAGGACAAGCTGGCTATTACATAAGAGAGAACTCTCTCCCGACTAATTAAAAACGTCTTCATATTAAGTTTTATTGTCACATGTTGTGTTAGTGGACACTAACAGCAGCAGTAGCACTTTCTCAAAGAGTTATAAGTAAAAAGGTTAGGGGAGACTTCTGTATTTCCATCTCTAGTTTAAAAGGAAAGGAACCTGAGAGTGTTCAGTCTTTGGGGGAAGGGTGAGGGGATGTGGAACTATCACTTGAGATGGCCTCGTTCTGAAGTTTGTGTGTCAAATTATAATTTTAATTGTAAACTTTAATTGTAAACTTAAAATTCTCTGAGAGAGAGAAAGAGAACAAGTGTTTTAAGATTCTCATTAACTGGTAAGGATGCAATGTCAGGATATAATCAAGTGTGAACTTTTCCTACTAATTTTATAGATTAACTCAGCTTCTTCATCCTACTTTGTAAACAATATTCAACACTTACAAAGCTAAAAATATTCATTTATATTTAAAGTCTAAAGCAAAAGGCTTTCTAGGGTAACATGTACCTTTCTATAAGAATCTTCTATCGTAGGATCATATTTTTCAACAAAAATTCCTTGAACAAACTGTACAGTCTGAAAAAAATAAATAGCACACCATTATACTTCTTAAAGAAAACTACAAATCCAAATCTGTATGCTTTAAACTATTAAACTATTGATTTCATATAGGCAGTTATGCCATTGATGAAAACAAAACCACCACTATATTTAAAGTATGCATTGGGTGAGAAAATTACCTTAGAAAGCTTTTTTTAAAAAACATTAGTAACCACTATGCTCCTTATTAGGTAATTCTAACTTTAGAGCTCACATATTTAAAAAAATTTTTAATGTCTTCTATTTCAAACAAACTCAAGGCTTAAACTTGAATTTGAATTAGAAAGAGGCTAATTATTTTGTGTACACAAGTGCATACACCCTCAAGACACCGCCCATCACTTTGGATACATTTACAAGTGAAAGAGCAGCTCAGGTCCCATGGTACATACTTCGCAGTTTGATCTAAACACATCAAGTTCTGTGCATGGTGGCCAATGTAAGTGGCTGAGTTAGATGGTCAATCTGTCTTATCGTGGGGTTTTGTTGAACTGAACTAGATGTACTCAAGTTATTTAGCCTGAGTTTCTCCCCTTCCCCAGCCACTACTGTCAAGTTTTCTTTTTTCTTACTATACTATTCTTGAAATGGAAAGCATGGCTGCTAAAATAATGTGAAAACTGGACAGTCACAGGAAATATTTGAAAAAGGTTTTTTATAAGCTTTAATATTTTTTAGCATAAAATGTATATTATAAGCCAAGTCACAGTGAGAAAGACCAAAATTCATTCCTATCTGGCTCAGAATACAGATGGACACACATCTATGTGTTCTGTGCTTAGCCCAAATTGTATTCTGCTTATCTCATGTTGGTCTGGAACTAATACACCAGAGAGAATATGATCTACCCAGATACAAGTAAAAGCTGACTAAAATTACAGGAAAAAAAATATTATATTGCTTCTAAAATCACTGAGATTTCACCTTAAAAATAAATGAAGACAAAATAAATGATAATCAAAACCTAAAACTCAACAGAAAAAGAACATGTGTTGGAGTGAATTAGCTTAAGTACAGCGAGAATGACTTACCAGAGCAGATTTTCCAACGCCTCCTGAGCCAAGAACAACTAGCTTATACTCACGCATGGTGCACGCTTGTCAAAAGCTAGTACCTTGTAATGAAAAAAAAAATTCTTAAGTAATGTCTTTGTATTCATGTGCTTCTTTTATAAATTAGATATTCAACCAAGTAACTTAAAAATGATTACTCTACCATACTAGTGTGGCACGTTCCATAAACAGACTTACTAAAGGATGCTGTTGGTAGGGCTCTTTATGCAACATCAGAGGTAGAAAGAAGCCACAAAATTACAACTTGCAACCCTATCCTAAATTTATACAGAATATTTGCTCTATATTAAGTAGAAAAAGGGGGGGGGGCTGAAAAACAGCATGAAGGGATATTTTACTGGTTACAAGATGGCAGTGACAGGCATGTTTAACTCCCTTTCCTGAACCATCTGTAACCTTGAGACCCAAGTAGAGTGCCTACTAAGTACAGGGATATATCCAATGAACAACAACAACAAATTCCTGCCCTCACTGAGCAATATTCCAATAAAGATGAACAGACTACAGCACAGGTCTGCAAACAAATCCAGTCTATCACCTGTTTTTGTACATAAAGTTATTGAAATTTAGTCATGTCCATTCATCTGTGTATTGTCTGTAGTTGCTATCTTGCTTTAGTGACAGAGTTAAGTAGTTACAACATAGGCCATCTGGTCCACAAAGCCTAAAATATTTACTATCTGGCATTTACAGAAAAAATTTGCCAACCCCTGGGATACATGAATGGTAAATGAGTTAGCAGAGAAAGCAGACCAAATATCTATTCCTGAAATGGGGGAAGGTACAAGGAGCCTGACAATGGTCAGGAATCAGAGGCAGAACTAAAGAATATGAGTGCCCAGACTGAAAAACTATGGCATGTTCAGGATGATGAATTAGTGGAAATCAAAACCAAACCAAAAAGAAACAACTAAAATTTCAGTATACTAAGGATAGAGAAAGAAGATCCTAAAAGTTTCCAGGCTAGGAAAATAATGTAAGAATACAAAACTCCTACATTCCTAGAAAACAGTAATTGGTCAGTGGCCATTATATAAAGTAGCCACCAGAATAAGTTCTAAATCTTCTTAATCAAGAAATGATAGTTCTATAGTTATAATTAACAAGTAACTACTAGAACTGGTTTAAACACATTTAATCTACCAATAACCAATTGCTTCAATGAATGAACATGCTTCTGCAAACTAGCCATTACCATCAGCCCCTTACTTCTAAAAGTCGGTCAATCAAGAAGGGAGACTCAATTTAGGCACATTTGTGTTAAATCTCTTTATATATTCTTTCTTTTTCTAAGACTTTCTACAGTCTTAGAAAAGATATCATTTGTTTTACCTTTTTATGCCACTCTTTTATTTCTCCTTAGGACACCGTATCTATTGCCATGGCTTCCTTTCAAAACTTTCTCCATTTCTGACTTTAAATATGTAGACTATCTAGCATATTTTCTCTTCTCCTGAATGGGAGGAAAATCGCCCAAACCAACCAACTAAATTAGCTAACTTCTCCACTTAACTAGTTCCTATGTTTATTTCTACACTGATTGAATCCATCATTTCCATGGACTTTTACCCCAGTTCTTGAACATTGTCTCCTTGACTTTTGTGACCTGGATGATTCTTACCAGATTATAATTTTAGAAAAGGGGATATAAAATAAAAGTTGGATCTACTTTTAGCTTTAAGAATATTTCACACAGTAGTATCCATACAAACTTAGGACAAATTACTCTTGCAAATTTATTTTTTAATGTAAAAAATCATTTAAAAACAGGATTACTCAGGTGACAATTCTATTACCAGTCCCATGCTGACATTACTCAACCACACAGGATCTATAATGACCAATTTGAGAAATACTGTTTTAAAAACCTAAGGTTCTATGAAAGAGGTTTCCAAATTTGTGCTTCTGAATCCAACTAGAGAAAATATGGTAATTTTGGGGATAAGAATTTCCTAAACATCCCAAATACTTCAGTAACAGTAAACCAAATATTTTAACATCAAGAAAACTAGACTCATCTCTCTGCATTCTTTTATCCTTCATGTAGCTGGGCTGTGCCAATTTCTGATAACTTCATCATGGTTTATCTATTACTTAAAAAAACAACTCACTTCGATGAACATACACCAAAATGCCAAGCAACTGCCTTGAGTGACAGTGTTTCTACAGTTGACATTAATTCACTCCTGCCTTTGAAAGTTTGTCAATGTTTGAACTCTTGAGATTCCTTCAAACCCTGTAAGATTAGAAGTCTGGTCTGCTGAGGGGAGGTGTCTGACCAGGATATCTTTCCCTTAAGTAACCAATAACTGCGGCTTTGTGCTTTTTGTTTCAGATATTGAATGGTGCCTTCCACTCTTTGATATTTGACCTCAGACCCTCATTTAGCATCATTCCACATGATGCCCTTAGACAAACAAATGTACTGAATGGGATGCTTGTGTCCGACCAATTTGTTTGTTCTATGAATTTGCCATCAGATGGATCAGTCTCAACAATGATGGGAACTCCAACTGGCTCCTTGAGCTCACACTGCCAAATTTATTTTGTTATCCTAGCATTTGTACCAAGCAGGTCTTTGTAGAATGCAATTAAGCCTTTTGGATATGGCTTGGAGGTGTACTATTTGGTAAATATTTTTGCCATTAGTTTAATTCTTTAGCTACTTGCTTTTTGTTCACCTATGTGCGTAAAATTTTGTGTCATGTGTTTTGTTTTGTCCTGGACTGTCTTGTTTCCAATCACTGAATAAAGGAACGCTCCATTTGGAATGAATGGAGGCATAGGCCCCGCAAGCCTCCAGTCCAATTCAAGCTGGCCCCAGGCACTAAACGTTGAAGATGAGTAAAACCAGTGGCCCCTTAGGCAGAGGTGAATGATTGGTCAAATGTCACCCTGGGTCACTTGCAAAATTTTGTGACAGTATATTATAAGGTCAATAACTGTGGGGCTGTTGATTATGCAGCTCCTCCCTAACCTCTGCTTGGTCAGGGAACCTGAGAATCTGTAAAGACACACTTGTTAAAAAATTTTTTTTCCAAATATTTATTTAGAGAAAGAGAGTGAGTGGGGGAAGGGCTGAGAGGGAAAGAGTATCCCAAGCAGGCTCTGTGCTACACAGGGGCTCGATCTCACTGAACCGTGAGATCATGACCTGAACCGAAACCAAAAGTCTGATGTTCAACCCACTAAGCCACCCAGGCACCCCTAAAGCACTCTTAAATCACTTTTACTTAGGAATAATTTCTATCCAGTGAAACAAACAGATCTTAAACAGTGAAATGAATTTTGACATATGCTAATACCCTCACAACCACAGACACAGCCCTCATTACAATTTAAAACACTTCCATCATCCAGAAAGTTCCCAATGTGCCTCTTCTCAGTTAATTAACGGGATACCCTTTTTCTTAACTCTAGGGACTGCTTTCTTAGTTGTCAAAGCCACAACTTTCCCTAGGAAGAACTTCTGTGTTTTTTATAAACTCAATATAATCTTGATTCTTTTAATTTTTTTTTTATGTTTATTTATTTCGGAGACAGAGAGAGACACAGCATGAGTGGGGGAGGGGCAGAGAGAGAAGGAGACACAGAATCTGAAGCAGGCTCCAGGCTCTGAGCTGTCATCACAGAGCCTGACACAGGGCTTGAACTCATAAACCGAGAGATCATGACCTGAGCTGAAGTCGGTTGCTCAACCGACTGAGCCACCCAGGCACCCTTAATCTTGACTCTTGTACGTATATGGGCAAATGACAAAAATTGTGACTGACAAGAATGACTTAATTGGACTTATGGCCAACTTTTAAAATATCAAAATTAATACATTAAGAGAAACTGTAACTACAGAAAAAATTATTAGACAAAATAACATTCAATAATCAACTTCTTTAATTGGTATTCTGGGGCCTCAAAATAAAATGACTAAGAGAGCCTACTCTTCTTGAATCGTTCTCTTTACTCACACTACCCACACAATCCTATTCCTTTTGCTCCTTCCCCTTACCTCTGAAATACTTTTCTTGAGGGTTTGTCACCAAAGGAACAATTATACTCACCTCTTTAATTGCTGGAGTAAAAGAACTATACAGAAACTGAATTTAAACATGAGTATAGATTTAGTTGAAGTTATGGTTAAGGATTTTCTTAAATCTCAGGATTTAGAAGACAGAAATTTGTTTCTGGATTTCAACTTAATCACTAATTTTGAGTAATTTTAAGTAAGAGAAAATTACTTAATTTTCTCTTTATAAAGAAAAATGTTAAAAGCAGAATAGGAAAGACCAGATTCAAAGAACCCAGCATATTTTAAAAACTGGCCTTGACAGAACAAGAACCTATTTAGGAAACACACTATTTCAGAAGTCTTTTTTAGAGGTAGACGGGTCAAGATTTAAAACTGTAAACAAAATAAAAATGACTTGATATGAAACAAAATAAAAATTAATGTCAGGAAAGTGTAAAATATATTGTTTTAGACCCAATAGCTGAGATAAAGAAAGGCATGTCTGCTCTTTCTGTTAACTGGGCTTAGACCTGAATAGGAAACTTAAAACAAGAAATTAGTAATTTAGAAATCTACAATGGCTGAGATTTTTCAAAGGCCCTTACAAAGTAAAAAAGCTAGAAAAACCAAACCAAAAAGGTCTTTGTTTTATGAGAAATGGGAGTTTATGGATGAAGACACTTACATAATGCAAGGAGGAGAGCCATAGGAAGGACCAATGTTTCATGTTTGCTAAGAAGTGAAATACAATGATTCAAAATCTGTCCCATAATGCTGCTCCAAGTAAAACATGAGCACCCCACAATTCCTGCCGTTTTTCCACAAAAGGTAGCAATGGACTGACTACATAGAATCACAAGGGAATTTTGGGGGGTGATGGAAGTGTTCTAACACTAGTTGTAGTGATGATGCACAACTTTATAGTTACTAAAACCCAAAACGAAACACTGACACAGCTGACTGAATTAACATAACAATTACCATTAAAAATATTGACTATAAAAAGTAAACATTTATGGGAATTGCATTTCTTAATGAGAAGGTTGAGACCTAATTCCCCAATTGCTTTATTTATCCGTATTACCTATTGTTAGAATTAGAATCAGGTTCATCCACATTATTACTTCCATCAGTATTTTGTTTCTTTTATTCCTTATGATCAAAAATTATATTCATTGTAGGGATACATGACATTTTCTTTACACATTCATCAGGTGATGAACATGTGGATTATTTTCAGCTTGTGGGTAGTATAAATAATGCTTATCTATTTGTTTTAATTTTAGAAATTCAACCAAAAATAATTTTTATTATAGAGCCCTATGGTCACAGGAAGTTTAAAACATTTCAAATTTTGAAGTAGAGAAATCTGATGTTGTCAACAGACTTTCAAACCTAAAATCATAGTGACAAAACACATCTAACTTGCCAAAAAGGTTTGTAACAAGGAACACTTATAAGGAAATGCAACCAAGCAAAGTCATTATCTTTCATTAATTTTTACTAATATCTCCTTATATATACCAAACTAAAATATTAAAAAAAAATTTATCTTGAAAGAGAGAGAGAGCATGAGTGGGGAAAGGGCAGAGAGGGAGAGAGAATCCCAAGTAGGCGCGGCTGACTTGTGGCTGGATTTCAAGACCCTAGGATCATGACCTGAGCTGAAATCAAGAGTTGGACATCCAACCGACTGAGCCACCAGGTGCCTTCAACTAAAATATTTTTATTTAAATCCCGATAAATACCAATGCTAGGGATATTTTTTTCCTTAAAACAAAAAACCTAACTGTATGATAGCCAAAATTTGAACTAATATCTACATTTCAAATTGGTACTTTCCACTACACCAGCTTTGAAAAATTGTTTAGAGATTCTAAGATTGAAATAATGGATTTCATTGTGAATGCTAGTGACTGAGAAAGGCCACTGCTTCTGTTTTGAAAATGACTGTGGGGTTGCATCTAGTTTTAGCAGAAAAGACAACTCTGCTCAGCAAGTAAAGTCTGTCATTGGCTTTTGGTGGGGAGGAGGAAAGAAGGTGCTGGCACCTGTGTATTTGAGTTGTGGGCAGAACATTCCTGTTCAAGTGCTGTTAACTTGAAGCCCAAGAATAAGCACTTGAGAAATCTGAATTTCTAATTTCATGCACAGTTCTGATGGGGAGAGTTACATCTGAATTTCTAAGGGATTTGTGATAACTACCGTTTGAGACATCGAGAATAACTGCTCTCTTTTACAGAATCCCAAAAAGGGACAATTTTGACAGCATAGCATAGTGGTTCATAGCACCTAAGTTTCAAATCCTAGTTTTGTACAACCTTGGGCAAGTCATGAAAACTTTCAGAGCTTCACTTTCTTTACGGTGAAAGTGGAAGCAGTAATACCTACACGATAAAGTTATGAGGCAGATACAAGAATGTAAACTCCAGAAAAAAATTTTGTCTGTTTTATTCATTGCTATATCCCCAGAACCTGAAACAGTGCCTGGGGCACATAGTACGTGCTTAAGAAATTAAGGAATGAAATGTAGTAGTACTTTTCTTAAAAAAAAAAAAAAAAAAAATATATATATATATATATATATATATATATATATATTTTTTTTTTTAATGTTTATTTTTGAGGCAGAGAGAGACAGAGCATGAACGGGGGAGGGTCAGAGAGAGAGGGAGACACAGAATCTGAAGCAGGCTCCAGGCTCTGAGCTGTCAGCACAGAGCCCGACGCAGGGCTCAAACTCAGACCGTGAGATCATGACCTGGGCCGAAGTCAGAAGCTCAACCAACTGAGCCACCCAGGGGCCCCTGTAGTAGTACTTTTCTGTAAGAGTCATGGATCCCATGCACATAGTAACAATCAACAGAAGATAGCTTTTTAAATAATAATAGAGGAGGGGTCCCTGGGTGGCTCAGTCTGTTAGCATCTGACTCTTGATCTCAGCTCAAGTCCTCATCCCAGGGTCTGGAGTTCAAGCCCCACGTTGAGCTATGCACTGGGCATGAAGCTTACTTAAAAAAATAAAAACAACAGCAGCAATCCTCTGAGCTGTTGCTCAAGTTACCTCAGTTGAGAATCCATGGTCTACCTTTTTACCTACTCACTCAATAAAACATGTTGAGGGAATAGCAGTCCAGCTTTTGTTTGAGAAAGTTTCTTCTAGGTAGGTAAAGAGACACAATGTACAGGCTAAAACTGTTTTCCATCCATATATGGGTTTTTGTCCTTATTTCAGTCCTCGTGTTACTACAACCAGTAGTGGAATAGTGGAACAGTTGGGAATATTTTAAGATCAACTGAACTATATTGTAATTCTTTAGCTACAGACTCTAAGGCTTCCTACTATATTCTACTAAATCTAAGAAGCACTTAAAAAAAAAAAACACATTTTAGGGGACCCCTGAGTGGTTCATTTGGTTAAACATCTGACTCTTGATTTCAGATCAGGTCATTATCTCAGGGTTTGTGAGTTTGAGCCCAACTCAGTTTGTGAGTTTGTGCGTCGGGATCTTCACTAACAGCACACTGTCTACTTGGGATTCTCTCCCAAGGCCCGTGCTCCCCGCCCTCCCCCCCCCCCCCCAATACATACCTAAACTAAAAAAAAAAAAAAAAAAAAAAAAGTACTATACAAAAATTTCTGTAATAGTGTTGTTATCTTTGCTCTTTAATATTAATTACACAAGTGAATGAAGATTACTGTATGTACCTCAAGTTTTGCAGACTGTTATTTTGACTACCTAGGGAGAATCTCAGTATACTTTAGAAGCAGAAATATCTTGAGATGGTAATGTAAAATGAATTTTAATTCCTTTTGAACTTGTAAAATAGATACGTGTATGTGATAATGTGGTGGGATCATTTTCTTCTACTTTTGTTTTTTCCTGAGTTTTTAAAATTACTAATAAACAATATATTTATAAAATATGCAAATGAAAATTAAAAATTGAAGGCAAAAGAGGAGTTGTGGAGTTGTCTTTTAACTACCCCATGTTACTATCATTTAAGAATGTTGATAATCATTGGCATTTTTATAATTTTTTTTAAACGTTTATTACTGAGAGACAGAGTGTGACAGAGCATGAACATGGGAGGGGCAGAGAGAGGGGGAAACACAGAATCCGAAGCAGGCTCCAGGTTCCAAACTGTCAGCACAGAGCCCGACACGGGGCTTGAACTTATGAACCATGAGATCATGACCTGAGCCAAAGTCAGTCACCCAACCAACTGAGCCACCCAGGCACCCCTTATAATCACTGGCATTTTTAAAAAGTGGTCATTAGAAACTCAAAAATACCAAGTTGAGTCATTCAATTCACAATGAATAATAATTATAATACTGCTACTACCAGAGAAAAGTATCTTTCTGATAAATAATATACTGATGGTGACAGTGCATGTTTAAAGAAAACAAACAGGCAAGCTTAAAAGAACCAATTAAAATTCTTTTAATGCTATTTTTAAACCTTAGTAACTACTGTGCTTGTTCTGAAAAAGGGCTAAGAGGTGTTATTGATAATTACAAAATTAAACATACCGTTTTAAGTGCTTTACAGAACTATCAACATAAATACTGACAATATTTACTCTAAAAATGTAAATATTGAAATTTTAAACATTTTCCTCTCTATTGTCAAAGAGATATTTATCCTTATGCTAATTAGCATGCCAAAAAAGTCTACTTAGAAAGAAAAGATAAGTAGGGTGGCAAAGGAGTTAAGTTCTAAGTATTTTAACAGGCATGCCAGGAGCAAAGGTTTGTATTCTGAAAAGCTGGCTGGTTTGTTGTATCTTCTTGTACTTCAGCAGAAAATACAGATTGAAACAAAAAGATACAAAGTAAAATTAGGGTACTTGATATTAGAAATTATTAAAAATTCTAGTTGTCAGGTGTTATTGCCATGGACTGTCATCTGAAGAAATGGGAAGTGCAATTAAAACTATTTCATAATGATCTAAAAAATCTACATTGGAAGAAATTTTAAAACCTTCAAGCAGTTAAAGGCAACACCACAAGAAAATGATAAATGAAGATGTATCAGCAATGGGGAAGTAGGTCTTGGTCAAACTCTATGCCAAAAATTATGGTGCTACTGGTCAAATGTGAAACATTCTAGTTTGAGTTTCTAATACAGGTAATGGGATCTGGCTGATTTACATATGATTTTGTGGCATTCCTTGTAAATAATGGCATTTATTTGTAAAAATTAAATGAAGTGTGGAAGTTGAAAGCGAAGTTATGAATTGCTAATTAAAAAAATAATATGCTTATGTTAATCTGCATCTGAACCAAGCTTTAATCTGTTAACTCACCTATTATGTTAAGTCATAAATTAATAAGGGACTCTCAGATCCTCAATTTATTCAGGTGGTTAAACCGGTAAGAATGCTGTATATATGCAAAATGAATTCAGTGCTGTTAATAGTGACACTTCTCACTTATACTTCTTCAGCAAAAAAATGTAATTTCTACAACAAGCAGGCACTTACACAATTATAAATATGAAGCATGATTCACATTACTTCTCTAATCATCTAAGATTACAAATGAAGAAAATTAAACACTAAGGAATCTACTCCTGAAATCATTGTTGCACTATATGCTAATTTGGATGTAAATTTTAAAAAATAAAAAATAAAATTAAAAAAAATTAAGAAAATTAAATTGGTTTAATAAATAAATTGAATAAAAAATACTTGAGGTTAAAATTTGCATAAAAATTTAGTAGGAAGGGGTAATTTTTGGGTATTGTATGTCATTTACATGTAAAGATTTCTAATTGTAATTACTTATACAGATTTCCTAAAATTTGTGTGACTTACAACCAACTCCTGATCAAGGAAACAGACTGATATATCTTAGACTTTGCTGCATTTCTTGCAAAACACTATTCACTAATTTAAAAGATTGTACCCAATGAGCCCTTTGAATAGATTAAGTTGTGTTTTCAACATAAGTTTCTACCATTTGGCTTTATTGTTTATTTACTTTTATTAAAAAAATTTTTTTTTTTTTTAGTGATTGTTTTGAGAGAGAGAGAGAGAGAGAGAGAGCAAGCAGGGGAGGGGCGGAGAGAGAGGGAGACAGAATCCCAAGCAGGCTCCGCATCGTCATCATGGAGTCTTGCGGGGCTTGAACCCACAAACTGTGAGATTACGGCTTGAGCCAAAATCAAGAGTTGGGCACTTATCAGACTGAGCCACCCAGGCACCTCCTGTTTATTACTTTTAAATCAACAACTCTGGTGGGGTAATATGCCAATTTATTTGTGGCTGGAGTTACACTTGGATTTGGGAAAGTCACAGAGATCTGTCTGGGATCCACTGGAGAGGTCATGGCTACAATGTCCCTTCCTCTGCTAATGGGTGAAAATGGGATTTCTGTAGCAATCTAAATGTAGTTGGTATTATGAGGTACCATTATTCAATATGTACAAAATGCCCCTCAGTGATTTCCTTTCTCTGTTTTATACACAAAGATATTCATGATGCCCTCTCCTGCCCACTGCCCCCCACCATTATGTAGCAAGAATAATACACAGATCAGGATAGAATGTTCCTGACCAGCATATACTCAGAATGCAATTCTGAGGAGGGTAGTGTCAAGGAAAACTTTCTGAAGTATTCTTGAACTATCTCAGTCCACAATCAGTTCCCCTTTCTGACAAACTACACCAAATACTCTAGCACTTGATTATATACTATCTTGTACTGTCTTTTAAGAGGACAATTATAGAAAGGAACATTATCTTAAGGTTTAAGAAGTTTGGCTCTATTTAAAAAGTTATATAACTTGAGATAAACTACTTTATTCTCAATTTACAGTATCCTTGTTTGTAAAATGAGGGTAGAGGGAAGGAGGAAGAACGGAACACAGAGATGCCTTACATCAGGCAGGTAGGCATGTAAATGCTTGAAGCAGGAAGGTGTTAATATTAGGAAATGGTGTGAGCAGAATGAATGCTTATACAGATGAAGTCATTCAAATTCTGAAAGTTGTGAATATTGTGAAAACCAACAAAATCTACTTAAGGTATGGAGATCTGGGTTCTGGTACTAGTTTTCTACTTCTGTACTAAATGATCTCTAAGGTCCCTTTCAATTCCAAAATGTATTGTTACATATACCAGGGCTTTGAAGAATTATATATAGACAGAGCTTTTAAAAGTATCTTAAATGTTATATTCCCTTTTTTAAAAAGTATTTTTTTAATGTTTACTTAATTTTGAGAGAGAGACAGCGCGAGTCAGGGAGGGGCAGAGAGCGCGCCAAGACACAGAATCCAAAGCAGGCTCCAGGCTCTGAGTTGTCAGCACAGAGATCGACACTGGGCTCGAACTCACAAACGTGAGATCATGACTTGAGTCGAAGTTGGACGCTTAACTGACTGAGCCACCCAGGCACCCCTCCCTCTTCTTAATTATTATAAAATAAAGGGGCTAAAAACAATACAGGACAATGTACACATTCACAGGCTGCTCTCAGCTGGGAAAATCCATTAGTACCACCAGGTACTCAACCAAGGCAAGATGCAAAGGCTTTCCGTATTTTCTTCTTCGTTCTGGCATGCTAGTCCAACATGCTTTGTGCAATTAAGATCTCCTTTTCAACTAATTTATGATTAGGGCATGGAAATGAGGTTCTCTCTCACTCAGGGTGGTAAACATGGAATGTGGAAAGAAGGGAGCCCTAGAACTGACTACCTATGCAACTTACCAGAGGGTAGTTACTTATTCTAGGCTTGTCTTAATCTATAAAATACAGACAATAATATCAATTTTACAAACTTAATGGACAGATTAAACGTATATGGTCTATGAAAGTCTTAAGTGTTAATCATTACTATCATCAACGAGATGAAGAGGGACAATTTTGTCCCCAATTTGGTCTGGAAATATTTGTTAAATCAAGGAATGACTAAAGACTAATAATTCATTTCCAACAAAGGAAAGAACTATTTAGATCCTTTTTTTTTTAAATCTTTATTTATTTTTGAGAGAGAGACAGCGTGTGAGCAGGGGAGGAGCAGAGAGAGAGAGGAAGACACAGAATCTGAAGCAGGCTCTAGGCTCCAAGCTGTCAGCACAGAGCCCGACAAGGGGCTCGAACTCACGAACTGTAGGATCATGACCTGAGCTGAAGTTGGACGCTCAACCGACTGACCCACCCAGGTGCCCCAGGTCCTTTTTTTTTTTTTTTAAAAGAACTATTTAGATCCTTAAGAGACCACAAACAAGTTACCTTTTGTACATAAGTTGCCATTTAAGTTCACATTCTTGACAGATGTCAAGAATCCCAACTGAGAATGAATTACACAAATCTTGAGAAAAATCAGTTCTTACACTTGCCATGTAGAAATGTAATTCAAGTAGAAAAGAAAATGCTCTGGAGAAGGAAAAGTATTAAAAGCAACTTTTAGGTTCCAGAGACACCTGCTCTCAACCTCAATCTGATTTATTCTTTAAATCAATCCCATTAATAAATGTAAAAAGCAGGTTATGGTAAGAATCAAATCCTTGAAAAGTGGTAAGTGATATTTAAAAAGCATTAATTCCTTGGGGTGCCGGGGTGGCTCAGTGTGTTGACTCTTGATTTTGGCTCAGGTCATGATCTCAGGGTCATGGGATAGAGCCCTGAATCGGGCTCTGTGCTGAGCGTGAAGTTTGGGATTTTCTCTCTCCCTCTCTCCCTGGCTTGTGCTCTCTCTAAAAATAAAAAAATAAAAATAAAAAGCATAATTCCTTTCCATTAAAATGTCATAGGGTCTCCAAATAGCTATAGTCAAATTAAAAATTTTCCAAAAACAATGGTTAACTCAAGCAATTCTATCCTCAAGTTATTTTGCTACAACACCCACCCCCAACCATCCATCTTGAAATTCTGTGATCTTAAATTATAAATAAAGGACTAAGTAAAAAACTTAACTACTGGTTCCTGAAGTCAAGTGGCATTACTTCTCTCACTGAACACTTTCTGGAAGAGACGATATTTGATTTCTCCTTTCCGCCTCCAACTCCAAAAGAAGTATTTTAGCAGTTGAAGAGGACTGCTGTGTTCTCTTTGCACTCCTAAATAAATTTAACTAATTAAAATGTTAGGAGAACCTAGTATTAATCCATTGGACACAATGACAGAAATCAAAACTTCTGAGATTTAAAAATTATTTTTGGAGGTCCAAACACTACCTCTCATACTCTCTTTTAAAAATAAAACTAACAGGGGCGCCTGGGTGGCGCAGTCGGTTAAGCGTCTGATTTCAGCCAGGTCACGATCTCGCGGTCCGTGAGTTCGAGCCCCGCGTCGGGCTCTGGGCTGATGGCTTGGAGCCTGGAGCCTGTTTCCGATTCTGTGTCTCCCTCTCTCTCTGCCCCTCCCCCGTTCATGCTCTGTCCCAAAAAAATAAATAAAAAACGTTGAAAAAAAAAATTAAAAAAAAAAAAATAAAACTAACAATGAACCACAAAATAAACAAAAATCCATTAAAATGACTATTACTTACCATATTTACTTTCTGAGTTGTCTGCATCTCTCTTGAGGGGAAAATGGGAAATGTTTCTAATCTTATATTCTGCTGAGAAAGGTCTTCTCTGTGAATCAGTTTTAAATCTAGTTAAGTGCAGAATTTGTAGGCTACCCAACAATTTCACTGTTCTGACTACATTTATAATACCTCAAGTAAGGAAAAAATTTTTCTCTTGCCCTTTTCATGGATTAATATTGCCAGTAAATAAAGCTTATTCCTACATATACTATGACATGCAATATAAGGTCATGGTTTCTAGTTTTATTACTGGAGTTATTACTATAGTTACCTTTCAGTTTAGTACTTGATCATTTCTCAGCCAAATCAAGAGAGCAAGGTAGTTAGGTGACAAAAAAAAATGGAGATTCCAACATGTTTTGAAAAGAAGAAGAAATAATATGGGCTCAAGATGACCTGTTTGTTAGTTTCTATCAGATCCATCCCAACAGGTTGGATTTGTAGAACTCTCCTCTGCTCCCAAGAGTTCTTTGGACATGACTTAAGAATCTACCTTGGGGCGCCTGGATGGCTTAGTCGGCCATGAGCGTCCGACTTCAGCTCAGGTCACGATCTCGCGGTCCGTGAGTTCGAGCCCTGCGTCGGTCTCTGGGCTGATGGCTCAGAGCCTGAAGCCTGCTTCCCCTTCTGTGTCTCCCTCTCTCTCTGCCCCACCCCGTTCATGCTCTCTCTCTGTCTCAAAAATAAATAAACGTTAAAAAAAGAAAAATTAAAAAGAATCTACCTGTCAGGGTTTTTTTTCCTTCTTTTTCTCATCAGATCTATTAGTAAATTCTATAGGTTATACATAGTGACTAAAAGATCTTCTGTGTCTCCCAAACATAATTTAGGTAAATATGGATAGAATTATGGATATTAACTTTACTATTTGTTATATATAATTTAGAATCTAATACACACACGCCTTATTTAACTATATCTTAATTAGGGAAAAAACAGGAAAATATAAGAATTAAGAGCACAGATTTTACATCTGATTTCCTAAAATGCCAGTTCTAACTATTAGCTAAATGACCTTGGTCACGTTATTTAACCTCTCATTTAAATGAGAGGTTATGTGCCTCATTTCCTCATCTGAAAATGAGAATAACAGTATTTGCTTCATAAAGTTTTAAATATTCAAATGAAATACGCAAATGTTAACAGATAGTAAGCAGTATTACTTGCTATTTTTAAAATCCCATCTACCTATTTACAGTGCTCAAAATTTGAAGCACCTACAGTACCTCAAAATCATACTATACTATAGGAACTTGTATATCTAGGGGAGTTGTCACTCTCTCTTATCCATCCCACTACCAAATCTGATCCATTCTACCTTGGCATCTCTGAAATCAATTCCATTCTCTCCACTTCATTCCTTTATAAGAGCCCTCATTATTTCCTACAATGAAAAAGTGCGGCGGGGAGGGGTGGTGGATCCAAGAGGCAAACATGAAGAGAAAACATTAATATGTTGTACACTTGAATTTCAATGACCAGATTACAGATGTTAGTTTATTTTTAACTGTGAAGACAAAGAGGTAGGACAAGCTAGAAATTTGAGGGAAAAAAATATGACAACTATATTTTAGTGGACTTTATACCCCAGAATAACTGTTGGTTTAAGACATTAAAATGTAGTGTTCGTGGGGCACCTAGGTGGCTCAGTCAGTTGAACATCCGACTCTTGATTTCAACTCAGGTCATGATCCCAGGGTTGTGGGATTAAGCCCTGTGTTGGGCTCTGTACTAAGCATCTAACATGCTTAAGATTCTCTCTCTCCCCCTCTGCCTCTGCTCTTGTGCTCTAAAATAAATAAAAAATAAATAAATAAAATAAAATAAAATACAATGTAGTGTTTGCACTGTTACCTCACAATCAAGCAGGGTCTACAGAACAAAGGGCTATGTGTACACAGAAGAGAATTCTCTGCCTATACAGACATGTCGAACAAGGCTCAAGAAAACTATATGGATATTTAAACCAGACCAGTGGATATTTTAAAGAAGTAGGGGAGTTCACTAGGAAATGAGGACATTCTGGGAAAAGGGATTATGAATGTATGGTGTGGAGGGAGGGGGGAGTGGATGGACAAGGAAGGGGACCCTCTTAGCTTGAGAGTTTGACCTGTATTCGACAAGAAACTGAGACAAAGAGTTTGCAAGCTGGGAAATGATATGACCATATCTGTATTTCAGAAACCGAGTATTAGTTTTCTGAATTTTGGGAATTGGGTAAGAAGCTACCACAGGTGAGAGATGGTGACCTAAGTTAGGGCAGTGAGAGAAGGACATGGTGACTGACTAGATGGGTGAGGAAAATGGGATGGGATACAGCATGATCAGACATGGATAGTGAGGCCATTAAACCAGATTGGGAGCCTAAGAACAGACTTGGTTCAGTAAGTATCTTATCTTTTACAATAGGTCTTAAAAGATGGCGGGGTAAAAACTGACAATGGTATAGACATGGTAGTAGGATTTATTACTAAAGAGATTAGGAAGAAGATGCTCAATGTATTCAAAAGGCTTCAGGCATAGAAGAGAACATTGATTTGTTTAGCAAGACTGTAAATGTACCATGTATAATGTTCCACTCAATATTCCTGGCTTATTAATTGAAATATATAATTCATTTAGATGACTACAAATCTCAATTTTAAGGTTTATAGTTTTAGTTAAGTCTTCATCAAATGATCTTTGATTTGATGAAGGCTTTTATCAATTTATGAATAGAAAAAATTAATACTGTACAAAACCAAAAGCCTTCCTAGGCTTAATGAGTATCTTGGGGCAAAATATTCAGTAACAAACTTGTGTTGTACAATAAACCATAACATATAAAAATCATTTGCCCACAAAGTGTCAAATAGTGTCTTTACACTTGCTTCTTCTCCTCCTTATCTGAAGCCTTTTGTGACCAGGGCAGTAAATATCTTGCATCCTATTTTCTCATTTCTTTAGGATTAAACAAGTAAGTACTGCTATGGTGACACCACTGCCAGTGTTTACTTCACATTCTTTTATTAACATCTAGTCTAAAGGAAAATTTATCTATTAAAAATCAGCCAAAACTACTATAAGCAAAGTACAGATTCCTTCCTTCTTTTGTGAAAAGAACACCATTCTTTCTCAACTTCAACCTAAAATTTTCCATTTTCTTGTCTTCTCAAGTTTTTTCATCGCTCAAATCTGATCTTTACATTTCTATATAGGAATATAATGTTGGGATACGTTTGCTCTAAAGGCACAAGTAATTTTTCTACAACAATGTGGTCCAAGATACAAGCTGGCAAGTCTCACAGACTGGCAAAAAGAACCATAAAAAGCTAAAACAACATCAGAGGATTCTATTCACATTCTTAAAACAAGAAAAAAAGAGCGTAACAACCAAGCAAACTATTCCAGAAGAGCCTATTTTAGCCAACAGATTAGTCAAATTAAAGATGCTATTATTATTTTACATATAGCCCCAAGAGGTACAGTTAAAAAATTTAATCATTACAAAATGGGGGGGGGGGGAAGGAAGGGAGGAAAAGGGGGAGAAACCAGGTCATTAATGTCCTTTTGGTATAAAATATCAATATTTTGAATGGCTCTTTCCCAATAATACCACCAAGGCACGGTGCATGTCCCAGAATAGTTAAGCTACTATGGCTTAACTGCTGATAAAACTTGCAAAGATTTTTGGTAATTTTAAGTTATATACCTGCTATTAGAGAGATTTCAGCCATGGACTTCTCTGACTTATATACATGAGGACATACAAAAGCCAATTCCAGCAAAGGAATGACTAGGCACAGACTGTCCTAGACATTTCTTTAGAAACAGTCTCTGCAGTGCAAATCTATGAGCAAAACTCAAACCACTGTAAAGGGAACTAAGAGAAAAATTTCAGGTCACCTCAGACTTTGCTTTATTTAATACAGTGCACTGAAATAAAGCATTAATCATCTGACAGATTATGCAATTTTAAATTAAAAAGTTGAGCAGCACCACGTTCTCATAAAGTCACCAATGATATGTCATACACAAATATATTCCTAAATAGATCAATTAAGCAAGTGCACTTTTGTATCTTCATTTGAACATTTAAAAATGTACAATACTCAGAAACTTAAAAAATAAAAGCTGAAGTGCCCCCCAACACCTCCTCCCGCCAAGCCAATCACCTAGTTACCAGGCATTTACTACACTTCTTAGAAACTGTGCCAACAGTGATATGCAAAGGAGATGGCTACAGCATAAAGTGGAATCAGGGTTACCAAAAGTCCTGGTTTTAGCACTGTAAGTCTTGTGTCCCAGGAAATCCTTAGTTCTGAGCAAATAAAGGTAGTTGTTCATCTTAGTAGGAATACATCTTCATATGAATTTGCTTTCTGTTATGTTTCACAATCTTAAAGATACGAGAAGCTTCTGGGTGGCTCAGTCAGTGGAGTGTCTGACTCATGATTTCGGATCAGGTTATGATCCCAGGGTTGTGGGGTCAGGCTCCACCTTGAGCATGGTGCCTGCTTAGGATTCTCTCTCTCTCTCTTTTTTCCCTCCCACTCCTCTCCCCTGCTTGCACATGTGTGCACTCTCTCTTAAAAAAAAAAAAAAAAAAAAGAAAGAAAGAAAACAAAAGAAACTGCAAAGGCTTAGAAAACATCTTGCACAAACTTGGGGTACGACATAGCTTATCTTTTTCTGCAACAGAATCATACTCTTCTCTGAAATAAAATATGGAAATTAAAAACCAAATTGTGTGTGACACTATGCATAAGAGCCAAGTGGAGTGTTTATATGGTAACAGACAATATTCGTATAGCATTTACAATTTACTGTATATCTTGACACGAGTTTTCTCATTTGGATACAAGTCTAGGGACGTTTCTCATAAAGAAACACTGTCCCTTGCTTAATTAGGAGTACCTTTCATCTAATTAGTATTTGAATATGCCTTAAGTGAAAGTCACAATGAAGGTTACAAAGATGAACAAAACATACTTGGTCTCAGGAAGCTTACAATTTTGTAGGAAAATGACATAAAAATATGAAAAATATCAAAAGAAACAAAAAATATTGTGAAAATCTGAAGACAGGTCAGGGAGAGATTTATGAAGAAGGAGGCAAATGACCAAACGGCACAGCACTTCAATAGGAAAGAACATACTAGAGAAAAGAAAAGTGAAAGCAAAGGCACAGAAGGCAACAAAATGTAGGAATATGAGTAGACTCCATAGGAAGCACAGTCTGAATGGATCTCAGGGTATAAATGGGAAAATAAAAACAGCAAGAAGGTCTACATACAGTTAACATAATATAGATCTCTGAGTTTGGTCAAGAACCTTGTCTCATTTTAAAGAAAAAAAAATTTTAATGTTTATTTATTTTTGAGAGAGAGAGGCAGAAACATAGGGAGACACAGAATATGAAGCAGGCTCTAGGCTCTGAGCTGTCAACATGGAGCCTGATGCAGGGCCATGAGATCATACCCTAAGCCAAAGTGGGATGATTAACCGACTGAGCCACCCAGGTAGCCCTAGAAACCTTGTCTCATTTTTATAAGCAACAGTCCTAGACATTTTGAAGAGAAACATACCAATATTGAAAAAACTAGAGGTACTTTTTAAATGAATAAAAATAGTTCTAACAGAAGGCTGGACAATACATCTAGAAATATTAAGCATTTTATTAAGATGATTTAAATATGGTCTACTTTTAAAATGCACCGGTTTGCAACAAAAACCTATAATGAGTTGATGAAAACTAAAATTAAGAGATCAGAAATAATGTACTGCGTGGAGGAAAGAAACTGCAAGAGACTGACAAAAAGTTAAGACAATCAGTAATTTCAGCTTCATTCTACAAGACTGTAGGAATACTATGTACCTACTATGTGCACACAGTGCAGATACCAGATATACACATCAAGGCTATTTTTTACAACAGGATGTTAACTTTGATGCCATAGCATGTGACATCCAAAGCATACTGAGATTACTTTTAGTTAATACCGCTACCACACAACATGGCACCACTTAGGGTATTTGCGTTAAGATCTCACTTATACTGACAAATGAGGCAGATTCCTAGGGCAGGCCATACTTTTCCTCAAAAAGCTGCTTTGGATCCATCCAAGTACATAATACTCAGTTATGACTTAAATATCTCATGGCCAGGGATCTAAGTGTGAAGTTAATTGCTGCATAACCAGCACTTAACAGTTGGAATACAGAATGCAATTATTTGTTGAATGAATCAAAACCAGTTTCTTGCCCTAGGGTCTGGCAAACTCCAGACCTCAGGTCAAATCCCATTTACTGTCTGTTTTTTTATAATTAAAGTTTTGTTGGAACACTGCCACGCAATTGCATATTGTCTACGGTTGCTCATACTACAATGGTAGAGTTGAATGGTTGTGACAGAGACTGTATGGTCCACAAAGGCTAAAAATTTATGATTTGGCACTTTACAGAAAAAGTTTGCTGATACCTGCTCTATAAGCTAGAACCTCGAAGTAAGGATAGATCTTGTCCACTAATTCACTGGTGGCCAACGGGTTTTAGCTCAAACAACAACTCAAAATATCCTGGAGTGCAGTGTTGAGAAGGATTCTGAGACCAACTCCGGTCTCAAAGGGAAAGATTACAGTTCTTAATTATCAATGACTACTGTGGTTTAGGAGGAGAAACAGGGTTGTAACTCTAAAAACACTGAAAACTTCTGTTGCAGAAAACTTTATTTTAAATAACTAGCACTGCTGTTTGATAGTTTACAAAGATGTATTAATTAGCCACAAAATAATATGCACACTCTCTCCCCCCAAAAAACGTGAAAGGAATCACTGAGAATGGTTTGCCTGAATGCTGAAGACTGTCTACCAAAAACAATGACTTTGGATTCTGGCATAGTTGCTGATGCTCATTTTTACAACATTCATTCATTCATCATTCATTCATTCAATATTCATTCATTATTCACTTGGTCAACAGATTCAGTTGTTTAGAACCATTCCTAAGGATGATTAAACAGTGTTACCAGGGGAACCTATGGCAAGAAAATAAGCCCCCAACATACCCCAAAACTCAATCAAGCTTTAAAGATAAAACTGAAAAGGGCATGTTGGGTAAAGTACATTTTTACATTTGAAGCTAAATTAAATCTGCCCCCTTTGATTCTGGAAGTAGTTAATAGAGCAAACAGTTTAACATTAAAGGATTCATGCCACTGGAGCTCTGCAAAGTTTCCCTTTAGATTATTTTAGAAAATTCCTTTGTTGGGGCGCTAAGTGGCTCAGTTAAGCATCCAACTTTGGCTCAGGTCATGATCTCACTCACGGCTTGTGAGTTCGAGCCCCACATCAGGCTCTGTGTGGACAGCTCACAGCCTGGATCCTGCGTCTTCCTCTCTCTCTCTCTGCCCTACCCCTGCGCGTGTGCGCGCACGCTCTGTCAAAAATAAATATTAAAAAAGAAAATAAAATTCCTTTGTTTGCTGGACCTACCACAAGTACTTGCACCCTAGCTATAAAGGAGGCTGGGAAAACTAGTCTCCAGCATTTTTATTTTCTACAAAGCAAGTTGTTAAACAGGACTTATTTAGACCTGTGTCTTTTCGGGGCGCCTGGGTGGCTCAGTCGGTTAAGCGTCCGACTTCGGCTCAGGTCACGATCTCGTGGTATGTGAGTTCGAGCCCCGCGTCAGGCTCTGTGCTGACTGCTCGGAGCCTGGAGCCTGTTTCAGATTCTGTGTCTCCCTCTCTCTCTGACCCTCCCCTGTTCGTGCTCTGTCTCTCTCTGTCTCAAAAATAAATAAACGTTAAAAAAAAGAAAATTAGATCTGTGTCTTTTCAGACACTGGTCTCTCTAAAGGTAAATGTGAACACACACATCTGTGTATCTATAAAAGACATTTTAAGGCAGATATTACATTTCTGTTAGATGTACTCTGGCCCATATAGGCCACACCCCAGAACGACAGGAAGTAAGGAGCCATGCATGGGATATGGGAAGAGGTAACAAAACCACTGCGGGGAATGGTGACAAGGAGGGTCTCAAGATCAGATCAAATTTAAATCTGAAGACCCAGAAGCCTACAAGAGCTAAGTGGTATTACAGCAGTGGTTATCATATTGATGACCTCTCATCATAGTAGGGATTTTAAGTGTTTGTGTGTGAGTGCGCATAAGTCTTTAAAAGCACTTCTGAAAGACTCTGATAAAACCTCCTTGTTCTTCCTAAAGTCCCTAAGACCTACATTCCTAGCAAAGGTCAGTTCACCACAGACTGTCTTACTCATCTTTTTGCCTTCAAATAACTGTCCGCCAATTTAGTAAAGAAAAAGAGGGTCTCTCTGTTCCTCAGGTCTCCAGAAATCAGATTCTTCAGTAATTTAAATAACTTGCTCTCAATGTCTTAACTTTCACAAGTCACAGAAAAAGAGAAAACAACCACTGCAAAGAGATGACCATTATTGGAGGTAAGAAAGCTAATGATGTATTTTTCTGTTCCTAGGTGAAGTCACATCTTCTCCAAGTTTGCTGATTTGTCATTTCAGAATTTAATACTAACACCAAAGATGCTTAATAAAGTCTTCTGAACAGGTTGCAGAATCAGATAACTACAACCACAGAGACATCCCTATTTGTTAGATACAATATCTGCTTTCATATATTTCAAGCAAATGCTACACTAAGTACAGTTTATGAGCTGTTAGGGTAGAGGTAAAAGAAATCAGAAGTGAGGTGCTTTAGTACTAGCAGGTAAATTAGAATTTAAGTTAAGGGTAGATTCCAGAACAAACCAAACCTGTCTTCATAAATGGAAGAACACCACGACTATTTCTTTTAATATAAACACTCAAATTTTACAAAACACCACCATCTATAAGGATGGGGGAACATTTTTTTTAAAACGTAATTTTACAATCTGTTTCAACATAAGGCTGAATTCAGAAACAGAATTAGTGTCTTCCATGAAAGAAGGAATAAATGACTGCAAAAAATATTTTATTTCATTGTACTGTTAACCTCCTAACTAGGATTAAATGACAAAGCTTAATGTGACTGCCCTCAAATGCATTTGAAACCATAAGAGGAATGCCATGATTTAGACTGTGGGTTCATAATTTGCATGACTAAGTTACATTCTAAATGAAATTTCAAGCCCAGGACATTCCTAATGGAAAATTCCCTAGTAAACCTGCCAAAAGTTCAGAGGAGAAAAATTAACCAACTGACAAAAAAAAACAGTGGAAGCAGAGGTACTTCCCATAGTTTTCTCTTGTAATTTTAGTATCTCAATCTAAGTAAGCAGCAGTTTATGCTAGCTGCTTAATGCCAACACTGGTTTATGCAACTAATTGTTTTATGAAGTTATTTTTAACTAATTTAAGTTCTTCCTTTTACACTTTGCCATGGCCAGTTTGTTCAAAGATGCTTCTCAGTTATTGAGTAAAATAAAGTCCATTTAGAAAAATAAAATGCATGCCACACTTTGGAAGCCACAAATAATGCTTGTATTTGGCTTTCTCATACATTACTCACTTACTTGCATAATTAGTAGGTCAGTAAGTACTTTTTTTTTTTTTTTTTTTAAAGTAGCTTCAGAACTTGCCTGTCTTGGCAATTCTAAGAAATAGAAGTCAGTATCCAAAAAATAGCATATACATGTTTGCATTCTTGGACATTCGTATATACCAAATGAATGGAGAAAAGCAATGAGAACCAAAGTTTGGGTGTTAATTAGGTTGTTAGAATAAGGAGTGCACATGGGGAAACCACAAAAAGTATGCAGGGACTTTCTGTAATCAATTCTGAGTTCCAAAGAAGCATCTTCAGATATTTCCTTCCTTCCTTGTCAAAAACAAGTGATTCCATCAAGGATTTCTATTTTTTATATATTTATGTATTTTGAGAGAAAGAGCATGTGTGTAAGAGAGCATGCATGCATGGGCAAGGCAGGGGAGAGGAGAGAGAGAATCCCAAGCAAGCTCCACACTGCCAGTGCAGAGCCCAACTCAGGACTCAATCCCAAGAACTGTGAGATCATGACCTGAGTTGAAATCAAGGGCTGGATGCTTAACCGACTGATCCACCCAGGCACCACCCACCCTGCTCCGGATCAAGGATTTTTAGAGATCAAGTCAGCCCTATATAGTATTCCTATTCCAACCTCCTATTGTACTCTTACTTCACAATTAAATGTATCATGTAATTTTTAGAAACCTTATGAACTGGGAGACAAACTACATGATATCTTACAAGACTTTAAAAATCTACTAAGAAATTGTGGCTAATATATGAGCTGTCAATCATTAAACATTTTTTAAAAAACCACTTATTATGTTCCAGGCACCAATATACACAAATGAATCTTCACTATTTCCAAACATTTAACTGGATTCTAAGGAATTAGGTGGTTTTCCCATTCCTTAAGAGACTCATCACCCTAAACAGGGCATTCCAGCCTGAATCTGTGTCGAAAAGAATTGCTTGGCAGAGACTGTTTCTAAGCTAATGTTTTCAGACCCTGATGTCCTCCCCAAAGACACAAAGTAATAAAGAGTAAAGTCTTTCTAACAATTTTAGATCCATTTTTCATAGAAGATATAATTTTTTTACAGAGCAAAACCTCACCTAAGTACTACCATGAGGCTATTTAAAGTTTTTATTCATCCTATTCAGTGTGACTATTCATGTTTCACTTTAGAAATATTAAGAGTTTGAATACTCTTACTAATATTCAAAACAAATCTTTCCACAAAATTCTGAATTCCAAAACACCTGGGACCAAGAATTCTAAGTGAGGGATTCTGGGCCTATAATTCATTTCATAAACATCTATGATAGCAAAACACTTCTTTGAAAAACTTTGCATTTTCTAATTTCCGTATTGTTGCCTACCCTGATTCACTGATGGTCTAAACCTTACGTTCTCTCTTGATATCATGTATAGATCATACCCACCTCATTTTTTAGGTCTTTTTGGACTAGTAGAGCCTAAGATTTTTCACTATTCCTCCGACTCTATAACCATTCATCTCTATCACTCATTTGGGTATCAATTATTATTATTTTGAACTGCTATTTAAATTTCAGATTAACTTTTCATGTCTTTGCTAAAACCTTTTGTGCATAATTACGTGATTTAATTCTAACATATAGTAACTGAGAACAATTAGCTCTCAATAACATTCAGTCAGATGAATGAGTCCTCAAGAGACAGATGCCCTAAATAATGAAGAATTATAGTTGGAAATAGATATAACACTTAAAAAAATTAGTGTAAATGGTCTATGATGGGAACTGATAAACTACGGAATACTTTATGTATTTTTCTCATTAAAACAAAAAATTGTTGAGCACTATGTGCCAGTTACTGGGCTAACCATTTGAGATTGTGGTGGCAAAGTGACATGGTATTCCTGGCCTCCTGAAACAGTTTAGAGGGCAAGAGAGAATAAGTGGATAAATGTTAATTACTGATTATGATAAGAGCTATGACGACAATAAACGGGATACTCCTTTATATAAGGTGATCAAGAGAAACTTCCCTGTAAATGTACAGCTGAGTTAAGATATAATGTTGACACTGAGTCAGAACTACAGAGAGCGGGAGAAAGATCACACTAGAGAGTAGCTGTAAACCCCAAATCTCAAAAGATGGTAAAGGGCTTGTTGGGTCAAGATCAGAAAGAAGTTCAGTACGGATAGAGCTTTGTTAACAATGGAGAAGAGATAAAGTTGTGAAATAAGCAAGAACTGGATCTGGTTTCTATTTTAAGACACTGGGGGGGGGGGGAATTGGGACTGGAGGATACTACATGATCTGATTTACATTTTTTTTTTTTTTTTTTTTTTTAAATTCTAGGTGTAGACTGAGCTAGATGAAGACAAGAACTGAAACAAGTTAGGAAGCTCCTGTAGGAGTCAAACAAGAGAGGACTGGCTTAAACAAGAGTTAATACCACAGAAACACAGGATTTTAGCGCTCAAAAAGACCTAAACAGCCATTTAATCAAACTTGCTTTATGGAAAGATAAGTCCTAAGAGAGAAGTTAACTTGTTCAAGGTTTTACAGCCAGTGCCAGAGAGAAGCCTGAGACGCTTAGGTCAAAATTATAATCACTAAGCCACGCTACTTAACAGGCTGGAATCAAAGGTCTAGCAACTACTGAAAACTAGCACATCATTCCTCAAATTTACCCCTCAAGCTTCAAGTCATCAGCTAAAGCTTATGCGAAAAGTAAGTGTCAATTTGAGCACCTGAAGGTTCAGAGGAAAGTACATAAAGGGTCTGTCTGTTGAGGAATAAAAGTACTCTCAGCTCACACTGCTTAGTGACGGAACTTTTACTTTAAACCCCACACTCTCAGATAGTTAATATTAATTTATCTTCTACCTAGGACCCTTTCTTTGGTAGACAAGATGGATTAATCACTAAAACATCACAAATGCTTTTCAAAGTGTTTATCATTCCTGTTCAATCAGAGCTCTAAAGTGAATGCAGTTAACAGTAGTCTTGATCATTAGAGAACGTCTTAATCATCTTCCTTACTCTTTTCTGCACTATTTCCTGCCCTTCTACCTCTTCACTGCCTATTATCACCATCATCACTTTCATGTCAACAGAAAAATGTTATGAATGCTCTTCTGTTCTTAAAAGCTTGCACATCCTGTCTTCTCTTTGTTGAAGATGATGAAGGTGACAGGACTTTTGAAAGAAAAAAATGTATAAGAAAATCTAAAATAGAGGAAATTTCATACAAAATTTTTTTTCAGCTAGCAACTAAAACTGCATAAGCAATATCCAGTGCTATTAACTGTGATTAATTTGGGTGTCCTGAACCTAAAATATAATCTCAGTATGTTCCTTAGTTCAGAACAGCTGACCAGGTAATTGTTTAATATAAAGAGAACTAAAGCTTCCTATTAAATTCCCTCCCCCTCACTGTGGAATTAGCTTTTGTAGGCAGGAGTTCTATAATGCTTACTCCTCAAAGCTACCCCAAAGTTAGCATTTTTACACTTACTCCTCTACACCACTTCACGCCTCTGCCTCTTCCTCTTCTGTCAACGCTGTTCTTTCAAACAGTGGAACTCAGACTCACTACTCTTCACAGAACACATCCATTTTATTATCTCTAGGGAAATAACTGGCACTAAATTTCTAAGAAATTAAGTACAGTATAAGCTACAACTTACCCACCTTTCATAATCTGAAACTTATTACTTGAACTGAATGCAGATTAGCCTAAAACTCCTTTAAAATTTGGAACTGGGGTGCCTGGGTGACTCAGTCGGTTAAGCGTGTCTGACTCTTAGTTTTTGCTCAGGTCATAATCTCCCCGTTTGTGAGTTCGAGCCCCACATCATGCTCTGTGCTGACAGTGCAGAGCTGCTTGGGACTCTCTCCCTCTCTCTCAAACATAAATAAACTTTACAGTAAATAAAAAAAATAAAAGATTTGGAGCTGTTCTATGACATGAAGTTTATAAAAATCCTTAACAAGGATTGCTACAACTGTTCCTAAACAAGCATGAAAGAAGAACTTTCAGAAGAACTTACATTTGTTTTAAAGGTATCTACTAAAGGGGCTCTTGGGTGGTTCAGTCGGTTGAGCATCGGAATCCTGATTTTGGCTCAGGTCATGATCCCAAGGCCGTGGGATCTGCATTTGGGTCTATGCTAAGTGGGGAGCCTGATAAAGACTCTCTCTCCCCCTCTTACCTTCCCCACCTTGTGCATGCTAAAATTTAAAAAATACATACATTTTAAAATGTATCCACTAAAGGTAGACAACACAGCAAATTCTCAGGTCAAAGAGACATTATTAAACTTGAAATGAGAAGAAAATTGATAGCTTTACTACAGGAAAGCTACTAAATATTCTAAAATCATGAAAGTCAACTATTAAAAAAACTACCTTAAGGTTATGTCAGAATTTGGGCACACGTACAATCTATGTAGAGATGAATTACCAGGTGTACAAAACAAATATTAAAACCAAGAAGTAGGCTTAAAAAATAATAATCAGCTAATCTGTTACTATGATCAAAAGTTGAATGGAATGCTCAAGAAGCCTATTAAAAAAGTCAACCTAAAATGACTACATATTAATAAGAGATTTCAAGATGAAGCACATGAAAACATTGCTTCACATTTATCTATGGTTCCTATTCTTACATTCCCCTCCAACATAAATCAAAGATGGTAAACACTGAGAACAAAGCATGGAAAAATGAGTGTACAAAAAGGTGAGTAATAACCACACAGATGGAAACATTTAGCAGCCTTAAATGTCGATATTCTCTTTTGATACTACACCAAAACTTGACAACTGGTTGCAATATACTGGAACGGAAACCTTACCAAAAAACTTTAGATCTGCCGAAATATTAAAATCCATTGGTTTAATGGAAGGATTTCTTACCCACGCATGATTTTGTAACATCATGCATTGGTCACTTAGAAAACGCTTGTACAGAGTTATGTGGATCTTCAAATGTTGACACATTATATATTCTTTTTAAAAAACTATCTTCTTTAACATCACTAATATCATCAGAAAAATTTTTCTAAATATTGGGAAGCTGTCAAGAGCACAGTGGCTGATATAAATTTTCCAAAATTCTAATTTTCACTTGAAAACTGGAACTTTATCATTGACCATAAATACTGTTGATCCTTTCCTTAAAGCAACAGGCTCATTTTGTTTATTATGGAGAAAATGTCTCCCCAGTACCCAAGTCTGAATAACTGTAGTTTTTCAGGGATTCTTTAAAGTAAAAATGGTATTCATGAAAAAAGTGGCTGGTTCAGCTTGCAACTCAAATTACGCAAATGCTTTTCCTATAGACAACTGTTATATCTTCAATATGCCAGCAAAAATAGTGTTTCAAGCAATCTTTTCATTCTGTCATAGTATATTGAAATAATATGTACAAGAGCCAAGATTTGATTAAAAAACAAAAAAACAATTTTTTTTTGTTTTTTTACTTCTTCAAGTGCATTTAGGTGAGTGAAGTTTTTTGTTTCTGGTTTTTGTTTTTTTGTGCATGGCAGTGAAGAATACAATGACTATGAATACAGTGTGGTGCTCTGACTTGACCGGTTCTAAAGTGCCCTAAATTTTACCCACCACTGCTTTCGTACCATTGGTACACATGTCAACGCAGTAAAAAAGGTAAAGAACATCTCAGTATTATTGTAAAATCAGTTTTGAATGTGAAGACTCCTGAAAATGTTCACGCAACCCCAAGGATTCTTTGGAGCATACTTTGAAAACCACTGAGCTAGACAATTTGTTACGCTGTTCACAATCACAATGATTTTGTCTTAGTCCTTACTCATACATTAATAACAGTCTTAAAAATCAACTTCAGCTGGAAGAAGCAATGCTACAGAGGAATAAAAGTTTTATAGAACAAGAACGAATACTACATTAGTATAGTCTCTATAATAATTTACGGATAATACTCCACTTAATCCTCAACAACCCAAGGGATGCCTGGGTGGCTCAGTGGGTTAAGCATCTGACTCAAGTCATGATCTCACAGTTGTGAGATCAAGCCGTGTGTTGGGCTCCAAGCCCTCTCCCCCTGCCCCTCATCGGTGTGTGCACTCTCTTAAAAAAAAAAAAAAAAAAAAATCCTCAACAACTCTAATATATGTTATTTTTCCCACTGAGGAACCACGAGTAGGAAAACTTCAGAAAGGGAAGTACAAATTTTGCCTAAAACTTCACTGTACTGGTGGAATTATAAGTCATATTGTCTTCTTTGTATTCTTCTGCATTCTAAAACACTTTAACAAGAAAATTAAAAAGACAAACATTTAAAAATGCAGCCAATCTTACCAATACAAACCCAGTGCAATTTCAAGTTGAAGAATTTCAAGAGCAGAAGAAAATATACACATATTTATATACTTCATCCCTATCCTTATTATTTGTACAGTATAGAATTCAAGATTACCAAAGGATTCCTCAGTTTTGTTATCAAGTAACTTAAACATAACTTATAAACCTTAGAAGTAGCAGCTATAACTTTGTTAGCATAAAATAGTAATATTCTCACTGCAACCTTAAAACACAAGGTAACAGTTGGATGGAATATGCATACCACTTTGACACCAAAAACCTATTAATTAAACAGTTTATATTTACAGTTTTTATTTTATCGATACCCTCAGTTCCATTAACTTTCAGAAAGTCTCCCAATTTTTTTTAGAATAAAGTGACTTGGAAAAATATATTCCAATGTATAAACTTTAGAAGTATAAATTTTAGAAGACACAGATAATTAGAACTTTATTTTATATAACATTTTCCATTTCCTTTCCAGAAGCCTTTGCCAAAAACTGCTATTACACAGACAAAACAGATTTTCTTTCATCTTTTTTCTCTTCCCACAAAGCAGAGGAAAGCAACAGGTAATCTACCAGTGAGGCCATCAGTTCTGTGTATGTTTTCAAGAAAAAGTTATTTAATGAAATGCTAAGTTTTGAATAAGAAAAAATGTCTATTTTGTTAAAAGTACATATTTACTGATAAATTTTCAGAGCAAGTACTGAAAAATTCAGCAAGATCTATAATGTAGTGAAGGTGCTGATTCCAAGTCAATAATTTAAAGCAATCAAAATTATTTATAACTGTTTTAAATAGATGTTCTCTTCCTTTAATATCTTTATTGAGTCTATCTGTACAACAGTTAAAAACATTCAATTCCTCACCACTGGAAAAAACTACCTAGCAAATTATCTCCTAAGATCAGAATCCAGTTTAAATTTAAAAGGTCTCACTGGTTACATACATTAAATATATAAGGTATATAAAGGAGCTTATCTACAAAATTATAAAATAGCATAACTACAAGAGTAAGCTTTAGAAGCCAGCTCAATGTAAAAATCCAGAATCAGAACATTAATTACTCTCTGTGGTTAGAAAGACTAAGATTCTTAATTTAAAAGTAAACATATTTCTAGTACTCAAGTACCTCAAATACAAATAATTTTAATCATAGTTATATTCCAGATACTGTTCTGCATAATAAAAACCAGATGGAAATTCTGCAGTTCATGTTGCAAGTATTTTTTCTTTTGGTAATTTAAATATTATTTAAAACCTGGTACATTTCCCTAAATGTTCATTTCTTTCTTTTATAAATTTAAGGTTCCTTAGAAACAGTTTAAAAATTCTTGATCCTGTGTTAATGCAGAACAAAAATTCTTTTTAAATTGCTACTGAAATAATAATCACTTGCTATATACCCTTAATTTGACTAACATCAGGAATAAACACATCAAAGCTAGCAAGTATGGAATACTGGTATTTCTTTTTGTTTGGGGCACATTTTAAAAAGTTATTTTAATTCTTTAAAGGCAGCACAAAAATGGTTCTTCTTTAAATGTCTTTAAAACAGAAATTCCATGGGGTAGCTGGATGGCTCAGTCCATTAAGTGTCCAACTGTCAATTTCAGCTCAGGTCATGATTTTATGGTTTGTAACATCAAGCCCCACATCGCTCCATGCTGAGCATGGAGTCTGCTGGGAATTCTTGGTCTGTCCCCCGCCACCCCCCCATGGTCCAGGTGCATGCTCTCTCCTCCCACCCCCACCCCCAAAAAGAGAAATTCTATGGAAAAGGGATTGGTCTTAAAATCCAGTGTTCAACTAGGCTCAAAGTATAGCAAGCCAGTCTTTATTGCAAATGGATAAATTCATTCTATTTTTTGTAGCTACTGCTTCCAATGTATTCATGAGATTTCCAAAGAATTAATAAACTAAAGACTTAAGTTCTCAAATGGTAATTAGTACCTTTTGATACTACTGCAAAATATCTAAGAACACTGAAAAATATTTGGCTTCAGCCCAAGTGTTTCAGCACATGGTACTCCTGTTTATTGAAAAATTTGTTCAATGTTATAATGAATCATTGCATCAGCCAAAATATCTGTTCCTTAACTTTTTCTAAAAGAAATTTAACTTAAAAAGGCTAATAGTAAAAACTTCAGCCTAATCTCTTAGACCATGGAGTCCTCAAAAATGGTAAGAGGGGAAAAATAATCAAGGCACATATTTAATCACAACTTTATGTGGTCTTACAAAGTTTAAGATAAATCTTTATCAAGTTTTCTCTAGACTGAACATGTGACATCACTGTCATAACAAAAAAAGAGCACTTTTGAATATTTAGTTCACAAAGACTAAACTATTCCTGGTGTGTCAAATTTAGACAGCACAGATCAATACCCACTGTCTTTATATATACACATATACACGGGAACATGTTATTGTAAGTCTAGGGAACATGTTATTGTAAGTCTAGGAAAATGACACATGTGTATCAATAAGATCTTGGTATTATTCAGTAATAAAATTACCTATTTAAAATCACACATTTGGGAAAAAACTAAATATCCGTGTAAAACAGTGAAATTTTCTTTGTATCCAGATCTAGTTCACACATTAATTTTACTCCCCTAACAAATATTTATCAAATACCTACAACAAAAGTCAAAACTGAACGAGCAATCTCTCATCCCAATCTCAGACTTTCTACTTAAAACAACATGTATAATTAGTTACCATGTTATCAATCTCTGCATAGGCCTTCTACCAGTCTTGAATTACACTGAAGATACACTTAATATGATATTTATGTACATGATCAAAGTTTTAGGATTAATTCTTCATTACAACTCAATAGATGCCCCTTAGCATGGAGGCTTACTTTCCTTTCATATAGCAAAGAGAAATGTTGGAATTTTATAGTTAAGGATTATCTTGAGGATAAAATGAAAATCAGTTTGTAAAATTAAAAGGATCCCAAAGCCAATGTGTTAATGTTTATTTTTGAAGGAAGACAAAGTGCTCTCCAAACAGTCTCTCTTAAATGTTTACTACAATTAATTTTTCTACCTAAATGCTAAACCCTTATGTGCAAAGGCAAGGTTCTCAGAACTAAGATTATAATGGTGAATGAAATGGATCAGTTCCTCCCCTCATTATGCTTACATTTAACAAACTGGTATTATCTATGTGCAATGTACCACGTACATGTGCAATGTACGTGCTTTGGGGCATACAAAGAAGACATCCTGTCCTTGGACTTTACGATTTAGAGTAAAAGATAACAAAAATCATACGAATAATGACAACAGAACAGTAGCAGAATGTTGGAAGTGATAGGTGTCATAGCAAGAGAGGACTTTCCTGGAATGGAGCAGGGGGGTATTACGGAGAGAATGCAAAAGACAGAGCAGTTATTTTCATGCCCCCATCACATTTTTTAAATTCAGCCAGTGTATTATTGGGCTCTTCAGTTGTATTGATACCTCGAACATTAAAACAAAACTGGCTACAGGTGTTTTAAAGATCTGCTTTGGGGCTTCCTCAGATAAGACAACATCACAATTTATTGTGAATGCCAAACAAGAAAATCCAAGTGAAAACACTTGGTGCAGTGCAGAGTTTAAAAGCAAAGATGGGCTCAAGTAAGACACTCATTCAGGGTTCTGTGTCCTTAAAGTTATTTAACCTCCGTGACTGTCAATTTCCTCTCCTAAAATCTGGAAATGAAACTACCCAAGTGGTTCTTCCACACTATTTGACTAAGGTACCAATCGTTTTGTGTATGATTACTATCCTGTAAAAATGTAATTCACTATAAAAATACTTTATTTCTTCTTCCAGTTTCTCTACTACATACTGTCCTAAAAGTCCGCAAGGCCACTAACTAATCTTATCTTTTCTAGGCCTCAGTTTCCTCCTCCATAAAATGAGAGGGTGGGACTGGATGACCTAAATAGTCCCTTCCGGCTCTTAAAAAGTCCCATGACTCCGTTATGACTCAAATACTATTCAAGAGTCAGCTTTCAGGAGTGATAGGACTTTGAAGTTAAATGAACATCTCCCTTCTTTTAGTTACTTCTTGCTAAGATAAGGTTTTGTTGAGCAAGTCTAAACAGCTTTCTAATTACAAAAAAGTCAAAAATTTACAAGTTAGAAGCTTTAAGTTGTAAGTACTCGATATATATTAGATGCTACCAGCAAAACAAAAATCCAATTAGACTGAATTAATTTTAAAATCACGATGTTCATTTAGTGTCAACTTCTACCCCGTTAAAAATGTAATTTCCCGTTACTGTAATACAGAACTGCTTATGTTCCTTCCGAACAAGAGTTGCAGGGCAAAAATGCTTTGCTAAACTAATAAATGTGTGGGGCGGGGGGGGGGGGGTGGCGGCGAAGGGGAAGCAAATCTTGTACTTAAACTCGCAAGGATGATCTTTTCTCCAAAAGCCATCAGTTTTCAGTAGAAAAATCCAAATGGCCCAGTTAACTGGGGACAGTTTTAAATAAAATTCATGGTGCTGACAGTTTTAAGATTAGACACATCGAGATGGCGAAAAAGAGAAGACGACAAACTTCCTGGATTTTGTCTCCCTCTGTAAGAGAAAAGAGATTTCCTCTTGCTGACGAAAGGAAAGGCCCCTTTAACAGTTTTTCCCTACGCGGTGGCTGCTGCCAGACTAGGTGGGGCTCCCTCCGCTGCCTTCCTCCTGCCACTTCCCGCAACAAATGGAGCAAACCAGTCCCGTTTCAGGCAAACTTTTTCCCTGTCAGGCTGGAGCCTGCAGGGCGCCGGGGAGTGGTTTCCCCGAACGCTCCCCGTCCTGGCTCGGGGCTGGGGGAAGCTGGGTCTTCTCAAAGGACAACTTTCTGGTTTCCGTTCTAACTTCCATCCACACCCAGGAGGGCACAGGGGTGGCCAGCGAAGGGGCTCCGGCGCGGGGTACTAGTGTTCCGGGGAGCCCGGCGGGGGACGGCGGGCAGCGGGAGAGGCTGCGGCGGCCGCGGGCAGGAGGGAGCGAGCGGGTGGTGGGGGGGGGGGGTCCTCGGGCTCTCACTTCCTCCGCCATATTTCAGACATTTGACCCCTTCCGCAAAGCGCGCTGTTCCCCGGCGGCGGCGGCGGCGGCTCGTCCCCGCCGGCCCGGGAGGCAGCGCGTTCGCCGGCCGGCCGCCGGGCCCTCGCACCACCTGCCGCGCGCCGTGAAGCCGCCGCCGCGGCCGCCAGGGTCCCTGACCGCCGCGCGCGCCCCGCCCGGCCCGCGCCGCACCCCACCCGCTCCCCTCAGCCGGCGCCCGGCCCCCGCCCCGCGCGGCCGCCGCCACCGCCGCCGCTCCCCTCAGCGGCCACGCACACACTCTGCGAACCTCTCACGCTGTCACCGGGTCCCCGCAGCCCGCGTCGCCCCGTGCCTTGCGCTCCCTCCGGGTCGCTGCTCCGGCGCCACGGCGGTCCTGCCGCTGCCGCCGCCGCCGCCGCTCGGGCTGGTTTACACGCCTGACTCTGGGCGAGGTTTGGCGGTGTCGCCTTGACGTCAGGCGTTCAGCCTCGCTCTCGCTTCCGTCCGCGGGCGGGGCGCGCGGGTGCGCGGCCGAGGAAGGGGCGGGGCCGCGGGGCGGAGCGAGGGGAGCCGAGGGGGCGGGGCCTTGCGCGCCGCCGCAGCGCAGGCCGGACCCACGCGGCGCCCTTCGCGGCAGCGTCTTCTCCGCGGTGTTTCTCTCCCTGCTCTCGTCCCCCTTTCAGCTTCGCCTGGGCCACCTGGTTCGGGACCCATAGGCGTGTCGGCTTCCCTGACTTCAGCGGGTTACATGGTGCGAAGGGCTTAGAAACCCTCCGAAACTTAAAAGATGCCTTTATTGCGAACTGTAATTCAGTCACCAACGCCACCTAACAGTTGGTGCTCGCGTATTCCTTTGTGCTGGGGAAAGTGGCTGGGAAGTAACTGAGCGTGCAGTTTCCACACCTAGAGCTCCCGTGAAGGAAACCAGGCCAGGGCACGGTCTTTTTCATTCTTCAAAGGGTTTTTCTCTTGACAAGTATTTCAAACACTGGTGTCTTAACTCGGGTGAACTCTTTGTCCAAATTACCCTGCCAAACTCATTTAACAAACCTATGATCCCAAACAACTTTGTACTTAAATCAACTATTTATATGAATAAAATAAATTGGATATTTAAATGAATGACTCGGGCACTTTAACGGGTTACTCATAGGTAGATTTATGGTGAGGCTACTGGGCGACAGAAAGCATTCTCTGTTCCAAAAATGCCTTGTTCCAAAAAGGGCGGGAACTTGACAAGGGAACTTACATTATTAGAGAAAAGACTAAAATATAAATACCCGTCTTACAAAATATCAGCTCTTTTATGAAATGAAGTTTTGATGGAAGAAGAGATTCAAAGAGAGAGTAAGTGCAGGAAAAAGTCAGACTTGGGAGGTAATTGAAAACTAACGTTTGCTTAGTTCAGTTTAACTATTCTTTTTTTAAATGAATTTATTTATTTTGAGAGAGAGAGTGCGAGCAGGGGAGGGGCAGAGAGGAGAGAGAGAATCCCAAGTAGGCTCCTCGCTGTTGGCACAGAGCCCGTTTGGGGGTTCCGATCTCACAAACTGTGAGATCGTGACCTGAGCCAAAATCAGGAGTCAGATGCTTAACCCAATGAGCCACCCAGGTACCCCCACTTGATTCTTAAAATAAGTTTTTATGAACTTTGATAAATTTGGAAGAGTAATGAGAAGTATGATTAATTTCACTCCTGTAAAGAATACTAGTAACTGAAAACTAACCGAGTTAAAGAATATTCAAGAATGAATTATAATTTTCCTGTTTTCTGTATGTAAGTGCTTTCTAGGTATCTCTCAATTTAGATGAATTGAATGTTACATATTTCTGCAATTTCCATTTCCTTAGAAAACCCCTTTTTAATGGAAATTTCAAAGGCAAATTTCAGAGCAGTCTTTAGGAATTGTTATAAAATCTAAATGAATGAATTTTAAATAAATTTGACTTGACTTTGCATGAAACTTTGATCAAGTCTGAAAGCCTGAAACTCTTAAGTTCATGGAAGCAGATGTTACTTGAGTATACCAGTGTTTTTTCTTCTTTCTCTCAACTTTCCTTGACTTTCCGGCATTTGATTTATTATTATTTTTTTTTTTCAAAGCTCGTTTTAGAAGTTTGGAGTTAGGATTATTTAGACTTTGAGGGAATACTTTATTTTAATTAAAAATACATTTGTTTCTCTTTTAATAGACTAGAAATCATTACACTTGTATCATACTATTATCTTTAGGCAGAGAATGCAAGAATCTGCATGTCTCAGCACCAAACTCTTCTTGAAATCTTCACCAGGATATTCCACCGGCAACTTCAACTGGTCATGCATGCCAACTGAACTCACCATCTTTTGTCATCAAACTAGTTTCTTCTCCTTTTCTTTTGTTAATCGTATCACCATCTTTTAAATTAAACAGTTTCCCAGCCTGATCCTCCTTTCTCTGCCTTTTCTCAAATCATCAGTCAGTTGGCACATCTATAAGTAATTCTTTTCTACTGAGACCACACTTGTTTAGGTTGGCACTACGTCTCAACTCCTTGACTTTAGCCACACCTTCCTACCTTGCCTGGTGGCCTCCTGTCTATGCCTCCTGTGATTTATTCTACACGTCGTTGCCAGATGAATTATCTTAACGCATATTGAGCAAGTCAGTCTCTTCCTCAAAAAGCCTTCAGTTACCCTGTTGCCCTACCAAAATAAAATCCTTGTATAATATCTTATTTTCCTTCTTACTGAACACTGCCTTACAGTCAGAGTGGACTTTTCGCCTAGCCCAAATATAGTGCTGTCCCACTGCTCTGGTGTGGTATAGGTGATCTCCTTTGCCTGAAGCGTTCCTTCCCACTCCTGCCTGCTATTCAAGGTCCATTTACTTTCTCTAGGAAAGACTGTCTTTCTAATATAATATGGTCTGATATTTTCAATCGAACGTGGTTTATTCTCTTTTGAATCCCTGTAACACCCTATGGCTCTTTTTTTTTTTTTTTTTTTTTTTTTTTTTTTTGGTCACTTGTTTTCTACCTTCCTCCAGAACAGGAGTTTGCAAACTTTTTCTGTAAAGAGCCGGATGGTAAATATTTAGGGCTTTTGCCAGATGGTCCCTGTTGCAGCTACTCAACTCTAACTTTGTTGTGCAAAAACAGCCATAGGATACGTAACAAATGAGTGTGGCTGTGTTCTAATAAAACTTTCTTTATGGACACTAAAATTTTAATTTCATATAATTTGCACATGTCACAAATCCCCGCCCCCCTTCTTCTCCCCCTCCTCCTCCTCCTGCTTCTCCTTCTTCCATTTAAAAATGTGGAAACCATTCTTAGCCCCTGGTTGTACAAAACCAGGCAGTGGGGCTGTTTGCCCTACTGTGCTCAGGGCCAGCTTCATGGATGTGTATTGGGGTCCTGTGCTTAGAAAGGCTCAATGATCAGTTTAATGCTCTGATGTTACCATCTTGAAATTTTAAATAATTTTTGAGCAGGAGGCCTGCATTTTTTTTTTGTTTATTTATTTTGAGAGAGAGAGAGAGAGAGAGAGAGAGAGAGAGAGCCAGCCTGAACTGGAGAAGAGCAGAGAGAGAAAAGGAGACAGAGGGTCAGAGTTGTCAGCACAGTCTGCCTCAGGTCTCTCTATCTCTGTCTCACGAACTGTGAGATCATAACCTGAGCCAAAATGAAGAGTTGGATGCTTAACTGACTGAGCCACCTAGGCAGCCCAAGAGGCCCGCATTTTCACTTTGTGTTGGGTTCCCCCAACTATTAGAAGAGAAGATCCATACGATCAGGATGTGTATTTCTTGCATTTGGTATGGTGCTTTTCACATCATAGGCATTCAAAATGTATTTGTTGAGAGATCTCTCGGGGTTGTATTTGTATCGAGCAATATTGAAGGATGAGGTAACACCCCCCACAAAAGCAGAATTGCTTCTACTCACTATAAAAGCAGCACATCTCCCAAGCTCAGGGTTTCCCTCCTGTATTACTATCCCTCTGCATGTGTAGGCATCTAGGCAAGTCTATTTTCATTGTCCCCACAGGACTTGAGGGATATGTAGAACCAGTGCAAGCATGATGCTCTGGCTACTGCTTTTGCTGTGAGCAATAAAGTCCTTTGTCTCTGAAAAAAAAAATGTATTTGTTGAATTTTCTATTCCTAAGGCACTATGGAGTAGTGGAGAACACAAGAAACCTCAGCTTCAGCGCTTGTTAGTTGCACGGTCTTGGGCAAATTCCTCAACCATGGAGAACCTTGGTTTTCTCATATATAACATGGGGATAATAAACTCTGCCTTACAGAACTGTTGTAAGATGGAATGTAGGACATGGTCATGTCTTAGCCCCTGGGACTAGATGAAGCTCAGAGTTAATCTTTTCCTTTTTAATGGAAGTTAATTCATAGTGTGCTTATCCATAATTCATGCTGCATTTAACTTGATATAGTATTTCTGATTTTTCATGTTGTTTCCTTAAAAGTTATACTTCAGGGGCGCCCTGGGTGGCTCATTCGGTTAAGCATCTGACTCTTAGTTTTGGCTCATGATTTCATGGTTGTGAGTCTGAACCCCGTGTCAGTTGTGAGTTTGAGCCCTGTGTCGGGGCCTGCTTAGGATTCTCTCTCTCTCTCTCTCTCTGCCCCTCCCCTGCTCATTCTCTCTGTCTCTCTCTCAAAATAAATAAACTTTTAAAAAAAAAGTTATAAAAAAACAAAAAAAAAACACACAAAAAAGTTATACTTCAAATAACATCTATACTTCAGTAGTTCTATTTCAAAAGCCCACATAAATAGAGGTCTTATTGCAAATCTAAAATTAGATTTAAAAAAAACCTCAAATTTACAACTTTCATGATTTTCATGAATTAACAGTTCATGATTATTAGCATTAGCAAGAGTCATGCTGTTTAACTTCCAGTTAAGTATGGTAACAGTAGCATTGGAAGTCATTAGCCTTAAATATTATCATGTTATTTCATTCACAAATGAACAATACTGAAATTTGATTCTTTCAAGGCACTTTCTTACTATTTTTGTCCTCTTTTGTGTGTATTCATGTATGTGTGCGTATTTATATAGATACATATATATAATATGTATGTGTATAGTGTATATGTAATATGTACATATATGTATAATATATATACACCACTGTATATAGTGTATAGTATATTAAAATAGTTATATTCCTTTGTAATATCCTGCATAGTTGGAGGTGCAGACTGAGAAGGATAAGAAGACTACTTGTTGATGTAAAAGACAAAAAACCATGGCTTGGGGCGCCTGGGTGGCGCAGTCGGTTAAGCGTCCGACTTCAGCCAGGTCACGATCTCGCGGTCCGTGAGTTCGAGCCCCGCGTCAGGCTCTGGGCTGATGGCTCGGAGCCTGGAGCCTGTTTCCGATTCTGTGTCTCCCTCTCTCTCTGCCCCTCCCCCGTTCATGCTCTGTCTCTCTCTGTCCCAAAAATAAATAAAAAACGTTGAAAAAAATTAAAAAAAACAAAACAAAACAAAAAAAAACCATGGCTTAACTCCTCAGGTTCATTCTGTTCTCTTGGTCAAAGATCGTGTTTCAAATTCCATGCAGTTATTTTCTAAATTTTGCTTTTTATCACACAAGAGACGAAGTAAGAGCATATTAGACCATTGTTACTCAGAACTCATACTCCCCTAGGGTGGTTTGTTTGCTTCTAAGATTTCTGTTTTGGGGAAACCAACTATTCCCATATAAGAAAAATGAGGCAGCTTGGCATGTTTTCTACTCTGTGTAATAACTGCTTATTTGTCTCAAGATATATTTCAAATTCTGTCTGTATTCTATTTTGGCAGTTGGAGGCCTAACCACCAAACCTGCCTATGCCACATTAAAGAAAGCTAACAGTTCTATAATTTTGTCATTGCGAATGTCTATGATGTAAGGAACAGACAGTGCTTAAAATTTCTCCCTTTCTTAAGCTGTGGCTGAGAAAAACCATACAAATGAAAATGACATTCCCCAAGCCATTGTGCAAATGAGTGTTAAAGGAGAAAATCACTGGAAGAACCAACTTTATGAAATACCCGCTGTCATGAAACTTTCAAAAGAAATTTAAAGTAAGAAAATCTTTTAACATCACATATAAGTACTTTCGGAATCCGGTCTGTCTCCAAATAAAACGGCTAATATAATCATGCCATAGGTGCTCAGAAGTTAGGCATTCTCTCAGACTTTATCGTTGCGATAGCATTTGGCATCTAGCCCAAGTTACCCCTGAATCCTGTGTATGAACCACATACCTCCATATTAATGGCCAAATTCCAAGAGGTAGGTTTTAATGACCCATTACACAGATGAGAAGGCTAAAGCTTAGAAGACTAAGTGACCAAGGCCATATAGAAATATGTGGGCAGAATTGAAATGTATTATCTTTGTCTGCCTTCTTTTGGCACCATGCTGTACTACCATTCTTCAACTAATGCTGTTTTTTCATCCAGAAAATCTCTCTTGTCTCTTTTGTACTTATTTAAAGCTTAGTCATTGTTTAGGATCCAGTGGTTTCTTGCTTCTCTGAATTTCTCTAATAATTATTGTTTTTACCACTCATTTGGTACTTATCAGACATTATTTATTTATTATTATTTATTTAAATAGCTTTTGTTTTCTCTCTAACCTGAGATTCTTGGGAACCAAGACGGCATCTTACAACTTTTCTACCTACCATATTGCCTGGCATCACATAGTAGAAATAAAATGTAGTTTAGGGGATCTTTCTAATCTTTGTTAGACCCTCCAAGCTGATCATAATGTATTTGTGACCTCTGGCAGTTATTTGACCTTTCCATGTTCCCTTTTAGTAATCTTCAAAATGTATGTGACAATGCCTGTAACGTAGGGCTTTGAAATTTTTAAAAATAAGAGAGCAGATACAAAAACGAAAGTAATACAGAGCAGCGATTAGTGGATTGGTTCTGGAATCAGAAATCAGACTGCAAGTATTCAAACACAGGCTCCATTCATCCTAGAGAATTTACTTCTGGCAACTCAGTTTCCTCATTGGTAAAATGAGTACAATAATAGAACCTACATTACAGCATTATTGTGAGGATTAAAAGAGTTAACAATGCAAATAGTGCCCACCACAAAGTAAACACTCTATAAATGTTAGCTATCGTCATCTGGAAGATTACCAATAAATGTTGGTTCCTCCTACAACTTCTGGCACAATAAAACTGTGCAAACATAGTAAGAATTCAACAAGTGTTATAGTTAAACCTTCCTTTTGCTTTGCTTATGACAGTCCTCAATTAAGGATTGGCTGTGTTCTCAAGTTTCTTTATGTCAGTAGCTTATAACTTGAAAATATGTATGCAGTGGAAACAATGATGTAAAGTTTACAGCATGAGTATCTGAAAATATGGCTTGATTATTAAGGAAGCCTAAAAAAGCCTATTTTAATCCATAGATACTAAAAACACAGTTCTAAAAATACAGGCATACCTCGGAGATACGGCCAGTTCCGTTCCATACCCCCACAATAAAGTGAATATTGCAATAAAGCAAACGAATTTTGAATTTTTTTGGTTTCCCAGTGCATATAAAATTATGTTTACACATATTCTACAGTCTATGACTCGTGCTATTAATAGCGTGTCTAAGAAACAATGTACATAACTTGATTTAAAAATGCTTTATTGCTAAAAAATGTTAACCATCATCTGAGTGTTCAGCAAGTATAATCACTGATTTCACGTCATCATAACGAATATAATAATAATGAAAAAGTTAGAAATATTGTGAGAATTACCAAAATGTGATACGTTCACACCAAGTGAATAAATGCTGTTGGAAAAATGGTGCCAAAAGTCTTGCTCGATGCAGGGTTGCCACAAAGCTTGTTTGTAAAAACAGTATCTGTGAAGCACAATAAAACAAGGTATACCTGGACTCTTTCAACTACTACTAATCAGTATTTATTTATTTATTTATTTATTCATTTTTTTGCACATTTATTTATTTTTATTTTTATTTTTTAAATATAATTTATTGTCAAGTTAGCTACCATATAGTGTATACAGTGTGCTTTTGGTTTTGGGGGTAGATTCCCATGATTCATCACTTCCATGCACTACCCAGTGTTCATCCCAGTAAGTGCCCTCCTCAATGTCCATCACCCATAATCAGCATTTCTAACACTGTTTGCTTAGTTCTCACAGCACCTTTTCCTTGTGGTTTTCCTCTTTTCTCTCTGGCTGTTTTTTCTCACTCTCTTTGGGCTATCTCTTCTTCCTTCTGACCTTTTAAGGGTTGGAGCCCCCCAGAGCTGGATCCTGGGCCCCTTTCCTGTTGTCTACTTTCTTCTGGGAAGTTCTAGTCTTTCCCATGGCTTTCTATGCCAGCTAAATGTCAGAAGCTCACAGGGGTGCCTGGGTGGCTCAGTAGGTTAAGGGTCTGATTCTTGATTTCCGCTCAGGTCCAAATCTCACGGGTTTGGTTCAAGCTGCAACTCCCTTCCTGCCGCTCCCCCCCCCCCCCACCCCGCCTCCACTGGCAACACAGAGCCTGCTTGGTTCAAGCCCCCCACTGGCAGCACAGAGCCTGCTTGGGGATTGTCTCTCTTTCTCTCTGCCTGTCCCCCCCCCCCCCCCAAAAAAAAATAAATAAACTTTAAATAAATTCCAGAAACTCATAGATCTATGTCTGCAGCTCAGACTTCTCTGCCGAGCTCTGGATGCATAAAGCCAATTGCCTTCTGGAAAGATTTCCTTTGTTGACCTTCCCCCTAACTGCTTTTCCTCCAGGAATCCTCATCTTAATAGAAGGTGGCAGCTTCCTAAAACAGAAATCTAGCACTTTCCTCTATCTTACTCTGCATAGCAAATTCCTTACCAAGTCCTATTGATTCCACTTCCAAAGTCACTAAAATATGCCCACTCTTCTCTATTTCCCTCAGCAGCTTGGCTTGTGTACTTTCACTTCTGTCCCTCCCCCCATCCATTCTCTGAACAGTGGTCTTAAAAATAAAACAGTTTGGGGGCACCTGAGTGGCTCGATTGTTTGAACATCTGGCTCTTGATTTTGGCTCAAGTCATGATCTTGTCCATATTTAAATTTTCCATTGTGATGGGTGATGTATACACGGTTACGTGTTATGTTTATACCTTTTGTGTGACTCAAATATTTTATAATAAAAGTAATATATCTTATTTTCTAAATAAGGAGTTGGGGGGGAAAGAGAGGAAAGCAAACGATAAGAGACTCTTGACCATGGAGAAAAACGTGAGGGTTACTGGAGGGGAGGGGGGGGTGGGCTTGATGGGTGATGGGTATTAAGGAGGACACTTGTGTTGAGCACTGGGTGTTATATGTAAGGGATGAATCACTGAATTCTACTCCTGAAACCGATATTAACACTATATGTCAGCTAGCTAGAATTTAAATAAAAATTTGAAAAAAAACCCCAAAATAAACAAACAAAAAATATTTCCATTGTGGTGTATATCATTGTTGATTTATTATATTGTACATCTAAAACTAATATAATGTTATATACCAGTTTTCCTTGATTGAAAGAAAGAGGAAACCAGAGTCTGAAGAGTTAATAAAAAATATTTTCAGTCCTCAAAAATTCCTGATTGTATCAAAGATGACTTTTTACTGTTGATTTGTTAAGTTCATCATCCAAACAAGTCCAAACATTACATTTAATTATTATGCCTATTGAATGTCTCTTAAACTCTAATCGTCTCTCCTCCTTTTGTTGAGTGAATGACTATCTGTATTTTTTCTTTTGTGATGTGCCTTTTTGTTTCTTTCAGCTTTTGTACAAATGACATCACTTTCCGTCAATACCTTCCTAAATATTCTGTGGCGAAAATCCTATAGCTTTTACATTACACACCTTTATCTAGAAATACAAGACTGAAAAAGTAAGAACCTCCCTTTCACATATTTACATTATGTGAAGAAAATATAGAAGATGGATTGAAAACAATTCATTCAGCCCCAAATCCAGGCAAGAAGTCTAGATATTAAGCCTATACTACATACTAGGAAGTTATCTCATTTGATCCTTTATAAAAACCTTTGAGTTGGGTTTTTTAATCTCTGCTTTTAGGATAGGAAACAGATTGAGGGGGATTAAGTAAAAAATATGGGATCACAGTGTCAGTCCTGAGTCAAGGCCAGGTCTCTCTTTCTGAGGGGCTCTTGGTCTCCCCACCGGGCTATGCTGCTGTGGTAATAAAGACAGTGATGAGGTGATGAAGGGTGGTTTAAATGGGGGGAACTACCAAAGGAAATTCTGGTGGTTGCTTTACCCAGATGAAAAAGAAAAAACAGGGTCCTACCCAAGTGTATATCAGGGGGAATAGATTATTTTGGCTTAAGGTAAATATATTTGAGAAAATAATTATTTAGTGGGATTCTGATAAAAAGTGGTAAAAGTCTGATAAAAGTTTAACAGCAGCAAAAGCAGTCTTCTGAGAGCATTTATCTCTCAGTGCCCTGCTCTAGCTGATCCTGTCTTTTTTCTTTTTAAATTATATCCTTTGCTTTTTTTAAAGACAGACTTTAACATCACCAATGTGCTTATACATTTCCTTCCTGCTTCTCAGTAGACCTCAGAACCACAACGTTTTTCACTAGAATCCCTTTCCCCTTCTAACTATCTCTATCTAAATTCTTCAGCGGCTTGTCATGTCCTTAATGCCTAAGAAAGCATGTCAAAGGATCATGTTAGCAAAGGGAGGGAAATTACATTTAAAATATATTTGGCCTGAAAAATTCTGTCTGCTTCACCAGCTTGCCTGAATGTGCCTGCATTTATTTACCAAAGATGTGAGCCAGCCCAGCCTCCTCCCGCTTGCGATGACATAAGAATCATAAATACATAAACTTAAAACCAAGATGACACAATAATCTTTCTAGATAATTACACATTTATAATTGCTTCATAAAAGGAGACATCCACAAAACAAACAAACGAACAAACAATCAAACAAAAGGCAAAGAATAACTGACCAATAGCAAAGAGAAGAAAAGTATTTAAAATATCTTGGCTGCTATGGGGTATATTCCCAAAAGAATTCAAAGCGGGGACTAGAACAGATATTTATTATACCCATGTTCAAAGCAGCATTATTCGCAACGGCCGAGATGAAAACAAACCAAGTGTCCATCAACAGAAGAATGGATAAGCAAAATGTGGTGTATACATACAATGGAAGATTATTCAACCTTAGAAAGGAAGGAAATTCTGACATTTGCTACAACATGGGTGAATCTTGAGGACAATACACTAGGAGAAATCAGCTAGCCACAAAAGGAGAAATGCTGTATGATTCCACTTATATGACAGCTCCCTAGAGACAGAAAGTAACATGGTGTTTGCCAGGGGCTGGGATGTAATGGGGTGGTAGTTTTTAATGGGTACAGGGTTTCAGAGTGGGAAGATGAAATGTTTTGGAAATGGATGCTGGTGATGGCTGCGGAATAAGGTAACTGTACTTAATGCCACAAAACGGTATACTTAAAGGTGGTTAAATTGGCCAATTTGGGGTTACGTGTATTTTGCCATAATGCAAAAACGTGTCGGTGAAGAACTTGGGCTCTGAGTGAGAAAGCCTCAGTTTAAATTCTGACTCGGTACCTTATTAGCTGTGAGAACCTGGTCTATTTCCACATCCTAAGTTTGAGTTTCTTTACCTAAAAATTGGAATAAGAATAGAGACTTGTGAGAATTAAATAAAACAATCCATCTCAAAGCCTTTGCACGTCACCTTGCACATAGTCAGTACTCAATAAATGTTAGCCACTATGATTTTCTTATCGTTTAGTTACATCTGGACTCACTTTTAGAGGCTAGATTGGCAGATTTTTCTGATGAGTTTTTAGGAATTTCGCACAGATTTACATGTCTTAATGATGTGATTCCTGAGGGTGATGTCGCTCACTACCTACATCAGCAACAAAGGTAGCTGATCCAGAGACACTGATGGCAGGGATGAAGTTCCAATGAGCTTGTGAAGTTTGGTGGAAAGAACGAAGGTATTGGAATAATTATAAAAGTACCCCGTCGTGTTTGGGAGGTGCGATTTTCAGCCATTTTCTTTCAAAGGCTCGAAAATAAGAAGCAAGGCAAATGATATTGATTTTTGGATATTCTGAAACTTTAGCTAGGTTTTAAAACTTGTCTGGTAATATCTGCAGCATAATCCGAGAGACGCTGTCCAAGTTGTGACTATAGGAAACTTTCCTCTGGCCTAGATCGTGTCCTTCTTTCTGGCACTGAGTGTGCATCTACTGACTTGACGAATTATAGGACCATGATTGTGAAATGTCTCAATTCTACACTCGGAAGTATGATCCTTTCGTGTGTGTGTGTGTGTGTGAGAGAGAGAGAGAGAGAGAGAGAGAGAGAGAGAGAGAGAGAGAAACAATAGAGCTGTGGAGTCGCTGTTTTTGAAAAGGATAAACCTGAACGATATGCGGGAGACAGTGTTCCCGGTGTTTTACAAATCAATGCTCAACCCTCCAATGTTGCTACTGTCATCAACTGTATTTTAAAGAAGAGGAAACAGGTTCAGAACTTGCCTCTGTGTGTGTGTGTGTGTGTGTGTGTGTGTGTGTGTGTATTACTGAGCTGTAGTTTGAATACAGGTTGATTTGGCTCCAATGTCCATGCTCTTTATCTCAAACCATAGGCCCCAAGCCACAACGTCTTGTCATGTGTTGCTGTCACGAGGGCTGGCGTCACTTTGGGAGTTGCCGCCGGTTGTGAAGTCACAACCACTATCACTGGTGGAATAGAGTGGTGGCTCTTTGCTCTCCAGCCTGCCCTCTGCGAAGAGGGAAGGAGCCATTGCCCAGGGAAAGCAGAGGGAGTGGGGCAGTACAGCCCCCGTTGCCCTCAAATATTGCTTCTCTTCCCTTTCCTGACCTCAAGCGGCCACGATCAAAGCCACTCAGTTTGGAAAACAACGTGCCATTGTCTTCAGAATTCCCCTGTGACAGTAGCCACGGGCTACCTGGGAGTAGGAAGGAGGGACAGGGTTTCTTTCACACTCCCTCTCAGAGAAGCTAGTTGTCTCCTGGAAAGCCTAGAAAGACTATCTCAGCCTCAACAAAGACACACTTGACAAGTGTCACTAGCGCTCAGGGAGGGCCCAGTGAGGCCAGCAGGCGTGGGCAGGGGTCATGAAACCCACGTAATGATGGGGCAGCCTGGGGACCCTGGACAGACATGGCTGCCTGTAGTAGTGACCGTCTGTTGGTTGCAAGTAACAGAAAACAACCTGAGCTACCTTAAGCAGAAAGGGGACAGTATTAGAAGAATACAGAGGTATCTCAGGGAACTATGGAATTATAGAACAGCCAGGCCTCAGGAAGGGAAGAGTCAAGGAAAGTCCTGGGACTGCAGCGGCAGTTGATGGAGGTCCCGGCCCATAGCAATCCAGTGACTTGACGTGGCTCTCAGTTCCAATATTTCTTCAGGCTCAAGAGAGAGTGAGAGTAGGATATGCTTGGCTCAGATTATTCTTTGCAGTTGGCTTAATCAGCAATGGCTGAACACGGGGAGGGGAAGGGATTGGTGCAGTGGGAAGTTCACACAACAGAAACAGGAACCCTCTGTGGGCAGAGATGAAGGGCGGGGATGACACCATATTAGACACCCACCATTTCCCCCCCCCCCCGCCCCACCCCCCCCCCCAGAGACCGATTTTACATGGAGAGTCATTCAGCAGGGAAGTTGCTCACAGGCAGTATGGTATAGCAGTTGGGAGTTCAGGCTTTGGAGCTAGATTGCCTGACCTCAAAGCCCAGCTCGGCCACCTCCCAGGCAACTTATGTAAGTATCCTGTGTGTCTGTTTTTCCCCCTCTAGAGTGGGAATAGTAACAGTACTTACTACATGAAAGCGTTAAGATTCAATGAGTTAATAATACCAGCAAAGTGCTTAAAACAGTGCCTGGCACACAGTAAGCCCTTGATAAATTACTATTATTATCTGGCTTTTGAGGCATCATCATATTTATTGAAATTGTCAAATGGGTCCACCTCACTTTAAAAATACCCAGTGGGGTGCTTTTTAACATGCAATTTTATGAAAGAAAGAGGAGAGCGATCAGATAAAGGCTCTGTTATGAAAACAAGCATGACAACTTATGTTTAACTTAGACATAAATACAGATGCAACAAATTAAAAAATATATGGATACCAAAACATTAAGAAAAGAAGTAAAACAAAGAAAATAAAAAGGAAAAATACAGATGCAACACCAAAAGCACAGTCTATAAAAGAAAAAAAATTGATAAATCAGACTTTATCAAAATTAAAAAAAATTGCTCTTCCAAAAGTGCCATTAAGAGAATGAACAGATAAGCCACAGACTAGGAGATAATATTTGTAAATCATATATCTGATGAAGGGCTTGTGTCCAGAAAAACAACCCTGCTTACAGTTCAATTAAAACTACCTAACTAAAAAATGGGCAGAAGATTTGAAAGACATTTCACCAAGAAGCTACCTAAGTGGCTAATAAACACAAGGAAAGATGTTTGACATCCTGGGTATGGGAAACGCAAATTAAAAATCACAATGAGTTTCCACTATAAGCTCACTAGAATGCCTCTGATCCAAAAGATTGATTTATCAGGGCTTCCTGGTGGCTCAGTCGGTTAAGCATCTGACTTTGGCTTAGATTGTGATCTCACACTCTGTGAGTTCGAGCCCTGTGTCGGGCTCTGTACTGACAGCTCAGAGCCTGGAGCCTGCTTTGGATTCTGTGTCTCTTTCCCTCTCTCTCTCAAAAATAAATAAGCATTAAAAATATTTAAAAAACCCCAGAAGGCTGGTTTATCAAGTATGGAGGACATGGAACATACTCTTTGCTGGTGAGACTGTAAAATGGTGCATCCACTTTGGCAAATTGTTTGGCAATGTCTTAAACATAAATTTAGTATATGACCCAGCAATTCTTTTCCTAGGTATATACCTAAGAGAAATAAATAACATATGTTCAAAGAAAGACTTGTATAAAAATGCTCATAGAACCATTGTTTACAATAACTACAGACAAAAAAAGACAAAATTCAAATGACCATTAATCAAAATGTAGCATTATACAATGAAATACTAACCAGTCATAAAACCCCTCAGATTATTGCTATATGGACAACATAGGTGAACCTCAAAATCATCATGCAAAGTGGAGAAGACAGAAACAAAAGACTATATCTTGCATGTTTCTGTTTATATGACGTTTCTGAAAATGGCAAATCTTTAAAGACAGAAAAGCAGAACAGTGATTACCTGGGCTAGGCATGGGAGTGGCCATTGACTGCAGGCAGCAATGACAGAAATGTTGACGGTGATAGAAATGTTCAAAAACTAGATTGTAGTAATGTTCGTACCATTGCACGAACTTATTAAAATCGTTAGGATGTATACTTGCTAGCAGGTGAATTTTATGGTATGTAAATTATACCTCAGTAAAGCAGTTTCTGTCCCATACTCACAAATCCTGACTGAGTTACCAGTAAAAACCATAGCTGACAATAATTAAGAAAGAAGAAATCTTTTAGTCCAACACTACTTGCAGAGCCTCTTTGGGTTTCGTAATGTTTTATGCCCAGTCCCGTCCCATCTCCCCACTGATCCACTGCAGAGTGGTGATGTTTTATGATCAGGATTGAGAAATCGTGTAGAGACAATGGAGTCTAAGAGTACTCTGCCCTGAATCTTTTAGGTGGGGGTTCTTTATGAACTGTACTTAAAAAGCTCTAGCTATTCCCATTCCTATTTGCTATCCAAGCTTTCCTGGAGTGTAGGAAACCATTCTCCAAGGAAAATTCTCCAATGCTGATTTCTGTAGCTTGTTTGCTATTACCCAGGAATTTCTTTTCTTTCTCATCAATGTATCATAGTGCCCTGACCTTGACAGGAAGAAAACAACTTTCAGGTTGACTGCTACATCATAAAGCCTTCTCCTGTTACTAAAAAAAACTTCATTTGCTTGATAGTTATTTCCTGTCTCAAACTATCAAATGTTTCTCCTGACTGCAGCCATCTGGGGGTTTGTTTTTTTCACACCAACATGTTAACAGAAGCCACCCAGAGGGAACAGTATTCATTCATTTATCCATCCATCCATCCATCCATCCATCCATCTTTCCATCTTTCCATCTTTCCATTCTTCCACCCATCATCTATACATTCAAGAATGATTTCTTGAGTCCCAGTTAGGGACCATACACTGTACTAGATATTAGGGATGGAAAAATGAGTAAGAAAGTCATTGTCTCCACCCTCTCAGAGCTTAGAGTCTTTCTTGAATGACAGTACAAGACTAGCACTGAAGACATGTTTTTTCCACTTTCCAGGTTTTCTTGGGCTGGTCTTTGCTTCTCTAGAGGCTGCACTGGTGGCATCTCAGGTGATCTGGTGTCTATGTGGTAGCTGTAATGGTGGAGGCAAGGAGCTCCTGGCTCCTGGGGATGGTTTTGATCCACAGGCAGTGGTCACTTTGGTAGGCTCCAGAGGGACGGGCTTTGAAGCAGCTCTCTTCTTCTTTTTTTAAGATTTTACTTTTAAGTAATCTCTACACCCAACATGGGGCTCAAACCTACAACCGCAGAATCAAGAGTAATGTCCTCTACCAACTGAGCCAGCCAAGCGCCCCTGAAGCAGCCCCTTCTTCAATGGCAAGTGCAAAAGTTGTAAGGGTAGCCACAAGAATTTTGGTGGTGGTAGCTGCAGCTTTGCCATCGTCTCAGGTGACTCCAGCACGTCTGCAAATTAAATAGACGTCAGACGCAAGGAATGGGTCCTGTTGCCTGGGAGCATATCAGATCTGTAAGGTAGAGATGAGAATTCATTTGTTTCTCAAATATTTCGTATTTCTGGGAATACACGGTAAATCAAGGTTACTTTCCAACTCTTGCAGTATTTTCAGCTCAGTGGTATGTGGTAGCTAGGCAATAATATTAGACAACATTGTTTTAAGAAAAGAGGAATTAAAAATAATGTGTCTAGTTGGGACTCTACAGAGAAAAAAAGACAGTAAGTAATCAGTCAATTGATAGCTAGAACCAAAAGGTAGAGTTTTACACTTTATTTTTTCTTTAAGTTTACTTATTTATTTTTGAGAGAAGACAGATTGAGAGAGAGAGAGAGTGAGAGAGACAGAATCCCAAACAGGCTTGGCCCGATGCGGGGATTGAACTCACGAACCATGAGATCATGACCTGAGCTGAAATCAAGCGTCGGATACTTAACCAACTGAGTCACCCAGGTGCCCCCACACTTTACTTTTGAACAAAGCAATAAAAAGTGTGTACAAATGGAGCAGCGCTTTCGACAACCTGAGTTAAAAACTCATAAGAACATTGTATTTGTTGGATAGTGTTTCTGTTGTAAACTGACCCTGCATATGATAAAGTTTGAAGCTTCTTGAGTCAGATATTTTGCAGAATGCCCTAGAGTCTGATCTACTTAACTGTATCAGTCACGTCCATCAGCTGCGGCAGTCCCCTTCCTCCTGCCTCTCTGGAGATTCCTACCATTAAAAACACTTCCTGTGAGGTCAGGGAAGACAGATAGATACATGGCAGACATGCCCATGCCCAGAGCACCAACTCTATTTTAGCCCTCTTCACCACTGAGTCCAGAAATGGCTTCAGCATCCGTATCAGCTCAGCATCCCAGGCTCCACTACCGATCAATTGGAATTAACACTTGCGATGAAACTTACCTGTCATCCTTGGGTTAGAGAATGAAAACAAGGGCGTTAACTTTATAAGGCTGCAGTGAGATGAAAATATATTTCTTGGCAAGAAAGAAGTTGCCTTGACCAAGAGTAAGAACTCTTTTTCAAAGTTAACCCCTGGTCCTGAAGAATCAGGGGAGAGAGAAAGAGAGAGAGACAGAGAGACAGAGAAGACAAGAATGTCACCCTGAGGGGCAGCAGGTAGGGCCAGGGAGATAGCACAGAGAAGAGTAGGCGAGGAGAGAAGAGCCAAAAGTGGCTTATTTCACAATTCTCTGGGGTTGGGATGCTCCAGCTTGGTCTTTTCTTAGCACTATCCTGAGGAATTTGGTGGAGAATGACTCAGAGTGTGGGCCACTAGAAGTGACTCACCTGCCGCTCCCTGCATTACCTGGACTTGGAAGCCATCCACCAAATACTGGTTGGAGCAGCCCAGCCCCATCCACTCTGTGACAACTGACATTTTGCTCTGAGGCAAATCTGAGTAAATAGACTTGAACGTCCCTGTGCTGATCATTCCAGTGAAAATGGAGATAAAGCTTTTAGTGACCTCAAAGGCTGTGAGGTTTGTGGCTTTACAAAGAATGGCCTGAAGTCATGTGAGCGTGGCCAAGCAAGTCTGGGAACTTCCATTTCAAGTTCTCTGATACAATAACTTAGTGACGGGGATAATTTTACTGGCCCATTTAATAGAATGATAAAGACCACAAAGCCATCTCTGAGACTCTGGGCAAGTCTTGCTATTTCTCCATTTCCATATCTATAAAGTAGGGTAATTCCTTCTGTAGAAAGAAAAAAAATCATAGCAAAATATATTGAGTTTATACCGTCTGCAAGACATTGAGATCGGTCCTGGGGAATAATAAAAGGGGAATAAACATAGATAGCGCTCTCAAGGAATTCAAGACGTAAGAAAGGAGAATACGGACACCTAGAACAATAACAACACAAGGCAGACAAGGAGATGGGTCTGAAGAGCAATGTAAGAATTGAAGTCTTGGAGGATGGCTCACTGACCACTTCTCGGCCATCTGACTTATTCTGGATGGAAAGGTGTTGGGCAAAGTCTGGTATAGATGTTTTTCATATTTATTTTTGTTTTTGCTGGTGAAGAAATAAAAGGCTGATTCCATATGTTTTATTCTCTTCTGCATTATTCATGGAAGAAAAAAAAAACAGTGAGCCATAAATAGTTTGAAATTAATATATATGAGGCTGTGCCTTATGTTTTAATATTATAAAGAGCTCAACTGTAATATATTAACACCGGGGAAGGTAAAACTTCCTTCCACATAGACCAGAGGCTTGGGAGCTTGTTATGGTGCAGAATGAGGAACAAGACACAGGTCTGCCGTCTTCAAAGCAAACTCCTGGTTCATGAGAAGGAAGCTGCCAGTGTCAAAGAAACTTGAACCTTTTGTTACCTTAAGACGCTTTTACTCTTCTTTTGGCTCTGAGCTGAGAGAAGTGCTGAAGAATTTTGTAGCAACAAGCTAAAAATAAACTAATCTATGGCCCTCCTCCTTCTCTTTCTTTCAGCGGGAGGATTCTAACCCAATTAACAAACTGATTTAAATGAAAATAAAATTGTGATCAGTTTGGTTGCTTTCTCCTCCTTCCCGCTGTTGAATACCACTGTAATTAGCATTTCAATTTTTTCATATCTAGCTTTAGTCAAGGAAACAAAATTGAGGATGTAGGCTGTGTAATTTGCTAGAACTTTTATTCATTCTTGCTTAATACACTCCCCCATCCAACAGACTTTATATTTCCACAATTTTACATACATTTTTTTCTAGAACATGAAGAACAGCCCCAAGAGAAGAGACCCATTAGCAAAAATTTTCTATCTACATCTCTTATCTGCCTCTAACATGGAGCAAACTATCATATGTGAAATATGCGTGTTTAACCTCAAGTCACCTTAAATACATTGAAAACAAACTAAGTCAAATAGAAATGGGAAATTTTGTTACTGATATTTCATTCAAACTGCATTTCTAAATTAAGAGTTTCAAGCACACCATGGAGCCTAATTGTGATTGTACTATCATTTCTAATGCGTTAAAAGAGTTAAATAATTTATTGTAAACCACATAGTAACTTACATGAAAGAGAACCCAGAACTGGTGATTTCTAACCAGAAGGGGCACCTCTGCCCTACTACATATGATATCATGTCACATCGCTTGTCCGTTGCCCATATCCCCAAGCTCATGGACTCTCTTCCCAATTATTACTTCCTACTAAGTAAAACATTTTATTTCCAATGAAACTACTTTTCTCATTTGTAGGACTAGATTCATTCTCTTGTTATCAGAGCTACAGAATATATACCTGAATTTTTGTATATATAATAAATGTATGGACAGTTGTGTTCTTGTCTCTGTAGGGTGTTTCATTTATTGTTATCTTTAAAGTACTTGATGGACATTTACATTTGTTTATCTTTTAAATTTATTTTTGAAATATTTTCCTATTGACTTGGATGACTGTGGCTATATCCCTTTGCCTCAGCTTGAGGATTCCTTTCCTCTTTCTTTCTTTCTTTCTTTCTTTCTTTCTTTCTTCTTTTTTTCCTGTGTGGGATTTGTATCATTTGATAGAAATCAACTACCAAAAAATTAGAAATCTAATAAGGGTCTTAGATGTCTAAATATTTTCCTGTAAAGTGTGACTAATCTTGATTCATATTGTGTTCAAACTCAAGGGTCAAGTTCAGACGAAACTATTTGGTATCAAACACAAAGGCAATAACAAAAGTCTACCAAATGTCAGAAGAACGTATCAGTGGGTGAGATGCCCTTTCTCTCTCTCTCTTTCTCTGTCACACGCACACACATACGCGCACGCGCGCGCACACACACACATTGGTTCACTTGATAAATGGTTGGTAATTTTTTGCGGTGAATACTCTAGGGTGTGCTATTTAAAATAGACCTTATTTAAAGCTGCTTTGCTTGAAGTAGGTCACTCTATACTTTCCAACAGTCAGATACAATATTCTCTATAAAATCTAGGACTTCTAAGGCTAGGAGTTAAATTCACTCCGTCAAATAATGTGTTGACCAGTTCCTTACTATAAATCTCTTTAAATATTTACAGGGGTGAAAGAAACATATCTTTCCTGAGTTTCTCTTCTATGTCAGGCACCTTTCTTCAAGTCCAGGTCCTGAAGATAGACTTCTTTGATTGAAATCTGGGCCCTGCCACTCTCGACCTGCAGGACTTGGGCAAATTCTTTAATCTTGCTGTATCAGTTTTGTCATCTATCAAATGGGGATGACAGGACTCAGTTCATATATGGTTAAGAGGATTAACTAGATGGTACAACAAAATATTTATCACAGTACCTGGTCCTTAATCAGCAATTCCTTCTTGCTGTTGTGACTACCTTCACGTACCATCAGCACCTTCTGTCCTTACTATTACTCTGGGAGGCAGGCATTACTGTATCTATTTCACAGATGAGCAACCTCATAACCAGTGAAGTTTAGTAATTGACCTCAAGTTACAGAGCTTTTCCTCAGCAGAGCTAGTATCGGAACTTCATCTAGTTAGTTCTAAAGCCTGTGTACTTCACTGCACTGAGTTCTCTCTCTGCATATAGATTATAAATCATTATAGGACATTTTCTACATGATTTTTGACTTTTGGCATGAGTCAGTCAATTTGAATTTATCTGTATTTCAACAACCAATTAATTCTGGTAATAGGCACACTTGTAGCCATTCTGCATTTTTATTTTATGAGAAAGACACTGATGATAAAAAGTCAATGTATAGGGAAATTTAGCTGAAGACGAATGAGGAGAAGGAGACAGAGGGGGATTGTGGGGGAGGAGGAAAAAAAACCACACACACAAATTCCAAGGTGTATTTCAAATTTGGGACCAACTCAAACCAATCTCTTACCCCATTTACACTATGCAAAATTATTTTGGAGGCATCACATTATGGCTTGAAGAACACAGATTTTGGAATCTTATAGAGCCCAATTATGTGAATTCCAGCTCTGCTGACTTTGGGATCCTGAGCCTCAGGCTTCTTACCTCTAAAATCAGGTCAACAGTATGTACTTCACAGGTGTGTTAAGAAGATTAAATGAACCACTGTGTGGAAATGCCTGGGACAGTGCCCAGGACAGACATAATGCTCGGTGAATGGCAGGATATCACAACATATATCTTCTATAAGAAATGTTTCAGGCTGCACAAGGTTCTAAAAAGTCTCCTCAATAATGTTAAAGGATGTTCAATATTAGTATAATCACAACATTGTGGAATTTCAGAGATGGATGGTAAATTAGAGAGCTTTCTAGTTCAATTACTTCATTTGATGGTTGAGGAAATTGAGACCCAAAGAGACTAAGGGAATTGCCCAAAATCACACAGCTAATTATAATCAGAGTTGGGACTAAAACCTGGCCTCTTAATTAATAGTTCTCCTAATATTTTTAAAGTTATGAGTCAATGATCATACCACTTGAGCAATAAAGTGTGAAATATAAGTATTTGTGAACAGAGTTTAGGATTCCAATCAAATAACACTTATAATGATGTTAGAAATATATTTAATGATAGCCATAATAATTATTGTGCTGCACAATAACAAGGAAAAAACTGTAGGTTCATTTTAATGTGTCATTGTAATTATTTTGTACAACCAAGCCAAGAAAGGGAAACATGAAAAGAAGACCAAGAAACTCCTCTGAGGGCCTCTTTGAAGGCTCTTGAGTTTGTTACTCAAGGGCCTTCATAGCTGTGTTTTTCTGCTGAAAGATAAGGGGCTGAGAAGTGGTTTTGAAAGGAAGGGAGACAAGAGGTTCCATTGAATTCTTCTCTGGGGAGGAGGGATAAGGGCTCACATCTTTCCCTGCTGATGGAGAAATCAGCTGGTATCTCCTTCTCTTTCTCCATCAGCTACTTGCTTGGATCTGGACATTTCAGCTACACCAGAATCCAATTCGTAGTAAATAATGCCAGAGTCAACACCCAAAGCAGAGTGTTGGAATAGTTTTGCTTTTAGCAAAACTATGGCTTGTTTTCTATTCTCACTGCGTTCTGATTCCCAGCACTTTGTTGTCATTGCACTGATCCATTTGAGGGCCTCAAAGATCACCTTGGTCATGGAGCACTCCCCACCCCAGATGAGTGGGAAGGCTTGGCTGCATAATTACCCTGTGGTCATTGGAGAAAACCCTAGGTTTTCTAATTCCTTCTTACTCCCAAGAGGAGTGGGTGAGACCTCCCTTTTCCCACTCTTTTACTAGGACTCTCTCAAAGATGTGCTTGAGGAAAAGTCTTTCAGCTCAAAGACATTTTCTCTATGGTGCTCACATGGTTCCTATCAGACATTCATCTACAGGGTTCCCCAAAGCAGGATATCTTTCATTTACACTTGGGATTGTTGAGTTTGATCAGATTGCTTCTCTATTACTGAAACTGAGAGAAAGGGACTATTGAAGAGAGAGGAGAAGGGAGGGAGGGGAAGAATAGAGATACATTTTGAGTGGTGGGAGTTTTAGGGGAGAAGAAGCCTTTATTAGGGGCCCTTGAGGGGGAATCTTTCATCAGCCTGATCGCAGGGATGAAAGGGAAATTGTGCCAAGAGATCCTGGAGGTGCAAATGCAGAGAAGGAGGTGAGGTTCTAAAGACAAGTTTCATGTGCACCACAAAATCCCCTGAGAACCTCCCCTTTCCTCACTTCTGTCTCTCTCTCTACTCTATCTCAAAAAAAAAAAAAAAAAAAAAAAAGATGATATTTAAATCTGATGAAGTCCCTGATGCACCTTATTCCTGGGGACTGGCGGGGCAAGATGGGGAATTGCTTACTCAGGGATGATTCGTACAAAGACTTTGCAGAGACAAGCCCAGGACAGCCTTTGGGCAGTGGGTGAGTATATTTCTTAAAAAGTGTAAGAAGGTATTCTCTGCCTGGGTCTGGGTGCAGCTTGGCTGGCTGTGTCACCTAGTGACATTTCCCTAGCACCTTGCTACTCGGGTCTAACTGGCGCTTCTGCTCATGGATGTCTGCCTTCTTTATTCGGGTCGTGCAGTCAGTGTGTGTGTGTCTAAGAGGGGCACTGGGAGGGCCGAGGCTTGGACAAATTATTAAAACATTGGCACTTTGTTTCCTTGCTTCTAAATTGGAGAAAATAATGACTTCTTCACAGGATTATTATGAGAAATAAGGGTATTTTATGAAAATACTTGGTATATACTGGGCACTTAGTTAATGGTGACTGAGGCCATTGTTTAAATGGGTACAGTTCCTTCAGCCAGTGTGAGATAGTTCAGAATTTCTGAGGTGGACATGGAAACTAGGACACTTCTCATGGTCTTGTCATAACTGGTTGGTGATTTATAGGTGGTTCTGGGTTAGTTTCTGTTCCCAGGGAATATAGGTGAGTTCAAAATGTTATTTCTAGACATTCAGGACAATGGGGTTCTATGGAATTTTTTTTTTACTACTAACGAATGAATAAATCATTAGACTATTGAATATTTTCTTTTCTTTAAATGTTTATTTTTGAGAGAGAACAAGTATGGGAGAGGCAGAGAGAGAGGGGGACAGAGGATCCGAAGCAGGCTCTGCTCTGACAGCAGAGAGTCCATTGAGGAACTTGAACTCACAAACTGTGAGATCATCACCTGAGCCAAAGTCAGACACTCAACCAACTGAGCCACCCAGGTGCCCCTTGAATATTTTCTTCACAAACCCAGTTTAAGCATAGAAATAGCCGGCCTTTTCAGAGCTGGGCCAGTGGCTGCAGGACCAAAGGCAACCATGTTTCACGATACAGTGAGTTCTTTGCTGGATGTTACCGAAAGAGAGTGAGCCATTGCCTGAACCCAAAGATAATGGCACTGAGCATGTAGCCATCATTGAACGTAGCCACATAGCCACGGAATTGTTGGTTTGGAATCCATTTCTAGGATATGCCCAAAGAAAGATGGTGGGACCCAGTCCTCATCTTTTTTAAGATAAGGCAGAAAGGGAAGTCCTTAGAGCAACAGCATCTTGAGGAAGGGTTCCTCATCCTGGCATGAATTCCAGGTTTACATCATACTATGTACTGATATATATCCAAACCAATATCAATGCCCATCCTAATAGTAAGAATCTATTAATCTAATACCAATACTAATTTCAATATTATTAAATGCCAATACCAGAACTTTTATTTCAATTTCTGATACAAACTATCGTCTCTTAAGTGTTAAGTATATATCAGACACTGTGCCAAGAACTGTGTAGGTAATATCACAATTAACCCTCACAAGAATTTTTTGATGATAAAATGTATATTGCTTAGTATATTCGAGGCACAGGTCTAGGTGTTTTACAGTTGTTTGCTTACTTACGTCTCACAACTGCCCAGACAGGTACAATTATTACCCTGGTGAATGAGGAAATTGAAGATCAGAGAGGCTAAGTAACTTGCCCAAGCTCACACCGTTAAATATACGGCAGAGCAAAGATATGAAATAGTTTTCTCTCACTCTAGATCTGTAACTGTATGGTGAACCTGTGTGTTTAGAGTTGCCAAGATGCATTTATAAATTTTCTGTATGCTTTCTGCACTTATTAAGAAATTTCTAATCTAAAATGGTCTCCACAGAAGCACCTTTTTTGTTAAAGGTAATTTTACCCTCAAATTTTGCTCCCCTGAAAACTATCTTTTTTTAAATCAGAAATATTTTCTCTTGACTTTCTTTAACTCCACAGAACTGATTTGAATATAGGCTTCAAAAATTGCTTCAAGGCTGCGTCATAGTCCATTTTTATGAACACTGAGGCTGTCTTTTAAAATCTCCTACAGTTTAAAAAAATTGCAAAACATATTCTTCATCATGTTTTCCGTGTGTATGTCTCTTTAATAGTAGACAAAGACACCAGAACTATTTCCTTAAATTGTTCTTGTCAAGCACCATTTTATCGTAGACATTTCTTTCGCTAAATTGGATTTTGGGGAGAGCTTGGATCTTAATGTTTATGAGGAGTTTTCAGAGGAATTTGATTTTCATTATTTTTCTTCGTTTCATATTTGGTTTTAGTGTTCAGAAGGATGTCCCAAATAAGGCCTTTGAGACTGAGGTCTTTCAGTCTGAGGTTTATTCTGCACAGAATAAACACGTAACCAATTTCCTGGGTCTCAATCCTCCGATAGGAGATCCTCAAGGGGCTAACTGGTAGTTCATTTTTCCTATAATCCATGCATTGGCCCGTAACTGCAATCCGATGTCATTTGTCACTGGCAGTGGAATTAACGTTTTACAACACCGGCCTTTCTGGATGACCGTGACTGGAGTCAGACATCCACGCATTACAGCTTTCACAAGTTTCTTGAACTGCAAAAGGTGCTAAAATCCAGGGCTGATCCTGTCAGGCATGAGTCATATCACAAACCAGACCTCTTCAGTGGTCTCTAGTGGAATGCAGATATCACAAGGATTCTTTCATGGCTTAAAGTAGGGTTCTTGGGGTGCCTGGGTGACTCAGCTGATTAAGGCCCTGACTCTTGATTTCAGCTCAGGTCATGATCTCATGGTTTGTGAGACTGAGCCCTGTGTGGGGCTCTACGTTGATGTTGCAGAACCTGTTTGGGATACTCTCTCTCCCTCTCTCTGTCCTTTCCCTGCTCACCCACGTGCACATACATGCTGTCTCTCTCACTCTCTCAAAATAAATAAATAAACTTAAAAAATAATAAAGTAAGGTTCTTAACTTAGGATTCATAGACTCCCAAGACATCTGTGTTTGTTTGTGTATTACTTAATTTAATTTTTTAAGTTTAACATTTATTTATTTTTGAGAGACAGAGAGAGCATGATCAGGGGAGAGACAGAGGGAGAGGGAGACACAGAATCCGAAGCAGGCTCCAGGCTCTGAGCTGTCAGCACAGAGCCTGACCCGGGGCTCGAACTCACAGACTGTGAGATCATGACCTAAGCTGAAGTTGGACGCTTAACTGATTGAACCACCTGATTAAGCACAGGTGCTTAAACTTTAAGCACCCCCTAAAGTTTAGGGGGCTTTAGAGCCCCCCTAAAGCATCTGTGTTTAGAATTGAGGGGTCCATGTACCTGATGGGGAAAAAAATCCACATACTTATTTTCACTAATCTCTAGCTGAAATGTAGTATTTCCTTCCCTTAAGAATGTAGGCCACAAACCACAATAGTATTACGTATTGCTAATACCTGTGATTCTGTTTCTAATAGAAATCACAGGTATTTTCCTTTTATATTACAGTTGCTCCTGATGTCACAAAATATCATTTATCCTCTTCTCAACATTAAAGTCCTGGTAATTCTTAGACGTACTGTGACATCTTCAAATTTAATGCACAAAATTGGGTGCCTTAAAGAAGCACATATATTATGATATCAAATTCAGAAAATATGTTGATAATTATAAGGAGTGCATTTGTTGTGACGCGCACTGGGTGACGCATGGCATGGTTGATTCGCTATACTGTACATCTGAAACTAATATAACACTGTTTTTAAGTATACTGGAATTAAAGAAGAAACAAGAAAACACCAAAATATGTTGCTAACGGTGTTTCAATGTAATTGGCTTGCCTATGTTGCTAAGTGTTCCTGTACCCAGATTGAGGGGGTACATAATATGTAAAACACACTGACTCAGCTTAAGCCCTCATTCTTAAACATGCATTCAGGAGAATCTAGCTTTTACTCTTCGAAATGTAATATAGATCTAACAGTATATCCAGATGTCAACTCTGTAACTTGGGACAGCTATTATCTTGAGATAATCACTCCATTCTCTGATTGCTCATTGGTGAAAGCATTTATTTAAAAGAACATAACCTTAAAATAGAAATAATTTGGGAAAATTATGTGTATCAGTTGGGATTAAGATCTGCTGCATATAATTGGAAACCCCAAATCACAGTAGCTTAAACAAGATAGATATTTATCCTCTCTCATCTAAAAACAAGTCCAGAGGTAAGAAGTCCAGGAGTAGTATATTCCTCTAAAGTCATTCATTGACCCAAGCTCCAATTTTTTTTTTTTTTTTTTTTTGCTACTTCAACCTTAGCATGTGACATCTAGTTTTATGATTCAATATGGCTGATTCAGTTCTCATGATCACATCTACCTTTAAATGGCAGGAAGGATTTGGGGAGAAAGATATTTGCCTGAGATCCCTGAATTTGAGGTGCCTGAAGACACTAAAGGGAAGGTGCCAGGGAAATGGTTGGAAATGTTGGCTCAGAGCTCAGAGGAAATGCCTGGTGGAAGGTACAGGACCAGGAGTCGACTGTGTGCAGAATGAAAGCCAAGGGTGTGCATGAGATGGCCCAGAAGTAGTGAATACCATTAGAAGAGGACCAAGAAGAGAATCTTGGAGACTTTAACAAAATTAAGGTTTTGTTTTGTTTTTTAAATACAGAAGGACAAAAAAGTTCTCCCAGCTGAGTTAGCTTCTTCTAAGCAGTCTTCTCAGTAAGTAAGCCATTTGACACTTCTGCTTATATTTCATTGACCAGAATTTAGTCACATGGCCCCATGTAGGTTTAAAGGAGACTGGGAAATGTAAACTCATAAGTAGATATATTGTTGCCTCCAATCAACCTGGGGTTCTACTTCTTTTTTAAAAATTTGTTTGTTTGGGTTTTTTTGGGTAATATTTATTTATTTTTGAGAGAGAGCAAAAAAGAGAGAGAGAGAGAGAGAGAGAGAGAGAGCGCGTGCGCGCGCGCGTGAGTGGGGGAGGGGCAGAGAAAGAGGGAGACACAAAATCTGAAAGAGGCTCCAGGCTCTGAGCCATCAGCACAGAGCCTGATGTGGGGCTGGAACCCACAAACTGTGAGATCATGACCTGAGCCAAAGTTGGATGCTTAACTGAGCCACCCAGGTGCCTGGGGTTCTACTTCTAAAGAAGACAAGGGAATGGATATTAGGTAGCAGCAATGGTCCCTATGACAGTATACAGACAGGGACTCAAGGATACACATGCTTCAGAGAAGAGCTCAAGGAAGAGCCCTGGACTAGCAGACAGATGCCCTGGGTCTTAGTCCTGCCTGCACTTTTTACCTACAACGCCTTAGACAAATTTCTTAGTTTCCTTGAAGGTTTAGTTCTTTCACTTTTAATGCTGATGTGACCATTGCTTTTTCTTTCTGCTTTCCAACTGTTGTTAACCGCAACTGAGGCAATGTATGTGAATGCGCGCTTACAACTATAAAAGCATTGCATAAATGCAAGGCAGGTCGTGCCCTCAGAATGCCTGGGAGTTGTAATCAGAGAAGGTTAGATTTAGCCAATCTCCCAATAAAATCACACCTAAAACCCTGAGCCAAGAAACAATCCCATCTTTATGTTGACTTCTCAACTCCTGATAATTGAATTTTCTAAGTTTAGATGGAAATTGAACTATTGTCTCATCAAACCACTAAATGATGCCAGCTACATGTACTGTAATTGTGATATGGACAAAGAAGCTAATTTTCAGTGATAGCATCATGTCTGATGAGCAATGTTTTAAGCAGACGTCTTGGTCGCTGTTGAGCACGGAATCAATTCTAGCCAGTAGAAGCAGAATGGAATGTATGGCAGGATAAAAATGGCTTATAGAATTCTTGGGGACAGGGAGCTGAAGAAATAGGCTGAGCTTCCAGACAACTCCAAAGTCCCCATAGAATTGCCTGGCTTCTACTGCCGTGATCAAGAAGCCATCGGTTAAGGCAGGAGTCTTTCTTGAGGTCCTGGGTCCGCACTGCTGCAGCCTCAAGCAGATCCAACCTGATTCACACCAAAATGGTGCCTCACGCTATTTCTCATCCCACTTAACTCCATTCCAAAAACAGTTCCCTCATGATCTGACTGGTGGTGGATCCTCGATTAACCCAGAACCCTAGTTTCAAAAGAGTCTAAGAAATATAGTTCTTGCCTGTAAAACCTCTGCTAGAAGTGCATTGGAATACATATCATATGTGTCGATTGTCAACCCATAGTATTTGTCAGAATGGGTTTTATATGTACCTATGAAATGGAAATTACTATTTGAGGTCCCCAAACACTGGCTACCTATCTTAGAAATGAAATGACTTCAGTGCAACATAATATAATTAGAGTAGAAGGAATTCATTTAACTCAAGTGTGTATTCAATGAAGAGGCAGAAAACATAGGAAACGTTCACATACATACATCTTTAGCACGTTATTCTTAAGTTAAAACATTTGTACTAGCATTAAACCTAAGTTAGGCATGTGGATGGTTCATTAAGAATATTCTTCACTCATAAATATAAATTTCTGTTTACTTGTATTGATTAGGATTGGAATAACTTAACTCATTTGAATGTATTTACACATCATGATGAAACCACAATAATTAAAGTTCAAGATGTGCATAGAGATGATCTAATGAAATTTTATTGACTAAGAGAGTTCCCAATAATTATCTTTCTGCTTGAACAGCTTAGCCAATAAAACATAAGGCATTCAAAAATAAGAATGGACTAGAGTCATAGAAAAATGACCACAGTTTTTAATGAATCTAAAAATATTGTGAAAAAAATAGGTATTCATTAGAGTGAGAAAATAGTTTTGCTGTTGTAGGTCAGACCAGCTTCTGAGAAGGGCAGATTCTCAATTAGATAATGTAGAACTTCTATAATAAAACCATGACCTGTCACTGAATGATGAATTGGAGAAATAAAGATAGTCAATGGATGAAAGAATTAGACTGAGCTTTTTTTTTCTTTTTTGAAAGTTTATTTATTTATTTTGAGAGAGAGAGCGCGTGAGAGCACACATGTGAAAGTGGGGGAGGGACAGAGAGAGGAAAAGAGAGAATCTCAAGTAGGCTCCACACTGTCAGCATGGAGCCCAATTCCAGGCTCGATCTCATGAACCATGAGATCATGACCTGATCCGAAATCAAAAGTCAGATACTTAACCAACTGAGCTACCCAGGCACCTCTCCTTTTTTTTTTTTTTTTTTTTTAATCTTATTTATTTATTTTGAGAGAGAGATAGAGCATGAGCAGGGGAGGGGCAGAGAAAGAGAGGGAGAGAGAGAATCCCGAGCAGGTTCTAAGTTGTGAGTGCAGAGCCTGCCAGTGGAGCTAGATCACACAAGTCTTTTGATCATGACTTGAGTTGAGACCAAGAGTCGATGATGGCTTAACCCCCTGAGCCACCCAGGCACCCCAACACTGACATTTCTAAAGATTGCTTAGGAGGGCTTGATGAGAAGGTAGGACAGAAGAGAAGTCTGGAGGGCAATGGAGCAATGAGAATATCCTTTTTTCTAAGCCTGTTTTGTTTTTCCCTAAGAAAGCAGTTCTCGAACTTTTTGGTCTCAAGTTCTTTTTAATTTTTTTTTTACATTTATTTATTTTTGAGAGACAGAGACAGACAGAGCACAAGTGGGGGAGGGGCAGAGATAGAAGGAGACACAGAATCCAAAGCAGGCTCCAGGCTCTGAATTGTCAACACAGAGCCCAATGTGGGACTCAAACTCACAAACTGTGAGATCATGACCTAAGCTGAAGCTGGACGCTTAACCGACTGAGCCACCCAGGCACCCCTCAAGTTCCTTTTAAATTCTTAGAAATTATTGAGGCCTCCAAAGAGCTTTTTGTTTATGTAAGCTATATCTAGTCGATATTTACCATATTCAAAATTAAAACTGAGAGATTTCAAACTATGTAAAATAACAATAATAACCCTATTACATGTTAGTATAAAGGTCAGTTACAATCTAAACCCTTATCAATGAACTTTTTGTACTCAGTTATATTAAAATCCATTGGTCTATCTTGTACTTTGAATGAATCTTTTATATGGTTTGGTTTTGTAACATCATTCATCGGTCATTTGGAAAATATTAGTTCACTGAATAATGCAAATGTAGCAAAGTTGACACAATATATCATATATATCAAAAAATCACATTTGTTAATGTCATCATTGACATCATCAGAAAAGTCTTTGCGCATTGGGAAGCTGATTTTCACTTCCACGCTTCACATCCATAACCGATTTTCACTTTAACCTTGAATTCTATCAACGGCAACAAATACTGTTAGGTATTTTCCTTGAAGTGACAGGTTCGCTTCATTCATTTTTTTGAGAAAATGCCTGCTAAATACCCGGGTCAGAATCATCACGAATTTTCTGTCAGTTGCTCTTTTATTTATTTATGTACTTTTTTTTTTCCAGTTGTTCTTTTAAATAAAAATGGTGGTCCATGAAACAAAAAAGTGGCTTGTTCAGCCTTGAAACTCAAACAATTGTACAAGTGCTTTTTCTAGAGACGCTCATTGTACTTTGGTGTGCAAAAGCACTTTATGTGTACTTCCCAGTTTATCACATGAACTGTACCCAGAAATCTAGATGTAAGAAACTGCTTCATGAAGGACATTCTAAAGTGAAAGCAGCATTAATTTTTTGATGTGAATGCATGGTGGTGAAGAACACCATGACTGCTGGTACAATTACTGCCACTGCGTTGATTCGTGCTAAGGTGCTGAAAGTTTTGTTCAGTGTCATTGCAAATATCAATAGAGTGAAAAAGATAAATAATACCTTAGTGTTGTCATGGAAATAAATTTGATTTCATAGATTCCCCAAAATACTTTTGCACTGGTATTTTAATTGATGGTTCCTAGTTAGGTCCCATACTGGGATCTGTGGTAATCACCATTGACAGGGCCATTTGGGTTTGCATTGAGGAAGCCGCCATCTTGTATTGGCCCCAGTGCATGAAATATTGAAAAAATCTTAGATTATCATTTGTGTATCATTAACATCAATCATGAATTGTTACCCAAGGAGCAGTGGTCCAAACAAAACTCATCATTTTGGAAAGATTTTGTTAGTGTTTCCAAGGTTCTTCCTTGGTCCTCTTCTAATGGTACATACTTTTTCTGGGCCTTCTCATTCACACCCCGGCCTTCATGCTGTACACAGCTGACTTCTAGTCCTGTACTTCCCATCAGCTGGTTCTTCTGAGTTCTGAGTGAGCATTTCTGACCATTTCTCTGGCACTTTCCCTTGGGCATCTTCAGGTACCTCAAATCCAAAGTGCTCTGAAGTGAACATCTTTCTTCTCAAATCTATTGCCCCTTGTTTTTAGCTCCTCTCTTAGGTGCCTAAGCCAGAAACTTGCAAGTAAATCCTAGACTCTTCTTTTTCTCGGCTCCGTAACTGACCGATCCTTGGATCTTGTTGACTGTATTTTCTGTCTTTGGAATCATTCCGCTAAGCTGCAGCTCCATTGTGAATCCCTGGATAATGCTTCTGGTGCCCTAACTGATCTCTCTGTTTTAGATTTCCCCTACTATAATCTATCTCTTCTTACAGGTAGTAATATTTTCTTTTCCTAAAGCCAAAAATGACTATGTAACTCTTCTGCTGAAAATCTTTCATTGGCACCTTCAGGACAAAAGGAAAACTCACCATGGCATACAGGACCCTTTAGTATCTTGTTTTGTCTCCTTCCAGCCTGATTTTTCTGCCATGACCTCTGTGTTCCTAGTCACAACATTCTGGTTAAGTACTTCAAAATACTGTACTCTTTCCTACGTTGGTAGTTTTGCTCACGCGGGTCCTTTGCAAAGAAGTTCTTTCGCTTTCATTTGCCTGGCTGTGTCACACTTATTCTTCAGTATTCAGCAGACACATCCCGATCATTCAGTTTATGCCCTCCAGTATATTCCCACGACCCCTCGCACATATCTCCAGAATAGTGCTTGCTACACTATATAGTTATCATTGATTTTCTTGCCTGTCTCCTCTGGGACACATCTGTTAGTACAGAATTTGTCATGTAATGTTTATCTCTTTCCCTGGTACTTTTCAAGGTGTTGAGCACACAGAGAAATTAAAAAAAAAAAAAAAAATTGAACTCATTAAATCTGGTAAAATAATTTTTTAAAAAAGAATATAATTTTTACATCATATATTCTTAGAGGACAGTTCTTTTTTTTTAATGTTTATTTATTTTTGAGAGATAGAGGGACAGAGTGAGAGCTGGGGAGGGGCAGAGAGAGAGGGAGACACAGAAGCTGAAGCAGGCTCCAGGCTCTGAACTGTCAGCACAGAGCCTGATGCAGGGCTCGAACTCGCAAACGGTGAGATCATGACCTGAGCTGAAGTCGGATGCTTAACGAACTGGGCCACCCAGGCACCCCAGAGGAGAGTTATCTATATAATTCTATATAAGCATGATTAAAGAATTGGCAGAATAATGCTACATATTTATACAGTTTTTTTTTTTTTTCTAAATTTGACTGGTTTTCAATTGATTTAATATACCTACTTCCTTTGTGGAAGCAACATTATGCAGTGGATAATAAGAGGTTCTTGATTTGAGATGGGGTCAGTAAGAAAATCACTTACCTTTACACAAATATTCCCTTTTTCATGGGGATGTGCCAAAGTACTCCTGCGTAGAGTGATTTCCAGCTGCTTGAGGTAGGCTGGATACTGCAGGGTTTGGGTTGGGTAAATCTTACCATTAAGCTGAATCCTAGAGAGAGAGGGGGGAATCTAGAAGCTGAAGAGAGTTTTTTTCTTTTGCATATTTGGGAGGGCCTGTTAAGTAGCATTCTCCTGGAGATCAAGGCACTCATGATTGCCACGAACCCAGCTTTGGATTGATTTTTATCCCAGACTTTCTGAATTATGGCTGAACCGTAAGTGTCAAGAGGCAGAATTAAGAGCCCCACCAGGGACTGGATGATGTTGTGACATCTTTGGGAAAGCTTCTTGGAGACTCATGAAATAAAGTAGGTTTATGTCTTGAAACAGTCTCATTAGAAAATCTCATAATCCAATGTTTTCTTCTGTGAATTCTTAGCAACACACAAATTATTTCTTGAATGTGAAGAGTCTCCAACATTTCACAGCTCGACGGTTAGAATTTACTTTAGCCAAGTTAGATTTATCTACTGCAGACTCCTACTCAAAATTAAAGGCCTTTCATGTGAAGCAGAGGAGGATTTGGTCTCCACATACAATGTTTCTGACTTATCACAGGGAGGGCCCTGGTTGTGTTGACTATGGAAATCTTTTGATATTTCAGAAAACTTCTTATCAAAATCTTTTCTTTGGCCTATCCTTCTTCCTTCCTCTCTCTTTAAAAAAAGGTCTTATTCAGGTTGGTCCTTCTTTTCTTCATGCTTAGGGTCACAAGATGACTGAAATGTGTTTTACTCACACCTTTATTTAGTTGAACACACTATCTTACTTAAAGCTACATCTTTTCCACAGTAAATATTCAATTTTACTCCAGGATTTTGAAAACAACGTTCCTCTCATTTTCAAAATTAGTAAAACTTACTCTTTCACCTTATGGTTTTCCATGCAATACTGTACGTTCATTTCTATTTAGGTCTGGGTGTAGTTACATACTCTACTTCCTCTACAGGAGAATCTGTAGCGTATACTCATTTTATCAGATGTGTTTCCTATGGTATTTCTGTGGTCGGTGTGATCGCTAAATGCAGAATAACGCTTCACCTGCCAGTACCTCTGTTAAATCATATTTCAACATCATTGGTAATTTTACCAAAATAGTTTTTACCTTACTCCCTAAATACAGATTTTGATTGCCGCATACATTTTGTTTTCTACGCTTACGCATCTAAATTTGTATAGTTTCTGTATATCGTGTGGTTTGTATAACTATCTGAAACAGTGGGATCATAGAATTGTATCCAACAATGCGTCAAATAGTGTCACAAGAGAGAAATGCATGGAACTAGAGTCTCCCTGCATTTCACTGGGGTTATTGATTTAATAGTAATCTCATTAACTGTGCTACTTTCCACAGTGATCACAAACATTACCTCATATTGCTAAGCACAGAAATTCTCCTTTGGAAATTAGTACAGATAATTTTCCAAAAGGACACAGTCATTGCAAAGTATGCTTTAGCTAGAAGCTAAAGCAAATAAAAACTACAAATGAACCAATATAAAAGAAAAAGAAAAGCATTTGCACAATAAGTCTTATGATGCACTTAGAGAAGAGCTGTATGACATTTCCTTTTGCTGTTATAACAGTCTACTATTTGGTTGACCAGCTGGCCGGCCAGCCAGCCCCTAAAGACTTCATATCCTGTTTTCCAATTATAGGGCTACACATTAATACATCTCCAGTGTTGAGCAATGACATTTCGGATCATTTAACTAACTCCTTTGCACGAGTTACCTTCCTTTATCACCACCATAAAAAGGAGACTGACGGCAGCATGTATAGTCACTGAGACGTGTGGCCTAATAAGCTGATGAGTCATGAACTCAATTCTTTCCTGTTGCCCAGCATTTCTAGCAAAGCTGAAAGGTTGACAAAAAATAAAAATAAACCATATATTTTGTAAACAAAAAAATGCGATAGGTTAACTCTGACAATATTAAAGCTAGGATGAGAAATCACTTGTTCACCATATTTCACAATCCAGAACCACTGCATAATAACGAGGGTCAAATTTATGTAATCAGGTAGATTCATGACGTGCACTCACTGGCAAATACACCGAAAATTATCTGGAGCCATAAAAATTTGTAGAATTTTTTTCCTTAAAAAATTGCTGGGGCATCTGGGCAGCTCAGCTGATTAATGTCCAACTTCAGCTCAGGTCATGATCTCATGGTTGGGTTGGTGAATTCGAGCCCTGTATCTGGCTGGGAAGTTATGTTGGAGGGAATAGAACAAATTGATCACGTAAGTGATCAAGTATATGAGGACATATAAGGGTTTCACACAGACCCTGCAAAGTCCAATTCGATAGTTATTTGATTGGACTTTTACCTATTTCTGAAAAGCGTCTTCAGAATTCAAGAGCAGTCTGAAGAGTATGAGAACAGTAAGCCTAAGTGTCCCAGAAGCTGGCGAGGAAGTGACCGTGGCTCTGTGGTTTCTTTCAGTATCTCATGGAGCTCTAACCTGGCAGCTTCACATAAGGGTTCAAAGTTACCAACGTGTGGGTGACTTAGAGCAGTCAAACCTGTCCAAGTTTATGTCTGATCTATCCCATCCATCCTGTGACATAGGATGGGGTTTTTATTTTTAAATCTAGGATTTTCCTTCTCCTTCTCTCAGAGCGCCATGCAAATATTTATTGATCTCCCCAACATCTGACAGAAAGAATACCCCCCAAAATTTAAACATAAATAAATAGGGGCGCCTGGGTGACTCAGTCAGTTGAGCGTCTGACTTCGGCTCAGGTCATGATCTCACAGTTCTTGAGTTCTAGCCCTGCGCAGGGCTTGGTGCTGACAGCTCAGAGCCTGGAGCCTGCTTCAGATTCTGTGTCTCCCTCTCTCTCTCTCTGCCCCTCCCCTGCTCATGCTCTGCCCCCGTTTCTATCTCTCTCAAAAATAAATAAACATTAAAAAAAATTGAAAAAAGAGCTTTTCACCTTTTCATTTTCCAAGCACTGACTAGGACACACCTACATATTTTACTCTCCCTTGTTTAGCTTGGGGATACCGGCTTTCAGTAAAGTGTTAAGGCAGTTAGTGCTTGGGCCCCAAACAGTGTTCGTATTCTCAAGCTTAGCACTGGGGAAGCTATTTTCCTTCTCGTAAACTGCTTTATCAAACATCCAAATGGTAAATTGTAAGAGGTGATATTCACCCTCCCCGGCAATCCCAGTGCATGATAAAAAGCGAACGTTTATGTTTGAATTGGGGGCAATATCCTCATCCAAAGAAAGGCATTTTTGGGTAGTGGCATTCACGTTATCAAGGACAAAGGAGAGTTATTCCACTGTCTTCAATTATAGCACAAAGAAACTCTACTTGTGCATAAAATGGGTGTTGCTTTGGGTCCAAATGTTAAAATAAATCATTTAAAGATGCAAAAAATTGGAAGGTAGGCAAGTAAGTGCGGATACAGTTGCATGGAACTAGGTTGGAAAGGCTTGGTTAGTTTGTTGAAATAGGGAAAAGATTGAAAGAAAATTTGCCACTTTTTGCAATCACAGACAAGCTTTGTTCTTTTTTGCTCTATCTTTTTGCATTCGACCTTGAATGATTACAAGAATGGCTACAAAGCTTCTAAAAATTAAAGCTCATTTCACTACAAAGGAAGTTTTCTGCAGTAGCTTTAATGTCGAACTTAAATTGAACTAGATTCCGGACTGCAGACTGTGATTAACTTTCTTGATGGTTTTATGTAAGTGAATTAATTTTGTTCCTCAATTTCTCTTCCAATTGTAGATATTTTCAATCTGTGGGTATAGTATGGAAGTAGAGACTGCTAATAAAAACTATTCCAAAATGTTTTCATAAAATTTTACTCGTTATAAGATATGATAATTAATATCACTGTGCATACTATATTGACATCGCTAAAGCATGCTTTCTCTTTTGTGTTTTTACACAGCTACCATTTGTTAACCAAAGTAAAATTATTTAGATTACCTAGGCAACCCTAAGCGATTATATGAATTATGTGCTAGTCAAACTATCACTGTGGTGGGGAGTTTAGGCACTATTTTCAGCCCTGGTTGTGTATCGCCAGATACGTAGCTGAAAAATGTGTACATGCACCATTTTGTCAATAAGAACAAAATGTATAGGTAACAGCGCGGGCTGAGTGTGACATAAATGTGAGTGACATTTAGCTCTGGGAAGGTATGTTGGAGGGAACAGAACAAATTGATCACGTAAGTGATCAAGTATATGAGGACATATAAGGGTTTCACATAGACCCTGCAAAGTCCAATTCGATAGTTATTTGATTGGACTTTTACCTATTTCTGAAAAGCGTCTTCAGAATTCAAGAGCAGTCTGAAGAGTATGAGAACAGTAAGCCTAAGTGTCCCAGAAGCTGGCGAGGAAGTGACCGTGGCTCTGTGGTTTCTTTCAGTATCTCATGGAGCTCTAACCTGGCAGCTTCACATAAGGGTTCAAAGTTACCAACGTGTGGGTGACTTAGAGCAGTCAAACCTGTCCAAGTTTATGTCTGATCTATCCCATCCATCCTGCGACGTAGTACTTCCTTTTTTTTTTAAAATCTAGGATTTTCCTTCTCCTTCTCTCAGAGCGCCATGCAAATATTTATTGATCTCCCCAACATCTGACAGAAAGGGTACCCCAAAAGATGTGTTTTATAAATTGCTAGTGAGTAGACAGGTGCTCTGGAAAGGAAGTGCGTGGTTCCTTGTACAGTAAGTCCTCAGTTCTGAGTGTCTTATGCTGCTGTTGATGTGATAACACAGGCCTTGGTGTGACAGCAGAGAGAGCCTGATTTCCCAGTCAGGGAGGTCTGGGTCTGCATTTCAGACCAACAACCCCTTAACTAACCCTGTGGCATCAGACACGTTAACCACAGTTTCTTCGTGTGTAAAAAAGGCATAGCAATGCTAGCTTGTAAACATTAAACATGCTGTGTGCAAAGTGTCGGGTGCTCAACAAACTCTCAACACTTAATAAAAGTTCTAATAATTCTTTTATCTTTAATTTTATCTCTAATGTCACACGAAGAGAAAATGCCCACAAATTCTGGCCTGGGGCATTTGCTGTTTTCAGTAGACTTTCTCAGCTGCGTACGGATCACAGCCTTAAGTCAACTTGTTTAAAAAGCCCTATGACAAGACATGACCATGAAAAAACTCTCCTTGTGTCTGGGATGTACTTGTTCGTCTGCAGCCAAGCTCTTAGCCAGATCTGCTTTTGCAAGATTTCTTTGAAAGTCCTGAAAGAAAGAATTCATTCAGTGTTTTTCCCTTGGTCACTTACATTTCATGTATTTCAGGAGTGAGCAGCATCTGGGATTCACATCTATTTATTTATACAGTTTAGTTTTCTTTAAAAGCCAACTGATGACTCCCGCTGGCACTCTTCTGATGTGACTTGGTCCAGCCTGCCCGCTGATACCCCTGGGACCGGCCACTCCCTTTCACTGCTTTCTCTGGGGAAGCTGGCCCAGCTGGCCTCTGCTGGGCTCCCTGGGGTCAGGCCACCGTCGGGTGCTCTCCTGCTCTCTCTGGCTTGTCCCTTCCGCCCAGCCCACTCCAGCTGCTTCCCATTCACTTCCTGGCTTCATAGCTTGGAGGGCTTGGGAATTCTTCCCTAGCGAGGCAGTGATCCGCATTCTCCACAGCTGGCAGCTTTCCTGCCAAATGTGAGTCTTCCTCGTGTAGCATCCGCACCTGTCTGCAGCTGAATCGCTTCTGGATGTGTCCACGGCAGACAGAGCTCAGAGTGCGCAGAACAAAGATGTGAGCCGAATTCCTGCCCTGGGCTGCAGGGGAGGCCACCAACTGCACACTTCATTCAGGGACGTGGAAATCGCCCCCTGCCCTGCTCCCCACCCCCAGCCTGAGGGGGAGCACGCGCTGAGCAGATTTCCACCGTTCCTGTTCTGCCCACTCCCATTTCCCCAAATGAGAGCACTAAGGAAGACCAGCAGAGCATGGAATCAACTAACCAGGGTTAAATCATGGAAAACCCCAGAGGTTCAGACAGGAAATAGGGGCCAAGCGTAGTTTCAGATAGTTGACAAAAAACCGGATTGGCTGCACATTCACCCCTGTGGATAAGTGGGCCTGGCCACTGCCTGATAGGATTGTTGTGCCTCTGTAGGTGTCCTCCGATGGCTTCACACAGCGCCTAAAGTGCTAGTTCCTAGCCCAACTTCCTCTTTCCAGTAAAAGCAGGGTGTGGTGCAGCATTTTCCAGAGTGTTCTGTGGAACAATAATCCCCTGAGATGCTCCTTGAGGAAAGGTTTCCATGGTTGAATAACATTGTGCAACGTCGTGCGATGCAGCTTGCTTGAGAAGATTCACGGAGCGCATTTGTGTATTAGAGGCTCTCAGAAGTTCTGCTTTACCCAGAGGCTCGGAAAGTTACTGGACCACAGAATGCTTCTTTCAACTAACACCTAATAACAACCAGTAAAATTAATGTGCAATGGACATGCTGTTCCTTAAACCGGCCAAGACACACCCGCCTCAGGACCTTTGTCCTTGCTGTTCCCTCTGCCCGGAAAGCTGTTTCTGTGGATATTCACATAACTAATCCCCCACTCTGTTCAGGTCTCTGCTTAAGAGATGTCCTTCAGGGGGTGCCTGGGTGGCTCAGTCGGTTAAACGTCCAGCTTCAGCTCAGGTCATGATCTTACAGTTCACGAGTTCAAGCCCCGCATCGGGCTCTCTGCTGTCAGCACAGAGCCTGCTTTGGATTCTCTTTCCCGCTCTCTCTCTGCCCCTCCCCCACTTACATGCTCTGTCTCAAAAATAAATTCACATAAAAACAAGAGATGTCTTTCGGGACTATCCTATCTAAAGGAGCCTCTTCTTTCCCCCATCCATCTTTCTATTTATCCTCTTATCCCACTTTATTACTTTTACTTAGCACTTACAACTCTCTGACATTGCAAATCATTTGTGTTATTGTATAAAAAGTTATTTGTTTTCAGGGGCGCCTGGGTGGCTCAGTCGGTTAAGCGTCCGACTTCAGCTCAGGTCACGATCTCGCGGTCCGTGAGTTCAAGCCCCGCGTCGGGCCCTGGGCTGATGGCTCAGAGCCTGGAGCCTGTTTCAGATTCTGTGTCTCCCTCTCTCTCTGCCCCTCCCCTGTTCATGCTCTGTCTCAAAAATAAATAAACATTAAAAAAATTTAAAAAAAGTTATTTATTTTCAATAAGTCCATCATAACTAAAACGGAAGGTCCATGAGGCAGAGACATTGCCTTGCTCTCTGATTTATGTTCAGCTCTTCTCTTTATGTTCAGCATTCCTTCTCTTTTCTCTTGATGCGACCTTGAGCAAATCCCTTCATCGCTTAGACCTTTGATTTTTTTAAAATATAAAACAAGGAGAAATAATACCCATCCTTCCTCTGCTATAGAAACATAAGGAGGCACAAACGAGAGCTTGGCTATGATGTTGCTTTGTAAACTGTCAGGGGCTGCTTAGCCCCCTCAGGCTGCTATAACAAAAATACCACTGACTGGAGGACTTATAAAAACATCAGAAATTTATCTCTCACGGTTTTGGAAGCTGGGAAGTCCGAGATCAGGGCACCGACAGATCCTGGGTCTGGTGAGAGTCGCTTCCTGGTTCACTGATGGCTTTTTGCCATGTCCTCACATAACAGTAGTGTAGAGGGCGCATCTCTGGGGTCCCTTCTACAAGGGCACTGATCTCGTTCATGAAGGCTCCACCCTTAAGACCTAATCCCCTCCCATGGCCCCCACCTCCAAATACCATTCCACGGGGGTTAGGATTCAACATATGAATTTTGGAGGGACACACACATTCACACCATAGCCGAGGCTTAGCACGTGCAGGTTGTTGTTACCAAAGACGAAATGCAGAAAAGGAAAGGGAAGTAAACCCCATGGTGGAGATTCTCTGGGAATGTGAGGATAGGTCCACTCTCTAGGGAGGGACAGAGTAGGACAAATGCAGAAGAGGTAGTATGATTTAGGGGGGAAAGACCCCCGAATATAGTCCAAATTGCAGGGAACTGGAAGGAATCCTTAAGAAGGTGCAAAGAAAGATGAACGAGTAGAGGCTGGTGAGCATTACTGTGCCTCTGACACTTAGTTGTTTTTTTTTTTTTTTTAAACAGTTTATTTAATCGGCATGAAAGCTCTATGGGGTAAGCGTTGTCTCGGTTTTATTTGTGAGGACACTCAGGCTGGGGAAGTTTCAGTACTGTACCCAAGGTCATGTAGGTAGTGAGAGCCCGGATCTCAATGCTGATCTGAGGCTGTGTGACGATACAGTCTTGGCTCCCACAGAGCCTGACGGGGTCTGCTCCTCGCTCTGTTGGGACGTGGCCCCGTGAGAGCGAGGGCAAGGTTAACCAGGGAACACCTGTTAGCCTCTTCCTCCACATACACCTGCAAACACTGCGGAGACATCGGACCACCCACAGGAGGCAAGGGAAGGAAAAGGAAGGTAGGAAGTTGTTAAGATGTAGCACCAGTTCTGACTTCGTTGTGGCAGAAACGTGCATCTGTGCAGTAAAGGAAACTGTTGGGGCTGGGGAGCATGGGGACTACTGCGAGCCTTGTTTACTTGTGTTATTTTCTGTTGCTAGGGCTGATTTCTTCTCATATCATGTTTCTCTTTATTTTTAAGTCATGTGTTGATATTACTGTTTGCATTAACTAGTTATCTGTGTATCTCCATCTGAGTCAAACTAAAAACCATAAATGACTTCGGTAACAAATCTGGAAATTGAATCAATTGAACGAGATCTAATTTTCTTCTCTGCATTACCAATGTTTGCCTGATGAGGATTTAAATCAACTTTGAAAAACCTTAATTTATTTGGGTGTTAAATTCAATCAAGGCAGCCCACCAATCCAGCTGTTAGACTGACTGTCTATAAGTCACTTGGACTGAAGATACTGGGAATTCTGCCCGTAAAATAGGGGACCATGGTGAGAAATCAAATCTTGACAAGCTTAGAATATAGGATAGTTGAACAGTCTGGGATAAAATGAGCAAGATGAATGTGATTTCTAGCTCATAGAACTCACTTTCCTTATAAAAGTCTGGAGGGAAGTTTTGGCTCCATGTATGAAGTGGTAAATCTAAGCAATGATCAGGATAATTCAGCCCTAAAACCCTTTTCTCAAATTGATAAATGATGTCGAGAGGCGAGAAAGGGGATGGGGCAATGTTTTTCTCTCACGTTTTCTTTGAATAATGCTTTCAGTTTTCTCAGTTCACCTGAAAGGACACTGTGTGTGTGTGTGTGTGTGTGTGTGCTGAATGTATGTGTGAGAGGAAGACAAAGAGCATTCCAAGCTTTTCAAAGTTTCCCTCCTAGCTCTCTCTACTCGTCTGCACCCTGCTGTCTGTCAGGCCCTGTGAACATCTCTGTTCTAGTCTGATGGTGCCGGGCACAGTGCAGTGAATGACTAGGGAGGGAAATGCTAACAGCAGACTCAGCGTTTGAATCTTGGCCTCACCACGTTCTTCTGGCCTTAGCACGTTTTTTTTTAACCTCTCTGTCTCGGTTTCCTCATTTGCAAACAAAGATAGTAACAGTCCTTACATCTTAAGGTTGTGTTGAAATAAATTTCTAGGCCCAAGATGGAGCCGCTCCTGCCCAAGGTGCCACATCAGGAAACAGAAGCTTAGACAACTTTTGTGTCCCTGTGAATGGCTGTGCTTGACCAGAAACAGTATATTCAGTCAGCCACCTCCAAATGTCGAGCCAGCTCTGGGCCTTCTCACCCCAAACAAGGTGGACTGTGGGGACCAAGACAATCAGATATTTTCTATTTTTCTCTTTCTTGTTCTTTATTCTTTATCTCATAAAAGTTTCTTGCCCTCCGCCCCATTTTGCAGGCCCGAAAGGAGACTGTCCACTTCACGGCATGTTAAATAATTTGTTTCACCTTAATGGTCTTTAATCATTTTTCTAAACAGTTTCATGAAGATTCTATAAGAGAATGCATGTGGAGCATCTGGTAACATGGTAAACACTCAGTAAATACCTGTCAGGTCATTTTTACTACGAACACGCTCTCCATTCTCCGTGAGGATATATGACTTCTTGAGGAAAATAATTATTTTACTCATCTTGTGATCCTCATGATACCTTTGTATATAGTAGGTGCGTAATAACTGTCTACCTAAGGGAAGAGAATCCACATTTTAACAATACTCAGTGTGTTTCAATTGGCCCTTGGGCTTCTAGAAAATACTCCTGTTAGGATCAGCACCCTCACCTTGCAGGTGTTGTCAGGAGGCAGGTTGAGGGTTTGAATGCTTCACCGCTCTAAAAATAAACTCACGGTATATTTCTCAATATCCTAGATGCCTAAACGTCATTTTATTTTTTGAACATGCATTAGTTAGGTTGGAACCTACTGTTCTGTGGTCTTTCCCAGGGGCCCGATTGTTACGGAGCTGGTAGGGGCCCCGGGTGCATGGAGAATTACGGTTGTGGAAACCAGACGACTGAAGTTTTCTGCACAGCTTTGCTGAGAAAATAGTCATTTCTGTTTCCTCCCCATTACATTCTTGCACTTGCTTTTATGTGAGGTGGTCAAACAGAGGCAGAGGGAACATTGATTTGGGGAGCCGTCTCTATTATTATTAAGACCTTTGAAAGTCCTGTTGGGCATTTGCTAAGGAGAACTGCTTTAGAAACAGTATAATCACTCACTGTCCACGTGGGGCAAACAAATCTGTGGTCCTGCAGAGATCAGTTAGGTCCCGCAGATCAAGCTAATGAACAGCATTTCATTGCAGAGGGATGACAAAAATGGACTCTTACTAAGAAGCACTGTGAGGGGGGATCCTGGGCGGCTCAGTCTGTTAAGCGTGAACTTTGGCTCAGGTCATGATCTCCAGGTTCATAGGTTCCAGCCCCGCGTTAGGCTTTCTGCTGTCAGCACAGAGCCTGCTTTGAATCCTCTGTCTCCTCTCTCTGACCCTCCCCTGCTGTTCTCTCTCTCTTTCTCCCTCTCTGTCTCTCTCGTTCCCTCAAAATAAATAAACTTAAAAAAAAAAAAAGCACGGTGAGGATAAAGCGTGATTAAAGTGAGTCGGAAGTTACCAAGCAGGGGTCAAGAAAGGATGGGGTGTGGGCTTGATCATGGAAATACCGGCCCAGATGAATTAATTCTATGGGCGTTTGTTTATAATAATTGTGCCTAAATGTTTGAGTAATAACCACACCCCCAAATTATGTGAAAATTATGCTCATTTCAATTGCATAAAACAGTTTACATGCCCATTATCAGCTGAGCCAAGGAAAACGTAATGATGTAAAAGCTAAGATCGTCATGAAACGTTTCCGTAAAAAAAATGACTTTGGTTTTTCCTTGTTTGCTTGTCAATTTCAAAGGAATCACATTTCATTATATCATATAAATAAAGTATCCCAGAGGCACTAGCCCTTGCTATTTCAGTAAGCTACCCTCTATTTGGAAATTTTCTGTGGCTTTCAGATAAATGTATTTCCTTCAGAAAAGCAATCCTCACAAAGGAACCTAAGTAGATAGAGTAGAGGCTGTTTCTAATGACACTCAGGAATTCTTGATGTTCTCCTGTGTGTGGCGATCCCTCCCTTATGAGAGGAGGATCAGAAGATGCAAAACCCTATGGCGTATGGAGCAACTTAAAAGAAATATGCTAAAAGCTCATTTTGCGCGGTCCCACTTTGCAGCAGAATCCGATCCCATAGAAAGTGAACAGGCCTGCTCTTCTGTGCTTGTAACTTGTCTTTGGAAGCCAGCCTTGACAAACCTCACAGATCAACACCCTCCCCCCCTCCCCCTGAGCAAATGTGGAAAACCACTTGTTAGTTCCTCCCCTCTAAACACTCCTCCCTGTGGCTCCACTTTTTAAAACTCTTTTATTTTTGGTAGAAGTGAGGCTCACCAAGATCTAAAATAACACGAAACCTCCTGAGGTCTATTCCAGCACGAAGTGGGCCCAATATGAGAACTGGTGCATCATGTGTTTTAAGGCAGAGGAACGCTATTTTTTTTTAACGCCAGAATTTCTCTCAGAAAGGGGGTCTGCTTTCGCTTTGAAAAATACCCTGATAAGAGCGGGGAGAGGAGAAGAGAGCCCGGGAGGGGCTGGGGTGTGGGCGGAATGTTTCTGAGACAAAGGGAGCAAATGGGCAGGGACTTCCCAGCCGAGCGAAAGGGCTGCAGCCAATGGGAGGGCGGAAGTGGCTTGCATCTGTCCTGACGCTTTCTCTCCTTCCTCCTGCGCGAATCTTAGCTGAAATTAAGGAACTGGTTACACATTTAGTGTTAAGCCTTATTAGTATTATTATTATTATTATTTTTGTAAACGCGTAAGAGCTGGGCGTGTATCCAGATCAGCAGAGTAGGTCAGAGTGAACTTGTGTGGACCCAAGGAGAGAAAAACCTCTGAGAATAAGTATTTAGGGGTTTTTAAAGAAATTGTGGCGAGGCCTCTAGACACAGATCTAGATGGGTTTACTGAAATCTTTGAGGGGGTTACGAGGGGAGTAAGAGAGCCTTTTATGGTGTCTTGGTCACACCAGCTTCTTTACGTGCGGAGTCACTACTTTGTGATACTGTCTTCATTGGTGGGAGGCTGCTGTGTGTCTTAAGCTACTTCATGGGCAGGCACTTGGAAACATGATTCTATAAACACCCGGCATGATAGTTGATTCTGCCGTCTTTGAACTGGCTAGACTTCAAAATGATGTTAATTTAAGAGGCTGGCTGATGGAAAATAAAGATTCTTTCATAGAATAACAAAGCACTGTAAGATCCTAGTCTTATAATTGATAAATATCCAACACCACCAGTTTTTCCAACAGCAATTCAAATCCTTAAAATCAGGGCCAGATAAGTTGGATACCTAATATTCCCATTACCCCAGGTTGTTAAGGTACAGGTGAAGAGGGGTCAATATATTTGACCCTCTGCCTATGTTCATCATATCTGTGCTAGGATCAAACCTAGAGTACCACTGCGTACATCAGAAACAAAAACACATTTGACAGTGTTTCACAGGGTATCTCAGAATTTGGGGGGCATACAAATTAGTGGCACATCACCTGAAGAAATGATTCCATCTCATCAGATACTTCCTCCGACTGGAATGCTCTGATCCAGAGTTTCAGATTGCATCACTTCCTGAGAGATGCCTTCCCTGACCACCCCTTACGAAGTACCCCCCTCCCCCACCCCCCCAATATCACTCTGGCTTTTCTTCACAACACTTATTACCATCTGAAACAATCCATTCATTTTTTTTTTTTTTTTAACCTGGTTTTGGTCTGTCTGCCAACTATTCCAATATGAAGACCATGAAAGCAAGGAATTGACACTCTTGCTCATTGTTTCTCAAGCTCTAGGATGATGTCTGGCATCTTAGCAGAGCTCAGTAAATATTTGTTGAATCATCTGATGAATTTCACTCAGCCTTTAATCTGTACAGATTATCGAAATCCTCATAGGCCACTACAAATATAGTGTGGTTATTATTATAATGGAAATACATACCGAAGGATTCTTTAGCTGGTGTTGTGATCTAATTCCTTTTTATTATCATCCTAATCTTGGATCATGTAAATGATGATCACATTATACCCATCAGGATACTTTGCAAGAAAAAAATTCAGAATTATAGCAGTAATTTGGCAGTAACTTCCCAGTGCAATTGGGAACTGATGCACTGAAAGTGAATCTAAAGATTCAATTAAATGATATAACAGTAGGGTTCAGTTTTCATATGGAGGGATGTTTTGATGTTCAATTTTAGCTTTAGGTTAATAGCATTGTTAGATTACATTCTTGGGTCATTAAAAGGATGAGTTCACTTTTTTTTTAATATAAGAAAACATGCAGTGGTGGAAGCTAGATAGCAATACCTATTGATAAGATTTTTAATATTACTTTTGATTTCAAATTTATTCAAAAATATAATTATGACTAGGGGATGTATAAATGTCTTCAAAACGTGAACAAATAACAAGAATGTTCTTTAGCTCTATATGATGGATAATTAAAAAAAGACAATTCAGGGTATAAATGCACTGTTTTGAGAGAATGGAACTATTTTTCTCCTTTGTACCTTATTGCTTTTATTTTTTTTTGGAGGATCTTATTTATCATAAGTTGCCATAGGAGCCTTGTTTTATGATGCAACTAGACTTGTTAAACATAAAATTATTAATTTTATTCTATGTATATTATTTTCTCCATCCTCATATGAGAATAACAACAGAAGCACTGCTGAATTAACCTGAGTGCAGAAAAGAAAGTTCCAGAGAATTTTTCAAAATTTCATTTCCAGAATTGATGGGTGTGTATTCACTACTGGTAGAGTAAAGAAAGAAGTATTTTCAGGTGTTTACGTATGCACAAATTGCTTTGGTTTTACCTCCAAAAAGCATTTTAGTTATCTATTTTTTGCATAACAAATTACCACAAAATTTAGTGGCTTGAAGCAACAATAGGCATTTATCTCTCACAGTTTCTGGGAGGAATTAGGGAGAAGCTAAGGTTCTGCTGGGGAGTCTTTCATGAAGTTGCAGTCAAGATGTTGCCCAGGTTGCAGAAAGCTTGACTGGGGCTAGAGAGTCTGCTTCCAAGATGGCGGACTCCCATGGCTGGGGAATACGTGCTGCTTGTTGACAGGAAACCTTGTTTTCTCATAATGTATACTTCTCCATAGGACTGCTTGAGTGTCTTTACAACGTGATGGGTGAATTCTCCTGGAGCAAATGATTCAAGTAAGCAATGTGGAAGTTGCTATGTTTTCTGTGACCTAACCTCAGAAGTCACACTATCACTTCCATCGTGTTCTACTAGTCACACAAAGTGACCTTCATACAATGTGGGAAGTGACTGACTACGTGAGGGCATAAATACCAGGAGATAAGAATCATTGGGATCATCTTGGATGCTAAGGATAACAGTGAGAAATCACAAGGTTATTTTAAAATCTACCACTGTTATGAATTTTGAATTGATTACCAATGTTCACTAAAAACTGCTTTGAAAATTATGGAGTGGTGGTGCAGAAATGGAAATAGCATTTAACAAGAAGGCTTGATAAGTGTATAAATAACATTTCCCCCCCTATATTATGAATAGCGCGTATCATCACATTGGATAAAGCAAATAAGTAAATATTGTCAAATCTGCTTCATAAGATCATAAACCTTTTGGTGGGAAATGAGATCAGATAATTGAAAAGAAAAAGAAAACGGAGAAGGGAAAGATCGGAAAACAAGGATCTACAGAAAGAAAAAAGTAGTGGCAAAACAAAAGAGAAGGGAAAGGGGAAAACAGGGATGAGAAAAGAAACAGGAGCGATAATGACATAAGATATAGAAGACAAAGATATGGAAATAAGAAGCAAAAGGAGTGTAGGAAAAAGAGATGATTTGCACAAAAGAGAGAAGAAGGGAGAAAAGATCATGAGAACAGGAGAGAGTTTAAAAAGAAAAAAAAAAAGTAGAGATTAGCCTTTTCATTCCTTTCCTCTACCTGTGTTTAGATCCTTAACCACCTCAGAACAGGACCAGGGACTTGCAGCCTCTGACTTGGTTTGCTCCCTGTGTTTCCGAGCTCCTCTGGGAAGGACCTGGTTTTCAGCTTGTTGTCCGGACTGGATTGGCTAAGCACTTCTGGAGAGAAGAGTTGAATGAATATTTTATTTAATATCCAACTTGTGCTTCTTAAGGACACACTATCTTGCTGGATAACATTTTTCTAAAAGTATTGAAAAATGTAATTTATCTGGAAAAAAAGCAGACATAAGCAAATAATTTTCTGGGAGATTTTGGTTCTGTAAAAAGCTATACCATACTTCTTTTGGTTCCCTTTGTGTTTCTGCAGATTAATATAGTTCATTTTTTTTTTTTTTTCATTTTGGGTTTTTGATTTGGGGTTTACTTTAGTTCAGTTTCCTGATTCAGTTCATGTTTCTGTGATTAAAGTAAAATGGTGGTTAAAAAAGTATTCAAATGGCTGGTTTCCTTAGCTAAGACTTTTTTTTTTTTTTAAACAAGCTTACATAATTTGTCTTTCAATAATGTTTAACTTACAGATTTAAGGGAAATTTGGATAAGCAATTTTCAAATATTGAAATATAAGATGAGCACACTGATATCTGCTTTTTTCATACGTTCTAGTGTACTTTCTCACGTACAAGTTAACTCACGAAGGTAAAGGCTTATACACGAATTCAAAGTGTGGGGTTTTTTCCTCTACCTTTTCCATTTCACTGATTTTTGTTTGTTTGTTTGTTTTGCTTGAGGCTGTGTTTGTAGGTGAATATAAGTGAGCTGAGGACAGTTAATTAACAAGCATTTATTGGATAGCCATTATGTACATAACGAATAAAAAATGTACAGCATCTGGGGTGAAAAAAGAGAGAAAACAAGATATAGTCATGGTTCCTGGGAAACCATGGTAAACAGAATGTAAACAGGTAGAAACAAAGTGAGTGAGAAGAAACACAAAATGATATATGAAGTGTGCAATAATTTAGAACATATTAAATGTGGGTCGCCTGGGTGGCTCAGTCGGTTAAGCGTCCGATTTTGGCTCAGGTCATGATCTCACCGTTCGTGGGTTTGAGCCCCACGTGGGGCTCTGTGCTGACAGCTTGGAGCCTGGAGTCTGCTTCAGATTCTGTGTCTGTCTCTCTGCCCCTCCCCCACTCACGCTCTGTCTCTCTCTCTCTCTCTCAAAAATAAACATTAAAAACAAAAACAAAACCAAAAACCAACAAAAACCCCAGAAACAAAGAAAAAGAACATATTAAATGTGTCACCAATAGGAGAATACAGAGTGAATGATCCAAGCAGAACTGGGCCAGTCTTAGGAAACTGCCTTCAGTTGGTGAATGTTGAACCAAAACTTGAAATTGGGTTTAGACGAGGATTAATGGAGAGGAGTGAGATTGATTTCTTTGGGGTTGTGCGAAGTATGGGTGCCCGGGTGAGTACAAGGGGATTGCCAGTAAAGGTGAACACATATCTCTAGTGACTTGGGAAAGGATTTAAAGAAGTGAATCTGGAAAGATAAATTTAAATGCACAATCTGTGACCCAAATTTTTTCAACGAATCCTTTCAAAATGTTACAGAAGGCTTGTTGTTTGAGAAGAACTGTGTATTTGTTCTGTATGAAACAGCTTGAAATGATGATAATGGATAGCAGAACTTAAATATATGATAAGTAGCAAATGTATACATATTTATTATCATATACTTAACAAATGAGTGTAAAATATGAATGTCTTATTTCTCTAAGCTGAAAAGTAATTGAAATAACATGGACACTTTCGGACGATATGTATTTCTCAGATGTGCAGATGTACATATAAAAGGCTGCTGTGATGAGTTCTTGACTAGGAGTCTGTAGACTGGATTTCAGATCTCCGCTTTATTTATTAATACTTCTGTAACTTGGATAAGTTGCTTAAATATGTTCAAAGTCAATGTTACAGTGTTCTGTGAGGATCAAATAAGATAATGTATGTGAAATTACCTGGCATATGGTAGGCACTCAATGTGTTTTTATTTCTTTACTGTTTTCTTTAAGAAGCAATGGGTCTTTTTGGAGAAAGTTGCTTACAGCTTTCCCAACCCTTGCAGGGTGGGAACATAGATGAATGTGGAACATGCTTTGATTCATATTTTAAGTAAAGAGTGAAGCATGTCTTTTATATTTTTAATGGAAGGAGTCAGGAAACTCTATGCCTCTAAACTTCAGCCAGTTTTCTGGAAATGGGTCTGGGTGAAAATAGACCCACTCGTAGCCAATCAAAAGGACTGGCCTTTATTGCACAGAGCAAACATTTACAAAAGCAGCTTTTTGCCTCCTCATTGAGCTTAATTTATTGTAGAAAATTTGGAAAATCCAGAATGTAAAGAGCATCTGTAATCTCATTAGTTACAGAGAACCATTGGCGTATTTCCTTCAATCTCTTTTATACAACATAAACCTCAATTGGAATCAACTGTACGTATCTTTTGTAGCCTGATGTTTTTCATCTTACACTGTATAGAAAGCATATTCTTATGTCACTAACACAGACGATTTTTCTGAAAACATACTTTTGAATGGTTATGTAGTATGACCTACAGTATGGTTCTACCGATAATTTATCTAATTATTCCCTATTTTTAAGGCTGTTTAGGATATCTACCATAATACATATCACTGCAATGATTATCAGTATACCTAAATCTCTGGTTATTTCTTTGAAATAGATTTCAAGAAATGGAATTATTACATCACAAAGTATAAACACCTTTAAGCCTCTTAACTCACAATGAGCATCGTCCTATGGAAAGGTTGTACCAATTTTATGCTCCTCTTACCAGTGTGTGACACTCAGCATTTCCCAGAACCCTTGCTGCAGAGCATTTCTACAAAGACTTCCTTCACAAGTGGTTGCCATGTCCATCTGTGCTGATTAATTTCTGGAAACCTTTGTTAATGGTTTTTTATTAACAATCATTGCCATTGTACCCAAGGCTTTTCATTTCTTCTTTATCTTCATTATAACCTACATGTTTCCTTTTACAGTGTTTTCTGAAAAACAGCAAAGCAGTACATGTGCTAATAAAACTAAAATCGAGATTTAATTTCTTAGATAAATTCGAGGCAGGCTGACAAACTCAGACTTGTGGGAAGACTGGATGGATGGTTGCCTGGCAAATACTTCATGAGTCATTGTTTTTAAAACCTCCAGAGCCAGGAAGAAAGGGCTGATTAGCTGGGATGAGTTATCATATTCCCATTTCATATATTTCTGGAAATAGTACAGTTTTGCGAATGTGTTAAATGATCCCAAATTAATACATGATGATAGAAGCAGAAGATGAGCTGATTTAGGCAAATGTGGCCCCATGACCTAGTCATGAACTTTTCTCAAATGGGGGGAACAGTCCTTTTCCAGCAGTCCCTTAGGCATTTGTATTTATATGTGTACATGTCTGCTCCCTCACTGGCTGGTAGAGTTCCCTGAGATGGAGAATAAGTGTTTTCATCTTTATTTTACGGCTCAGACTAAAGAACATTTAGCCATAATAGAATCATGTAGATGAACAATTCCCTGGTGGCTGGCTAGAAAAGGAATTTTTGAGCATAGTAGCAATGAAAGAAATCTCAAAGGACATTATTAAAATATTTGAATATATAAAAATTTAAAATGTCTCCACACTACTCCATAATGCCTAAGCTCATAAATGAACTTAAATGTCAAAACAAGTAGGGGAAAATATTTTTAGTAAAATTGACAGCAAGGGATTTAATGCCTTTAATATATAAAGAACTCCTAAACATCAATAAGAAAAAATATTAAGAGCACAATAGTTAAATGGGTAAAGGACATAAATACGTAAAAAAGAAAAGAAAGAAAAGAAAATAGAAATAACTAATAAATATTAAAAATGCCCAACTTCACTTTTTTTCCAAAAATTTTTTTTATTGTGGTAAAATACACATAACATAAAATTTACCATCTTAACCATTTTTAAGTGTATAGGTCAGTGTCCAGCTTCACTTTTAATTGAAGAAATACAGAATAAAAAAATCACATATCATTTTTGATCATTAGATGAAAGATTCTTTTTCAGTTTTAAGAATGATAAGCCTGGCAAAGGCAGAATGAATAGCAATGTATTTTGGTGCAACCTATCTGGAAAGCAATTTGGGAATATGTATCAACAACTTTAAAGATGTTCATACTCTTTGACGTAAGAATCCCAATTTTAGAAATCTATCTGAAGGAAACAATCTGAAATGTGAGTAAAAGCGTTTATAGTACATAATGCTACTTACCTTGACAAAAATAGTAGAAAAATTTAGAAGTGCAATAGTAAGATTTAATCAAATAAATTTTGTATAGCCAGACAATAGATTATTTACACATCATTTAAAATGTCAATGGAATTTTTTTTTAAAACATGGAAAATGCTTGTAGTTTGAAGTGAAAAGTATAAAATACTCATTTATGCATGCAGGCATATCTGCATAGAAAAATTACTAGAAAGAAATATACCAGCCTATCAGCAAGAACTATTTCTGGATAGTAGAATTCCATGTAACTTCATCTTCATCTCCTTCATATGTATTTTTGAGCTTTTCACAACAAAAATGTACTACAAGTAGAAAGCCAGTTGTTAAAGAAAAGCAAGGAATGAGCAACATGTGGAAGAAGGTTCTTTTTAATTCAGGAGACATTTGAAAGCTATATGCTGTGGAGAAGAGTGGAGAGGGACAGGTTAAAGGTCTAAGAAGAGGCTTTACTGTGAGTGAGGTCCTGGGGCACAGGGTTGGAGGAGACCTGGGGAGGAACCTCCTCTACCAAGGACTGAAGGAGAAGGATGCAGACAGGTTAGTCACAGGCAATAAGGAGGTGGAGAGATTCTTGCATGATGACTATGACTTTCCCTGAAGGAGAAAACAAGTGAGATTCTCTGCTGGGCATCTTTGGTGAAGCTTGAGAAAAGTGAGCAGATTTGACATTGCCACTGAGCACAAAGGAAGGACCTCACGTGTTATTTATCCTCAAAACCTGCTCCTTATTCTTATCTTCTGATCAGTGATTGGCATCAATGATCCAAGACAGAAACCTGGAAATCATCCTACCCACTCCTATTGATTAATAAAGTTCTCATAGTTCAATCCCCTAATTATCTCTCGAACCAATCGTCTGTCCACCTCCTCTCCATCTTCTTGCTTGATCTATTGCAGATTCTAAACTGGTTTCTCTAGGCTCCTTTGTATCCCCATCTTTCAAAAATCCAATTAGGGATGTTGTCATACTTCCATTTAAAATACTTCCTGGTCTTCAATTGCCTTTAGGATAAAATACAAATTCTGTTCCAGGATATACAGGGCACTTTGACTTGGTTCTTGTACCTTTTCAACTTTATTTTTTTCCCCATCATTTGTCTGTCCATCCATCTATCTATGTGTCCATCTATTCCATTCCGTTCCAATCCATCCATCCTTCTATTCGCAAGTGCCAACAGTATGCTGGAAACCATGTAGGCTAAGTGCTAGGGAAACAATACAAAGAAGTCTAGACGTGGTGTCTGCACAAGAGCAACTTACAGTCTGGGGAGGTAAATAGACATAAATATGTGTGATACATGTTATACTTATCACAACGTGCTAAGGATGCAGGGAAGGCACAAGGGAATGACTGTCAGGTCTCTGAGGCAGGGATTGGCAGGGAGATGGAATCAGAAAAAGTTTCACAGAGGATAAGACCCTTGAACTGAATCTTGACAGGTACGTAGATTTTTGGTTCCTCCCCTTCTCCTCCACCTTCTCCTCCTCCTTCTTTTGTGAAAATGGAGAAAGGTGCTTCAGGTAGAGGCATTAATATGAACAAAGACATGGAAGTATGACACAGTTAGTGGCATTGGTGGACCTGCATGTTTGGTATATCTGTAGCACAGAGGGCAAGACCCTGTGTGTGTGTGTGTGGGGGGGGGGGGAGGCAAGCAGTGGAGGAGGATGTGTAGTAAGAAAAAGAGACTGGAGAAGAAGGAGGCAGAGGTCAGATGGTGGAGTTCTAGGCTCTGTCCTGAAGGCAATGGAAAATAATTGACAGGGTTTAGATGGAAGGGTAACAAAATTAGATTTGGGATTTTATTTTTATTTTTTTAATTTTTTTTATTTTTATTTATTTATTTATTTATTTATTTAATTTTTTTTTAACGTTTATTTATTTTTGAGACAGAGAGAGACAGAGCATGAACAGGGGAGGAGCAGAGAGAGAGGGAGACACAGAATCTGAAACAGGCTCCAGGCTCTGAGCTGTCAGCACAGAGCCCGACGCGGGGCTCGAACTCACGGTCTGTGAGATCATGACCTGAGCCGAAGTCAGACGCTTAACCGACCAAGCCACCCAGGCGCCCCAAGATTTGGGATTTTAAAAGATCTGGTTGGCTATAATGTGGACGATGGATTGGAGGGATGTAAGATACTGGAGGCAGTGAGGCCTTTTTGAGGTTGCTATTTAGAAGGGAGATGAGGAAGGTCTCAGGGCTGAACTAAGGAAAGAAAGTGGAATGTTTCAGAAATGCTAAGGAGGTATTATGTTCTCTAGCAATGCTTCTCCAACTCTGAGTTCCTGAACTGGTGGCGGTCTGTGTACTGTTTGTTACCAGTCTTCTGGGAGAGAAATACAGAAAGTGACAGTAAGCATGTAGAAATTTTCGTAGCAGGTTAAAGGAGTAATTTTGTATCTGTTAAATGTAATAATGAAAAAATTGGACTTGTATTTTGTAGATCTTTGCTTTTTATTTCATTTGTCTTCTAATTAATTTTTATTGTAGTTTATAAAAGTATTGGGCCCATATATGGGCAAGCAATACAAAGTGGACCTCATCACAGTTGGTTGAGAGGTACTCATCTGCAGGACTTGGTAACTGAGTGAATGTGGGAATAGGTGGAAGGAGGGGAGTAAGATGACTCTCGCGTTCTGACAACTGGGTGTGATAGTTATAGAAAGTTAAAGAAGTGCCATTTTGGGGGAAAGAGGGTAAACCCCCACTTCCCTATTATTTTGGGTTACAGTGATATTTTTAAAAATGCATTTGGGGAAACATGTCATAATCTTTCATGCATCTTGGGTTTTGCATGCACTTGTTCTCTATCAATAACATTCCTTACCCCCTTCTTCACTTGACTAATTTAAAGACAAATGTTTCAGAAGCATTTTTGTATCATCAGCATTGGGCTAAATGCCCAACTCATTCATTATTTCATTTAATCTTCACAATAGCCCTGTGAAGGAGGGATCTCATTTTGTAGATGAGAAAACAGGTTTGGAGAGGCTATGTAACTTGCTCAAGGTCACCCAGCTGGTAAACTGGTAGAGCTGGGCTAAGAACTCAAGAAATCCAATTCAAGAACACATGTGCATATTGTCTAGTCAAGACTCAGTGTAACTGTTGCCTCTTCTAGGACGCCTTCCCTGCTGTCTTTACTTATGGGTACATCTTCTGCATTTCCACAAGACACATGCACACATCTGTCTCCATCCTGGCACTTGTCATGCTCAATTAGAAGCTTTCATTCATTTGTTGTTGTTTCCCTTTCTTTCCTAAACCGGGCACTACTTGAGGGAAGGAAGGATTCCTTACATCTCTGATTCCTCAATCCACAGCCTAGCGGCCAGTATTAAGTAGGAGCTTGGTAAATGTCTGTTGAATAAATGGAGGTGTGAGAAAACGTGGTATTTTATTGGGGGATGTTTGAGGACAGAAAATAGAGAGTATGGGCTAAATGTAAACAAGTAAACTGGGGCAGATCATGAAGATTGCTATATTTTGGGTTTAGGAATTTGCAAACAGCAGTCACAGAATCCTTTATCCTTTTCACCTCCATAGATACCATACTTTTCAATGTTGTAGCTCTGTTCTGGGGACGCTAATCAGTGATGTGTCAGTACATGTTTAACAGCTACCTCCTCCCTCCCTTTCCCTACAAAAATCCCTGATTTGTTGTGCTTTTTGATTTCCATGGTGTACATGCTCCTGTAATGGCCAATTTCAAGCTACCAATGTGATGCTAGTCAACATGAAAGTGGGAAGAGATTCACAGTTTTGATGCCAAGATAAAATATTCCACCACACGGTTACAATAGACACAAAGCACCTCAAGACCACAGCTAATAGTAAAATGTAGTGAATTAGGAAGGGAGGAGTTTGGAGAGTTTATTACCTGTTTTTAGTACGTCTTTAATGATAACTTTATGTAATTTAATTTTTAATAGCAGCCGTGTTTAACCTCTGGCTTACAAAATTCCTTGAGTTTTAACAGTTGGCTCTCATGAGCTGATGTGAGGTGACACCACTGTCACTAATCTCTTTATCTATAGATTCATTCAAGCCCAATTCGTGGGCCTAATTTTATTCCTAAGGAGGCCCCTATAAGAGGTTCTGGGTCAGTAGCTTTTTGAGGTAGTATTAGCTCCCTTGTAATCTGCTCTAATCTTTGTGATCCGGTTCCTGAGTACCCGAGTTTTGACCTTGTTTTGCAACAAGCAACATGCCCTACAGATACCACCATCCTTGTAGAGACTGCTTCTTGTCCCGAATGCTAGTTTCCCTCTGATGCCTTCTCCAGGCAGAGTTGATCAAGGTGTACAAGTTCTCTGTACAACGTGACGCCATTTACATGTGGACTGCTTGCTTGGACTGCCACTTGTTACATTTTATTCTATTGCTTACCTGCCCCACTACTGCTTAAATACGTGCCCTGGTTTGCAAGGAAGTTTGGACTTGCTTTGAATTCTAGTACATGGTTCTCCTATCCTGCTCATCCTCTTAGTTTTGGATCTACTTTTGGGCTCAAGATTCTGTATTCCTTTGGCTTCAGTAACTGACACCTGGCCTTACTCCATGATCTGATTACGGGGATGTCTGGCTTCCTGACTTCGGCCTAGCCAACCACAGCTCAAATTCAAATGCTGATAAATAGCAACATGAGAAAATGAGCTAATTTAAGGAGGTCTTACAATTTTATTGTTATCAATATCTGTCAATAGTTGCCAAAACCCTGGTTGCCTTACTTGCAAACAGTTCCTGGAGAGTCAAGACCCTGGGAATTTTTGAAGGGTGCTTAAGTTAACATAATGGAGCCAATGAAACAATCAAAAGGCAGCTCTCCACCAGCTATCAATTCAAAGAAGGTTCAGAGGAGATTGAGTGAACATGTGGGTCTTTTACAGATTGAGTTTCTCCTTGCTATAGCCCATAGGAAAGGCATATGGGATAAATCTAGACTAAGCACTAGACGTTTTTGAAATAAAAGACACTATACTCATGCATAGTCTTATACTTATTTGCTATTTGAACCTAATAAAATCAAGGCTCTTCATTAAGAAGGGGTTTGGTATTTCTCTTAATGTTCAATAGATATTAACACTGGTAACCTAATATTGATACAGAACTAATTTTAATAGATTTCAGTCTTAAATACCATTGAATGATCTGGGGATCGACTTGAGAAAAACCACAAGGAGAAAAGCATGTTAAAAACTTCAGCTGGTTCTCTCAGTGGGAATAAACACCTTTAGTTGGTAGTTTAGGACTCATGCTGTTGGTCAGAGGTGAAGAACTGCCCCTGTGCCTCATTGATGCTTTGCACCTGCTTAGGGGTAGCTGGGGCAGTTCCTAGTCTAGGAAAAGGTCTCCGAGCTTATCACTGAACAAAATAAATCCTTACTAATTCCAAAAGTGTTTGGTTTTTCCACACTCTAGGAGAGTAGCTGTGTTTAATGACATAGTAAAAATCTGCCCTGGAACAGGAAGTTGGTTTTCTGGAGAATATTTTCATTCTCAGACTTTTTCCATAGAAAGAGAATTACCTTAAATCTTTTCCCGGATAAGGTAGGGTTAGAAACAAATATTCCAAGAAATACATCAACAACGGAGTGAATTTGGAGAGCTTGGTGTCTTACCTTTTCATCAAAGAAAGTGATGCCACGCAGGCCAGGCTTCATGGGCATGTGGCCCATGAAGTTGCATAGAGTCCTGGGCTGAGAAAGGCTCCAACTTAGCCTAACACTGCTGCCATTTTGGATTTCTATATTTCTGAACAAGGGCCCCCGCATTTTCATTTTTCACTGGGCCCTGCAAGTGAGGTAGCTGGTCCTATTGACAAAAGAGGTGGAATTAGGCTTTCAAAGAGGATTTTTTTTTTCTTCTGCAAGGGTGCCCCAGGATAACACTGAAAACATGCCTTGAAAAAAAGAATGATAATTTTTATTTATCCAGCTAGGCAAGACTTCACTGAGAATGCCACAAATGGTGTTATAAACATCCAAGTGTGTATAACAGCCTACATTTATATACCACATCGCCTCATCCTTCATTCCCCATTTTGCAGTTCAGGATACGAGACACGGATAGGATAAGAAAATCATCAACGGTCCTTTCTACTAAATGGAGTAATGACATTGGTGTTAAAAGATGCTTCGTAGTATCTCTGGTTATTCTAGTTATTACTCTTGAATTCAGAGAAAACTACTGAGCTAGGGCCCTTTGTAGGCCTAAGCCAATGTGCATTTGGAAGCTAATAGTGAATTGCACTATAGAACAAAATACATTCTCTCCTTTGGAACATCAACTACTGACAATTTTATTAAGGGGAAAGTACTAAATACAACACAGTTTAGTGTCTCATAACTGACATTCAATTTTGACTCAAACATTTTTAACTACACTACTAAGCTTATGTATTAGAGGCAACATTTTCATCCTTAGAAATTTATCCTATGCTTTATTCCTTCCAGGGAATTGAAGATTTGGCTTATACTTGTTGGATACATTATGGGATCCTATAAAGCCATTTTCAAATTACCTCGACTTTATTTTCAAAAATCTTTGTAGGTACCAAGGGCGCCTGGGTGGCTCAGTTGGTTGGGTGTCCAACTTCGGGTCAGGTCATGATCTGGTGGTTTGTGGGTTCGAGCCCCACATCAGGCTCTGTGCTGACAGCTTGGAGCCTGGAGCCTGCTTCGGATTCTGTGTCTCCCCCTCTCTCTGCCCTTCCCATGCTCATGCTCTGTCTCCTCTGTCTCTCAATAATAAGTAAAGGTAAAAAAAAAAATTAAAAAAAATCTTTGTAGGTATCAGACCATATTGGTTCGAGGATGGGCTCTATCATCTCATTTTCTGGTCCTTAGGTTTGCATCTATACTAAAGATAATAAAAACAGACACCTCCCATAGTTGCCACAAGAGTAGGAAGTACCCAGCACTTTTTAGAACATAGTTTAGAACATAGTTAGAACTCTGTATATATGAATAATTATTTCTTTTATGAAAACTCGTACAGAATAGTACAGTAGGTGGATCTTGGGGGTATAACATCTCTAAGCTTCAGTTTCTTCAGCATAAAATAAAGTTAATAACAACCATCTCACAGGGTGTTATAAGGATTAAATAGGATAATGTATAAGAAGTGCTTAGCACAGGGCCTGGCATATCATCCTAAGTCTTACTAAATACTATCTTCTATTATTCTATTTGAATTTTCTCTCTGTAATGTAGGTCTAGGTAATTTCCCAGTGAAATTTGGGACACGGTATAAACTACTTTATTTTTAATAATATTTTTCATCTTTTTCTTCTCCATAGGTTGCATTCTGTTAGGAGAAGGAGGTAAATGTTGGCTTTCACTATACAGTAATACTTTTCTGTATGAATTATGCATTTTAAAAATAAACTCTGGAAAGATATGTTGGTCTTTTTCCAGTGATCCTTTTATAAAGGGCTATTAAAATAACACATAAAAGAAATAACATTCATTCATTATTAATACCTTGTAGCAGTGATTACATCAGCTCAGTCTGGCCATCGATCGGTCCTCAAAGCCCTCAATTCACCCGGAGCTCAAGGAGCAGACAACAGAGGGAAACCAAACAGCACATCTTCTCCCATGTCCTCCAGAACCTGTTCCATCAGTGAGGGCCTCCTTCTCCTGCCCCTTCAGCCCTTCTTCTCCATTGGTTCCTTTTCCTCTACCCCCCGGTGTGGTCAGGTCTTCTTAAACAAGAAACAAAATAATTTTTCTCTCAAACTTGTTCCCCCCTTGAAGTACCTTGCCCTTTTCTTTGACTGCTAAACTTATGATAAAAATGGTCTTTACTTCCTTAACATCTGTCACTTTTCACTCTCTTCTTTCACCCCTATGACTTTCTGGAAACAGTTACCTTGAAAACATTAAGAACTTCCTAATCATCAAGGCTTTTGACCTTTTCTTCGTCTTCATTCTTCTTGACCTGTTTGAAACATGTGACACTGTTGAAATTTTGACCATCTCTTAGAGTCTGGGACACTGTTCATACTTTTCTGGACATTTGGTCTTGGTTTATTCATAGGAAACAGCAATGATGCCAACTTTGCAGAATGTTGTGAGGATAACATGAGGTGTTATTGTTAACATGTACAGCAATCAGTAAGTTTCACTTGACAATCTCATTTACCCCCAGGATTCTAAGTCTTATACTACATAGATGACTCCTATATCTATATTTGTGTTTTGATCTTTCTCTAGATATTCATTCTTCCTTTTTAACCTCTATTTTTACCTATAATAATAACAACATCCTGGGTGGTTAGAGCTGGGAGAGTTCTTAGACTATTCTCAACTTACAGTGGAAGAAATAGTGTGCAGAGGAAATGGTTTGGGCTGCAGGGTCAGTAAGGATGGCTTTAGCTTCAAATGTCAGAAATCCCAATGTAATTGGTTTAAATGTGTGATCTACCATAACAAGAAATACAAGAGTATGGCATGTGAGGATTGGTTAGTGTAGAATTTCAATGATAGCATCACAGGCCCAATTTCTCTCTCTACTGGCTCTGCCTTCCTCAGTACGTTGGTCTGTTCATAGGCCAGTTCCTTGTGGTGAGATGGGTGTGGTGGTTCCTAGTGTCCCATTCGTACCTGACAATGGCCATTGAAAGGACAGACCATCTTATCCAGTATAGCTCTTCTTAAGAGTGAGTGTTCACTAACCTGAAGCACACAGCCGATTTTCCTTCATACTTCATTGGCCAGACTTGTGACATGCCCTGGGAATGGAAGATGTAATTGACTTAGACCAATTAAATTTGCCCTCTGAGACTGAGTCCAGCCTCCTCCAAAGCACATGGACTACGATGTTGGGTTAATACAGAAACTAAATCTGGTTTCTTTGAGATTAGAAAGGAAGAAGGTACAGTGGAAAATGAATGTTGGGCCAGCTCCCACAGTGTCTGTCACCATCTCCCAGGAAGTCAGTGGCAAGTGCCACAACCCGAACTCAGGTTTCCTGATCTGTACCCAACTCTCTTCCAATAATTCTTACTGCCTCTCAACATTGGAGCCAGACTCAACACGTCCACCATCTAACTGTCCACCTTTCTACTCAGACTTGCCCCTTATCACATTTTCTTATGTACTGACCATTTTCTTCTAAAGGTGGGCTACCATTTTCTCCCATTAGCCATTTTTGACTTGTCTCCTTATTCTCCATAGTTCATTTCCTAAATCTTATTTAATCTATTAAAAAAATCTCATACATTCACTGTTTTCTTTCCATCATTACTATTATCTCTGAGTGACATCTTTATTATATATGACTTGGATTATTATAATAGTCTGGTAACTGATCTTCCTGAACTGCCTCTCTTTCCACCTCTCATTTATTCTTCAAATCATTGCTATATTCATCTTCCTAAAATATTCTTCCTACCTTTGAAAAAACTTCTTTAGAAGGGTGCCCAATGAGACCAAGCTTTAATAGTTTTTTAAAATTAGAATAAGTTGTTATTTAAAAGTTGTCAGTAGCTTCTATTTCTAGTGTTAGAATTTATAAATTTCCTTGGGAAATTTATATCCTTTTACCTGAGAACAATCTCTAGAATGGTTTCTTTTAGCTAGATGTAAGGCAAATAAGATACCATTGTTTATTTTATTTTATTTTATTTCATTTTATTTTATTTTATTTTATTATTATTTTTTATGTTTATTCATTTCCTGAGAGAGGGAGACAGAGTGTGAGCAGAGGAGGGGCAGAGCTTCAGGCTCTGAACTGTCAGGACAGAGCCCAATGTAGGGTTCGAACCGTGAGATCATGACCTGAGCTAAAGTCGGATGAGCCACCCAGGCGCCCCTAGATACCGTTGTTTACAGGAAAGTGTGTAACAGAACCTTTGTTTTATGTTGACAAATACTGCCCTTCTGGGAGGTTCCAAAAAAAAAAAAAAAAAAGATGGGTATATTTGCATAAGGTGCAAGTAGCCTTCTGGGAAGTAGTGGATAAAGCTATGATACTCTCCTTTTTGAAGTTTAATATTATTAGAAAAGTATCAGATGAATTAAAATGGACCCAACTTAGGTCATCTGGCAAAAACATCAAATTACTTTGAAAAGTAACTTATCATAATAGGAAGGATAATCCAGAGTGATGACCAAAGCCATATGCAAAAGCTTAGAATAAGTTTGGGGAGGCCTGGTTCTAGAAGGGGCTGTCTGAGCTTAGTGGGGAGGCTTTAAAAATTGCTGCATGCATATATAAGCGTGTACACACACACACACACACACACACACACACACACACGAAGCCAAAATCATAGAAGGGCAAATTTAAGGTCTAGTACTGAAGTGACTTGGGGGGCGGCGTGTGTAGTTTCTAAGCTGTCCTAAAACTGATGGAGAGCCATCTCCACTCGTACTTGAGGAATTCTACCACCGCAGTGCTAGCAGCTATAAATCAGCACCTCATGTTTTTTGGGGGGATTCTGGGATTTTGGAGTCACAGTTGTCTTGCAATCAGGCAAGAAAAGATATGAAGCTATCTGGATTGGGAAGAAAGAAGTAAAACTCTCTTTATTCAGAGACAACATGATCATTTACACAGGACATCCTATGTAACCTACAAAAGAGCTCCCAGAATTATTAAGTGACTTAGCAAGACTGTAGGATACAAAATTATATACAAAACTTCATTGGATTTCAGTATATAGTACTAGCTATGAATAACCAGACATTAAATATAAAAGTAACATAAAAATATAAAATATTTGGAGATTAATTTGAGAAAAAGTGTGAAAGATTGGTACATGGAAAATGATAAAACATTGGTGAGAGAAATTAAAGAAGATCAAAATACAGAGATATATTGGGTTTACAGATTGGAAGACTCAATATGGTTAGGAGAGCAGTTCTCTAAATTATTATATAGATTCAAAGCAATCCCAATCAAAAATCCCAGTGTTTTTTTTGGTAGAAATTAATAAGCTGATTCTAAAATTTATATGGAAATGCAAAAGATCTAGAATAGCTTAAATAATTTGAAATAAGAGAACCAATTTGGAGGACTTAAGCTACCTTACTTCAAAGCTTTTTATAACACTTTAGTAACTAAGACAATGTGGTATTGGCATCAAGGTAGACAAATAGATCAATGGAACAGAATAGAATCCAGAAATAGACCTACACATATATGGTCAATTGATTTTTGACAAGCGTATTTAGATGAAAAGGATAGTTTTTTCAACAAATGATGCTACAACAATTAGATATTTATCTGCCAAAAAACCACATTTCCCCCCCAAACCAATTCATATCTTGCACCAATACAAAAAAATGAACTCAACATGGATCATAGAGTTAAATATAAAACTATAAAACAAGAAGAGAACACAGAAAATCTTTGTGACTTGGCAAAGATTCCTTAAAGGCAAAAGCACAATGCATTAAAAAAAAAAAAAAAAAAAAAACGATACATGGGACTTCAGCAAAATTAAGAACTTCTACTCTTTAAAGCTAAAGACTGGGGAAAATATTTGTACATCATATATCTGATAAAGGGCTTATACACAGAATGCATAAAGAACTCTGAAATCTCAGTGATAATAATAATTTTAAAATGGACAAAAGTTTTGAACAGATACTTCATCAAAGAAGCTATAAAAGTGGCAAATAAAAAAACATGAAAGGTTTTTACTCATTGGGGAAATGCAAATTAAAACCATAATAAGATATCACTACACACCTATTCGACTGTCCAAAATTAAAAAGCGGTGACCATGCCAACCTTTCTCAAGGACATGGAACAACTGAAATTCTCATATGCTGCTGGCAGGAATGCAAAGTGATATACCATTTTGGCAAATAGTATGGCAGTTAATTAAAAAGCAACATAAACACACTAGGTGACTCAGCCACTTCATGGCTAGGCATTAATCTAGGAGAAATGAAGGCATATGTTCCTACAAAGACTTGTATATGAATATTGAAAGTAGCTTTATTTGTAATAGCCCCAAACTAAAAACAATGCAAATGTCCATCAACATGGTGAATGAAAAAACAAATATGGCATATCCATATAATGGAATACCACTTACTAGCAAAAAGGAACAAACTATTGATACATCCAACAATATGGATGAATCTCAAAAAATTGTGTTGAGTGAAAGAAGTCAGACTAAAGAGTCAATAGTGTATAATTCCATTTATACAAAGTTCTTGAAAGTGCCAATTAACCTACAGTGGCAGAAAGCAGATTGCCTAGCGATGGGGCAGGAGGAAGAGATTACAAAGGGGCACAAGGAAACTTTTGGGGGTGATTGATATGTTCATTATGTTGATTGTGGTGATGGTTTCACGGGTGTATACACATGTCAAAATTTACCAAATTATATGCTTTAAACATGCACAGTTAATTATATGTCAATTATACTTCAATAAAGCTGTTAAAAAAAGAGATATTTTAAATAGGTAAAAATAGGTAATGTTTGAAATACTAGTTGTACCTAGTGAGTCTATATTTCTCCAACTGACTAACCTCCAAACTCTTGGATCTGGCATTTGCTTTCTGTGGTCCAATCTCAGGCTAATACTCCTGCTGTATTTCCCACTGACATTTTGAATTTCAAAGGGGACTGTTTCCTGAAACGGTATTATCTTTTCTCATGCATTTCATTATCCTGGAATGGGCGGCCTACCATTTTCTGATCTCACATAGAGATAATCCTTCCTTCTTCTGAACCCCCATAATTCTTTGTACTTTATAGCACTCATCATATTCATCGTTATATTATAGCTTATAAATACATTTCTTACCTCCCCTATAACAGTAAAAGATTCTCGAAGTTAGTGACCCGTGTATTTATTATTCGTCCTAATACCATAATGGTGTCTTAGAGAATATCTTATAAATAGTAGCTGTATATATGTATTTGTTTAACTGAGGATTTTTTAATACTGCTCAAAGACTAAAAAACATTTTATCGTGTTTAAAAAATATGAAACTTTTCCTAATTGTGATGTATGCAATCTTTGTTCACATAAGATTGGGGAATATTTTTCCTTTGTTTAGGTTGTTTAATCTCTCAATCTATTGTGAATACCTTGTGTTTATCATCTGTAAGACATTTCTCATTATGTGAGTACCAGAAACTATTGTTTGTAGTAGATTTGTAATTGTTTAAGGATCTCCCACATAATGTACAAGGGTGGGGCAAAATGGCATATAGATTCAATGATTATAAAGAAAATAACAAAAGTCTGTTTCTGGAACATCTTTTTCTATTTTTGACCCCATGTTGAAATAATGAAACCCAAGTCCTATCTAAGAAATAGGCCAGTGATAAAACCTAAGAATAATTTTGTTGCGGAGTTAAAGTGAACAAGAAACTGGGCTAAGAGGAAAGCTTTATTTCAGTTTCAAATATCGGAAAAAACTGGGAAATTGGATAAAAGGAGTTCAGGAAATTGTACTGGATGAAAATGATGTTTTGTATTTGTTCTAACGTGAAAACATCTATTTCCCTCACACAGAGATGGATACGTAATGGTCTCAAATCTAATGGAAGTGCTCATTTCCAGGGGTATTGTAGTTCTGAAATGGGTTTGTTTGAGGATTCTAGGTCTAATTTCATATCATTAAACTCTGAAATTACAGAAGCCTTTCCAAAGTAATCCTTGAGCCTCAAAACGGCCTCATGGTGCACCACGAGCGTGTTGTGTACAAAGTCTGAAGGGCTTGTAATACAATCCTCCTTCTGGTAGCGACCAGTGCTGTGCTCGGTCTTGCCTTTCCCATGGGCTGCATTTCTCAGTGTCAGAGCTCAGCCCGGGTGCTGGAGTGGCAGCCGCTAAAGGTTTCTAAAGCCGATAACAGGGCAGAGGTGACAATGTCAGGGTTTGGATGAGACCTGGGTTTGAATACTAGTTCCACTACATATGAGCTCTGTGGCCCGGATCCAGCCTGCTCGCTTCCTGAGCCTAAATGTCCCCATCTGCCAAAAGGGTACCATGAATGTCAAGACCTAGCATGGTGCCTCGACACGTGTGCGTGTGGTTAGTTTTATTAGCAACGAGAAATTGTCTTAGTTTTACTTCAAGAAAATAGTCTTAGCCTCGTGCTAAGGATAATTTTAGAAAACGAGAGTGTGAATGTGGGCATTTTTCTTAGAAACAGTTCTAGAGGAAATTTGGTGGCTGTGTATCTAGTGTTAAAAGGCCTACCCAACCTTGTCTAAGAGTCACAATGTCAGTGCCTTCAAACAGATACACAAATGGTGTTATGGAACCCCAGATATTGTCCACTCCATTCACTGTGGGCAGGAAGAGGGTCTATTTTTAAGGGGACAGAAGAAGACCATAACTGGCTAAAAATAGGGTTCTCCTGTCTTCCGTCTGTCACTTTCACCCTTCATTTTTCTGTCCACCCCCATGTTTCCTAAAGTCTCCTTATCATCTCTGTTCACTTTTCCCTCCTCTTTCTCTACTCTAGAAATGGTACATGTTATGAAAGAGAAAATTCTTGACACCATCCCCAGAAAGTCAGTGGTGGGGGTAATGCATTTTTAATCCTGAACACCTGGCCTCCTTTTATTTGGCTGCCAGAATGAGGAGGTTTTTTGATTATTCAAAGAAGTCCTTTTGCTGGTGTTCACAAATGACTAAAAAGGTTAATAAATTTCAGAATCTGCCTGGTAATCCAGGGAGATAGAACTCTGCAAACACAGACTTTTCCTTTTAGGTTGAATCTGACATTATGAAAAGCTCCCCGTCTCTTTCCACACTCGAAGTATTTATCCAGGCGTTAAACACTGAGCAGCAAAAGCGTAGCAAGGGAGCTAACATTAATTGTGGGTCCACTTTGCAGAAGGTTTCTCACATTATCTCATGTAGTCTTTGTGACGATCCCGGGGGGCAAGCATCACCATTTCCATATTTCATAGGTGAGGGCGCCAGGGGGCTTCAACATGCCCTGCCAGGGAGGGACCTGCTCCAGTGCAGTTTCCCTAAGCACTGGTGACCCCTTGCAAGATTTAGCCATCGTCTGCAGCTGATCCCCTCACCCCAGTCGTGGTATCCTGCTGTAACACCTTGATACAAGTGCACTTCGCGCACCATGCAGTGCCAATTATGGCAACACATAGCTCCCAATTTCAACCACCGTGTGTGGCCAGTCAGCTCTTGGGGTGTCAAGGGCAGAGTCCATCTTTCTAGGAAAGAGGGTTTTGAAATTGACATCCCCTCCCGCAGCAGGGCAAGCACAGCATCTGTGTCCCCGAATCTCTTTCATCTGCTCTGATTACACAGAGGCAGGTCTGCAAGTCCCTTATGTTGGCTGGGGTGGTGAGGTAGTGTGTGTGGGATGATGGTGGGTGGTAACGCCAGTTACCTGTCGTGGTGCCTCTCAGTAAAGGCGGCAGGGCAGTGGCAGGACTACTTGGTGGTTTTGGTCTTCAGTTATGATTCTGAGAAAACGAGAACATCATTTACACATAGATTATCAGATTGAATCCTCCTAACAACTCTGTGAGGAAGGTTCAATTATGATCCAGGGGTAATGTAGTGATTATGAATAAATACGGGCTTGGGTTTGAATCACTGCTCTGATACTGTCAGTGGTAAGTTCAGGACTTGACATCTGTGTGACTTTCACCTTCCTGTGCCTTGGCTTCCTCTCTGTATGACAGGAAGAGTAACACCACCTACCTTATACTGTTGTGAAAAGCAAATGAGACAACCTATATGGTAGTAAGTGCTCTGTAGGTGGTCACTATTGTTATCTCCATTTTCCGGATGAGGAAACTAATACCCAGATGGGTTAGATAACTGCCCAAAGTCCCAGAGCTAATAAATGCTTTCAAAACCCATGCTGTCAGCCATTACTCCATGGCAGTGCTTCTTAGCCTTTTTCACATCCCGGCACACATGGAAAACAATATTACTCATAGGACATTGCGGGGAGTGAGTGGGACAACTCAAGGCTTGAGGCGATTGGTCTGGCGGGCTCTGGCCATCCCCAGTTCCTTCTGGTCAGCTGGTACTCTGCTGTACTGAAACAGGTGCCAAGAATGTCAGGTAAGTCTTCCTAGAGAAAATGCTGTTTTCAGTATAGCTTGAACAGTTAGTAAAGTTTAGTAGTGAAAGTGGGGCGGTGACGTTGGGTGAGAGGGACTGCTTAATTTTCTTTTCTGGAAAATGGAGATCACAATACTACCTATTATACAGAAAAACTAAATGAAGGAATGTATATGGAAAGACTTTGCAAAATGTGATATCAATTTTAGCTGTTACTATTTCTAAGGAAAATGCACAAAATATTTGAAATCGTAAGAGTGATTTAGGCATAGCGGTTACAGAAATGGAACATTTCTACCAAACAGTCACTTGAGGGAAGTTACAGTTTTGAGACGACCTTCCTCTTGCCCTCCTTCCCTCCCTTACTTCCTTTACTTATCTTTAACCAAGTAAAAATGGATGTTAGCTTCCTCCAAGGTTTGTTATGAGGCTTAACCTATTTTCATCCAGTAACTAAAGCAAGTAGGAATAAGTTCAAGAATCCTATAAACCTAAGTCAAGTGATCTCTGAAAGTCAGACTCATTAGCTTTATCTGAGGTAATGGCATGGCAGACCATCTCCATGATGTCGTCCCAGCACTTCTTTGGTGAGGACTTGTTCTGACAGGCAAGGCAGCCAGGTATAAGCTGGACCCAGAAACAAAGCTTTAATCATTAGAGGGGGAGATCTGGAGCCGTCAGTCAGCTTGTCTCTTGCCCAGGGCCTGATGTCACCTGAGTCCTATGGAAAGGTTGTGAGTAAAGCTTGAAAGGGCCACCACACTGACTATATTGGCCATCTATGGGGCCCAAGGATGTCTCCCTTGGTCCTGTCTCTCTGAGAGAGGAGGTCAGGAAAGGAAGAGAGACATTCTTCCCAACTGTTCAATGTAACACCAAAATAGCCTTGTCATCCTGACATCAGCTCCATGGCATCAGCTGTGGAGGCAGATGGCAATGCCTGCTGGACATGGTGAACAGTGAAAGAATTTAGGCAATGGGAAGAGAGTAGAGGGTACCATGTGAATGGCTACTAGACTTATTTGTCAGCATATGGGAAATGTTCATAGGAAGAATGATTGGAGGCAAAAAGTAGGAAAACATGGGTTACACATAGAACAAGGCACTAACAAATCTTGGAGCATTACCACAAGTCTTCATTGCTATTTCATTCCTGCACCCTTGAGCTACTTATACTTTGAGATCCAGGGTGGGATCTGGAGCCTAATTCATCTCCAAATATTACCCATTTTAAGAAGTATTCTTTTAAAGGGTTCATGTAAAATTCGTTCACCTTTGACATTTTCTTTCCAGAGTTTACTGAAAAATTCAGTCAAGTCACTTGCACAAATGCATCAATATTTTAAAAGCTACCAATCTTACACATAAAAAAGAAGACTCACAATCCTCGATAATCTTTAATGTAACATGCATTCATTATATATGAGCCCTCAAAGGGGAAACTCGCGTTGTTCAGAATCCTAAGTGCTACAGAATGGTGGCTTTGGGATAGTTAAATACCACATATTTGCTTTGTAAAACCACCATCAAATGACTTTAGCAGATTAACCCTGAAAGTCATCACGACTCTTTTGTCTTTAATAACGAGGATCAAGCAAAAGGAGAGTGTTTCCTCTGATGTGACATTCTTGTGGTCATAGCTTAACAAGATACCCTCCTTGAAATTTGACTCTGATGATGTTCCTCGGGACTTGGAGAAGCTGACTCATTCTTTGTGGCTGATCCCAAATGTCACCTCCACTGTGAGCTAGGCCCTAACACCTCAAAAAGGATTAATTGCTCCCATGGAACTTGGTATATGTCTCTGTTATGGCGCCATTATCACATGGTATCCTAGCTATTTTTGTGCTTGTTTACCCAATAAACTACGAGCTCCTTGGGGGTGGGGATGGTTTTTGGCACAGGAGGCACTTAACAGATAATTGTGGAATTAAAGAGAGTATCTATCATCATTGATGCTATGTTTAAGATATAGATAAATTTATGCACTTGTACAAACAAAGTGAGAAAAAAATGTTCAAGGGGCTGTTGCCATCCAGATATAGAATTAAAAAAAAAAATTAGGAAGCTGTCATTTTAAAATCTCCTGAACTAGAGAGATTCAAGAAAAGTAAGCAATGTTCTGAGGTAAATGACTGAGTTTACAAATGAAAGAAGAAGTTTCTGTTATCTAGTATGTGCTTGATTTACACCTATATTTAAAGCTAGAACTCAGGGGAAGGGAAGGAGTTGGGTTTGATATTTATTGAGTGACTTCTGTCTCCTAGGTTCTGTAATTGGAGGTTTCTGATACATTTCACTTTATGTGCAACCACACTATTGGTTGAGTCCTATCAGCTCCTTTTGTCAAATGGGGAAAACTGGGGGGTGCCTGGGTGGCTCAATCGGTTAAGCGTCTGACTTCAGCTCAGGTCATGATCTCACGGTTCGTGGGTTCGAGCCCCATGTCGGGCTCTGTGCTGACAGCTCAGAGCCTGGAGCCTGTTTCGGATTCTGTGTCTCCCTCTCTCTCTGACCCTCCCCCGTTCATGCTCTGTCTCTCTCTGTCTCAAAAATAAATAAACGTTAAAAAAATTTTGAGAAAAACGGGGCAAACTGAATTTTGGAGGTTCAGCAATGTGAACACAGTTGTTCCGTCTACTAAATGGCTGAATCAAATCTGAAAAAAAATTCTTAGTATGTGTCTATATGTATTTTAAAAAAAGGGAAGAATTGAATGGTTATTAAGATAATTCAGGACAACCCTTACCTGTAGCCTACAATTTCCCCTCTTAAATAAATATCCAAGGAAGAGATTTGGGGGAGGGGTTTGAAGTAGGTAATAGATGTGGTGGGTAAGCTGGTGGACTCAGAGTCAGAAACTGGGTAAAGAGCCTGGTTCTGTCACATCCTACTGGTGTGACCTTGGGCCAATTATTTAACCTCCTTGAGCCTCAGTTTCTTTAACTGTAAGATGTGGAAATGGGTGGAGGGAAATAACCATTGTTTGTATGCTACAGGATGTTTTAAGAATAAAATGAGAGAACACACTGAGCACCTAGACAAGCACTTGCCACTTGGCATTAGGGCTCAACACATTCTTATTGTAATTACCCATATGTTCTATGTTTATTGCCCAAAGTCAACAGACAGTTGCTCATCTCTCTACTTAACGTTCAGTAGATGCAATCTTAGAGTAAGTGAAGAGAAGCCCACTGAATAATCTTTTCCCCTGTAATCTGCAGCCAGAGGATGGGGTTTGGAGTCATTTGATAGGAGTTTGATTCCTGTTTCTGCTTTGTGATCTTGGTGAGATAGGTTACTCAGTTTCTCTGAACGCGGTTTTCTTATCTGTAAAATGGCAATCAAAACTACACCTATCTAACAGAATTCTTGCCAGGCTCACCTGATAAGTACCAAGGTAAGGAGTACATGAAAGGGCACATAACCTGGTCTAAGAAGAACCAACAGAGTCTTCTCAAAGGCAGTGAAGTCCAAGTGGACACCTAAAAAAGAAAAGAGCCTTGAAAACCATGATACACACTTATGCCAATAATAATTATGTTATCATTTTATTAATATATATACAGGTCTCCCTCAACTTATGACAGGCTGATGTCTCAATAAATCCACCACAAGTTGAAAATATCTTAAGTCAAAAAGCATTTGATACATCTAACACATCCAACCTACTGAACATCACAGCTTAGTCTAGACTATCTTAAATGTGTTTAGAGCACTTATATCAGCCTACAGTTGGGCAAAATCATCTAACACAGAGCCTATTTTATAATAAAGTGTTGAACGTCTCATGTAACTTATTGAATACTGTACTGAAAACCAGAATGGTCGTATGGGTACAGAAGGATTGCAAGTGTATCAGTTGTTGACCCTGGCCATGAGCTGCCACGTGCTGGTGCCTACAATCATGAGGGAGTGTTGCACCACATATCGCTTGCCTAGGAAAATATAAAAATTCAAAATTTAAAGTACAGTTTCTACTAAATGTGTATTGCTTTCACACCATCATAAAGTAAAAAAAATCATAAGTTGAACAATCATAAGTTGGGGAACATCTGACATTTAAACTTTTTTCAGACTATATTTTCCATGCAACTGGTTTCACTTTCTGACATAACCTTAGAATTTCATTAAGTTTTTAAGGGAGGAAGGCTGTGATTTTTCTTTTAGTGGATTTTCATTATCTCCAAAATTTGGTCCATCATTTTCCTAAAGGTATTTTTGGTAGAACTTCAGTATTTTGCTATGTCCTTAATCATCAGCTCTATAATGTGAGAATCAAAAGGAATATAGACCATGTAATTCTTTCTGGCTTTCATAATAATTGGGATAAGTCCATGAGTTGTGTGTGTGTGTGTGTGTGTGTGTGTGTGTGTAAATGCGTATACATCTTGGATTTGATGCTGAGTTATTCTTGGGGTATAAATAAGACACTGAAAGGCACATTAACTTTTCCAGGTCACTAGGGTTTTTATTAGAATGCTGGACTATTAATAGTTACCTAGTGGTAGAGACGAAATGATGTTCCAGTCCTTCTCCTCTCTAGAGGGCTTAGCATACCAGAGAGCAACAGTGATTTGCAAGTGTCTGGTTCATAGTGTGCTGGTATTGTTTACAAGGTCAAATTTTGGATTAACCTTTTTTGACGAAAAAAAAATTCAACAACAGTATCTTCGTGAACATTCTGTTTCTTAAGGAAAATTATTTTACATGTAATTTACCTAGTGCACCACATAAGAATTCTTAGCACAGAATACTCAACACACTGTAAAAATTAATTTCCTTTGAGTTGCTTAAATGTCATCGTGTTTGGTACAAATAAGGAAATACCTCCTTGTGCAAATAATCTTGCCAAAGCTTCTCTGCTATAGTCTCACATAAAATGGTCCCGTCTATATAGAAAAGGATAATTGAGTTATTACCTGGTGAACACAAACAACAGAGCCAGCCACAAGAGATAATTCAGAAACCTTTATTATGTTTTGTTATCCTTTAAAACAAGATTATCTGCCCAAAGAATCTAGAAAATTACTTGTACTGTTTCCAGCTGATTTTGTCTGAACGATTTCTGTGAGATGCACTGTACAGGCCATGGTGGGATAAGGGATTTGTTAGAATAACCAGATCTGTTATATGGCTGATATTATCAGGTTTTTACTAGACTATTAGCTGCTTGAAGGCACAGTCTGTATCATATTTATCTTTGGATCTCTCCTGTGTCTTGAATGTAGTAGGCATTGTCTAACTAGTTATTGAATTGATTTAAATTCATTTTTTTTTAATTAAAAAAAAATTTTTTTTTAACATTTATTTATTTTTGAGACAGAGAGAGACAGAGCATGAACGGGGGAGGGGCAGAGAGAGAGGGAGACACAGAATCAGAAGCAGGCTCCAGGCTCTGGGCCATCAGCCCAGAGCCTGACGCCGGGCTCGAACTCACGGACCGCAAGATCATGACCTGAGCCGAAGTCGGACGCTCAACCGACTGAGCCACCCAGGCGCCCCGATTTAAATTCATTTTACTATGAAAATAATTTCTGAGTCTCCCAGGAATCAGACGGCATTTGAATAATACATTCCTTGATGCTCTTTTTCATTACATCTGGTTTCGTTTCTCACTGGGATCTACATACGTATGGAAACACAGGAGTAGATTTGTGGAAATTATGGATTGTGACAAGGAAAGCAGCATCAAAAATTGGATAACATTTGGCAAATATGGGTAAAATTAATACAGACATGTGTGGACTTACAGAATTCATATAGATTAAGAATTTTTGGGAAAAAACCCCACAAACATGCCTGTTTTTATGGCTGTACTTCATTATACAGTTTGTCTTCTTTTCTTTTCTTTTTTTTAAGTTGATTTATTTGTTTTGAGAGGGAGAGAAAGTGCAAGCAGGGAAGGGGCAGAGAGAAGAGGAGACAGAATTCCATGGAACTCACAAACCATGCAATCATGACTTGAGCCGAGCTTGAGTCAGATGCTTAAATGATGGAGCCACCTAGATGCCCCTCTCCTACTTTTCTTTTCTTTTAGAAAAAATTTTTTTTATTAAAAAATTTTTTAATGTTTATTTATTTTTGAGAGAGACACAGAGTGTGAGTGGGGGAGGGGCAGAGAATCCCCTAGCAGAGAATCCTTAGCAGGCTCCAGGCTCTGACCTGTCAGTCAAGAGCCTGACACCGGGCTCAAACTCATGAACTGTGAGATAATGACCTGGACGGAAGTCGGCCACTTAACTCACTGAGCCACCCAGGCGCCCCTTACTTTTCTATTTTGACAGTTTTACTATTAGATAAGCCTGAAATTCAGGTGAGGAGATGCTTGTGTGCTTGTGCATGCGTGTATGTAAACAAGAGACAAATGAAATTTTATCCCAATAAGACGAATCTGGCATAGAATGATGATAATGACTGTTAATTGAGAGCCCATTATATATCAGGTAATCTTTAAATACAATAACGTATTTAATGCAGACAACAACTCGATGAATTATCTGTCATTTCCATTTTTTAAGGTTAATAAGCTGATGTTCAGAGCTGTTTAATAACTTGCTCAAGCTCATACAGTAAGTAGCAGAGCTGAGACTTAAACCCGAAACTCTCTGACTAGTAAATTGGTCTTCCCATGTATTGTGCTTGACATAGGAGGAGGCAGCTACACATGGTGATTCTTAACAGTGTCAAAACATCTTTTTCTTTGGGGACAACCCTTGTCTGTAATTATTACCTGTAGAGTCTTTCTTTGAGCCTTAAAGCTAGATTAAGGCTCTGTTTATGTAGAGCAACAAAATAGCCCAATTGCAGCTTCTAGTTCTGGCAACATTGACTGGGAAGTCAGTAACTGAACAAAAGTGAGGCACCTTGAATAAAAGAAAAAAGTGAAGCGAGAGTGTGTTTAATGCTTTGTCTTTTTTTTTTTAATACAACAAATTAAACTATTTGAATTCTGAGTAGAAAGAAACAAGTGAAAATTTATTTCACTTTTCAAACCATGTTGAATTAATATATCCTAGAATTTTTACCTTCAGGTGGTAATGAACGAGCAGCATCGGAAAGCTGCAGGTGGAAGAGGTTGAGAAACAGCATGTGTTTTATCAGTTGGTAAGGGAGCCAAGGTGGTATTTTGACTGTGGAGGAGAATGGTAATATTAGAGAAGCATTTGCTGGTTTGTAGTCAGTCTCCTTTCCTATGAACACAGGATAATGATAGAGTTAAAACGTTAAAACTAAAAACCAATTTATCCATCAGACTTTTTTCTTCAAGTGCTGTGACAGCCACAGAGAAACCCAGGTCTGCCAAGATGGGCATCTACACACCTAAATTTCTTTGTTGTGCTATGTGCTTGGCATAGTGGTAAACCAAAGCAGCATGATTCCTGCCCTCATGAAGCTTATATAGGCTAGACATAAGGAGACATAATAATTTCATAGAGCAGATTGAGGACTTTTAAAGACTTCACAGTCAAAAAAAAAAAAAAACAAAACCCAGCAACTCAAAGGGAGAAAAATTGCCTCCAGAAGGCCCCTGGAACTAGCCCAAGGCTGTGAGTATTCAGGGGGACTGTGAAAAGACAAGACAATGGAGAGAAAAAATAAGGGTCCCCATGCAGTATTCATCTAGTTAAAGGTAATGACATCAGTAGGAGATTATACTGCTCTCATTAGAGATACTCGTGTTGTGAAACAGTAAAGAAAGCCTGAAAATTAATGCTCTGACCAGAATGGGTACCATTGTGGTTTAACATAATCTACCTTTTATTTTATTCACTGGTGACTTGAGGGAAGTGAACTCTAGCAGCTAATCACATTCACTTTCTTATGAAAGTGAATTATTATGAAGAGGCTTTCATAATAACTAAAAAAATATATTTTACTTATTTATGTCACTGAGGTGAAATTAACATAAAATTAACCATTTCAAAGTGCATTGGGCATTTTATTATATTCACAACGTTGTGCAACCATCCTTTCTATTTAGTTCCATAACATTTTTATCACCCTGAAAGGGAACCCCATACCTATTTAATTATTTTTAAGTTTATTTATTTAGAGAGAGACAAGAAAGCATGAGTGGGGGAGGGGCAGAGAGAGGGATAGAGAGTCCCAAGCAGGCTGTGCACCATCAACACAGAGCCCAACATGGGGATCGATCCCACCAACTCTGAGATCATGACCTGAGCCCAAACCAAGAGTCAGACACTCAACCAACTGAGCCACCCAGGGAACCCCATACCTATTAAGTAATTTCCCCTTATTCTCCCTCCTTCCTGCCTCTGGTAACTACCTATCTTTGCTCTGTCTCTTCTGGGGATTTACCTATTCTGCTTATTTTTTATAAATGGAATCATATAATAAATCTTTTGTGTCTGGCTTCTTGCACTTAGCATAATGCTTTCCATGTTGTAGCATATATCAGTACTCCATTTCCTTTTATGGTTGAGCAATATTCTATTATATGTATATACCATATTTTGTTTGTCATTATATGAGTAGACATTGGGTTGTTTCCACCTTTTAGCTCTTGTGAATAGTGCTCCTGTGAACCTGTGTTGTTATAGTTCATTTGAACTGCTAAACAAAACACAGAGTGGGTAGCTTATAAATATAGAAATTTGTTGCTTTCTGTTGTGGAGGCTGGAAGTCTCTGACCAGGGTGTCAGCATGGTTGGGTGAAGGTCCTTTTCTGGCTCATAGGCTTCCTATATCCTCACAAGGTATAAGGTCTAAGGAGCTCTGTGGATCTCTTCTATAACACTAATCCCATTCATGAGGCCCCTCCCCCCTTATAACTTCATCACTTCCCAAAGGTCCCACCTTCGAACATCATAGCATTGGATATTAAGATTCCAATATGTGATTTGGGGGGAGATACAAACATTCAGACCCTACCATGCATGTGCCTGTACTTGTTTGAATACCTGTTTTCAATCCTTTTGAGTATACAGCCAGGAGTAGAATTACTGGGTCATATGGTAATTCTACGTGTAACTTTTTGAGGAACCACCAAACTGTTTTGCACAGTGGATGAGTGATTTTACATATCCACCAGCAATGGACAAGGGTTCCAATTTCTCCACATCTTTGCCAATATTTATTATTTTCATTTTTTTTTTAAATTATAGCCATCCTAATGGATATAGAGTAGTACCTCATTATGGTTTGCTTTACATTTCCCTAACGATAAATATCTTTTCATGTGCTTGTTGGCTATCTGCATATCTCCTTTGGAGAAATGAGAAATGTCTATTCAAGTCCTTTGCACATGTTTTAATTGGGTTGTTGTTGTTGTTGTTGAGTTGGCAAACTAATTTTTGAGCCATGTAGTTCAGCTGTGTCCTGATATAAATCCAATCCCCACAGCAGTCTTAAGGGTGGGGTGTGGGCAGGGAGAAGAGAAAGCAAAGAGCACAAGAGAGATAGAACTTGGGGTGTGGCTGAAAGGGTGCTAACACACAGCTTTATCTTCCCCAATAACTTAGACATCAAAATTTATCTTTCCTGATAACTCACAAAAGGAAGTGATGGCTTTGGCATGGCACTGTGACGGATACGTATTTCCTGAATCAGTGACCTCAACTTCATTCTCACTGCCATTGTCTAGCTCCGCAATAAAGAGTTACCAGTTTTTAGTGCACATCACACATGTTATCTTGCTTAAACTTCACAGCCATGCCAGGTTGGTAGTATAATCCTAATTTTACAGATTAGAAGAACTGAAGCCTGGGAAGATTGAGTAACTGGTTCAAGATCATGACTAGAAGGAGGCTGAATGAGTAGGGACTCCATTCTCATAAATTCACACCCTTTTCCTATTACTCCATGGGTGGCTCCTCCCTTGTATGCATTATTGTCATGATCTCCTTGCCTGTCTCCTTTTCTTCAGTATTCCCTTCCTGATTCAGTTCTCCACACTGCTGACTTAGCGGTATTTTGAAAATGTAAGTCTTATACCACATCCTCGCTGAAGGTCTTTTAATGGCTTGTCATCCTACAAGATCCTCTGTCTTCCCTTTCAAGTTATCATCTTTTGCTGTCCTCATCTGCACCCACCCTACAGTCATGTTAAACTACTCTTAATTTCTGGAATTGGTTAAGTTGTCCATAACCTTGTGCTCACAACAGAGTTCCTGCTGCCTGGAATGCACTGACTCCCCTCCCCAACAGTACCACATTATGAACTTTTCCCTTTGCCATAAAATGCACAAATATCGGCAAAAGAGGTAGGGGAAAGAGAGAGAGAACGCCGTCATTATTTACATACCTCCTTATTTACATACACCTTGACTGGCTGGAATATCCAAGAGAATCAACTGAAAAACGAGTAAGACCACTCAGTAGTCAGATAGAAGATTTAAGAAAATCAACAGATCTCCCAATCGCCAACATTTAGAAAATGTAATGGAAAGAAGGCTCTTATTCACAGTAGCATCAAAAACCATAAAACTTAATAAAATATGTAACTTCATATTAAAGAAAAAACTTTGGACTGATTAAAGGATAGAAAAATAACACCTGACCCTACAAAAGTACACTCCATGTTTCTGCACAGAAGGTCTAATGTGGTGGTGAGGAGTCTCAGGTCTGACTGCTCGAGTTTGAATCCCCTTTCGTTCAATTCTCTCATGGGTCATCTCCGAAAAGTCACTTCACTTGACTGTAAATCAGTCTTGATTGACTGTAAAATGAGAGCAATAATATTCACTAATTCCTGTATCAAGGATGAGAGATGAATAAAATAATCTGACTAAATAATAAATGAATGAATGAATGAATGAATGAATGAATGAAATGATCTGTTTAGAACACTTAGCCCAGTGCCAGGCACATAGTAAATACTTAATAAGTTACCTATTATACTAAAGATGCAAATTACCTTTAAGATAATCTATGCATTTGATGCCATTCCAATCGAGCATTTGTATCAGTATATGATTTGTAATTTTATTGAGAGCTTTACAGAGTGTTGTGTTTTTTACTTTCCATTTTTGGAGTCATGTGTCTTTTGAGCTGTGGATATCTCCCAACAGAGGTGTTTTGCTTTCGGTTTTGCCTTTGTTTTTGCTGCATATGACCCCATATATATGTCTCTTTCTTTCTTCCTTTTTTCCTTCCTTCTTTCCTTTGCTCTTTTCTTCCTTCTTTCCTGCCTCAAACTCACAAAGATATGCTTTTTGTGTTAAATCCTAGAGGCTTTATTGTTTTAACTTTCACACTTAGATCTATAATTCACCTGGAAATAATACCAATATAGTACTGTCTGAATGTAGAATATGAGGCACCTGGGTGGCTCAGTTGGTTAAGCGTCCGACTTCGGCTCAGGTCATGATCTTGTGGTCTGTGAGTTCGAGCCCCACATCAGGCTCTGTGCTGATGGGTCAGAGCCTGGAGACTGCTTCAGATTCTGTGTCTCCCTCTTTTTGTGCCCTCTTCTGCTTGTGCTCTGTCTCTCCCTCTCTCAAAATAATAAATAAACATAAAAAAAATTTGATATCTGGTAGAATAAGTCTTCCCATCTTGTTCTTCTTTAAGAGTGTTTTGACTATTTCTGGCCTGTTTCTTTTCCATATAAATTTATGGAAAAAATAGGCTTTTTAATTTCCACATGAAAAAAAGCTGCTGGGATTTTGAATTGGAATTGTACAGAGTCTATAGATTTGAGGAAAACTGACATCTTTTCAATACTGAGTTTTCCAGTCCTTGAACATGGTACACTCCTCCATTTATTGAGATCTTTATATTCTTGCAGTAATGTTTTATAGTTTTCTGTGTGGAGGTTTCTATGCTGATTTCTTACCTTGGGGTTCCTACAAACCTACATATGGTACTAGCTTGAAGTTTCAACTCCACAAGGTGGTATTTTTTCTTCCAAGAGTGGTTGTGGATTATGGCAAGCTTTATCATGACTACTCTGGGTTGGTAGACTATGTGTTTCTGGTCCTTTCTTTAATGGTCATTTGACAATCCCAGCTTCTTGCAGAGCTTAGTTCTTGCTTATGCCCTCCTGCAGGATACAGGAGGAATCTCCTATTGCTGCGTGAATGGAAACCTCAGGCCTTAGACACTTGGGCCTCTGACCAAGACTGATAGCCCCATTCTGGCTTTGCTTGCCCTCCATGTTTGTGGCACCTGTGGGTTGTCCTGTCCCTCTTTTGAGCTGAGCTATATAATATAGTTTAAAATATTTTGATCATAGTTGGCAGAGAATTTCTATTGTTAAGAGTGGGAGAGGGAGACTTTAGTGCTGGCTTAGAATTCGATACTCCTGGGAGTCTTCTGCCATACTACTTGGAATCTTGAAAAAAGGTCCACTAATAGAAGAATAGTTAAATATGAGAATGAGGTAGATGCAAATACAGAAAGTATGGAAAGATTTCTGAGTCATATTACTAAATGAAAAGAAAAATTTCACAATAATATGCATAGTATAATTTATGTAAGTAAAATGCAAAGCAACTCTCCCTTTAAAATACTTATAGCAATAGGTCTGGAAATTCACACACAAAACTGTTCACAGTGGTTACTTTTAACCACTATGAGTTGGGGTGGAGGGTAGATGGTTAAAGGAAACTTTCAAGGAGTTTTTCCTATCATCCTGTGTTATGTGATTTATTTGAGTTATTATTTGTTTACAAGCAATACAACTTACATTACTTGTACAATAACAGTCAATCATGTCCTCTTTCCCAGCTCAGGCCCCAAACCCTTGACAGTCTTCAGAGCCTGTTCTTTCCTCTCCTGCTCAGCATCTACTCCAGCCACCTGGCTGTCTCTCTGTCCCTAGAATGCCATTCTCCTTTTCACCTTTGCATTTCCTGTTCTGTCTGTAATGTTCTCGCCCCACCTCTTTAACTAGTTAACTAAAACTCATCCTTTATAGTGGCTTTCAATATTTGCAACATGTCCTCAGAGCAGCCTTCCCTGAACTTCAGACCAGGTAAAGTTCTCTGTTATATGCTCTCCTAATGTCTTATATTTGTCTTTTGCAACATTTACCAGAATTTTAATTAAATGATGTTGAAGGTAGTTGTATAATGCTGGACAATTGGAGTAGAGCTTGAGCTTTTTTCTGTCAGGATTCGGGCTGTCTCATTTGCTGATGAATTCCCAGAGCCTAGCAGAGCAACTTGAACGTGATGAACACTCGGTGAAGGAACCAACAAGTACCCGAGACTTTGTTTGAATCTTGTGTGTAGTTTCTGATTACCCGAAGTCCTTTAATGGAAACAGGGATCTGAGGCTCCCGTGTGGGGAAATATTAGTGCCTTTTCTGTTCCTGTTTAGGACTGCACAGATTTGTGCAGCGCAGGCCATGGGGCTGTGCAGTCCCTTACACTGTACTCAGAGTGGTGTTGAGAATACCATCCATAAAATGTCTCCTTTCAAATTCCCACTGCCTGTGAGTCTGCCCATGAACAAAGGAGGGACCTAATAGACCTCTAGGGATTTCAGTAAGAAAGGTAATTAGTTCCTGAACTGAGTGTTGCCTGGGAGACTCTCCCTCTATCTCCAGGAACCATTTCCTCTATGCTTGTTTCCAGGCTCCCACCATCCAACGTCTTCAACTTCAGATGCAAGCCGGTCTGTTGCTGTCTCCCTGGAGTTTCTCCATTGGACAATTTCCTGTCCATGGATCCTCAGGAGATTATGCTGAAATTCCATTCCCGGTGTCACCAGGAGTGAAACTAACTAAACTGAACCCTAGAGAACGCGGTTTAATACATAAGAACACAGCTAAGTAATTGCTATGTTGAACAGAAGAGGAAATCAGTCACTATAAAACTCATGCTGTAGGATAACTCATTTCCAAGCAAGATCACAATGGGATTCACCTAAATAGGATTAAACTTTTATGATTTTTTTTTTTAAAGGGATCCATTCAATCATCAGACTAAGAGAAACATTTCATTTCACTTAACTAAAAGGTCAGAACTTTTTGATGTCCCAGTTACTTAGGCAGTATGTTATGCACAAGCTCATCAGAACATAATGGATGACTTCAGTTATATAAAAGTTCAGCCACGTTGAAACTCCTGCTGAACGATCCCTAGAGGAAAACCCTTTTTGCCACTGACTTTGTAATCAGATGTTGTAGCTCTCCACCGGAATCTTTTGAAAGATTTCTGAAAAGGAGAGGCCATCAGTTCAGATGTGCCATTTATTGTCTGTCAGAGGGGAATTTGCAAATGCACATGACCCTCTAGGAAGCAGAGCTCTTCCCTTCTCCGAGAAAGGCGATGATAATTGGACTTTACATATGTTTCCCTTTTTGAGATACAGACCACAGAGTTTGTTTATGACTATCTTTAGCACGAACAGGAAACTTGCAGTGAAACTCAAACGGAGGGGAGTAGAGTTAAAATGTCATAAAACTCACGAGAAATATGTTCCAAATGATCCAGTGGCTTTCAAAAGCCCATTTTAAACACACAAGAATGATGCAGCATAGTTGTGTTTCCAGTAGCAGGGAGAGGCATTGCTGTGCCAACCGTATGTTCTGGCCCTGTGACCAGCTGCTCATTATTCGCCAGAAGAATAGCTGGGTGGGACCACGGCTGGGCTGTGGAAAAAGTGTTTCTCTGTGAGAAACTTACAAGTTTGTATGAAGGGCAAACCAGGAATGTTGATCTTTAGCAACACCCTAACCCTACCCTTAACCTCAGCACTAGCTTTGGTTTTTGAAAACAGGATAGTTCATATGAGTAACCTGAGACAGCATTCGAGGGTGTTCACACCACCCCTTAGGAGGGTACCAAACTTCACTAATCTCACTTCTTTTGTGAGTCACGTCTGCACCAGTATGTATCCCCATCAGTCAGAATAGGCCGGGTTCTGCTGTGGCGACAACAACAAAAAAGCTTAAAATCAACCAAAAGCATCGGTTTAGGGAAGACTAGTGGACGGTGAGAAAATGTTTCTGAGGTAGGGAGAACGTTTCTCTTTGCCTTTGAACCGGAGACAGACAAGGGTTGAGACGATGGCTGCCCTATTCACCTGGCTTCCGGAGGCAGAAGATGAGCGGCATAGCTAGCCCCAGCTGACTTGCAAAGCAAATAAACTTTTGGGATTATAAACCACTAAGATTTAGCAGTAGAATCTGGCTTATCCTGACTAATGCCGTATCTACCGCAGTTTTACAGATGAACAAACAAATGCTCAGGCAGGTTAACTAGATGACTCTAGTCAAGGGCCAGGGAAACCATGTATGAGCTCTATTAACATGTCAGACTGACTCTCGTTTGTCTCTGGCAGAGCCATGAAAGACCTCAATGTTTCCATGGACTGCTGAGTCTTCAGGCTGATGAGGTTATTCTGATCCCATATGCCCCGGGGAATAAGCTTGGTTGTTTTCAAGGAGAGCAAAATTAACTATTTATTTATTTATTTATTTATTTATCTGGTTTAGGATCATAGGTAGGGTGACCAACCATCCCACTTTGCCCGGGACTGGACTGTCAGGGAAGCCAGGAAAGTCCCAGGCTAACTGGGATGAGTGGATCATCCTAACTATGGAGGTGATATCTCCAAGCAACACTCCATAATCACATAGCATAAACTCCCACTGCAGCTGATAATTCTTTTCATCATAATATTTATTACATTATGTTGTAAATGATTCCGACTGTTCTGTGTCTAACTGCCCACAAGACCCTGAGGACTGTTTCTTGTCCATTTTATAGTGCCAATACCTTGCACAGTGTTTGCCACTTCAAAAGAGCACAGTAAACATTTGTTGCACAGATGAATGGATGCCATCTCTCTGTTGTTTTTCATTCCCAAAACTGGTGTGGTATGATTGGCTTTTTCTCTTTTTGAGGATCAGTTCTTCCTGAAAACTAGTTTAACTCTAAAGAAAGGTAGGAATCTTCCCTGATGGCAGCTACAAGCTTGCATAAAGTTTTCAGTGTGACCCACAGTGTAAAATTACATAAACTTAGCATTGAGTTTCAGCATAAACCAATTCCTTATTAGACTGACTGAATAATTGAATCTCCTTGTTTGGCATTTGTTTAAAGACAGAAGGTCATGGGACAAATGGTGGGTATTTGAGGCTGTGGAAACATATGTTATAAATTTGGTTTAGCTGTTTCTGGTAACTGGGATTATTGTGACTGAAGACCCAGGCCTCCCAAGTCTGCCCTCCACCCTTGGGAATGCACAACGACATGCCCTCCCAAACCAGAGGCAGGAAGAAGACGTCCATGGGCATATCTCATGGGTGGACTGCACTCATGCCCAGTTAAGGACAGCAAACAGTGGATTGAGAAGCTTGCTCGGGAGAATTACATCCAGGCCCCATCCAGCTGGATTTTTTCATAACAGGCCTGTGAGGTGTGCTGAGAAAGTGTGTGGTAGTTCTTGACTCCACTTACAAATTAAAACCTCAGAATTCTTTGTTTTCATTAATCACCCGTAGTGAGTCTCCCTATGTGACTAAGCTTTTCTGAGAAGTGATTTAAATCCTATAAAGAGGCCCTGACTTGTGGGAGGATCACCAAGCTTGTATTAAAAAGACTTAAAAACAAAACCTCCCATCCTCAGTTTCCTCATCTGTAAAATGGGTTTAATAACATCTACCTTTCTTACTGGATAAGATAGCTTATGAGGTCAAAGGAGATGAAGTCAGTGAAAATAGTCTGATGATTGTAAAATGCAGAATGAATATAATACATATATTTCCTACTTGTATTTATTTACCTATTTCTTTTCATCCTATAACAAAACTTACTAAGCTTGTCTTCTGCTTTAGAACTTCCTTTCACTTATCCTAATATTTTCCTCATCACAGGAAGGGAATAAGCATTTGCCATGTGTTTTGTATGTACATTCTTTTCATAATGGTACTTATGGCACAGGTACCATTATCTTATTTGTATGTACAAGTTCTAGTTCATAGTAGTTCATGTCCAAGATCATGCAGCTAGACCTAAGGTTTAAACTCAGGTGTCCCCATCTCATTGCCCAAGTGAAATTTCTATCACATCATTCTACCTTCCAAGTTTTAACGAGTTTCCCTCCTTTGTTTCTGTTGTATCTTTGACTTGGTATACAAGTTCACCTTGGGCTTGATCACAATATTATGATTTTCTAAATTGTAATCATATTCTCTCATCTTTTGTCACTCCTGGACTGAAATGTCCTACTTACTCTGGCAGTCCTCTCCATTTCCTGGATCTTTGTACTTGCTTTTATTTGGATATTTCTTGAGCTTATAACAGCTAAAGCTGCATGTAATATTACAGGTTCAGGCCCTCCAGGGGTGGGAGTCAGGGCGGGATAATGTTTCCAGATGTATTACCAATATTGACCATGATACCCAGGTTATCATTAGCTGTTTGGGCTGAAGTAGGCAATTCCAGTGGAATATCTTGCAGCTATAGCCAGAGACCATGTGGCCAACCATTAGGGAACATGGTATCCCGAGGTCTCTAAAACATTTTTTCTTGTATTTATTCAATGAGTATTTAAAATGTACCAACTCTGTGCCAATCTCTGTTCTAGTTGCTGTGGGTAGGGTAGAGTATAAAACACCCCAAGTTCCTGTTTCCACGGAGTATACTGAGTAGTGTGGAGAGACAGTTGACAAATACAAAAATGTATAATATGTCAGAAATTATTACAATAGCTGTCTAACTGGCCTCCCTGTCTCTAAGGAGGCAGTAAGTGCTACGTAGAAAAATAAAGCTGGGTGAGGGGAATAGAGAAAAACTGGGCAGAGGGCTTGCCTCTCTATGTAGGATGGTCAGGGACATCTGTGATAAGGTGCGATCTGAGCAGAAACTTGAAGTAAAGGTTATCTCGGAGAAGAACATTCCAGGCAGAGAGAACAGCAAGCACAACCATCACGGGGAAGCTACTTCCCCTATGTCAGGTGTGTCAGTATAGTTAGAACTACTGGGACTACGTGAGAGTGGAGGGGACTGGGATATGAGGTAAGAGATAAGGTCAGAACTTCAAGGTTAAGGAAGGGCAGATCATGCATGGTCTTGTAAGTTATGGTGAAGGGTTTTACTCTGTTGAGGTAGGAAGGCATGGAGTATTATGAACAAAGAACTGGCCTGATCAGACTTAACATTTTGGGGAACTCACTCTGACTGGTCTGTAGAGAATACACTGTGGGAAAGGAATGGTGGAGGCTAGGAGGCCAGTTAGTTAGCTCTTGTAATAACCCAGGTGAGAGGTGACGGTGGCTTGGATGGCAGCTCAGGGCAATGGTGGAGTTAAGGACAAACATCATTTGATCCTGGATATAAACTGGATGTGAGAGAAAGAGTCAATGATGACTCCAAGGTTTTTGGCTTGAGAAATGGCAAGAATTGGATGAATGGAGTTGCCTTTTAGTGAGAGGAATACTGTGGGAGGCGTGTTTTGTGTGTGCGTGCGTGTTTCATGCGGTGGTAGAGAATTAGGAGTTCTATTTTGTATATTTGGAGTTTAAGACACTTCCAAGTGAGGACTTCAAGTAGACAGTAGACATGAGCATGATGTGTTCACAGGAGAGGCTGGGGTTGGAGTTAGAAGTTTGGGATCTTAAAAGCCCTGGGGCTAAATGAACTCACTTAGGCAGACAGATAAATCGATAAGAAAGAGGTCAGAGCACTGAACCCTGGGGCACTCCAACATACCATGTAGAGCTTGGAAGACAGATGGGTCCTGTAAAGAGGAGCAGTCACTTAAAAGCTGTTTTGGTGGCTGTGTGGCAGCAGCTACTGTAAATACTGGGTTTGTCCACTAGAGATCTACTCCTAAAGTGGGTGACCACCGGAGATACCTATGCTTGTACATGTGGCCACTACACGGTGTCACTGAGAAAAAGCACCCAAAAAAGATTCCTGGCTTATCATTAAAAAACCCACAGGAGACTGGCCAGAATGGAAAATTAGGTTGAGAAAGCAAAGAAATCATATATTCCTGATAATCTAAGCATATCTATAATATGATAGAAACAAGAAACTCTTGAAACGATGGATATACCAATCATTAGCATGTGCATTTGGAAATTCACAAGATTAAACATATTAGACTGCATATTAACAAAATTGTCTATACAATACATATAAATACAGTTTGGGTTTTGGAGCTCTTTTTTTCCCTCTCTGATGGTAACTGGTGTTTAATTTTTAGGTCACCCCCTAGAAAACTTGTTTAACCCATGATGTATCTCAGTGGTAGAAATGACTTCAATTTTCAACCGTGCTGTGAAGAGTTTTCAGTTACAATTCTGGATAGCAGCAACTACCTCATCAGACAGGCAACCAAAGCCATGAGCTCAAGGGGGGGTTAAATATTAGTAGATTTTCAAAAAACATATTCTCCTTTTATGTCTCCCTGCACCTCCCCTGCCCCCAAACCTGCTACTGCCCAATCTCTCATTTGGCCAGCTAGAGGCAGGGGAAAGGGAAGTGGAGCCAGAGAACAAAGATATCACATTTTTGGCTAGGTTTGAAGAGTCTTGATCTTTGTATAAGATAGAGAGATTAAAAAAAATAATAGTAGAGATAAGGCTTCTCTAGCTGGGTCATGGACTCAGAATGGGAATTGGACAGGAAATAGGAGGCTGGGACAGTGATGGGGTACTGCAAAGGGGCCCGACCTTTTACCCCAACCCCTTTATTTCCAAAGACATGAGTGGGGTACAATGTAGCCACTTCTCCAAACATCATATACTCAAACCCCACCCTCTAAGTCTTGGAAGGAGCTCATTGTTTTGTCTGGCTGTTTCAGGGGACGGGCTCTGGGACAAGTCTGTCACTAACGAGACAACAGGAACGTCCAGTTGGGCCATGATGGTAGGGAGTGGGGGCCTTGGTGGAGGAAACGCAGTGGCTTTGAACCTTTTTCTCTGTGGGGCAGTGTCTTTGGGACAAATGTTCTCTTCCCTTCCATGTGGCAGAGTAGCAGGATGGGCTGAGGCTGCCCCCATTTTGGGGGGCCACTTGCCCTTGGCTGGCCTAGCAGGATCAGTGTGGCCTCTTTTTGGAGAGGCCACATACTTTTTCTTGAGGAGCCTTCCTTGTGCCCACAAATATAAATTTAATATCCACTTCTTTGTGTTCCAACACTACCTCTATTATAGCATTGACCTTACTGCACTATCTCCTGGTCTGTCTTCCCTACCAGATTGGGAGGCTTTTGAAAACAAAGACCAAGTTACAACTGTCTTTATATTCCCCAACACACAGGATGTGCCTGGGTCATGGTAGGCAAGCAATCAGATTTATTACATTACAAAGGAAAACAAACACGTTTACATACACATTTCTGGGCTCGGAGTGTTCTGTTACCTGGTGTGCATAACTGGAGTAGACAGAGGAGGGCTACTTGGCCTAAACAATAAGACACTTTCTGTTCAACAGATGTTAAAAACATTTTTTTGAACGTTTATTTATTTTTGAGAGACAGAGAGACAGAGTGCGAGCGGGGAGGGGCAGAGAGAGAGGGAGACCCAGAATTTGAAGCAGGCTCCAGGCTCTGAGCTGTCAGCGCAGAGCCTGATATGGGGCTCGAACCCTGAACTGTGAGATCATGACCTGAGCCGAAGTCGGAGGCTTAACACTGAGCCACCCAGGCGCCCCCGATACAGATGTTAAATAACGATGACTATAACTACTGACAGCTTATTGCCTTCACTCTATTTCCTTTCCTTTAAATAACAGATTGAGGTCTATTTTCTCTTGAGAGCCTCTGCTGATTATCCATCCTACAACCTGTCAGTCTCCTTCTTCTTAAGACGGTTCCTGTTATCAGTTTGTAGCCATAAATACATGTTCCTAAATTTTATAGTCAGTCTCATTTTTTGCCACATTATGTTGTTAGAAATCACATCTTCCCTACAATGGAACATCTTCTCCTCTAACGACAATGTTGTAAATGAGGACTGACCAAGGACTCAGTATCCTATAAATTATAGTCATGATCAATAACATGTCAAAAAGACAAAGCTACAACTGCAATCCTCGAAAATAATTTAACATAGTAAAAACATGCCTGAGTCCCATAAAACAGTCATAAACACACATTGATTATACAAGGATACCTGGAATTATGTAAAATCATAAAATTCAACCGTACTCTATCATACATTTTCCCCTCAAATTAATATACGCTTTAAAATGAACATTTTCAACACATTAAAGTAAACAATAATTTGTCCGCTTTTACATTATAAACGTCATATTGCAGGATTATTTAGATAGTGTATACCTCTTTTTAAAAAAGTTAGTCCCGGGGCGCCTGGGTGGCGCAGTCGGTTAAGTGTCCGACTTCAGCCAGGTCACGATCTCGCGGTCCGTGAGTTCAAGCCCCGCGTCAGGCTCTGGGCTGATGGCTCAGAGCCTGGAGCCTGTTTCTGATTCTGTGTCTCCCTCTCTCTCTGCCCCTCCCCCGTTCATGCTCTGTCTCTCTCTGTCCCAAAAATAAATAAAAAACGTTGAAAAAAAAAAATTAAAAAAAAAAAAAGTCCCAGCAAGTTAGATGCTACACCCCTTTTGCCCTTCATAGGTTGTCCTCTCCAAAGCAGGGTTTCCATTCCATTGATCCTGTACTTGTACCCAAATTAGTAGGTTCAAGAAATGTTTCCTGCAGTTTATGACAATAGTGCTGTTTCTTTCCTCCTCGGAAAAGGTGACCCAATCTTTCTAACCTTCCTCCTCTCCTTTTCTTTTTCTTTCTTAAAGCTAAAGGCAGAGTTTCTCGGTAGAAGACCAAAGCAGAGCTAGGGAGAGACAAGAAGTGGCCTTAAATCACTCAAGCTCCACTTCCTTCTGTGAGTGATTCCTCTGATTTAATTTTTATTGTAAGAGCAATAAAACAACTGCTGATTGTGAGCCAACTAAAAAAAAAAAAAAAAAAAAAGAGGTGCAAAACTTCTGTGTCATGATTGCTAAGAGGTCTGGCTGTCCTTACTTAAAATTCAATAAAACAATTCAGTCAACGTTTATTGAAGGCCTACTACGCGCCAGGCCTGCGGCGGGCGGGGTGGGGGGGGCGCTCAGGCGATGCCGAGACAAAGGTGACAGGTTGGCTTTCTGGGGGGGGGGATGTGAGGGTGTGGGGAGGGTGTGGGGGGTGGTGTGGATGTTAAGAAACCAGCATTTAAGCCTCATTCTGGGAACTTCCTATAGGGCAACAGCAGACTTGGATGACCCACTCTGGGACTATTTTGGCCATGTGATTTGTGGGTTTTGTGATTGATACCATTCTACAAACATGTCTGGTAAGAGGAAGGGCATTTAGAAACTGTTTCATAAGAAGCTTCTGTGTTTTCTAGTGAGATTCGAGTATTGAAGTTTGCTTGGGGTTTAATTAAGAAAAATCTCATAATCCCATTGAAAACAAATAGGATTATCATAATGTTTGGTAAAGGCTGATATTATAGGAAATAGGGAATCCAATTAAGGAAATATAAGGGTGAGACAGTGATGTCAAAGGAATAATCCCCTTAGCCTTGAAGTTGTGGGACATATTGAGTAATTATTCAAAGAGGAACCAAACTGGATGGCCTGGATTTACATGGCTGAGCTATTATTTCTCTCAGAATTTTTAGGAGTCTTTTCAGGAGACACCAAGTTCCACACTTCTCTGAAAATAATACACATCCATGTGCATGTTAGTGTCTGGGAGAAACAACTAGCATCAGGGATAAGATTATTTCCAAATGATCTATCAAAAGCAAGACATGCAAGTAAAGAATTAGTGAGTGCAATTCAGATGTTGACAATTAGATCTAATTTTGTTTGTCTGGAAAGTTGTTGCTGTGTGGGACACTTACCCACCTTTTGAGTTACAAATAATTCTCAAGTGACTTCTGATAAGGACAAATGCCATCAGAAACAAGACCCCAGAGGTTTTCTTTTTCTCAGGGGCTACATAGTCCTGTGTTTGGAACCATGGCTCTGAGCTTGTCTTTTTTTTTTTTTTTTTATATTTTGCATAGAATGCATTTCTAAAGATAGAATATGACCTCAGTGGGAAATAAAGCAAAAACATGAGTTGTCTCTGTAGGCATAATGTTCTAGAAGTCAAAATACGTGCAATAATCGAGAGGGAGGCCTAAGAGCTACCACCCCTCAAGTCTCCATTGTCAACAGGACCTTCAACAGGACCTTCAACAGCCTTCAACAGGACCATTCTGGAAAAACACAGAAGTGCCATAGGGTTTGAGGGCAAACGGACAGGCATTGGTTCTGAGCCAGAGCACACTGAGGGCAAGGGACTGGGGCTAGATTCACCTGCCGGCTGGCAGAACAGAGAGAAACAGTCTTCATGGGGAATAAGCTGCACTTTCATTCACGATGACTGGCAAGAGGGTGTAAAAGTTTCTCATTGAACTGGACATGCGACTCTCCAGAAGCAAAATAGCCTGGAGCCTTTTCTGAACCCGGAAGATAGCCGGAAGAGAGCAGTTACTCTAATAGAGGGTGTGACTCTGGGTGGCCTAGGGCAGAGAGAGAGAGAGAGAGAGAGAGAGAGAGGGAGAGAGAGATCAGAAGCCAGAAGAGAAGCATTGGCTGTGTCAAGTGGTCTATTCAGAAGGCTCCAGGGGGGGTATCTCGAAATCCCACATAAGAGCCCCATCATAGGAACACTCACCTCTAAAACCCTCCAAGGTCAGAGAACACTGCTGCCAGATCATCAGAGTACTGGAGAGCTAAGAAACCTCCTCTTGTTTACCCTCTGGGTCTCCCTCCATCCCCGGGGGAGCCGGAGACAGTATTTGGGAGGGCACAGGAGAGGAGGAGCAGCACAAGGCAGAGAGGGGAGCAGCTCACCATGCCCCTTCTTCCCCACCGCTTGTTCTCTAGCTGGGGAGCTGAGAGGCTTTAACTCTGAATGAGGTTCAGATCAGTGAATTAAAATCAGACTGTTCTTGTGACTAACAGAGACAGAGCGACTTTGCACTAAGTGTGTTCAAGAGAGTTTATGGAATCTGCCCAAGATTTCATCTACTTTCCATGTAGGGAAGACACGGGCCACAGAACAGCGTCAGATCACTGGCTGAGAGAAATAGAATCCTTACTCTAACCCCAGTTTGGAGACCTACTTGTTCAATGTACCCGTTACGCTTTTATTGATTTGTTGCCCTCTTTATGAGGAGAGCTTGTTGGGGATACAGACCATATGTTATATTTATCTTTACAAGTCATGTGTCAGTATCTACCACATAGCAAATGCTTGTTGAATGAATGAATAAATGAGTTGATAAATGGGGGGTCATGTAGGATAGTGATTTGGGGTCCAAATTTGGTCTTTGACACTTACTAGTTGTGAGTTTTCCGCCAGCTACTTAATCTTGTTATAACTTAACCAGTTATATAAACTTTGGTTTTACTTCCTTTTTAAAGGATTTTAAGGTCCAAAATAGTACTTGCCTCATAGGATTTATCCAAGGGTTAGACGTGATATCATGCATGTATAATGTTCAGCACAGTGGCTGGTGTGTAGTCAATGTTCAACTCACGAGAGCCTCAATGGCAGCATTCCTGTGGCTGTAGTTAGGGATGGAGTTGCATTGGGGCCTGGTGTCCTTGATTTTGATTGTACGTCCTTGACCCCCACTGGGCCTGGTGACTTTGATGCCTGAGTCTCTCGGCTTTATCTCCTCAAGGAGGAGGCTTTGTTTTCTGCTTAGGTTGGGGAGGGGCAGCTGCACTCCTCCATTGGGTAGAGAAGAGTCTTGGCTGGCGGATAAAGGGCTTTAAAAAAAAAAAAATTGAGGTACAGTTGACACACAGTGTTATGTTAGTTTCAGGTGCATAACACAGTAATTCAACAGCTCTGTGTTGTGCTATGCTCACCGCTGACATGGCTACCATCTGCCACCATAGTCCTCTCGACTATATTCCCTATGCTGTGCCTTTCATTGCTGCAAGAAAGTGGCTTTATTTTTTACATTTATTTTTTGAGAGACATAGAGAGACAGAGTACAAGTTGGGGAGCGGCAGAGAGAGAAGGAGACACAGGTTCCAGGCTCCGAGCTGTCAGCACAGAGCCTAATGCAGGGCTTGAACTCACAAACCGTGAGATCATGACCTGAGCTGAAGTCAGACACTGAACCAACTGAGCCACCCAGGCGCCCCTGCGAGAAAGTGCTTTTACTTGGGCATTCAACCAAGACTTCAGTTTTCAGCACCCCCACCCCACTTTCAGAGGTATATGGAACTTCTCCTACCTAAGTCTTTCTGGGATTCTATAGCACAGACCACCTTTCTTCTGAGCTTCTCCCAAATCTGTCCCAGTTCCTTGGCTTTGATAAGTCAGTTACCACTGGCTTTCCAGCTTCCCATGTTTTGTTGCTTTTCCTTCTTCTTTGTCCTCGTGTATTTATGCCTTAAATAAAATCCTTTTACCATCACGTGGGCAGAGGGCAGGGACGATTGGGACAAGCCTACAATAAATATGATTGCTCAATATGCCATGTACAATTTGAAGTGAGTGCAACTTTTATAATAAGGAAAAATAACTGTGGTTGTAAAAAAGAATCGGGTTGGAGATATAAAACGTATATGTCCATATTTTTGTACATATAGTTAATAATACAAAGCGATTCATGCTATTTTGCAAAATAAGCCATCTAGACAGTACGTGCCTTAGTGTTTTCATAAAGTAGTAATTGCTAGGGGTAAGGTTATCGAAGAAGGCTTCATGGCAGAGGTGGCAATTATTCTAGACTCTGAAAAGTGGGTCGAATTTGGATTTCTTAACGGAGCAGGCCTCTATTTAGCCTATTTCTTTATTAACAATTATGTGTAAATCAGGATATTATCTAGTGTAGTAGCCATTGCTTTGGACTTCTCAACATACTTTTTCCTTATTATTCCTTCACTTTGGTAAGAGATGAATCCTCACTTGGAGAGAATGAAACCGGCACGAGAGAGGAAAACAGAGCCTGGAGACAGAACTGAAGACAAGACTTGAGTTTGATTCAGCTCCATCTATAGCCAGAGTTCCCTTGGACTTCCAAGTTGCAAGAGATGATAAATTCCCTTTTTCCCCCCTTAAGTTAGTTTTCATTGGGTTTTAGTCACTTTCATCAGAAAGAGTCCCAACTAATATGGCAGAATAATGAGACAGTATTTAACTCGGAATTTTAGAAGACCACCACAGTGGGTAGAGCTAGACCTCAACTTATAGCCTATTGAAATTACAACTTGAAGGTTGTTTCTCATTAAGCTTATTGGTGGTAGATAATTCTTATTCTTTAACCCAAGGCAATGTGGGAACAGACTGGTGTCTGCTTTTTCCCTTTGGAGCTTGTTATTTTTCTCCTAACAGATGAATTATTTGTAAGCAAAAATTAAAGATAAAAATCAATTCCCATCATCTTTAAAAAAAATGTGGTGAACATGTCCCTAGAGTTATGGGAGCTGCAGAGTAATTCACCTACAGAGTGCTGCTGGAAGGCAGAACCCACCAAGCCCCCCCCAGAATTCAGGGTTAAGGGAAGTGATAGTTTTGTGCTTACTGATTAGAAGTCTTTGCTGCAGCAGCCAGGGCCAAGATAGCAAATCTTTGGGTGATCTGGCAAATGACTTAATAACAGGTAACTAATACCACCTAATGAATACATAAGTACATACAATAGTTCTACTCTTGTTTTGAGTGCTTTTTATATATTACCACAAACCTGATTAAGTACTGCTTAATGAGTACTGTCATCGTCTCATTTTCCAGATGAGAAAAATCGAGGCACAGAAGTGTTTAAGCCAGGATAGGCACCCAGGCGTCTGATGCTAATAGGACATTCCCTTAATCCCTGGACTACACTGTGCTAGCTTATTAGTCACCCTATAGAAGCACCTTTGCTCTAGCTGCAAGTCTGTGTCTCCACTGATAAAGCAAAGAGTTTGGGGCAAGACATAATATTACTAGGATAATAATCAGGAAAAGGGAAAAAAATCAATTTCTGCATGAAATGTATTCCTTCATTATTTTTATTGTGGTAGATTTTTCTTATGAGGCTTTAAATACTGTTCAATGAATGGTTATTAGTATTATTGGTAAAGAATAAAGAGAAAGAAAAATAATGAGTTAATAATGCCTTCTTATTTGGAAGAGAACAGTACTTTAAAACTGTGATTCTCACCCCGGGGGCAATTTTGCCGCCCACAGGACATTTGGCAATGTCTGGAGACGTTTTTGGTTGTCACAGCTGGGAGAGGCTACTGGCATTGAGTAGGTGGAGACCAGGGATCCTGCTAACCATCCCACAACGCACAGGTCGGCCTCCACAGCAAAGAACTGTCTCCAAATGTCAATAGCGCTCAGGTTGAGAAACTCTGCATTGAAACAACAAGAGTTCATTGAGTACACTTTTAATGAGCCATGTAGACATCACTTTTCCAAGCTCAGAAGAATTTGAAAACAGGAGACAATATATTATCTTGGCAAGTCCAGAGCACAAAAATAAGTTTATGGAAATGACATAGCTTACATTGGACATATGAATAGAATGATAATTCAAAGTTTCTCATTAGAAATAAAATTTATCTGTTTTTGTGGTTTAGAAAAGTTCTTTGTGGCTTAGAGGGAACAGTTTTGGAAACTGCCAACTGTTAATTACTGAAAAAAAAATTTTCTTATGAAGAGACAGCTTAAATTCATCAGCAAATGGCCTTTGCTGACTTTCCATCATTCTTAGAATGTTTGTCAATGGCTAAGGCTTTAGTGACTCTCCTAAGACATGATTTGATTAAAGACATTTTTTATCTAAGTGGAAAAAGAATATAATTAAGATTTATTAGTATAAAGACCAAAAAATGCAGGATTCTCCTACTTAGAAATTAAGAGACTCGGTACTTTTTATGATGATCTTAGTCTCCTTAATTTGAATATTTCAAAACTAATTATATTATGAAAATTGAATGCCACACACCAATTCACTTAGATTGTATTGATCATGATGAACTAATTACTTTAGATTTATGATCTGAATAATTTATTATTATGCAACCCACCCCACCATTAGTGGGTTTTGCAAAGTAGTGCAGAAAAGCAATCTTTTGCCAACTTCTATTCATGTTTAAAGAAGAATTTCCTATATGTGTGTCAAAATCTGTCACCATAGAACACAGGGATGTCAGGTTATGTAATGTATTGACAAAGATGTAGAGAATATTTATAAAGAAAGATTACGTTTTTTTTTTTTTAATATTTTTTTAACGTTTATTTATTTTTGAGACAGAGAGAGACAGAGCATGAACGGGGGAGGGTCAGAGAGAGAGAGGGAGACACAGAATCTGAAACAGGCTCCAGGCTCTGAGCCATCAGCCCAGAGCCCGATGCGGGGCTCGAACTCACGGACCGCGAGATCGTGACCTGAGCTGAAGTTGGACGCTTAACCGACTGAGCCACCCAGGCACCCCAGAAAGATTACGTTTTTAATGGGAATGATTAAAGAAAGATGTATTGTTGTAGTCAAACCAAGTTTTACCACTGTGACTCTGCCCTGCTCCAGGAAGGACCTCAAAAGTGAGGTTCTATTCACATAATCAGAGAGGGGCAGGGCATATGCTTCTCCGGTCTTCCCGGGGCCAATGTGTCATCATGGGTGGAGGTGAGAACTGGGTGCAGCATTGGAAGGAGAAGAGTAGGGATGAAAAAAGGGAGAAGATACCATTCATTCATTCATCTACTCAATATGTATTTTTTCCCCAGCTTTATTGAAGTATAACTGACAAAAAAGTATATATAATTGATGTGTATAAAGTGATGATTTGATATACATACGCATTGTGAAATATTCACTGCAATTAAGCTAATTAACATATCCATCCCTTCCCATAGTTACCATTTCTTTTTCATTTTTTATTTTGTGGTACGTTCAATATGTATTTATTGATCATCTAATATGTGCCATGCCCTGTGTTTGCGTTGGCAGTGGGAAGGTAGAATAGAAAAAAAAAAAGAGGACAGCTTGACGAGGGACCACCTGGTCTCATAAAGTTTACAGGCTGCTGGGGGAAACCTGTTAAATAGATAATTAGGCAATTTGTTACACTGGTCTTAAGTGTAACAACAAAAATATAAGATATTATGAGAAAAAATGACCAGAGGAACCAATTTAACCTTGGGTGTCAGGAGAGGTAGCTGGTAGGTGCAGTCTTGCTCAGTGTGAAAAAACAACAAACAAAACCAAAAAACAAAGGCCTGGCTCATAGTTGATAAGCAACACAATTTAGATATCAAATATTCCTGGGGTGCCTGTGTAGCTCAGTCGGTTAAGCATCTGATTCTTGATTTCTTGCTCAGGTCATGATCTCACAGTTCATGAATTCAAGCCCTGTGTCTTGCTCTGCGCTGATGGGGCGAAGCCTGCTTGGGATTCTCTCTCTCTCCCTCTCTCTCTCTGCTCCTCCTCCTCCTCCCCTCTCTCTCAAAATAAATAAATAAATAAATAAGTAAATAAATAAATAAATATTCTTTAAAAACATTTTTTTTTAATGTTTCTTTATTTTTGAGAGAGAGACAGAGCACCAGTGAGGGAAGGACAGAAAGAGAGAGGGAGACAGACTCCAAAGCAGGCTCCAGGCTCTGAGATGTTAGCACAGAACCTGACATGGGGCTTGAACTCATGGACTGCAAGATTATGACCTAAGCTGAAGTCGGACTCTCAACCGACTGAGCCACCCAGTCACCCCCCAAATATATATATACTTAACTGTGAGGTTCTAGGCCTTTAAAAGACATCAATCCTACAGGTGGTGGTAATTTTCACTCTTAAGCTAATAAAGCAAACCAGGATCAACAGGATCTTAAAAAGTTCTTACTGGTCTTAGCTACTGAATGACTTCTGTGAAAAAGATGGTTTTAAGGAAGGGTGAGGCTGGAGAGCAAAGAACCAGGAGAGAATGTCAGGCCTCGGAGGTAAGTGCACAAGGCGTCAGGAGCAAGCATGAGATAAACAAATGGTGTGACAGGGTAAGGAGCCCGTGAGGAAAACTGGCATCAAGTTCACAGGAAATGAAGCATGCTCTAAGGCAGCAGGAAGCGGAGCCCTGGGTGAACCTCCAGCAGAGGAATCTGACCTGGACAGGAAGTGGAGGGCATCATCTGAGAAGCAGGAAGGGGAGATTATTTTTTGTGTTGGTTGTAATGAGGAAAATAAGTATCAGTTACATAAACTTTGCTAAAGCTTTTGTCCTGTTTGGGATTTTAGGCAGTTTGGAGCTTCTCTAACAAAATAATCTGGTCTTCTGGGAGGTATTTGTGAAGGACAAGAACAGAGAGAAGAAAGACTGGAGAGTGGGGAATTGCTGTGTGGATTTGTCTTGCCTCGGCTCCCTTCTGGGTAACACAAGATATCCGCCTTGGATCTGAATAAGTGACCCCATCTCCCCTCTCAGGATGAAATCATCCACACTGGTTGAGTTACATATAATGTGTGTTATAAGATCAAAGTTTGAAGAGTGGGAAATAGTTAAGAAGTTGTTTGTTGGAGGCTATATGGATAATTTATTTTGTTTAGACTGAAGAAGGAAAATGATAAAAAAAAAAAAAGCCAAAACTTCTGCCAACCCCGCCCCCCACCAGGGTAAATGGTGGGGGAGGGGAACATACTGAAAAGTCACCACTGAGAATATATATATATATATATATATATATATATATATATATATATATACACACACACACACACACACCAGCATCGTGGTGTGTATATATATATATATATATATATATATATATATATATGTATATATTTATGTATATTCTATCCAGTTGTAAACATTGTGGTGTGAGGGAAGATGGGAAGAAATAAAAACAACCAGCATTAAGTTAAAAGGGATAATTAGAGGAGCCAAAATAAGAGGTGAATGTTGCAAAGAATCTAGCTAACTTTAGAGACTAGAGATTCCTTCAAACATTTCAAGAGAGGGGCGCCTGGGTGGCTCAGTCGGTTGGGCGTCCGACTTCGGCTCAGGTCATGATCTCACGGTCTGTGAGTTCGAGCCCCGCGTCGGGCTCTGGGCTGATGGCTCAGAGCCTGGAGCCTGCTTTCCATTCTGTGTCTCCCTCTCTCTCTCTACCCCTCCCCCGTTCATGCTGTGTCTCCCTCTGTCTCAAAAATAAATAAAAAACGTTAAAAAAAAATTAAAAAAAAAAAAAAAAAAAAAAAAAAAAAAAAACATTTCAAGAGATTGTGAGGCTTTAAATAGTTCAGAATTTAACAAGATCCTAAGTGTAAAGGTCTCAAATACACACAAATATTTTTTGCTTTTTCCTCTGAAGGGAGGAGACACTAGGAGATGTGTTCTTGGCTGTCATTTGGAGAATGGCTTCTAGTACATTTTATTTTCTGTTAAAAGCTCTAGAGAACAGTTGGCAAATAGAAATTGGTCCACAGAAATAACATAGCTTCCTGGAACTCAGGGGGGAAGGAAATGGGTGGTTTCTTTAATTACTATAGTGTGTGTGTGTGTGTGTGTGTGTGTGTGTGTGTGTGTTATAACTAAAGATAGCACTCTGGCTAATATCCTCAGGAGGGAAGGTGAATCTGGAAATTAGCGAATTCAAAAGTGTATACAGTTGTGTTGAATTTGCTAAGTTATGTAAAACAATCATGCTTTTTGTTTTTAATATCCTGGCTAGATCAGAAAGAGTAGATTGAAATTTGTTCTCTGATATTTAATCAGTTTAAATTAAAGGACATTATTATTTACATATGGAGAGCTAATGACTTTAATGTAGGCAACAAAGCTTATTTACAACAAAGACGTGATTGGGGGTGGCAAGAGGAGTGTTGATAGGACCTTAATTAATTGATTTGCTAATTATTCTCTTCTGCTGGGTGTTACAGTACTTTTACTAATGAGCAGCAGTAATAAGAATGCTGCAGCAAGCTATTTGAACTCACTAATAGTGCAATAGCTTCTTGGATGTTTTCAGATATTTGGGGACTCCTTTTTATCCTCTTTTATGCTGAAATTGTGGACTTTATAAACTTGAAGAACTAAATATATTCCTATATGGATACTTATTTATCAGCTATGTGATTCAGCCCAGGTCTGTACTTAAAAGGCATTTAGTGAAGTTGGAAATAAAGTAGATGACAGATTTTGAATTTAAATAAAAATTTAAAATGTATCCCATAGCAGTGCCATGTATTTATTTCTACTTTAAAGACAGTGACTAGTAATAGGTACATCTAAGCTCATTGGTGTAGAAGTTTAACTTTTCTGTAGGCTTATATATTTTTTTCATTTCTTAGAAAGTCATGATACTAAAGAAATTCAGAAGTCCCCAGGAGAGTCTCTGCAAATGCAAACTCATTTTTTCTTCCACATGTTCACCTCTCATAACTCCTTGGCATGGACCCTTCACTTCATCCAGTTTGTGAGTCCTGTACAGTTTCTTCCTTGGGCATGCTCACTTCCAACACCAAGTACTTGCTTAGGCTGTCCAGCAAAGAGTCTAGAATGCTCTCTCTTCTCTTATGTACATCCTTTCCTTATATCTTATATCTTACCTGATTGGGAGGAGGTGGTGAGTGATAGGTGGTGAGTAACTGGCTCACAGTTACTAAGCATATGTAATGCTTTAGGCACTGTTGGCAATTTATATGCAGTGTTTAATAATACTCCCATTAAAAAAATTTTTTTTTAATCTTTATTTATTTTTGAGAGAGAGACAGAGTGTGAGCAGGGGAGGGGCAGAGAGAGAGGGAGACACAGAATCCGAAGCAGGCTCCAGGCCCTGAGCTGTCAGCACAGAGCCTGACACGGGGCTCAAACCCACGAACCATGAGATCATGACCTGAGCCAAAGTCAGACGCCCAACCGACTGAGCCACCCAGGTGCCCCAATAATACTCCCATTTTACAGATGGAAGAACCGAGGCTTAGAGAATACCAGTGGACTCACAAGTAATAAGTGATATAAAGTCAGAATATGAATCTAGGTCTTTTTGTTACTGTTGTTGTCATTTCTAGACTTAATCATAGCGTGCCTTGAATTGCTAAGGCCTAATTTCTCTAACCAGATGGTCAGCTGCTGGCAGGCAAGGACCTTATCTTTTAGACTGCATAGAGTAGATACTCAATAGTTATAGCCTTCTGTTGAAATGAAAAATAAAATGTAAAATGTCAAAGAATTTTATAAATAGCTTAAACATTGGAAGAAACAAATCCCAGAAAATGAGTTTCTCAAAAATCATTACATGAATCATTACATGCCATAAGACATTGGTTCTATGTAAGCCAGGGCCACCCCCATGGGTATCTAGAAATGTGTGGGTGTTTTCTCAGGTTATCAGGATACTGTAAGTATCCTTGCACTTAGTGGGTGGCAGATAGGGATGTTAAACGTCCTGTAGAACATGGGAGAGGAGGGTTCCTTAAAATTGCCAGTCCCTACAGGTTACCAGTGCCCCTGCTGAGCAGCAGCACCTGACTCTGTAGCCCAGTGATGGAAAATGTGGACCCAGAAGCCAGATTGAGTTCTGACCTAGCTCCACATTTTTCTAGCTGTGTAACTCCCATTATCATTGTTAACTATGTGCCCTCTACTCCTGACATACCGTTAGTGCCAATGAAGTCAGATATTATTCACTGCTTCCACAAAAGTGTCCCCTATGGCAAGACATGATCTTCAAGGAGTGACAGAACTTACCAGACTAATAGTCACAGTGTACAAATCAAGATGTATCCTAAAATAGTGCTTCCCAGACCTTGATGTGCTTATAAGTCTCCTGGAAATCTTGTTAAAATGTCGATTCTGATTCAGGAGGTCTGGGGTGTGAGTCTACGTTTCTGACAAGCTCATGATGCTGGTGTTGTTGTCTGTGGACCGGAGGTTAAGCAGTAAGATTCAGTAAGTGAGGGGCTCACTTAATAAATCAAACAAGCATTTATTGCATGTCTATTGATATCTTAAATTACAAAGATGGAGGTAATGGAGGTTGGATATAAAGAGTGTAGAATCTGGTTTCTTCACAGAAGGAACTTCCATCTGTTTTGCCACTTGGGAGAGAGAGAACATTTTCCATGGATAGCCAATGGATAACTATATTTCTCAGGAGAGAAAGGCAGATAAATACTTCCTACCTGTGTTTCCTCATTAAAAAAAGCCATTTGGAGTACCCAAATAATTAATAATTTTAGACAAGATACTGTAACTAAGTAAATGAAAGACTTGGCTGCTATTATTGGATGAGGATGCAAGCCTTGCTTATCTCAGAACTGATGTGAGCTGTGTGTTTGAGTTGGTGTGTGTGTGTGCTTGCGCTGTTGCATATGTGTGCTAGCTGGGAAGTGTATGAGATCTTTGCTAGTCATTGCTTCCTAAATATTGATAGAGAGAGGGAATCTAATACCCTTCCCCCCACCATGAAGATTGAGACTCTGAGTTAAGGGGCAGAAGTTCCTAAGGCAGCCTTGACTAGGAACTTTGCATATTTTAGGCAGTGGAAGTTATTTGAATACAGTCATTGAGAGAAGGAACTACTCATTATCCACTTAAAATACTTCCCGGCTGGGCTGCAGCACGGTGCTGTACAGAAGCCAAAGCAATTGGCTTTGCATTTGGCCAGCTGATTTAGCAAGAAATTTTGCAAATTATGCAGTCCTTACAGATGGTGCTGTTGGGTTTGTTAGAATGTTTTAAAACACTGACATACTTGACCATGAACTGAATTTCCAGCCTCTTAGAGCTACTCCAGCCAATCCTAGACTCTTTCCACAGGCAGCCAGAGACCAGGAGCAGACCTTTCCTGCAACTTCATGATAAATGATTTCCTTTTGAAACCACTTGTACATTACAAGAAGTTGGTGGCACACTGGGCCAAGTGGAGCTCCTGGAACTTTTCGGTATCTTATTACCTCTGAGTTGCTTGGGTAACGTTTTAAAATGGTTCTTAATTGACTTTCTGGTGCTCTGCCTGGAGGCCAAGGAGGAGTATTTCTAGGAGAGATGATGACTGTGCTCTGCCAGTGTGAAGTGTGAATCCCCGAGAGACTGTGACGAGGGTCTAGGCCTGAATGTGTAGAGAAAGAACAGCTGGAGGCTGTGGCTTTCTCCAGAAAGAGGTTTCTAAATTTGCCTCTAGAAACTATTAGGAAGTTCAAGATACCGTATCATCTTCATACACCCATTTCTTCTTGCTCAGATCTTTGCAACAGGAACTGGTCCTGATCTTTGCTGTTAACTGCTTGCTTGTTCTCTTGGTTTCTATTTGACTCATCACCTTTTATCAATCTCCCTCAATGCCCTTTTAGTTGTGCTTATTTTGGCTTTACGTAAGCAGCATCTCTGGATGCATGAATGAGGCAGATAAAATTCCCCAGGGTTACTGAACTGCTCTTCATCTATTTTTAGCACTGCTATGAATTTACCATAGCCCACAGCATAATTCAATCACTCTAAGCCAGAGAGCAAATTCTGAGTTTTTTTCTTAACCTTTCCCAGAGGCTTTTGGTATAGGCTGAGCTTACAGACACATAATTCAGTCATTGATTATTCAAGATAAGTCATACCTGGGTTTCTGTAATCACCAGATTGCCATTGTCAACTAGACATTCAGCTCTCATTCCTAATTTCGTGTTGGAAGCTGCACAAAGCCTGTGGCGTCCTATGTGTGTGTGGCTCTCGCAATGCAGAAATGGCAACACAGGAGTATCTAGTACCCACTAAGGCACTGATGACAGCCAATCTGACGACTCTTTCTTAGCCAAAGGGCCTTAAGAGAACTCTTGGCCTATAGCCTGAGCCGTTTGATCTTTGTATACCTTCCAACACTAGGGACCCTCCATAAGGTGAGGACAGTGTATCTTATTTATCACCATAGTTTCATATTGGGCCTTAAGCTTTTCTTAATAGATGAGTTAGGCATTGGTCGACCAGTTGATTGATTCACTCATCCAAAAAACTTTCATTGATGAACACCTATATTCCAGCTTAGAATATCGGGATGGAGTTTCCCCAGCTTTTGATAGAAATATATTCTTACCACCCACTCTTTTGGCTATAAGAGCTCCTTTATACCTCTTCTATTTCTTGAGAACATGCTCCTCTAAGGTGGCTGGCTCTATGCTCCTATTCAGGTTTACTCTTTTTCTCTGCCTCTGCAGGGTCAAGCACTACTTCTGCTAGCAAAGTGAGCCCTCCCACTTAACGAATGTTGCTAGTTTCTGTCACTGATTTCTTTCATTCAGGGTCAGACTGGAGGGTAAGGAGAGAGTTGTCCTATCATGTGACCTGTGATGGCTTTGTGATGTGTCAACTTGGCTCGGCTGAACTACATCCTCCAGAATTCCCTCTCTAGTATGTCTCTGGCTATGGTGGGCTACGAAGGAGATTTCTGTTGCAAATATTGGAGAATGATAGGGTGGCAGCAACTGTTTTGTAGCTCACACCCCCCCCACTCTCAATTGTTCAACCAAGCATCAGTCTAGGTGCTGCTGTGAAGGGATTTTGCAGATGTCATCAAAGTCCCTACTCAGCTGATTTCAAATCAACCAAAGGAATATTGTTCCAGGTGACTTAATCAGTGGAAAGTTCCCCCCCCCGGTTTTATTGATATATAATTGACATACAGCACTGGATAAGGTTTAAGGTGTACGGCATGATAGTCTGATTTATATGTATTGCGAAATGATTACCACAGTAAGCTTAATTAACATCCATCATCTTTTATAGATACAAAAAAATTAAAAAAAATTTGTTTTCTTGAGATGGGAACGCTTAAGATCTGCTCTGTTAATAACTTGCAAACATGCCACGTAGCAGTATCAACCAAAGTCAGCATGTTGTACGATACGTCCCCAGTAAGTCTTTATTTTATATCTGGAAGTTTGTACTTTTGACACCTTCATCTGATTTCCCCCACCCCCAGGGAGCGTTGAGACGCTCCATGATGTCAGAGAGTCCACATAGCAGAGCAAAGTGGTAAAATGTTTCTTTCAATACTTTGGGACAAAACTCATGTTGTTGCTGATCTGCTGATTTGCCTTGGTGATGGGAAGCGGCAGCTGGGCCTGAAATTGCTTTCCATTCCAGCTGAATCCTCACTCGATTTCACCGACTTTTGGGCCAAGTGTGTGCGTTCAACTCCAGGACCAAGAGCTCTGGCTTCTGCAGGATGCTCTCACCACCAGATTCTCTCTTGTGAGGTCCCATCCTGCTTGTGATCTCTGCTTCCTGCCTGCCTGCCCTATGGATGTCAGGCTTGCTTAGCCAGGTCCTGCAACTGTGTAAGGCAATTCTGTGTAGTAACTAAATGGATAGATTAAAAAAAAATTTTTTTTACATTTATTTATTTTTGAGAGACAGAGAGAGACACAGCACAAGTGGGGGAGGGGCAGAGAGAGAAGGAGACACAGAATCTGAAGCAGCTCCAGGCTCTGAGCTCTCAGCACAGAGCCTGATGCAGGGCTTGAACCCACGAACTGTGAGATCATGACCTGAGCTGAAGTCGGATGCTTAACCGACTGAACCACCCAGGCGCCCCTAAATGGATAGATTAAAAAAAAATTATACTGGTTCTGCTTCTCTAGTTAAATTTTGACATGATACATGAATTGCAGAAGCAATTGTTTTCTTTAAATGTCATGAAGTTAGGCAGTTTGAAACCTTGATGGCTACCAACATTCATTCATTTACTCATAACTGTGCTAGGGTTGGCAGTATAGCCATAAACAAGGCAGATATGGACCCCGCCCTGGGAGAGCAGATCTTCTAGTAGGAAGGCAGATGGTGGGCAATATTTACAAGGAAAACAAGGTTAGCATGGAGCTGTTAGAAGGTATAATTGGGAGATCCCACCTACTCTGACTTGTCAGAAAAGGAAAGGAAGGCCTTTGGGAGGGAGCTTGAGAGCATGACAACAAATGAAGGCATCCAAGCAATTCTTTGGAGGGTTGTCGATGGTGGCAAGAGGGGTGAGGCTGGAGAGGCAAGCCACAGGAGGCCCTGCAGGGCAAAATAATGATGCCTGACTTTATTCTGTGGGACAAACATTTCTATTTAAAAATCTTCATGCTTTGGAACCCTAGATTTCTTTTTTATTTTAAGATATCATACTATGGTTTCATTTTGACCCTTTAAAGATCCCATGGTGTTAGTGCGCTTGCCCCTGCCTCTGCTCTTATTTATGCTTTCTTATGCAGTCCTCTTGTATAATTCACTATACTCCTTCTATTATGCTATTGTCACACTGGCTATTGTCATCCTATTTTTAACCCATTCTGCTTTGAAGTCTCAAAGCACACGTGTTAAGGGAAAAAAGAAAAAAACAAAATTTGAACTCTTAATATTAATTTACCTGACAATTCCCTTGTCTCAATGTTTATTTTTTGTTCTATTGAGACTCACAGCAAAGGTTTCTGGAGGGTGGGCAGTTCATCTGGCCTCATTATTCCTGGTCTTCTGTGTCAGATCTGAGGTGCAGGGAGCTCAGGCCTTCCTTGGGCTATTAACCCCTCCTGCCTGCTAAGCACCCTGACGCTGTAAGGATTTTCTTAAGTAATTGAGCCACATGCCATCCTTGAAAATTGGGGTAGTAAATACCATCAATTCCATGGGCTAGAGAGATAAGAAAGACTAAATTTGGAGAAACTAGAACATATGTGACAAAACCAATCACAAATCTGAGTACGTTCTGAATGAACTTAAATTCAATTTTTGCCTTCCTTAGCTTTTGTTCATTTTTCAAAATGCCCTCTTCAAGTCTCCCCTATAGCTGCCATCGAGGTAGCAACTAGGTATAGAGGGTTGAATCAAATCTTAAAAGCAGACTGGTATGGGTCGAAAATCTGGTCTCATCAGGGGCATCTGGGTGGCTCAGTTGGTTAAGCATCTGACTCTTGATTTTGGCTCAGGTCATGATCCCATGGTTTTGTGAGTTCAAGCCCCACATCGGTCTGTGCACTGATGGTGCAAAGCCTGCTTGTGAGTCTCTCTCTGTCTCTCTCTCCTTCTCTCTCCCTCTCTCCTGCTCACGTTGTCTCCATCTCTCTCAAAATAAATAAACTTAAAAAAAAATAAAAAAAAAAAAAAGAGAAAATCTAGTCCCACCATAATCAATTCCTTTACCTGTAAAATGGGGATAATATTACCTACCTGTCAAATGACATGTGCAACCAGCTTAATGCTGGGCACATAGATGGAGCTCACTAAATTTTGGGTATTAAGTACTATGATCTTGAACAAAATGATTTATCTCATGGCAGAAGGAGAGGATTGAACTACCTAGTAATTAACTCTATGGTTTTTTTACCCTTTGTATACATTTTTATACAAGAAGTAAGAAGCATCATTTGCTTTAAGGGCAGTATCTGACCTCTCAAGGTCTGAGTCAGGAGTCCTGATAGATAGTCAGGTTCTTAGATTGTGAGGACACTTGTAGAACTTGCCCAGACTTGTTTAAAAGTGAATTGGAGTTAACTATATTTATTGTGGTAATTATTTCTCAACAAATATTGAGTCATTATGCTGTCAAGTCATTATGTTGTACACCTTTAACACAGTGTTATATGTCAACCATATTTCAATAAAACTGGAAAAAAAAGAAACTATCCTCACTGTAAAAAAAAAAGTGAATTGGAATGCAAGAGTTTTGGAACTAGATAATGGTTTGGCTGTACAACATTGTAATGTAATTAATGCTACTGAATTGTACACTTAAAAATGGTTAAAATGGTAAATTTTATGTTATGCATATTTATCACAATAAAAAAATTCAACCCCCCCCCCCCAAAAAAAAAGTGAATTAGAGAGAGGCCCGCCTCTATGTCTGAATAACCCCTCCTCCATTCCCAAATGTAGGCTAGCTCAGTAATAATGTGACCCACTTAGGAACGAAAGAACCATATGGAGACTATTGTAAATGATTCTAGAATGTGAGTAATGGAGGGTCCATGCCTAAACTCCTTATCTTACAGATGAGGGGTTGGAGACCCTAAAGGTGCGACTTGCTAAAAATTTCATTCACAGCACCTTAATCCCTTGAAAGCTGACTGCTGCTCTTGTGCTGTGCATGCTATTTTGCGGGGGTGGGGTTCTAGGACAATCAAGGCCTTCTGGGTGTGCAAGTGAGGCCTTTTCGTTCCATCTTTTCTCCAGGTGCCTGACCCTTGTCTCTAAGCATCCAGGGGCTCCAAGCTCTCACACTGCAAAAGCTGGACCAGGGCATTGGGTTTCAGTCCTAGCTTAATCCTCCCACAGCTAAGCAGGTAGAGGCCATGAGTGCTGTCTGACCATTCTCCAGCTTCTGTCCTGCTGTCTGAACTTCAGCACCGACTCTCAAACACTCCACTCCCTTTCTCCTATGAGGGCCTTTGCATATGCCATTCCCTCTGCCATAAATACTCTTCTCACTCTAATAATTCCTATTCATCCCTCAGGTTTCAGGTGAAACATCACTTTGTTCAGAAAGCTTTCCTGCCTTCCCAGTCTATGTTAGGTCAGATTGTTGTGTGCTGTTTTAGTCACCTAAACTTCTTGGTAACTCTCACCTCACTTGTGATTACTTGAATTATGTCTGAATTCCATGCATGAGGGTGAGCTCTTAGTCTTTCCTATCCACCATTATTTCCCAAGAACTTGGCACTGGGTCTGGCACATTTGTGTTCATTAACGAAATATAAGTCCTAAAAATCAACCCTGTCTTCTCATGACAGGGAGAATGAAGTTAATGATATGACTTTACCTATATCAACGGGCAACACTTGCCAATGGAAGTAGGGCAGATGCCTTTAATCCATCGAGACTGATGGGGGCACTGAATTAATATCATCATCCAGTTGCTATTCCAAAGAAATGTAGAAATGAGCAGGGAGGAGGGCCTGAGTTTGACGCCCCCCCCCCCCCCACATCAGCATTTCATGTGAGAATAAACAGTAAATCAGCAGCAAAGTAGAAATAGGTTTGACATAAGGGAATGCTTTCTGGTATAATATTAAGGGTTGTTAAAAATGGGTTGGATTATAGAAGAGGAAGACCTCCCTTGAGGCTTCAGAAAAGAGGCCAGAGTTCCATTTCAGCTGGTTATTTTAGGCCTACCACAGGCAGCTGGGTAGACTAGACATCCTCTTAGGATCCAATCGTTCCATTCCTCTGACCCCTAAGAAAGCTATAGACACAGATGTTGTCAATAACCATGCAGTATATGCAAAGGGGAGATGCTTCTAGACAGTTTTGTGGCTTTGAATGTTGCTAGTTCCTTTTCTACTGAACATTCTGAATTCACCTTTTGTTTAGAAAATTACGTCAGTCTTTAAGCACAGCAAAGTTCATTCTACAAAGGACCAGTTACATATTTCAAAGCAAGAACTACAATGAATATCTATTTAACTCTTGCATTGACACACCCCTGAAATAAATGGAGAATCCAAGCTAGGCGAGAGGATTAAAAAAATAACCTACTACTCTGACTAATTCCAAGCACACAAAGAAAACCATCTGGACACTGTTGTGTGTCCTATCCAGGGGAGGAGGGACACATCTTCTCTTACTCTGGTTTTAAAGTGAGGGAAGAGAATGGTCTTGAATATGCAAATGAATCTAATTTAATTAACTTTTATGACCACAGCTCCTCTGAGATAACCATGGGAGCCAATTAGATTCCATTAAAATTCAATCATTTCCCTGAAGCTTCAATGAGACACCCTTTTCTTCTTGAAGAAAAAAACACACACACAAAAACCCCAAAAGACATGAAACGATCTAATGAGAGACAACAGAAAAGAGTTTTCCGCAGCAGCCCTGCGGTTTGGTCTGACCAGAAGCTGCTTACACAGTCATTAGCTCCAGTTCATCACCCTACAGCTGGCGCTACATGCAGCAATGTGAAATCATTCCAGGCCAGTCGTGTAACTGCTGACCCAAAGTTTATCATAAACTGAAGCTATGAAAGGTAAAGGTAATGATATCTCACACTTCGGGCAAAAACTCAAGCCTCATTGAGGGTGAGGGAAGAATTGCCTTGACCTCTGGCCACAGAAGAAGAGGAATTTATCCTGTGTATTCCTTTGCTGCCCAGTTGTATAATGTTCGGTCCTTTTCCTTCCCTGCCCCCCCCCCCCCCCCCCGCCCCGGATTACAAATGTAATACGAATTTATTGTAAGGAATGGAAAAGTACAGAATGGCTAAAAGACGCTGCCCATATCTAACAGGAGTTTGGAAGGCTGTCTTCTGCTATCTTGTTCGCTTCTTTGGCCCTTACTAAGCAAATCTTAGAGGACTCTGTGTGTTTGGGGAGGGGGTGGTGTGGGAAGGGTGTAATGAGTGTTTGGAGTCGGGGTATCATATTCCAGTTCCTTCCTTTTCTTTTCAATCTATATCCCATGCCACTTACCTCTCTTGAACACTATGCAATTATATAGCTGCCAATGGTTTTGGATCCTGGCCCCTAAACCATTCTCCATGGTTACGAAAACATATGGTGGGTCCATCAATTGTTTGATCCACCCTGAAAGTGCCTTGAGATGGGCTCAGAAAAATGTGCAGTTGGATTTCTGGGAGCTGTGTTACCTGCTAGTTCTAAAAACACTGAATGTCGTGTGGCTATAATGGTGCAATTAATTTTACTACTTCACATAGGAGGCATTTTTACTTCTTCAGATAGGCAAGCTGCATCTAAAACAAATATATGCTTAGAGTAGATCACAGTGCCCAGCATTATGTGATTATGTAATTGTTCAGGCTATTAATTGGGATTAAAGTTGCTGTAGGAGGTTTTTTAATCAAGTAGATTTAGGAACTCACATTTTATGTTTCCTTTAGTTAGATTTTTAAAATAACAAAATACTTGAATTCTAACAAAGGTACACAATTATAAAATAATTAGAACTAAAAAAAAGATGATGATGTGGAAAATGGACATTTCTGTGGTTATAAGGGAAAGGAGAAATAAAAGCAATAAAAAACAATAAAACCAAGTCTTCCCCCCCGCCCCCCACCAATAGTTTTTTCTGTTTTGTTTTCAAGACCTTTAGCTCAACTGGGTCTAAAAATTATTCCCTATGCTATGTCCTAGTTCAGAGTTGAACCATTTTGTTTTTGGACTGTTATAATTTCAAGAGCTACATCTATTGAGCACTTACTACATGCCAGGTGCTTCAGCTTATTTTTTTTAAATAATTTTTTTAAATGTTTATTTATTTTTGAGAGACAGTGCAAGTGGGTGAGGAGCAGAGAGAGAGGGAGACACAGAATCCAAAGCAGGCTCCAGGCTCTGAGCTATCAGCACAGAACCCAACATTGGGCTTGAACCCACAAACCGCTAGATCATGACCTGAGAGAGAGGGAGACACAGAATCCGAAGCAGGCTCCAGGCTCTGAGCTATCAGCACAGAAACCAACCTGGGGCTTGAACCCACAAACCACAATATCATGACCTGAGCCGAAGTCCGACACTTAACGGACTGAGCCACCGCCGCTTCAGCTTATTTTAACCCTCATATTAATATTCTGAAGTTGATTGTACCAGCTGGAGCAACTGAATGTCCAATATCCATTTTCTCCTCTTCTGTTTGCTAATAGAACCCAATTTTGCTTGGAGTGTCAGTGTATCCAACTAAATACTTATTTTCCCAGTCTTCAACACTGCTAAGGTGGCTCTGTGATCCAACTGTAGCCAATGAGATGTAAGCAGAAGTCTCCTGGGGGCTTCTGGGAAGCTTTGCTCTTTCTTGATAAAATGGGTCACGCAGAGTTAAAGCTCTCAGTCTACCCCTTCTTTGTTCTGCTTTTGGTGTAAATGTGATGGCTGGAGCTGCCTTTAGTATAAATGTGATGAAACTGCAGTAGCCATCTTGGAAACATAACGCAATGAGCCAATATGCTAAGAAAGGAAGAGCTGAAAGGTAGAAAGACCCTGGGATCCTGATGACATTGTTGAACAGCTGAATCTTCCTCAGCAATTGCTTGCCACTATACTTCCAATTATGTGAGAAAGAACAATAATTTTTAAAACTATTGTTAGGTGGACAGTTATTTGCAGTTGAAAACATTCCCAGTCCCACTTCTCAGATAAAGAAACTAAAAGGCTAAGTGACTTGCCAAAATTATACGATGTAACTATATAACGGGGATTTTAACTCACATGTTCTGACTCTAGAATCTAGAGCTTATTCTCCTAGACATGATTCTATATCATATCTCTATGTGCTAGGTTGCAAATCTAGAGCTTTTTGGGAAACTTGAGCTTGATCTTGAGCCCCCCCTCTGACTTCTCCTTCTCAGAGATGCCATTACCAAGTGCTACCTCATCTGGACGATACGTATGCCTCTTTCCACCTGTTTCTACTGCACCGAAAACCACTTTCTTGCTTAAAATACTCAGCAATATCTTTTCCGCTACAGTAGGAATCTTAACTTCTTTAGAGTCATATAGGTACCATAATTGGCAGAAGCAAGTAGACTGTATGAAAATCAATTGTGTTGGTATATTAGTTATTTACTGCTGTGTAACATATTGCTTCCAAACTTAGTATCTTGAAACAACAACTTCGCTCTCTTACACAGTTTTTGAGACTCAGGAATCTGGGAGCAGCTTAACTGAGTGGTTCGGGTTCAGGTCTTTCATAAGGTTGAGGTCAATAGGTTGATGGGGAATTTAGTCATCTGAATATTTGACTGGAGTTGGGGCACCTGGGTGGCTCAGTCGGTTGAGCATCCGACTTCAGCTCAGGTCATGATCTCGCGGTCTGTGAGTTCAAGCCCCGCATCGGGCTCTGTGCTGGCAGCTCAGAGCCTGGAGCCTGCTTTCGATTCTGTGTCTCCCTCTCTCTGCCCCTCCCCTGCTCATGCTCTGTCTCTCTCTCTGTCAAAAATAAATAAACATTAAAAAAAATGAATATTTGACTGGAGCTGGAGAACCCACTCCAAAAAGCTTTATGCACATGGCTGTTGGCTGAGGTCTTTACTTCCTCACCATGTGGGCCTCTTCTCACAACATGGGAGCAGATTTCCTTCAGAGCAAGTCATCCAAGAGAGGTAGAGTCACAGGGTCCTTTATGATCTAGCCTTGGAAGTAAAATGGCATCATTCTGTGCTATTCTGTTGGTAACACATACCAAATGAGACACAGCATGGGAGGGAATGGGTACCATGAAGCAAGGATCATTGTGGACATCTTGGGCGCTAATAACCCCAGGTAGCTATAGGACAAATGGTCATATCTACTATTCAGCTTTAGTCAATTGTCACTATGGTAGAAGAAGGGTCCTATGTTGCTGAGTTTTTCCATTTCTCAGCTAAAGCCATAAATACAGATTTCTAAGTTAAATATCCTGATAGTACACGTTGGTTTTGCCCAACAAAATACAAATACAATCCAGATACAGTCTGCAAGCTGCCAGTTAACACCCTCTCAGGCCTGTAGCACAACAGACATACACAGGTCCATTTCCAATCTATGTCGCTGACTGGAATGATATTTTCAATAGGAATCTGAAGACAAGTCTAGGCTTTACCAGAAATTTGTACCATGATAATTTAGTAATGTCTGTGATGGATGCAGGTGGGAGAGTGAAAACATATGTGCTTCAGATTGACACACATGGGCATAAAATTTATTGCCCAAACTAAGATACTTTTTTTTATTTTTAATTTTTAATGTTTATTTACTTTTGAGACAATGCGAGAGACAGAGTGCAAGCAGCGGAGGGGCAGACAGAGGGAGACACAGAATCTGAAGCGGGCTCCAGGCTCTGAGCTGTCAGCCCAGAGCCTGACGTGGGACTTGAACTCACGAACTGTGAGATCATGACCTGAGCCAAAGTCGGATGCTTAACCAACTGAGCCACTCAGGTGCCCCTAAACTAGGATACTTTTGAGAGTAAAAGGGGGTGCTATAATAGTGCACTACTATGGTAAATTAAACTGTGCCATAAATTCAGACTAACTCAGGCAAACCAGGATGTATGGGTACCACTCACATAGCCCTTCATGAAATCACTCCAGTGCCACCTTTCACTCTTTATCTGTATCCATTAGGGCCACATAGAGCAGAGTATGTGCATACCTCTAAACTTCACTGCCGGTACTCCTGCTGCCCCCCATTCATTCTGTTTTCTCCTCATGCCCCCCCCCCTTCCCTCTTTGACTTCCAACTACTTCAAGTCCCAGCAGAAGGGTCATTTTTCAAATCTGATCCTTTCACTTGCTTCCCTCCTTTCTAGGCTGACTGCTCTTTCATCAGAGTTCTTGTAGCACTTTATACATATCTTCAGTGCAGCATTTATCACAGTAACCCACATGCAGGGGTCATATATTACTCATTTAGGACTCTTATACCCATCTCAGCATCTGGCACAGAGTAGGTGCTTAAGAATAATACATTGAAATTTTATTTTCAATCTCACTTCCACTCGTTTTCTTTAATACCCCTTGAAGGAGATGATGATGAATAATGAAAATGCCCAGTAGACAATAAGGGGGAGGTAGTGTAGGAGCCGAAAAAAATCCACACACTGGATAATTGGTTCTTTAATTACTGACCATTAACCTAGGTAGTGCTCACAGTAAATTCAAATTCTTCTCCTCCTTTTTACTTCCAAGTGAACGGAAGCTGTGTTTATGGAGGATGAGCTTCTATCCTGATAGTAAGAATGAGTACTATAGTCCATATTGTAGATGCTAGGAGTACTCAGGATGTGCATGCGTTTCATAAATGCCATCTCCCTCAACAGTTCGTAACTAAGCGGTGAAAATCAATCCCAGGCCTACCATGGACATATAGGAGGATTTATTCACTAATACTCGTTTGTGTTGTCTATAAGCCTCAGGGGAAAAAGGAGAAACTGATGGAGAATAATGCTCTCTATAAACTCTAATGAGTGAAATTAAAGTACAAGATGTTAAAGGGATAGTCCTGGGAGACTGAGATATGTTTTTGTTGGAGGTGGGTGGATTATGGTAGGATACCATTAAATCCAATGAATTGTTATTCATTTTAATCCTGAAGTCTGAGATGGGGGGTAGATCAAATGATCATCATGTGGTACCCTTTCTCTGGTAGGGTCTTCGACCCAGGAAATTTGGATCCAGTCCTGGCTCTGGTCCTTCTTGAGAGTGTGATTTGAAGTAAGCCGTAACTTTTCTCTGAACCATCTTCCTATTTAAGATGGGGCTACTAATCATACTTATTTCACAAGGTTGAATGAAATAAACTATGTGAAAAGACCTTGTAGACTGGGGTGAAGTCTACCAAGGGCAGTTAGGACTATTATTAGGCTGATCTGCAGGCAGTGATGATGGAAAGAGAGTGGGAGGGAGGAACAGAATGGAGAACCATACTTCCTTAAGCTGCTCTCAGGCCTGCTCTGACTGAAACCTGGGTTTATTCTATAACAGTAAGGCTAATAATAATGCCCAATAAAGCATAAGCATTTAAAATTTTTTTTAACGTTTTATTTATTTTTGAGACAGAGAGAAACAGAGCATGAACGGGGGAGGGGCAGAGAGAGAGGGAGACACAGAATCGGAAGCAGGCTCCAGGCTCTGAGCCATCAGCCCAGAGCCCGACGCGGGGCTCGAACTCACGGACTGTGAGATCGTGACCTGAGCTGAAGTTGGACGCTCAACCGACTGAGCCACCCAGGCGCCCCAGCATAAGCATTTAGAAATTAGTCTGGGATAAGGTTGGGTTTGCCAGGGAGGGTTGGTCCTGACATCACATGCTTCAAACCTGTGGTTGGCAGTTTGTTCCTCTATTATTGCCTGCTTTGGAAAGGGCGAATCTAAATTGGAACTCTCTCCTCTGTTTAAGCTGTTTCTGCTGAGTTCCATAGCATTGATTATAGTTCTCACATCCTGCAACTGGCTGTTTCATTCTTGACTCACCTCCAGACTCAGAAATATCCCTCAGAAAACACAGAGGTTTTAAAAATTGCATATCTCTTAACCTTGTGCCTTCATGTGTCCCATGTAATATAGCCAGGCCATAGTGTCTTTCTTGCCTTATTGTCCCTAACCTGTACAGGAGCAGAAACCTTGACAGACTCCCACCAGATCTTTTAAAAGAGAGGCAAACGTGGGAGAGCTTCTCTGTAGTCGTGTGACCTTGGGTGGTTTCTTCAACTATAGAAAGAGGGATAATAATAACTAATGTGGAGGCTGCTGTGAGCTCAAGCAATAATGTGAGGAAGAGCACCTGGTACATTGTTGGCAAATATCCAACAAACATAATTGCTGTTATTATTAATAATAATAACACTAAGGGCATTTAGAATAAAATAGCATTTAAAATGAGTCCTGGAAAAGTTAATTTACACTTAATAGTCAAGAAGCTATCCGTCCATGTTTTCCATGTGCTGATTTAGGAAAAAAAGTCTCTTCCCTAGAAGGAGAGACAAATGTTGGTACATAAAAATCTAAATAACAACGCAATAGATGGAGGACATTTCATTACCTTGAAAAACTATTAAACAAGATAATCCAAGATGCACTGAGGGTAACTACAGTGATTTTTTTTTTTTTAGTTGAGTAGCTACCTGGGTATTACTCTATAATATACTGAAAACAGCAATATTTGATATTATATCATGATCATGGAGTATGACAATGAGATTGCATCAGAAGCCACCAGCACCCTATGTGCCAGCTGGTTTTTAGACCAACATAGAGTCAAGATCTCCTTAGGGCTGGCCAAATATACATTAACCCCCACTCCAGTCACTCACCAGTGATAGACCTTATTCTTGGAGTTTCATTTCTTAAAGTTTGATCCTTATTAAAATAGTACTATCCTTGCTGTCATCAATCACTGACACATTTGTATGAGTGAGTTTGGGTCCTGTTTGAAGATTAAACTTTACTGGAGGAGAAGTCTCTTAGGGAAGCTGGGAGGAAAGTGGCCACTGCAGGGAAAGAAAGACGGATACTTAGAGGCTGGGGAGTAGGGGGTTTGGGAGGAAGAGGGGAAGCCATTCTAAGACTGTCTTCTCTAGAGAAGCTGACTGGCCATCTTGTATCCTTAATGCAGCTTTACCTTCCGCGTCCCTTCTCCTGGCACTGGTTATACTTAAGAGATGAAACACAGATTTTCCCCCTTATTCTTCTATTTGTTCTAAGAACCAGAGGGAACAGGTGTTAAACTTATCAGTAAGGAAAGAAGGCCTTATGAATGGTGAGAAACTTCACTTCCAGCTTATTTGTAAGACCTTGCATTTTCATGTTATAAATTGTCTTCAGGGTTTTTAAAATATTGAACAAAACAATAAAAAAGTAATAAAGAATTTTTAATAGCCTAAGGTGGATAATATAGTTCTTTTAGTGGGAAAATTATGACATAATATTAAATCACTCTTCTTCATCAAGTTTTTTTTTTCTCCCCTAAATGAAGGAGGAACTAACAAAGACTGAATTGAGAAAGAAAGCTGTTGTTGAATAATACGTGATAATGAGGTTGGCTCTTATGAATGGTTCAAAGACCTATAGATAAAACAGTGTAAAAACTGACAGATTTGCTATTAATTTTTATTCATCACAGTCTGAGCTTATTTTGTGTATTTGTTTACTTGTTTACTGTCAATCTTCACATTAGAATGGAAACCCAGTGAGGGAGGCCATGCACCATTTCTCTGTTTTTGGCTATGTCTCCTACCACCCAGTACAGTGGTTAGTATTTATTTGTGGAATGACAAGTTTATAATCTAGCCTCATGCACTGGCTCAAAATTACTCTTTTCCTAAATTCACTTTATTACAAGCACTAAAATGACATATCTGAAGATAGTTTGAAAAATAAAACAAAACAAAATTCAATCCTGACCTGAATTTAATATGATAATCACAAAACTATTCTTCAGTAGACACAGATTAGTATGACTCTATATTTTCAACATCTGTCATTTTAAAATAAATTATTCAACATTATTAGATGACTTATAAATGACATCAATCAATTAGCACTGCAGGGCTAAGTCTTGGAGAATTTGTTTTAGAGGCTAGATTGGTAAAGCTTTAACTCTTCATATTCCCCAGAAAGCACTAAAGCAATTTAGGCTCTCACCAGGCTCCCTCTCTTCCTCCCCTATTGAAAATTTAATTAATGTGCACATTATTTGGGCTGCCCATTCCAATACTGCTGGACACAGGCAGAGGTAGGAGTTCCAACAGGGTGCATGGGACTAAAACACTCCCGCCCCTACTCTTAGAAGAGTGAAAGCTGGCAGTCCTGTTGTTTGAAGGCAATGAATCAAAGACTACTGTGCTGACTGGTAAAGACTCGCTTTTACATAGAAGTCACTGACGGGCCTTTATGTATTGAAATGAATCATTGTCAGTTTTGCTCTTCATTTGCTGGATGGATTTTAACTGCATTTAGAGGTATTAAGAATCACTCTTTGATCTATTGTATTTATTGTCACATACTCCTATTTTGGGTTTTCTGCACACTTGTAAAAAATGTGTTGTTTAAAGACATTAAAGGACAATTAGTATCCTGCATTGCCAAGACATTTGGTTCTATAGACACTTCTTAAAATTTAGTAAGATGAAAGATTTACTTTTTATTTATTTAATTTATTTTTAAAAATAAACTTATTTACTTATTTTTAGTGTTTTTAAAATTTTTGGGGGGCAAGGGGCAGAGAGAGAGGGAGGCAGAGGATACGAAGCAGGCTCTGTGCTAATAGCAGAGAGCCTGATGCGGGGCTCGAACCCATGAACTGTGAGATCATGACCTGAGCCTAAGTCAGATGCTTAACCGAGTGAGCCACCCAGGTACCCCAAAAGATTTACTTTTTTTGAAAAAAAATCTCCAGAGTAGAGTGATCAGATTTTCATGGACTTTCCTGTTTATTTGTTTGTTTGAACTTGCTGGTTTTAAGATGGAATATCCTGCATCCCTAGGACCTTTTCAGTCCTGGGCAAATTGAGAAGGTTGATCACCCTATCCTTAGTTGTGTTGTTGACAGAACCTTATCAGGACTTCTTGAAATCAGGGCATGCAATTGATTTGGAGTCCACTATTGCATTTTAAAGAATAATAAATCTCTACCGTGGCAAAAAACCGTGAGTCAATAGGCAGTTTTAAGGAATTACCTTGTGCAAAGTTCTTTGAAGTATTACTCTTTGGAACCACTTTGGGACTTAGACATTGGTGCCTCACTCCTTTTTGGTCCCAGGAGCACAAGGTCAAGTCATCCAGAAGCATTTGGAGTAGTTTAGACAACTGTGAAGAATTTACCAGGCTAAAGGCTATATGTGGGTTCCAGATTGATTCCAAAGGCGCTGCTGATGATAGTATCCATATCAAAGGTAGCAGTGATGCCACTGATAAAATGAATCATCATTACAGAACAATCTTATATGAGAACTGGCTTTCCCTTTTGTGCAAATGGGATTGATACGTGCATTGGAAAGTGTTCCTATCATTCATTCTGCTGTGCTGAAGACATGAATGCTGAGGGAGAAAAGTGCTAGAAGCCATGATTGTTAGAGATTAAAGACATTGTGTCTATGGTTTGAGCACCCCACTCCTCTACTGTACATGTTAATTCTTTGAACCTCTGAACTTGTCAGTCTGCTTTCTCAATCCCTTCTTATGACTGACACCTACTTGATTTCGGGGGAGTACAGGCAGCATTGCAGAGCAGAAAGAGCAAGGGTCTAGAGTCAGATAAATTAGGTTTAAATCCTGGGTCAGCCCAGTACTTGCTATAAAATGTAGGCAAGTCTCCTGATTTCTTTTGAGTCTCAGTTTGTCATCTACAAGATAGATTTCATGATTCTTCTCATGATTGGTTGGTTCTCAGGCCTAAATGGGATGATATGCACGAAAGTGCTTAGTAGATACTGAAATTATACTAAAAAGGACAAACAAACCCACATACTGTGACGTCTAGACTATGTTTGGGCACCCTCATGTCAAAGGTGATCTGAAACGGTCACTGGTTTGGTAAATGTTAGGCATAAGGTGGAGAAAGCCTTTAAATTAGGAGTCACCGAATATAGGATCTACTCTGGCTCTATCCTTAACTGCTCTTGGGCTTTGGTTTCCAATGAGCTCAAGTGTGTAAGTTGTGTCAAGTAATTCCTAGAATTTCTTATGTTTCTAAAAGTCCATAAATTGGTGAAGTCTGTGATATGTGAATCTGAGGTGTGTCTGTATCCTAGAGTGACTACTGTATCATGTTTTACATTATATTCTACAGAAGACACCATCCTGAATTTTTGAGTTCTGTCTCAGGAAGATTGGATAGCCCTATGTCTCATTCAACATGACCTTGTGCATCTTTTCCCCATTCTTCAGCCATATTTGTTTGCACCAGGAGTGGAAATCTATCTCATGGTGGGCTGCCTGTTAGATTCTCTTGCCAGATATTTGGGATTAGAATATAGAAAATCTAGTTAACAGACCGTGATGCTGGACCTCAAAGGTCACCATGTAGGTACTTGGAGGCTGAAGGTACCATTTTGCAGAAGCCATCATGAATCATGTGAAAGCAAAGTGAAAGAAGGAAATCTAGGATAGGTTTGATGGAGAGAGAAGGGAAAAGCGAAGGGGAGGGAAAGATGGAGAAAGTAACTTCTTAGGTCATTCTCTGTTCTAATATCTGCAGGCCTTGTTGTTTTTTTCTATATTTGAGTTCTGTGAGATTTCCCTGCCTTCTTTTTTACCTAAAGCAGATTTAAATGGATTTTCTGTTCTTTATGTGCAAACTTGCCCTAAGACATATGGTAACACAGACTAGAAAGTGGTAACTAGATTGGGAATTCTTTAATGGCAGGTATTTTGTTTATTTTATTTTATTTTGTTTTGTTTTATTTTGTTTTATTTTGCTTTGTTTTGTTTTATTATTTTGTTTCTTTGCAGTGGAACCCTTTGTTCTAATGAAATTTTTTATGTTTCAAGTTTTTATTTAAATTCTATTCTATTTAACAGTATGGAGACCCATCAAAAAGTTAAAAATAGAGCTACCTTATGATCCAGCAATTGTACTACTAGGTATTTACCCAAAAGATACACAAACACTGATTCAAAGGGGCACATGCACCCCAATGTTTATAGCAGCATTATCAACAATAGCCAAATTATGGAAAGAGCCCAAATGTCCACTGACTGATGAATGGTTAAATAAGATGTGGTATGTATGTATATATATATATATATATATATATATATATATATATATATATATATATATAATGGAATATTACTCAGCCATCAAAGAGAATGAAATCTTGGGGTGCCTGGGTGGTTCCATTGATTAAATGTCCGACTTTGGCTCAGGTCATGATCTTGAGGTTAACGAGTTCGAGCCTCACATTGGGATCTCTGATGTTAGCACCGAGCCCACTTTGGATTCTGTTCCCCCCTCTCTCTGCCCCTCCCCTACATGTGCTCTCTCTCTCTCTCTCTCTCTCTCTCTCTCTCTCTCAAAAATAAAAAATAAACATTAAAAAAAGAGAATGAAATCTTACCATTTGCAATGTTGTGGATGGAGCTAGAGTGTATTATGCTAAGGGAAATAAGTTAGTCAGAGAAAGACAAATACCATATGATTTCACTCATATGTGGAACTTCAGAAACAAAACAGATGGACATAGGGGAAGGGGGAAAAAGAGAGGGAGGCAAACCTCTTTTAACTATAGAGAACAAACTGAAGCTTGCTGGAGGGGAGGTGGGCAGAGTATGGGCTAAATGAGTATTAAGGAAGGCACTTGTGATGAGCACTGGGTGTTATACGTAACTGATGAATCACCAAATTCTACTCCTGATACCAATATCACATTATATGTCTTGTTCCCTTTTGAAATAAGCTTTTGGCTCAGCTCTCTGCACAAAGTAGGTACCCAATGAATTTATACTGAAATGACATAGAAATCATATATTTGTTTAAGAATAGTGCCATTGATGGCATTTATATAAAAAGGATTAATTATAATAGATAATTATGTTTCAGGAAGCATTTCTTTTGATCCTCCCAATTGGGAAAGAAACACTACTGAGTGCTGTCTTCACGGTATCTCCAGGATCCATTCAGGACCTAGCTTACTATAGGCTTTATTTTAAAATGTCTGTTGGGTTGAATGGCCCAGGAATGTGGCCAATTCTGTGGAGATATAAAAAGAGATATAATTTATAGTTGCTCTACATAAGCAGCTTGCAGTGTAGTTGGGAAGATACAAGGAAAAAAATCCATGGTGATTTGCAATGGATTTCACACAGCCGGGAGAATGGAAGGTCAGCAAGGTCTAACGTATTTAGAGAAGGTTTGTAGATGAACAGAAGGTTGAGTTGAGAGGTTGGGATATGGCAAGGCAGAGATAGGTGGGAATGAGGAGAAAGGGCTAAACTAAGGCATGGAGGCAGTATCGAGCATTGTGAGCACGTGAACTTACAAATAAATGATTTCTATTAAGAAATTTGAGACATAATGCCCAAATATGGATGTAATAAAGGGTTATGACTCAGAGTGCTGACCCTGAATTTGGACTTTCCAGATTCAAATCCCAGCTCCACACCACTCCTGTCATTTAACTGGCTTTGTGATGTCAGGCAACGTATTTAACCTTTCTGTGCCTTGGTCTCCTCATCTGTAAAACTGAGGGTAATAATAGTATCCATCTCATAGAGGTGTTGTGAGAATTAAAGGGGATACGGTTTGTAAAGTTCTCAGCAAGCACTGAATCAATGTCAGCTGTTACTATCTGTTGTGGCACTAGATATCTGGTGGCAAGATCCAACTAAAAGAATCACCCTATTAATTTTGAACTGCCAGATCAAATAGCAAATCTCTTAGCCATTTGGCAAGCCAGTGACTGTCTGAGTTGCTACTGAATTTGTGGAGCACTGGTAGGGACTGTTTTATGGTAGGAAAGAACATTGAATGTGCAGAACCCAGTGGAAGTCGTGAGTGTTGGTGGAGGGCTTTGGACTTGGTTGGAGAGATGTTAGGGCACAGCTGCTTTTCCTGAGCAGGGAAGTGATAAGACAAAAGTGAGAGAAGGAGAGACAGGAATAGGAGGTGCAGCGAGGACGTGTGAGGGGCTATTGCAGTAATTCAGGTGTTAGGTGACAAAGGCCAGGCATGGGGCTGTGGCTGTGAGATGGAAATGTGGTGGGAAGACTGAGAGACTCTTCAAAGGAATGTGTCTACTTCTCATCACCTTCACTGCTGCCACCCTGGTCCAGTTCACCATCATCTCTTGTGTGGATTATTGCAGCCTCTTCCTAACCTCTCTCTGCTTCTGGTCTGGCGTCCTGCAGTCTTATCTCAACACAGCCACTCCTTTACACACACATCCATCAGCTCCCACATCACCCAGAGGACAGGCTGAACCCCTCACTGGGATCTATAAGGGTTGCACTGTTGGGCTCCTGCTACCTCAGGCTTCATCCATGCTCTCTACTCCACACGCCCACATGTCCGCTCTACTCCACAGAGCTGTCACCCTTGCTGTTCCTCAGATACATCAGACCTGGTCCTGCCTTAGGGAACTTGCCTGTGTCTGTTCTTCTCCTACGCATCTGCAGAGCTAATTCCTTCACCTCCTTTAGGTCTGTATCCAAATGTTGCTTTCTTAGTGACATGCTTCTTGGCCATCCTTCTGAAAACAGCCACTCTCCTCCACCTTGGCACTCCACCACTCCCTTATTTTGCTTGGCTTTTCTTTCCTTTATCACCCCCTGACATGATTTCTTTGTTCATTGTCTAATTCTCCACTGGGATGTTAGCCCTTTTGAGCTCTCAAAAGTCGTATTCTTAACTACCTTTTTCAGGACCTAGAACAGTGCCTGGCATGGAGTAGGTGCTCAATAAATGTGTTGAACGAACATGTGAGTAAAAAGCAATCAGATTTGTTGTGCCAGCACAGTGTTGGGTGTCCCCTCAGAAGCTGATTCATTTGCTTTCTGCAATGACCCTGTTCTCATTGTCTTATAAATGATAATATTGAGGCACAGAGATAGGGGGGAACCAAGGACACAGTGCTGGTAAGTGACACAGTCAGGGGTTGTGTCCATTCTTCTGGCCTTGGCTCTTGCCATTGTTTTTCATTGTTAAGATGAGATGAGGAAAGAGAGGTCAGTAAGTCCAAGGCTTCTAGCCCTCAACAATGGAAGAGCATCAGAACTGGCAACAGAAATGAGAATGAGGATATATGTAGCAAGGAGTGAGGATATGTTGGACCAAGTAAATGTTTAGAGGGAAATCCTTAATCTTAAGTAGGGTGACTAAATAATATATTGAGTAAATCATATTGTCTGAGACCCTTCTGAGGGTGAAAGTAGGCACTATTAACAATTAAGCTGGAATGACAGACATAAATTGGGACTGTCCCAGCAAAAGGGAACAAGAGCTTACCCTGGATTTAGGGGATTGGAGAGTTGGTGAGACATCATGGCTAAAGATTTGGGTGTCTCCCTTCAAAAAGGACAAGTGGAAGCCGTGAGGATGCAGGGTCTCACCATCAGGTCAAGGGAAGAAGAGGATGTCAAGGCCAACTTCAAGGCTGTCCCACAGACAACAGTTGTAGGAGAAAGAGGAATCTGTGAAAGACAAAGAAGAACCAAGAGAAGAGAGGCACAGAGGTCAGGAGGAGCTGTGGACAGGAAGGAGGGGAAGTGGGTGGAGGCTACATTTTGCAGGGCAACTTAAAAGTAGGTCAGCTGGCACTTGGCAACAGAAATGAGATTAGAGAATCACTTGCTTTTTGATTTTGTAACAATATCTTCATCTGTCTCAACAAAGTGCTAAAAGGCATTTAATCAAAGTAGATTAAAATTAATTTTGATTTGAGGACTTTTTTCTGCTACTGCCCTCATTATATTTTGAGATGCTATGGGTGCTTTCAAAGACTGGATCAGGAATGCGAGTTTGGTGCCCCAGCCTGAAGTTTTCTGGTGCCTCTGCAAGGCCTGAGTCACTAAAAGATCCTATATTTAGAGTGTCATTGACACAGATAAAACCTGGGCCCTGGTTGGAAGATACAAAAGCAAAGGGGGATACTTTTTGTGATTTCTTTGGGGTCAGGAAGATTAAAAATTGAGTTTCTAGGCTTAATAGGTAATATTGTCTTAAATCTGTTTTTTTTTAATATTTTGTTTTTGAGAGACAGAGAGAGAGAGAGAGAGAGAGAGAGAGAGAGACAGAGCAGGAGCGGGGGGAGGGGCAGAGAGAGAGAGGGAACACCGAATCGGAAGCAGGCTCCAGGCTCTGAGCTGTCAGCACAGAGCCCGACGTGGGGCTTGAACTCAGAAACTGTGAGATCATGACCTGAGCTTGAAGTCAGACGCTTAGCCGACTGAGCCACCCAGGCGCCCCTAAATCTGTTTTTTTTTTTTTTTTTGGTAGAGTAGAAATTTTCATGACCTCCTTATCAGTTTAAGCAGATGTTTTCCTACCCTAACCTGTTAACATCAGTGAAGGAAGGCTGTGTGTGTGTGTGTGTGTGTGTGTGTGTGTGTGCACATGCAAGTAGGGGTTGGGGGATGGGGAGGCCAGCAAACAAACAAAACCCTAGTTTAAAAACATTGAAATGATGAGAAAGAATGAAATCTGGCCATTTGTAGCAACATGGATGGAACTGGAGAGTATTATGCTAAGTGAAATAAGTCAGGCAGAGAAAGACAGATACCATATGTTTTCACTCATATGTGGATCCTGAGAAACTTAACAGAAGACCATGGGGGAGGGGAAGGGGGGAAAAAGTTACAGAGAGGGAAGGAGGCAAACCATAAAAGACTCTTAAATACTGAGAACAAAGTGAGGGTTGATGGGGGGTGGGGGAGAGGGGAAAGTGGGTGATGGGCATTGAGGAGAGCACCTGTTGGGATGAGCTCTGGGTGTTGTATGGAAACCAACTTGACAATAAATTGTATGAAAAAAAAATAAAAATATTGAAGTGATGGCATTGGCAAAAATGCTGGTGGAGAATATCTAACAATGGAGTTGTTTAGTAACTGGTGGTCTGTCACGTAATGGTTAAGAAGTGAGAGTGAGGTCACTAATCTCAATATTTTTGTGTACCCAGACTTGTTATAACGTCCACTTGGCTCTGGCCAGAAGGGGTCTTTTCCAGGTAAAGTATGTGTGACTAGCACATTGTTTAGGGTTCTCAGTTTATTAGACAGTGAAGGCACATGACCAGGGCTCTGGGAATAGAATCTAGCCTTTGCATTCTCTGAAAGCCAATATTAGTAGCTGTGTTGGGCAGCAGCATTAGACAGAGGATACACAGCAGGCCTTCCTCATCGTTGCTTTTTATCACAGCAAAAGTGTTACTGGGCTGAAATCACCATGGCACACAACTCCTGGAAACCAAAAGGAATAACATCTCACAGGAATTCAAAAGGAAGAAAGTCATTAACATTGAGCCAAAGCCTGCTGGCATGCATCACAGAAATCAAATAGATATAGAGGGCTCCCCTGAGAGGGGAAAATGCATGACTCCAGGCTACCACTGCACAAGAAGCTGATATCAATACCTGAATACTGGTTTTTCACAGAAGCCATCCGTCTGTAGCTGGTTTTCATGCCAAATCTGATGAATGTGTGCAGGCAAGGCTGACCTTGAGTAGAATAAGGGAGCAGGAGTTTGTTTTGGCACACCACTCCCCTCTGCCCTTCTCACCCCCTCCCTAACAATGGAGTCCCCTTACGGAGCTTCTTGGAAGATTTTGCATGCAAAGCGATAATTTCTTAGAGATCTATGGTACCATATCAATTGTGTTCAATATTCCTCTCTTTTTCCCTTTTATCACCTCCTTCCTTCCTCCTCTCCTTGTTTCCATCTGTTTTATTTCAGTGGCTTCTCTTTTTCCTTCTCTTTCGTCATTCTTCTTTCCCTTTCCTGAGATATGAAACTGGGACAGAGAGAAAGAGAGAGAAGACTGGGCAGGAGGGTCATCTGTTCTCTGTAGATTGTAATTCTGAAATGTTTGTTGATCCAGGGATTTCTTAATATTATTGGTGTTTGTTTTCTTCTCATAGGGTTGTTGGAAGGATTAAATGTGAAGTATTTAATCCGGTGCCTGGCATGCAGTAAGGTCTCAATAAATAGTACTTGTTATTAGTATTTAAAAGTTTGCCCTTGAAATAAATACCTTCAGGTCAAGGGCATCCTGTTTAGGTGGGGATTTCTTCATTTTTCTCAAGATGTTCCTTTTCTGAAAATTCTTTCAAGGTAATTACATGTATATGTGCACGCTCTTTCTCTCTCTCTCTCTCTCACACCCACACCCACCCTTTGAAGAAGGGGTACACTGCAGAGAAAAGCTAATGCTTCACTGTGGTCTAGTAAAAGGCTTTCAAAAGTTTTTGACTGTCACAATGGTTACCCACAGATACATCTATATAAAACAGAAAACAAATTTTCAATAAATAATACTTGTCTTCATTCCTTGCACTACCGTGTTCTGCTCTCTTCTATTCTCTTTCATTAAAAAATGTGGACGGTCGCATGCTAAAGTAATTTCATGATCCATAATGGGTGTCACCGCAGTCAGAGGAATCGAGGTCTAGTTGATATGTGGGACTTTGCTGGATGTCACCAGCTCTGTCCTGGCCTTCGGTCTACCACATCTACCCTGACTCTCTAGATTTGTGGTATTTTCCGTTCTTCCCGTTCCCCGTTCTGTCTTCCCAGTTAAGAAACAGCAGATTAGAAATGCCTTTTCTATCTTTTTCTTTCCTTCCCTTCCCATATCTCCTTTTACCCCCTTCTTCCTCCATGATCTCTTTCACCCCCTCGCAAGAAATGGTCATTCTTAACTGCTGCTTATTGCATAATGATGATGATAGTAATAATGACAATGATAGTAATAGTCACAAAGATGGATGGCGAACACTCATTTCACACTTGCTTTGTGTCAGACACTCATCTAAATGCTTTACAAATTTTAACTCATTTACTACTCATAACCACCCTATGCGGCAGACTATTCTATAATTATTCTGAAGAAAGCATTACCTGGACTCTTCCTCCAACATCTATTCAAGAATCAGACTTGCATATTATGGAAACTGGGTTAAATACTTAACTAAATAGGAATGATGATATTATGGAACAAACAATTTGTTTTCATAAATCCTGATCTGAAAACAATAGCTAAAGATAATGACCACAAACCTACAATCCGTAAACTTGAAGCTTGGTATGTTGCTGTGCTTGGGCTGAAATTATTCCTGATATATTGCAAACTGAAGAAGGAAAACATTATAAAAATTTAGTCACATGTAAACATCCACCCAGAGAAAATTTCTGTAGCGTTTGTCATTTTAATGGTCTGTTCGGTAATTAATTTTTAAAAATTTAACAAGTAACCAATTTTCTCTGATCACAAAAATCTGTTAAAATTCTGAAACATGCAGTCAAATGTAAAAATGAAAATAACAATGACCCCAAATCTCATGACCCCAAATCCCATCACCCAAAGACAGCAGCTATTCACATTTTGGTGTAGTGTGAGCATGTTAGGCCTTCAGACATGTTTTGCTGGGCATGCATATTGTTTTAAAGTGTTTTTTATATAAAAACCTAGACTTCCAGCATCTCTTGAAAAAGAATCAAGATCTGACAACACTGGGCTCACATTCTTGCAGGGCAACAGTGGAGGGAGCTGAGAAGCAGCTGCCCCTCCCAGCAGGGTAGGGCATACCTGTTTCATCTGTCCCTGTCCCTGTCCCTGCCCTCCCCACCTCCCCCCCACTCCCATTTGTCTTACCTTGGTCAGTTTCATTCATTTGTTATTTTCGAGCCCTGGAGGGCATTTGAGTTTTCTCTCTTTTTGTGTTTGAAAACAGTTTTTACCCAAAATTTTAGGGATAAAGCTGTACTTTTTGTCGGTGATGGTGGTGGTAACAAAGGGTGAGGGTAGGTAGGGGGTGGCCTCTTGCTAGAGAAGGTGGGAGAGCACCTCCTAGATTCTGCTTTTTGCCTCCTGGTATGTCTGAAACAAGTTCTACATCCAGAGGATAAATTTCCTTTCATACCTCCAGATCTATTCTCCATCTTATTTATACAACTCTGGCCATATTCTTATGAACTGATAAAACTGATTTTATTATGCTAAGAAAGTATCAACTCCCTCTTTGCTTTCATACATTGCTTAACAGTAAAGAGAGCCTGGTAAGACCCAAATCACTTCTCCTTAGACCCTTGGTTTCCCTTTAGGCCTAGGTCTTTGCATTTGATCCAAACACAATGACATAGTAAACATTTTCTCACATCATTCAAATTATTCAGGAAAATAAATTTTAGTGGATGAACAATGTCCCATTATATGGATGTATCACATTTTCCTGACCTTCTTTTCTAATGGGTAAGGGCGTAGTGAGAAGTGGGTCCAGTGGAAGATATGTCCCTTATGGAGAAGAGAGGAGACAGGACATGGTGAGGACAGGGTACCAATAAAGGGATCTAGAATTGGTGACTTTAAGAGACAGAGGTCTCAGATGAGCAGAAAGTCCAAAAATGAGACTTCCCAAATTAACATGTTAGATGATAAGCGGAGGTCAAGACGCCCTGTCCTAAACCTGCAAGGAGGTCAGGAAGCAGATGACCAAGGAGTGAGGAAGCCAATGGATGGGAAAGTGAATCTGTAGTAATCACTGAGCACTGGGTGCAGTAATAATGCAGTCATTTGCATTTTTGGTTTTGTTTTTCTTTCTTTTTAATGTTTATTTATTTATTTTGAGACAGAGATAGAGAGCACATGTGAGCTGTAGCTCTAGTGGGGAAGGGGCAGAGAGAGAGAGACAGAGAGAGAGAGACAGAATCCCAAGTAGGCTCTGAATTGTCCGTGTGGAGCCTGATGCAGGGCCTGAACTCACAAACCGTGAGATCATGACCTAAGCCAAAACCAAGAATCGATGCTTAACCTACTGAGCCACCGAGGTGCCTCTGTTTTGTTTTTCCTTTTAAATGATTCCCATTCCTGCTAGCAAAATTTCAGGGGGCTGATGCAGTGTATACAATAATTTATCTAACCTGAAGTTGAACATTTAGGTGTTTCCAATTTTCCACTTTTATAAATAATGTTGTGATGAAAGTCTCACTGCATAAAACTATATCTTTTGGGTTATCACTTCAAGATAGATTTGCAGAAATAGGAGTATTTATTCTTTTTAAGGATGTTGGGATAAGGGCGCCTGGCTGGCTCAGTCAATGGAGTGTGCGACTCTTGATCTCAGGGTTGTAGGTTCAAGCCCCACATTGAATGTAGACATTACTTAAAAATAAAATCTTAAAAAAAGAATATTGGGATATATTGGCAAAATGTTTCATTTATACTCCCATCAACAGTGTTTCTGTGTTCTGCTTTGGCCTCTTCAAATTAACTTGGTCTACTCACATAAATCTTTGAATGAAGAATTGCCACTGGTGTCTGTACTCCATATCTGGAATTTTTCTAGGCCACTGGCTTTCAAATTTTTTTGACTGTGACACATAGTAAGAAGTAAATTTTACCAAGTGACTCAATACAGTGAGTTACATAACTGAAACAAATGTTTCACAGAACAATCACTTGCCCTTCCTCTGTGTGATGTGCTCTGTTAAGTGCATTCCGTTCTTTTTTTTAAAAAAAATTAATGTTTATTTATTTTTGAGAGAGAGACAGAGTGCAAATTGGGGAGGGGCAGAGAGAGAGAGGGAGACACAGAATCTGAAGCAGGCTCCAGGTTCTGAGCTGTCAACACAGAGTGCCATGTGGGGCTCGAACTCATAAATGGTAAGATCATGACCTGAGCTAAAGTTGGATGCGTAACTGACTGAGGCACCCAAGTACCCCAAGTCAATTCTCTTCTAATTTAATTTTTAAAATAAGCTCATCATAACCCATTGGGTTATTACTTTTAGTTTGAAAAATATCATTCTAGGACAATTTCTGTTTCACAACTTGACTTAGGACTTTAGCCTCTCTCTTTCCCTACTCACTTAGGCCCCAGAGTTCGTTCTTCAACAGTCCCTTCAAATTAATGAGCTGTTCTGGATTTGCTCTCCTGGATTTGACCATTACCATCTTCTGAGGCATGAATTCCAGATTGCACTCTTTGTCCTGGGCCCCCAGCCCCTGTTGTGCCCCATCCAGCTTCCTTGGGACCTGTCCTGGTTGGAATGATCTACTCTCAACAGGGATGGTGTTGCAGACTATGAGTATGGAGTTCTCTCTTGTCCAGCAAGAGAGCAGACACAGAATTGAATACGAGAGGCCAATATTTGGGAGGAGACAAGAGCCCCAACAGGGGTTTCATCTCTGTATTTATTGAGCGCTCAAGATCTTACACACGTGGTGAATGTGAAAATAAGATCTTACACACGTGGTGAACATGAAGAAAACAATCAGATAGTAATCATTAAATTGTGTGTACAAGAAAAAAGGGTCTGGGGGACAAGTGGTGTTCTTGATCAAGGTACATTGGCATCAGATGGGAAGTAATTTCCTGAAGGTGATATAACAAGTTACTCGTGATCCCACCACAATATCTCACTAGCGAACCTCAGACATTTTCTCCTGGTGGTGGCCGCTTTCCACCTTAAGCTTTTTTCTAACCCATTTATGTAAGTAGAACCCATTTCCCTATAGGATGGGACATGTGAGAGGAAATGAGAGTTCCCATCACACTGTACACAACACTGAGCACCATCACTAAAAAATAAAGGTCTTGCCTAGACCCCTCTCACCCCAGATATCCACATGTGGACACTCTCATTTCCTTTAGTCTCTGGAAATGTCACCTCCCCAGAGATGTCTTTCCTGACTATAGCATCTCAAATAGAATCCTGGTCACTCTCTGTTCCCTCCCTTTGCTCTAGATTTCCTTTTAGCTTTTATTGAGGGTCTGGCTATATCTTGTTTGAAATCATAGAATATAAAGGCAAGGAGAGGTTTAGAGGCCAGATCTGGCTCAACCCCCTAATTTTAAAGGGAAGAAATGCAAGCTCAGAGAGGTAAGAAAATATTTCATGGCAACCTAGCTTATTTGTGGCAAAGATGAACTAGAAACCAGATCCTTGGATACTTGTTGGTTCTTCACTGCTTTATGGTACTGTCCATGCTGTGGTCTTTATGATGAGGTTACTGGGGGACAATTTTTGTTTTATAAGAAGCTCTTGAATGCACTGTGTTAGACTACATTAAATTCAGTAGTAAACTGTAGTGTGAAAATCTACTAATGTTTCTTACTGGAAGCATAAATTACTTACTCCAAAGGGCTTTAATCTCCTTAAGTAGAATTTTCAGCATCGGCGTTCGTACTCCTTGGTCTTCTTCTCCCCTGATCTCCTTTCAAAAGGTTTTATTTTACACAGAAGAAAACTGAGGCATAGAGAGGTAAGTAAGTAACATAGATACCACCCCAATTAAGCTAAACTACAATAGCAAAGGGAAAGTGTTAAGTATAGAGATCTAGAAGACTGAGGTTGGTAGACAGAAATTCCTTATAGGCAAAGACTTGAGTTTAAGGCTCCAACAAGGTACAAGGTTTAATGACAAATGGTATCAGGAGAAGGAGATAAGGCTTGTGTCACAGGGTTTGATGAAAAAGAGAGAGGGTCTACACAGCAGCACAACTAGTATACAATGTTGATTCTGGGAAGAACTGTACAGACTAGGAGGTAAGGTTGGCTGGACATCCAGTTCTCTGATGGAAATTTTGTGCCTCCAGCAGCTAGGTCTTTGGGGGAGTTCTAGAAGCTCTTCTGTGTAGTACTTTCCTATATCAAACACCTCCCACCTTACCCAAGTGCAAAAATGTCAGTGATTGGTAGAAATGTTTATTTTTTACTTTTTAATTTTGTCAGTGCTGAATCTATTCACTATCTCTTGGCAATGACATTAATATTTTTCTTTTGGGGAATGACTTATCTCTTACTAGTAGCATTCTGGTGGGAACTGTTAACTAAGATACCCTGATCACCCTTGGTCAAGGGGCAGGTGTAAGATCTGAGTGAACATGGGTGTTCCTCCTCAAACTGAGTTTTGATTAGTGTACAAATAGATTGGAAACAGTTGAAAGTCACTTATTCCAGTGGCAACACTTTGTCTAGACTATTGCAATATGCCTGCTGTAGAGACCCTGAAATAGTCTTGCTTTTTGTCCTCTGCTGGGCCTGTTCTCCAGCCTTCCCTTTGATTTTGTGAAATCTCCCATATCCTTCTGGTAATTTTTTGCTTTTGCTTTTGCTTAAATTAGCCAGAGTGGGTTTCTGACACTGACAACTAAGAATCTGGAGTAGCACAGTGTGCAGTCCGACCAGGGAATTCCAATCACCTCTCATTTTTCATTTTCTTTATTATTTTTTTATTTTTTTAAGTTTTGATTTAAATTCCCGTCACCTAACATGCAGTGTAATGTTAGTTTCAGGTGTGGAACTTAGTGATTTAACACTTCCATGCCTCACTTGGTGCTCATCACAAGTGCGCTCCTTAATCCCCATCACCTATCTCACCCCTCCCCCCAACCCTCCCCTCTGGTAACCAGCAGTTTGTTCTCTATAGTTAAGAGTCTGTTTCTTGATTTTCCCCTCTCTTTTTTCCCCCTTTGATCATTATTTTGCTTTTTAAATTCCACATATGAGTGAAATCATATGGTATTTGTATTCCTCTGACTGACTTACTTTGCTTAGCATAATATTCTCTAGCTCCATCCATGTTGTTGCAAATGGTAAGATTTCATTCTTTTTCATGGCTGAGTAATATCTCTGCAAATCAACCAATGTGACACACCCACATTAATAAAAGAAAGGATAATACTACCCAAAGCAATCTACATATTCAGTGCAATCCCTATTAAAGTAACACCAGCATTCTTCACAGAGCTAGAACAAATAATCCTAAAATTTGTATGGAACTAGAAAAGAGCCCGAATAGCCAAAGCAATCTTGAAGAAGAAAACCAAAGCAGGAGGCATCACAATCCCAGACTTCAAGCTATACTACAAAGCTGTAATCATCAAAACAGTATGGTACTGGCACAAAAACAGACACTCAGATCAATGGAACAGAACAGAAAACCCAGAAATGGACCCACAAATGTATGGCCAACTAATCTTTGACAAAGCAGGAAAGAATATCCAATGGAATAAAGACAGTCTCTTCAGCAAGTGGTGCTGGGAAAACTGGACAGCGACATGCAGAAGAATGAACCTGGACCACTTTCTTACACCATACACAAAAATAAATTCAAAATGGATGAAAGACCTCAATGTAACACAGGAAGCCATCAAAATCCTCAAGAAGAAAGCTGGCAAAAACCTCTTTGATCTTGGCCGCAACAACTTCTTACTCAACACGTCTCTGGAGGCAAGGGAAACAAAAGCAAAAATGAACTACTGGGACCTCATCAAAATAAAAAGCTTCTGCACAGCAAAGGAAACAATCAGCAAAACTAAAAGGCAACTGACAGAATGGGAGAAGATATTTGCAAATGACATATCAGATAAAGGGTTAGTATCCAAAACCTATAAAGAATTTATCAAACTCAACACCCAAAAAACAAATAATCCAGTAAAGAAATGGGCAAAAGACATGAATAGACACTTCTCCAAGGAAGACATCCAGATGGCCAACTGACACATGAAAAAATGCTCCACATCACTCATCATCAGGGAAATACAAATCAAAACCACAATGAGATACCACCTTACACCTGTCAGAATGACTAAAATGAACAACTCAGGCAACAACAGATGTTGGTGAGGATGCAGAGAAAGAGGATCTCTATTGCATTGTTGGTGGGAATGCAAGCTGGTGCAGCCATTCTGGAAAACAGTATGGAGGTTCCTCAAAAAACTTAAAATAGAACTACCCTACAACCCACCAATTGCACTACTAGGCATCTATCTACGGGATACAGGTGTGCTGTTTTGAAGGGACACATGCACCCCATGTTTATAGCAGCACTATCAACAATAGCCAGAGTATGGAAAGAGCCCAAATGTCCATCGATGGATGAATTGATAAAGAAGATGTGGTTGGCAATAAAAAAGAATGAAATCTTGCCATTTGCAACTACGTGGATGGAACTGGAGGGTATTATGTTAAGTGAAATTAGTCAGAGAAAGACAAAAATCATACGACTTCACTCATGAGGACTTTAAGAGACAAAGCAGATGAACATAAGGGAAGGGAAACAAAAATAATATAAAAACAGGGAGGGGAACAAAACAGAAGAGACTCATAAATATGGAGAACAAACTGGGGGTTGCTGGAGGGGTTGTGGGAGGGGGGAATGTGCTAAATGGGTAAGGGGCACTAAGGAATCTACTCCTGAAATCATTGTTGCACTATATGCTAACTAATTTGGATGTAAATTTAAAAAAATAAAAAATTAAAAAAATAAAAAAATAAAAGAAAGGATAAGAACACAATTCTTTCAACAGATGCAGAAAAGCATTTGACAAAGTGCAATATCCATTCATGACAAAAACCCTCAACAAAGTAGGATTAGAGGGAACATACCTCAACATTATAAAGGCCATATACGAAAACCCATAGCTAATATCATCCTCAATGGGAAAAACTGAGAGCTCTTTCTATATGGTCAGGAAGAAGACAGGGATGTCCACTCTCACCACTGTTATTTAACATAATACTGGAAGTCCTAACCATAGCAATCAGACAAAAAGAGAGATAAGAGACATCCAGATCAGCAAGGAAGAAGTCAAACTTTCACTATTTGCAGACTACATGATACTCTATATAGAAAACCTAAAAGACTCCCAAGAAATCACTAGAACTGATATATGAATTCAGTAAAGTCACAGGATATAAAATCAACATACAGAAATATGTTGCATTTCTATACACCAATAGTGAAGCAGCAGAAAGAGAAACCAAGGAATAATCGCATTTACAATTGTACCAAAAAACGTAAGACACCTAGGAATAAACCTAGCCAAAGAGGTGAAAGATCTGTAATCTGAAAACTATAAAACACTGATGAAAAAAATTAAAGACAACACAAAGAAATGGAAAAACATTCCATACTCATGGATTGGAAGAACAAATATTGTTGAAACGTCTATACTACCCAAAGCAATCTACACATTTAATGCAATTCCTATCAAAATACCAAAAGCATTTTTCACGAAGTTAGAACAAACAATCCTAATTTTGCACAGACCTACGAAAGACTCTGAATAGCCAAAGCAACCTTGAAACAGAAAAACTAACCACCTCTTTCTACCAAAACTATACTATGGGGCATATCAATAAACATTTGTTTATCTGTGGTGTGCCAGGGGATATGCAGGGGTTTTTATCTGTGTTATCTAATTTGACCCTCATAATAATACCACAAGAGAGAAATTGTTATCTAATTTGTTTCCAATTTTAAAACTGTGGTGTAGGGGCGCCTGGGTGGCTCGGTCGGTTGAGCCTCTGACTTCAGCTCAGGTCACGATCTCGCGGTCCGTGGGTTCGAGCCCCGCGTCGGGTTCTGGGCTGATGGCTCAGAGCCTGGAGCCTGCTTCCGATTCTGTGTCTCCCTCTCTCTCTGCCCCTCCCCCATTCATGCTCTGTCTCTTTCTGTCTCAAAAATAAATAAACGTTAAAAAAATTAAAAAAACAACTGTGGTGTAATACACACAATATAAAATTTACTATTATAGCCATTTCTTAAGTGTATAGTTCAGTGGTATCAGATACATTCATATTTTGCAACAATTGCCACCATCCATCTCCAAAATTGTAAATTGTTTCATCTTACAAAATTGAAACTCTATATCATTTAAACAATAACTCCTCGTTACCCCATCTCCCAGCTCCTGGCAACCACCATTCTAATTTTTGTCTCTATTATTAAGTATCTCGTGTAAGTGGAATCGTATGGTATTTGTCTTCTTGTGACTGGCTTTAGCACAATGTTCTCAAGGCTCATCCATGATGTAATATGCATCAGAATTTCCCTCGTTTTTGAGGACGGATAATATTCTATTGCATGTATATACTACGTTTTGCTTATAATTCATTTATCCATCAATAGACACTTGGGTTGCCTCTATGTTTTAGTTATTAGAAATAATGCTGCTATATTATAAATAATGCTGCTATAAACATGTATATACACATACCTCTTAGAGATCTATTTTCAGTTCTTTTCAGTATATACTCAGAAATTGAATTGTTCGGTCATATGGTAATTTTATTTTTAAATTTTTGAGGAGTTGCTATAGTGTTTTCCACAGTGGTTGAACAATTTTACCTTCCCACCAACACTGCACAAGGATTCCAGTTTTCAGTGTCTTTACCAACACTTGTTATTTTCTGTTTTTGTGATAGTAGCCATCCTAATGGATATGAGATGGTAGTTGTTATTTAATTTTAGATGCCAATACTGAGGGTATGAAAATTGCCCAAGGTCACAGAGCTTGTAAGTAGCAGAGTTGGGATTCCAATCCATGCCCAGTGGTATTTCAATGTGTCTATCTGTCCCTTTTCCTTTTTCTCAACTATAATATTTCTGTTAGAAAACCAACAGTATTCAATAGAGCTAAATTTGTTCTTTTAAAAATCTATCAGCTATTAGGAAGATTTAGGAGCCAAAAGAATTATTCCAAGTCAATATCATAGAAAGCATGTACCTGAACTCATAACAGATTCCCAAAAGATTTATTTTGTTATAGTGCTTCATAATCATAGAGATTAATCAATTCAACTTTCTCATCTTATCGATAAGAAAATGCAGGCCAGCTTTCTCTGTTGTCAAGTATTACTGAAATTACTATTTGCCAGTAGGGAAGTTTAGACTCAAATCAATTTAGTTTAGTCATGAGACAGATGAGACTGTGTAAGTTTATATGGCTCAATTAAAACCATAGAGCTGAGAGGGACCTCCACATCTTTTCTAATAATGTATCCATCTATATCTATCACAGCGAATTTAAACAATATCAGCAGCATGTCTTTTACTTTATAGCCGACTGACGAGGCAATTCACACCCTTTCTTTGTGAAGCATCACAGCGTCTTTTTTTTTCTTTTTTTTTTTTAATTTTTTTTTTAACGTTTATTTATTTTTGAGACAGAGAGAGACAGAGCATGAACGGCGGAGGGTCAGAGAGAGGGAGACACAGAATCTGAAACAGGCTGCAGGCTCTGAGCTGTCAGCACAGAGCCCGACACGGGGCTCGAACCCGCGGACCGTGAGATCATGACCTGAGCCGAAGTCGGCCGCTTAACCGACTGAGCCACCCAGGCGCCCCTCACAGCGTCTTTTATACCTCTCAATCTAGTAACATTTTTACATGTAAAATGTGGAGCACTTTATGTCTGTTTAAAAGCTAATATATTCTATTTAGAGATGTTTAAAATTATTATTTGTAAATTTGAAGTAAACTGAAGCATTACTAGGCAACTGAAAAGGCTGTGATAAGTAACTTCGAGTTTATTTTCACAATTAGAAATAACTTCAGCCCTAGGTTTCAAAAGTAAATAACTAGGGTTGGAAGATGGTCATGCGAGGGGGCTATTTTCTCCCAGCTGGGAAAAGAACAGTTAGAGGAGGTCTGCACAACATAGTGCAAACTTGTTAGGCTCATTTTTGGAGGTTCCACAACTCAATTCAATGTAGCAAATGTTTACTGAAAGCCTCTTTTTTATGAGCCACTAAGCAAAGAACTTTGAGAATACAAAGATAACGGGGTACAGTTCCTGATTTCAAGAAGCTTGCAAACTAGGTAGGCAGATAACAGAGGTCCACAAATACCTCATGTTCACAGAGATGCACTGTACCTGACGGGGCTCTACCTGGTTGGGGAATCACAGAAAGCTAGTGAGCTGTGTTTCGAAAGGTGAATATAATTTTGACAGGCAGGGAGAGGGGAAAGGTTATGTACCCAGAAAGTATGGTGTGAGCAGAGGCCTAAAGATAAGTAATTCTCCTATATAAACTTCCTCTTTCAAGTCTTACACACACTTTAGGACCTGTGCTCTCCTCTTTGGAATTCCCCTCATCTTTATCTCTCTGTTAAAGTCCTAACCACCAAGCACTCATATGACAATATTTCAAATGGTTTAAATAAAAAATATTTAAAAGGGCGAGGTTATTGGTAAATTTATTGTCTTCCTTTTTGTTTTGTGTGTTTCCATTTATTTGAAATAACAGGCAAATTCATAGAAATATGAGATCAGTGGTTGCCTAGGACTAGGGGTTTAGATGGTCCAATTGCTATGTTGTACACCTGAAACTAATATAACATTGTGTGGCAACTATACTCAAAAACTTTAAAAACAGCAAGGATGGGACACACTTATATACCCTGTCTGACAACAGTCGACATTCTGGGCCCATAATGCCTGTTTTGTTTTGTCTTGGTGTTTTTTTTTTTTTTCCTTTCCTTTTTTAATGTTTGTTTGCTTATTTATTTATTTTCAGAAAACAATAGTTTAATGAAACAATGTTTGTCTTTGCTATGTGCAATGGGCTCTGGTACAATAATTTCTGTTCTTTTAAATTTTTTTCAACCTTTATAACAATTTAAAATCCCAGTTAGCTAGCATATAGTGCAATATGATTTCAGGAATAGAATTTAGTGATTCATCGCTTACATATAACACCCAGTGTTCATCCCAACCAGTGCCCTCCTTAATGCCCATCACCCATCTAGCACATCCCCTGCCCATCCCCTGCCCACCCATCTAGCACATCCCCCTCTGGTAACCATCAGTTTCTTCTCTATAGTTAAGAGAATGGTTTCCTTCACTCTCTCTCTCTTTAAAAAATTGTATGTTTTAAATGATTACAATTTCAAAGTTTTCCCTAAATTTTTTTCTTGACTTTGGAAGAATCCTCTGACAATTAATTTCCTATTTTGAGAAAATATCAAGTTAATTTCTCAAAATTAAATCAGTTTATTCCCTTTCTGATTTTTAAAGTTTCGTTTATCTTTGGGAATGTGATTATATTACAGAAAAATTATTTTTCAAAGAAGATATAGTATATGCCTCCCAAAACCAGTTCAAATCTTTGCTCCTCATAACTATTCCTGACTAGTTAATACATGTTAATATGAGCTTCTGATTAAAGATATAGATGCATGTGTGTATATTATATAGGGGCTGTGTCCACTGAAAAAGCTTAGAAGCAATAATAGCTCAGTAGCAATGAGTACATCTAGTACACAGATGTTGCACACATATCATTTTCCACTAAATTGAGCCAAGGCTCTTTGGAGAAGATCTGGGGCAGAGAAACATAACTTAGCCTGGGTTAGCCTAGGACTTCCCAAAGTTTCAAAAAGAAAGGACATCCTCCAAGACTCCTACTGAGGAGTCAACTTGAAGGAGCACCCACTGGTTAAATCTGAGCCAATGTGGGCATTAAAAAGAAAAAGTGAACTACACATTTACCTTGTCTTTTCAGGAAGGACTGTAGTTGTTCCCTGGTTGAGGAGGGAAAGACTTTCTCCCCACAAAACACTAGATAATAAATGTTTTAATTTGAACTCTATGAAATTGTTGATATTCAACTATTTTTAATCTATAAAATTTCACCTGGTTCAACCAAATATGCAATGAAAGAATTAGAAAAATCAACATTTTCGTGGTTTGCCTCCCTCTCTGTTTTTATCTTATTACAGAGAACAAACTGAGGGTTGCTGGAGGGGTATTGGGCGGGGGGATGGGCTAAATGAGTGATGGGCATTAAGGAGGGCACTTGTTGGGATGAGCACTGGGTGTTATATGTAAGTGATGAATCACTAAATTCTACTCCTGAAACCATGATTACACTACATGTTAACTAACTTGGATTTAGATAAAAAGAAAAAAAAAGAAAAATCAACACTTTGCAACCTCCATTGAAATAACTGGTTCAGATCATAATCCTCAATGGATGTCAAAATGATTAGGAGAAAAATTGTAGGGGTCAAAAAACATTACCATGGTGACAAGGGTCGGCTCTTGGATTACTTGCTTCTTTGTAAGTGAAAACGCCCCTTTACATCTCAGTGGTGAGATATGGCTGTTAACACTTTAACCAAGTAGTGAAACTTATAAGCTTTGCTAATGGTGAGATAACCTAACACATTGTTTCTCCTGATGTGACACCATCTGAAATTCACTACACAACCGAGGCAAAAATGTTTAAGCTGTATGTTGGTTATTCTCCATTTGCCCTTCTAAGTCCATTTGATGCCTTTCTTCATCCTGCTCTGTGTTCCTGGAGATGCCTCTCTGCAAAATGTATCAGCCAGTCTCCCTCCCATTTTGGCTTTTAATTAGATTTGGCCAATGGGGAGGCTTTGGGAGAAATTTGAAGGAGGACAGAGATGGATTGGGGGTATTTATTCTGTACCATCTCACTCCCTGCCTGGGTGCAGTTTCAGTGGCTCCTATTGGGGGTCCCTCTTCCAAAGCTCCAGATCCAGCCATGCTTCGGCAGCTCCACTCCTTCTGCTGCTGTTCCAGGCCCAGGGTGGTAGTCCCCACGCATTTCACCCCCCCTGCTGTTCCCTATGCCTGCCCACTCAGCTGTAAATAGTTCCTTCACTGAACTCCCTTCAGTTAAACCCTTTGAGTTGCCATCTGCTCTGGTCAGGACTTTGATTCTGCCCAAACTGAATCAGGTCTTTATTTTAACAACAAGTCTAGAAAAACAAGTTAAACAATACCTTGAGATAACAATCAGACACATCCAGGATTTGGCACCATTTAGAAGGCAGTTGGTCTGGTGTCTTCAGAAGTCATCTTTCTAAAAAGTAGAAAAAAAATCTTCCAGATTAAAATAAGTTAAGGAGACCTAACTACCAAATGTAATGTATGAACTTGGTTTGCAAAAACCAGCTGTCATATTTTAGGGGGAAGAATTGGGAAAATTTTAATGTTGATTGGATTTTAGATGATATTAGAAAATTATTGTCAATATTCCTAGATGTGATAAAGGTATTGTACTTTTTAGCTGCATGTCCTTTTTAAAGAGGAGCATGCTGAAGTAAGGGTGAAGTGTTATAATGGCTGCAACTTCCTTAAAATGTAAAGCTAAATATTTAGATAGCTAGACAATATGGCAGAATATTAACCATTGTTATATCTAACTGATGGAGATACGGTATTCATTGTGCTATTTTTTTTTTAATTTTTTTTTTTAACGTTTTATTTATTTTTGAGACAGGGAGAGACAGAGCATGAACAGGGGAGGGTCAGAGAGAGGGAGACACAGAATCTGAAACAGGCTCCAGGCTCTGAGCTGTCAGCACAGAGCCCGACGCGGGGCTCGAACTCACGGGCCGCGAGATCGTGACCTGAGCTGAGGTTGGCCGCTTAACCGACTGAGCCACCCAGGTGCCACCATTGTACTATTCTTTTAACTTTTCATTACATTTGGAAATTACATAATCAAATAGTGGAAAACGTTAATAAAGAAAACAAAATTTCTAATCACTTATTCAGAGTGATTTCCTTCTCTTTTTTCTAAATGTCTATAGCTTTTCTATAGTGCTCATTTGCTTCTTATATAAGCCTCTCCAACCAGATTGTCAGCTCTTTGAAGTTAAGGGCTGAGCTCTGTGCTTCTTTTTATACTCTCCAGAGGCTTGTATAAATGTTTAATATATTTAAGCCTAACTCTTTATAAAAAACATAGGCATATGTGGTCAGAAGTTTTCAATTTCTATTTTCATTAATGTAAGGAAAAAGGCACAAGAAGTTGGATGGGATGCAGAGAAGGGCAAGCTAGACATTTTTTTTTTTTTTTTTTTTTTAAGAGAAGGGGTGGGAAGGTGCAAAGGGAGAGGGAGAGAGAATCTTAACCAGGCTCCACACCCAGTACAGAGCCTGACTTAGGGCTTGATCCCAAGACAGTGAGATCATGACCTGAGCTGAAATCAAGAGTCAGATGCTTAACCAAGTGAGACACCCAGGTTCCTCTAGACACTTTCTTAAAATTAATAGACACCAGGCTTGAGATCCCTTCCTAGGGGCCATGAAAGCCACAGTGAAGGCAGACAGCATGGAGTCTGATACTTCACAATATCAGTGAAAGTTTTGCAAACTTAGACCAGCTTTTGGAAGGACTGAGTCCAAAAAAAGATTTGGGTGAGTTCAAACTTATAGTCTGTCTACTCAAGTCAGAGAGAAAACCAGGATTAGGTTAAGCCTGAATTGAGAAAAGTTAATTTTGAGTGAACTGCTTAACAAGATTTAACTCAATTCAAATTCATGTCAAAACATAAAAATTAATGTAATTCCTTCCTGATTAGTATCTAATCTCTTTGAATATGAATCTCTTTACAGAAAAAGCATTATTGAGTGGAAACAGGACAATTTCTATTCATTTAATATTGCTTGAACAAAGCCAGGGTTCTTGGAACCACTTGGGTAAACTGTAGGCCTAAAACCTATGAAAAGTTGACTCTCAGTGGTTGCTGTTGTTTTTTCCTCTTCTAGCGAGGTAGTTCTATGCACATCTCAGGCTGTTATATGCCACATGCCCTATAAACCTGCTAGAACCTCCATGATGGGCCAAAGCTGAGATAAGCTCTCAATCAGCTGGATGGATGATGTGTGTATGTGCGTGCACGTGTGTGTGTATGTGTGTGTGTGTGTGTGTGAGAGAGAGAGAGAGAGAGAGAGACAGAGAGAGAGAGAGAGAGAGAGAGAAACAAGCCCTGCTGACTGCCCTCCCAAAGGCCATCTTCCGTCTTATTTCTAGCTAAGAAAATACTGATTTTCAGGTATCAGGTGCCCCAATATGCTTCAGAGGAGTCATCATAACCTTATCTATTTGCCAACCTTTGGTTGAAACATGGGCATATGACACAATTGGGCAAAGAAGGCAGGGGTGGGGGATCTTCTGTGAGGCTTCCAGAAGGTACTCTGCTCGAAAATGATGCAATCAAGAAATAGACTCTTTCTATCTCTAGATACTACTGCATGAGGATGTGATGCAGAGTTAACCGGCTCTCCAAAACCGAAAAAGCCCTGATTTGTAATGTTTGCTCATTTTCATTTCTGTGGGGTAACTCCTCTCATAATGGCTGATTTCAGGCTACCAGTAGCTCATCAAGTGGCTGGCAAATTTAGCAAGTGGATCTCAGGAGCCAACACAAGCCTACCACGGATTCCTTAGAGCTGCTTATCCATCTTATGAAAGGAGTAGGCAACATGGAGGAGATGGTAGAGTAGAAAGACGAGAGACTCTAGGTCCTTAATGATACCTTGAGCCATGGGATTAACCAAGCCTGGAATCTTCCCAGCCCTTGACTTCCTGTTACATAAGTTAATAAACGTGCTTATTGTTTAAAGCAGGCTGAGATGGTATTTGTGTGTGGCAAACCTGGGCTTAATCTACCTGGTACAAATGTCCATGGTGTCCCATCTATGGGGAGCACAGTAGGGGCAAAACTGAGCAATGGATGACAGAAACACTAATTTAATTGATGGTCAGGAAGAGGGGGTCTTGGGGGAGGGCCATCTGGGTTGAAACAGGACTCTGGCTGTTTGCTGGCAGGGACAGGATGATGGCTGAGGCCCAGTTGGGGTGTCAATGCCCTTGCCAAGGAGGCTGAAGTTCAGGGCAATGCTCCAATGAGAGCAGGCACTGCAGTGCTAGTCAGGAAGCCAGGCAGAAGCCCAGGCCTTATAGGATAGGCCATCCTATAAGGAGCTGCGCAGTACAGTGCTTTGGGTTGGGGAGGAAGGGGAGGCCTGGGAAGATGGGGCAGTAGTGTAATTCCAGAGTTTTAGCTACTTGCTCATCAGAGGGTTGGGAAATCTCCAGCAAGGCAGAGTCAGATGCTGACCAGCGGAGGCTGAAGGTTGGGGGTTTTCAATAACTGCTCTGAATCAGGCTGAGAAATGCAGAAGGAACCACAATGTTCTCCAAAGCTGTCTCAGCACATTTTCTCGGTGACGTTAAAGCAACACTGCTTACATTCCTTCCTACACCTTGCAAAGGGGCATCCCCACCCCACATATTGTCACAATCTCTGGCGTCCTTGAAATTCCCCACTCTGACTGATGTTTGGACTTACGAAGAGTGCTCTACCCTCCCTTGTTTGGGGAAATCTGTTTGCCTGCTTATGGCAGAAGCAATTTCATTTCTGTTATGAAATGCCCCTAACTTACAGTGCGGTGTCTCCTGTTACTCATGTACTCCGTTTCTTTATTTCCTTTTCCCATCCATCTAATCTATCCACAGGCCCATTCTCCTTCAGCCCAATCCCATTCATCGAATAACTACTTAGGAAGGACTTTTATAACTCAATTGTGTGCAGGAAGTAGCTTCAGAAAGAATGAAAGCTGATGTGTCAGCAGCATTCTCTGGGGATTTCAGAACATTACTTGACTTTCTGATTTAGCTGGTAAGCCAATGGGCAGGAAACTTGGCTTCCTTTGCACTTCGTTACTGCTGGAAATCATGGTTAGTCATTTTAATTTTATTCAGTAGGGTGAGTTCTCTGACAATATCATTATCAGGGGGTAATTAAAGATGGGGTACAACAGGAGAGAAAAATCTTCAAAAGTAAAGTTCTCCCAAGTTCATATTTCTTTCCTACCTGTCTAGTAAAGCTTGGCTTGTTTAAGGAGCTCTTCCCATCTAAGTGAGATGTTTTAGAGAGTGGATAAAAGAAATGCTTTTCTGCAGTGGAAAACCTATCATGAGCAAAGTCAAAAGACAATTATAAAAAGGGGAGATATTTGCAACTCATTTAATAGAGAGAGCTAATTCTGTATGAAAAGCTCTCACAAATCAGTAAAAGACTAAGAACCCAACAAAAAATACACAAATAGAAAGTCTATAGAAAAGGGAATACAAATGTTTAAGATATTAAAAGATAGCTAGATATTAAAAGATTCTCTTAATAATAAGAGAAACTGAAATTAAGTTTATATCAACACTCATTTCTCATGTAATAGGTTGGCAATGATAAGATTCACAACCCGCTGTGTTGGTAAGAGTGTGAGAAGACAGGGACTCTCATAGATGATGACTGGTGGAAAAATAAGTTGGTACAGCTTCACGAAGGGTTACTTGTAAATATCCTTCAAAATTATGTATATCCAAATTTTTGATGAGTTAAAGCTAGTTTTAGAAATTTATTCTACAGATTTATTCATGCATGTAGGTAATAATGAGTTCACAAGGTTATACATTGTAGCATTTCAAACAGTTTATTTATCTTGAGAGGGAGTGAGAGAACATGAGCAGGGGAGGGGCAGAGAGAGAGGGAGAGAGAGGATCCCAAGCAGGCTCTGCACTGTCAGCACAGAGCCCGACGTGGGGCTCGAACTCACAAACTGTGAGATCATGACCTGAGTGGGGATCAAGAGTTAGACGCTTAACCAACTGAGCCACCCAGGCGCCCCTATAGCATTGTTTTAATATAGAAAGATTGAAAACAATCTAAATATCTACCAATAAGGGATGATATAAATAAGTTATGGCATATCCATATAATGGACTATGATGAAGCCATTAAAAAATGAAGATATTCTTTATGTACATACATTGAAAGATCTCCAAGGTATTTTGTTAAGTGAAAAAAAAATTAAAGTAAATTGAGGAACAAATTTAGTAACAAAAGAGGAGAGAAACAATACTTATACTAGATATGTATGTATTTGCTTGTGTGTGTTTCCAGGAGGATATCTAAGAAATTTATAATATTCAGTACCTTGGTGGAGAGAAATTGGGTGCCTGGGAGATAGGGTGGGAGGGAGAATTTTTCTTTTTTTCCTTTGTGCCTCTTTTGTGCTTTTTGACAATTCAAATTAGTAAATAACATTTTTAGCAAGAGGAGTGCTCTGACACAGATTAAATCCAAAATTCACCCCATCTGTACAATGACCTCAATCTTTCCTTTCAGCCTCTTTTATTATTGACTTCACTGGATGTCGACCCTCCATTTATGGCATTTCCTTTGCTCCTCCAGGTGCCACACAGTCTTCTCTCTTTGCTCTGACCTCAGTTTGTCTCTTGATTTCTCCTCTAGTTGTCAGGTAACAACCTTTCCAACTGGCTATCACCACATAGATCTCTTTTTCTACATGCCAGATGTGGGGGAATCTACCCAATCCCTGCTTCTCTCTCTACAGGACAGAAAATGGAGTCACGGTTGGGAGTTACGGAGGAAGCTAGCTATCTTTGTGGGGAGCCAGGCAATTGATAGGTCAAGGATTAGCAACCTATGCCATGTATGTTGCTAATGGTGGGTAAATGTTATTTTAAGAGATGGAATTGTAGAGAGGGATTACTATATACATTGGAGAGCAAGAAGAGTCTACCATATGGAGAAAGCGGTTGTAAGAATTGGAAGTTTGGGTTCAGATTCTGGCTCTGCCATTTACTGGTTACGCAACTTTAGGCAAATTTTCTCAGCCTTACTTCTCTCCTTTATAAAATGGGTTCTATGATGGTTAATGTTGGTAAGATTGCAGCCAATCCAGCAAAATCCATTTTTGCTTCCTTTTGTGGTAACAGACATGTATGTGTCTGAGCACATGACTATCAGCAAAATTCCAAGTCTCCCCTGCTGTTAGATGTGGCCAAGGGACTAATTCCCTGCCAGTGGAATGTGGGAAGTGTTGGGTGACACATTCAGCTCTGGGATATGACTCTTCATGCTCTCTCCCTACATGCTTGAACCTAGAACTTGACCATGGAGAGGAGGACAAGACCATAGGGATGACATAGCAATGGCATGGAAAGAACATGGGTCTCTAAATGAATATGTGGAGCAGAGCTGCTTGCCTATTTGGAACACCTGCCCACTACAGGAGAGAAAAACGGACTCTGACTTCTTTAAGTCCCTCCATTATTGTTTGGTCTCTTTGTTATGACAGCCTAGCCTTACCCTAACCAATTTATAGTAATTTAGACTGTTTATGTAGCAAGTAGTAGAACATCTGACTCAAACTAGGTAAATAAATAAATGGTGTATTTTCTCCCACATAGAAAATTTAAGAAGTAGAGAAAACTTTAGGGTTGTTTAATTCAGTATTCAATGACATCATCAAAGAATTGATTTCGTCCTATTCCTCTGCCCTGCCTTTGGTGGAGTCAGCTTCACCCTATGGCCATGGCAATTCCAGGCTTCATGTTAGCTTGCCATACCTTCCAGGAGGAGACAGACAGCGAGAGAGAAGTAGAGAGGGAGAGAGAGAGAGAGAGGGAGAGAGAGAGAGAGAGAGAGAGAGAGAGAAAGAAAAGGAGAAGGAAAGGGAGAAAGAAAGAAAAGGAGAGAGAAAGAAAGAAAGAAAGAAAGAAATTTTTCAACACCCCCAGCAAACTTCTTACTGACCCAATTTTGGCCACATGTCTTCCCTGAACCATGACCAGAGAATGGGCTTATGGAGATCAGTCTAAGCACCCCATCTCCGTGTCCCACCGTAGTGGCAGAGCAGGTAGCTTCTCTATATGGACTATGTGGAGGAGGTGCATGCACCTGAACAGACATTGGAATGGTTATCAAGATAAGAAGGACTAGATGTTGGGAAGGTACCACCTTGTCCACTAAGGGATGGAGGGATTGTTTTGAGGATTAAATTGAATGAGATAACATATATAGGGCTTTGTTAAATTGTATAACACATTTGGCTCTGTAACATGAGACCCCTCCATGCTCTTTCCACTTCCTATAAGCTTGAACCGACTACTGATGCCTGGCACTTAGAAGTTGGTCAATGATTGTGAATTTACTCTTCCTTCCCAGATCTAGTTAGCTGTGCTACAAAGGGGAAGAGGTTAGAGAGTATTCCCTCTTCGGGTGTCTTGGGGCTGTGTATTTGTGGGACCAGCGAAACAGGATTGTGATGTGCACAAAGGAACTGCCTCTTAGTTTCAAGATATTTGTCCCCATAGCAACTATTGGTGTGAGTGACCCACAACTGGCACCACCAGCTCACACTCAGAGATGAATACCAGAAGCCTTGACACCACCCTTTCAAAGGCTCCCTTCCACTGTTGGTCACAGATGCTCACTGATCTGTCAGTTTATAAAGGCACAGGTTTGAGATTCCAGAAGGGGCTGCCTGTGCAGTATCTTCTGTTACTCATACTGCTTGAAGCTAGATATGGTTGAGAAATGTATTGGGCCATTTTATTGGCTTTTCTGCCTCTACTTGCTAGAGGCTGTATAATGAAAAGATTCTGGACTTGAGTCTGAGATCCAGCTTTATCATCCCTGGGTGATCTTATGAAAGTAATTTAATTCTATATGCCTTTCAGTGTTGTTGTAAGACTCAAGGAAATGACGTATTTGAGAGCACTTTGTATATAATAAAGAAAATTTAAATAAAAGGAGTTAGCAAACATAATAATGGAAGTATTTGCCGGTGCATAAGTTTGTTCTTACTAAGGACCAACCTACCTAGGGCTTGAGAAACAAAATTGCTTAAGAGAGAATGGGCCAAAATGGGATATTTTTCTTCATAGTGATAGAAGATAGGGCTAAGTTTAATTAACAATCATGTATTGGCTGCCTAGGTGTGTCTGCTATGGTATTTTACATGGTAGCTAATTTAGTGCTTTTAATAGCCTTATGAGGTAAATATTATCATACCAGTTTTACAGATGAGGAAACTGAGCCTGAGAGTGATTAAGTGACGGTACCAATGTCACACTATTAGGAAGTGTCAGGCCAGGATGTGCAAGTCAAGTCTGTCTGTTTAAACATCAAAGCAAGTGAGGCCATCTGCTGATTCATGTAGGAAAGAATCAGCCAGGGTGCCGTCCCCAGGTTGGCTAGCTTCTAAGACAGGGAGACGTTCACTGGGGGCTCCTGATAACTCTTTCATTTGCTTATGAATCCATCGAATCCACAAAGGCTCTCTGATGACCTCTCATGTGACAGGAACAGTGCTAGATTTGGAATAAAGCAGTGACGAAAACACAGGTCCTGAAAGGTTCAAGAAACATCAATGCAGCAGAGTAGCTTGTCAGACATCCCATTTATCCTCGGTGCAATCCTGTTAGGGAAATTGCTCCTGTGGCTTGGCCAATATTAAAGTTTTAAACATCATTGTTCTGTAGCAATGATCCGCTTATGCTGCTTCCTGCCGGAGAATGCCATAAGTCCATAATAACTGAAGATCATATAACCCAATGATTTCGTTTCAGAGGCAAATCCACAATGGTTTTGAAATGGCAATAATCGCCTATCACTCTCGGGATTATCTTATTGTCTGGCAATGATTATGAAGACAGCGGGGTTTTAAGAGGCCATTCAATAAGAGTGACAGAAGGCACTATTTTGGTTTTCTCTGAATGACTCTCCAAGTGAGAATCTAATTCAGAGCTCATAAAGGTCTGAAAGAACTGTGATAAACTCAAAGTCCTTGGAGCTGAAAGGAGACAGAGTTAGAGGAACAATATAGAAAACTAAAGGTGGTTCTTTCACAACTGGAGTGTTGTTTGCTTTCACAGATCCTGAATAAGATGAATGAGCTGGGTGAGATCCACTATTAAAGGAGCTACTGGGATGATGTTTTGCATCTTTTTTTAAAACTTTGTTTTTAAATGTTTATTTATTTTTGAGAGAGAAACAGAGAGAGACTGGGGGAGGGGCAGAGAGAGAAGGAGACACAGAATCCGAAGCAGGCTCCAGGCTCTGAGCTGTCAGCACAGAGCCCCACACAGGGCTCAAACCCACAGACTGTGAGATCATGACCTGAGCCGAAGTTGGACTCTCAACTGACTGAGCCACCCAGGCGCCCCTTGCATCTTAATTTAAAGGAGCAATCACCCCCTTCCTTGCAAGGTATTCTGTGAATAAGCATCCCCATATGAAAAAAATTCTACAATCAGATCCGTCCACATTTTTTGATGGAAGTTTCTTTTGAGGGGGAGAACCATAGTTCACTAAGTACCTACTAAAGACCAGATGTGTTACACATTTTGCTCTTTCAACACTCACCACAACCTTGTGAATTAAGTTGTTTATCACCACCTCACAAAGCTCTTTCCTTTTGCTCAGTCATTGATTCATTCAACAAGTATTTATTGAGTGCCTACTGTGTGCCAGGCATATACACCCCACGCAGCTGGGATATAGCAGTGAACAAAACCTGCAAATGTCCCTGCCTCCATGGAGCTTTTATTTTAGTGGGTGGAGAAAGAACTAAACAAACAAATAAACAAATATGTAATATGCAAGGCTTTGGAGATCAGTGCTATGGAGAAAATAATGGAGGACAAGGAGGTGGCAAGGCTAGGAGGATTTTGTAGATTTATACAACGTATTAGTTACATGTTGCTGAATAACAAATTACCCCAAATGTAGTAGTTTAAAACAGCAAACGTTTATTACCGTATAGTTTCTGTAGGTATGGCTTAGCTAGTGTCTCTGCTTCAAGGACTCCTAGGAGATTACATTCAGTTTGTGGCTGGAACAGTTGTCAGGATTCAGTCCATTTCAGGCTGTTGTACTGAGGATCTCAGTTCCTTGCTGGAATCTGGCTGGAGGTCTCTCTCAGTCTCTGCCATGTGGGCCTCTCTATGTGGCAGCTCACAATATGGCAGCTGGTCCCCCTCAGAGGAAGTGTACAAGAGAGTGAGAGACTGTGTGTGAGAGGGAAGCCACAGTCTTTCTGTAACCTAATCTCAATCCATCACCACTGTCTAATCCTATTCACTAGAAGCAAGTCACTAAATTCAGCCCACATTCAAATGTTGGGGATTATATACCAGCAAGTGGGGATCACTGGGGACATCTCAGAAACTGCCTATCACTGTTAGGGAGCCCTGTCTAATGAGATGGCATTTGAGTGGAAACCTAAGGAAGTAAGGTAGCAGGCATGTGGCTATCCAGGAGAAGACGGTTTTAGGCAGAGGAAATGGCTAGTGCAAAGGCTGGGGGGAAGGGAGGAATGGAACACGATGAGGCCAGAGAGAAAGCACTGGATGAAATAAGGTAGTTTTATGTGTGTCATTGTGGGCAATTTGGATTTTGCCTTGAAATGGGAAGGCTTCTGAGCAGAGGAGTGACAAGACTTGTGTTTTGAGAGGTTCACTCTGGTTGCTGTGTGGAGACCAGAGTAGGAGGGCAGGCATGAGTAAAAGTGGTGGGATCAGTTAGAAGGCCATGGCACTAATCCAGCTGGAGCTATGATCATGGCTTAGACCAGGATGATAGTATTGGAAATGGATAAAGTGGCTGGATTTGGCATACATCTCCTAGTAGATCTGACAGGATTTGTTGATGGTTTGGATGTGGACTGTGAAGAAAGTGAGAAATCAGTGGTGACTCTGAGGTTGTTGGATTTAGCAATTGGAAGAACAGAGTTATCCTTTAAATTTTTTTTAATGTTTATTTATTTTTGAGAGACAGAGAGAGACAGAGTACAAGTGGGGAGGGGCAAAGAGAGAGGGAGACACAGAATCAGAAGCAGGCTCCAGGCTCTGAGCTATCAGCACAGAGCCTGATGCAGGGCTTGAACCCACTAACTGAGATCATGACTTAAGCCAAAGCGAGACACTTAACTGACTGAGCTACCCAGGAGCCCCTAGAGTTACCCTTTATTAAGCTGAAAAATATCGATGGAGGAGCAAGTTGTTTATTTTTTTAATTTTTATTTTTTGAGAGAGAGAGAGAAGGCCAAGTGAGTGAGAGGCAGAGAGACAGAATCCCAAGAGGGGCAGAGGGAGAGAGAGAGAGAGAGCGCACGAGAAAAGCTCGAGTTCACCCAATGTGGGACTCAAACTCACAAGCCGTGATATCATGACCTAAGCCGAAGTCAGATGCTTAACAACTGAGGCACCCAGGCGCCCAATGGAGGAGCAAGCTCTAAGAGAGGAAGTAGAAGTCAGGGATTTTGTACACGTTAATGTATGGTGATTAGACATCCAAGTGGAGATGCTGAATTGGCAACTGGCTATCTAAGTCTGGAGCTCCGGAGAGTGGAGTGGACTATAAATATAAATTTGGGAATTCCAAGCATTAACAGGGTATGCGAAAACAGCAGACTGGATAAAAATACTGAAGAAATGAGCGTAGACTGAGAAGTGGAAAGGCCTGTGGATTGAAACCCTGGGCACTCCAAGGCTTAGAAATTAGGAAAATAAGGTCAGCAAATGAGATTAACAAAGAGTACCCAGGAAGGGAGAAGGAGAACCAAGAGAGGTTAGAACCCTAGAAGCCAAGTGAAGAGGGTTTCAAGGGGGGAAAAGTGATCAACTGTGCTAAATACTGTCAACAGGTCAAGCAAGATGAGGACTGAATAGAGCACAGTTTGTGAACATGGAAGTCACTGGTGGAATGAAAGAATGCAAGGAGAGCAAGTGGAGAAGGTGGAAATTGAGATTCTTGTGAGAAGCTGATGTCTTTTGACAGTTTAGGACCACTTGCAACAAGCTCACTGTGGGGCTCCCTGCAAATATGGATTTGGGATGCCCCACTCCAGAATCTCAGGGGATGGTATACCCTGTGATTTTTATTTTTAGCAAGTCCCACAGGTGATCTTCAGGCACCTTAAAATTTGAGAACCAACGTCTCACTCTATGTACTTTATCTTACATCTAGTGCAGTCACTATTAAAGATACTATAAGTACGTTTCATTTGTGTAACCTAAATGAACATTTTGTGGATGATCGTTTGTCCCAGAGGCATTCCTATATTTCCCTTAGCCTTTTTATTTCCTGAAGTTTTTAAGAAAACCTGGATGAAAAAATTCCACAACCCCAAAGAATAGCAGTAGTAAACAAACCTCCCTTCCGTAATGGCTCCTAGGAACCTGACAAATATTGAAATTCTCAGAATCAGCATGTTAGTATCCCACGTCCTCTGGTAAAGGAAAGACAAGATTCTTGCAGATTCAGAAAGAATTCAATATTTATGGATCACTGAAGTGCTTAATTTACTGAGCTTCTCCACTGAGAAAGATGGAGGAATTGTTCTAATTGGGTCTATTTGGAGGACTAGGGCCCCTGGGCTGCCTTTATCACTCTAGCAAAGGCTGCAGTGTGGAGATTTTTCCTTTTTGCCCTGATCTTTGGCCCCAGGACCAGATATGTTTCAGTAAGAACCACACAGTATAGGAGGAACAGAGGCAGTAGCAATTTAAACTTAAGTTTCCCTGCTGTGTGCTAAGTAGAAGAAAGCACTCAAAGGATTGAGGCTTTGGAAAGAAGGAGTTCCTTTTTTTTCTTTTTTAATATTTATTTATTTGTTTGAGAGAGAGAGAGAGAGAGAGAGAGAGCGAGCGCGCGCGAGCAGCGGGGAGGAGCAGGGAGAGGGGGAGAGAGAGTTTCCCAAGCAGGTTCCGTGTCAGCACTGAGCCTGATGTGGGGCTCAATCTCATGAACCATGAGGTTATGACCTGAGCTGAAATCAAGGGTTGGATGCTTAACTGACTGAGCCACCCAGGCACCCCAGGAAGAAGGAGTTCTAAATTGTTGATCTCTCTCTCCTCAATTGCCCTTTCTTTTCTTACTGTCCCCTCCAATGCGTATAGACTTGTGCCCATGTCCCCTCCCTCTGGAATTGCCCTCCTTCTTACAAGAGAAGGTTTTTCCCACTCGGTTCTTTCTTATACCTTGTAAAACCCCAGAAACTTGACACCAATGGAGGTTGTCCCTGCTTAGGCATTTTGGCTCCAGAAAAGAATGGGATGAGGTAAAATCTAATCCTGTTAATGAAGGCTCCAATTCCAATCTTATCCTTAGTGAGTGAGAGCTGTTATTGATTTCTTACCTAAATTACTTAATGAGCAAGAGAGCACTGACAACATTTTTCGTAGAGGTACACCAACATGTTAACAGAGATATATAGAAATTATATGTATTCCAGTTACTTCTGTGTGTATTCATGTGGTCAAGGCAATCTAAAATATGGGACAGACTAATGAAAAACATTATGAAAATAGTACTTGTAAGTTGTGGGTACGTGTTTAAATAAAAGTTCCCCAAAATAACTGAAATGGGCCAAACAATGGTGTAAATAGACAAAAACCAAACATAAAAAACCCCACAAAACAAAGAAACAAACAAACAAAAAAACCCCACAAAATTCCAGCAACACCTGTTAACCTAGAAGCTCCTGGAAAAACATGAATAGTTGCCCACCAACCTAAAATCATATCTGGGAAAGAAGTTGAGGGAGATGAAGGCTAGCGAGGGTTGCTAGTAAGGTTGCAAATGTTCTGTGAAGACAAAAGGTCAAGGACCATCAAAATCCCAAGATTAGAAGAAAGACAAACTTTCCAAAGAATGGACTTTCCCAAGAATGTCTCCTCAGGAAAAGACAGGTGCCCCCTGAGCAGAGCACCTAACTACAGCATCTTCTATATGAGAACTGGCAGTCCCAGCACGCAGGCAATGAATGGTAACATCTGCCATGGAGCGAGTACATATTTAGACTGGAATTCTGCATCATCTGTAATTTATGTCAACTTTCTCACTTCAATTTTGGGGCAATTCGCTTTTCCCATAACATTTGTGGTTCTCTCATTGGGAGAATCTTCAGGAAGAGTGATGGTCTTTGGGATTGGTCTTGTTAGTGTGTGATGTCACAACTGATGGTGCTGTCTTTTTCCTTTGCATATTTGTACCAAGTGCCTCTTTAAGTAGAAATGCAAATCTATGTAAAACAATCTGTGAGTTAACATCACTTGGGGGCTTAAAAATAACAGACAAACAGGACTAGAACAGTGGTTTGAAGTCTAGGCTGATCTCTTTGCCTGGTAATCACTCAGTGTGTTTTTATTAAATGGGATTGTTAGTTTCTTTTAATAATATATGTGGTTAGAAAAACATACAGAATTCTAACCTTTTCTTTCTTTGTGAGTAGATTGGTCAAGTGTGTCCCAAATGTACTTCTTTCTCTTAAAAGATACAGCACTGACTCTAAACAGACAGTAATTGTTGTATAATTAATGCATAGCAGGTGGACCCAGCAATTTCAGTTTGGAATCTCTTTTCCTTAATCCTTACCTTCCTTGCCCTGCCATACTCCCACCACATTTCCCATCATGCCCAAGAACCTCCCTCGACACTTGTAAATAGCACAGTGGACACAATTTAATTTGCTTTGGAGGGCAGCTCTTAAATTAACTGCAAAGGGAGAAGACAGGCACTCTCTGCTAATATATATATATATATATATATATATATATATATATATATATGCACATATATATATATACACACACACACACACACACGTGCAAAATACACATTTGTTTGCCTCAAACCTCGTTCTGAAAGCCCTTTATCACCTGTTCTATTCAATACACCTTCTCTAAAATTCTGCATCCTCATCTAACACCTGCTTGTTAATTTCATTCACTTTTCAGTTAGTCTTTAGCAAGTGAAGGCAGCCCACTCAAATAAAAGGACTTTTTCTTCTTTCTTTCTTTCTTTCTTTCTTTCTTTCTTTCTTTCTTTCTTTCTTTCTCTCCCCCCCCCCCAACCCCAACCCCCCCCCCCCCCCCCGATCCTTTTACTAACACTAATCACATACCTACCATATGCTTTCCAAGACACTGGTTCCCTTCCTATTGTTAACTTCTCTTGTGTATCAACCAAAGTCCAGTTTCCTTTGTTCGGTCAGACAATACCGCAGGGTAAGGATGTGATAATATGGAATGAGTATCTGAAAGCAATACTTGCTGCTTCCCAGGAAGTGTCCCTTCATGTGTTCATGCTGACAGTGAGAGAGAGCCTCCACCAGGGCATTATCAGTCATCCTGCTCTTCTCAGGTGTGACAGACCTTCTTTTTCTACTAAGGTGCATCCCTCATTGAAGGGTGACCTGAGGTTGTCTCAATTTTATTTCTTCTTAAGCTTTCTTCTTCTTCTTCTTCTTCTTCTTCTTCTTCTTCTTCTTCTTCTTCTTCTTCTTCTTTTTCTTAATATCCTCCTAATAGCCTTTTAAAACTTTAAGTTACAAATAAAAGATCTGGTTTTGCTCTCCTTGTAACTAGCTGTAAAACCTTGGAGAACTCATGTAACTACTCTAACCCTCAATTTTCTCATCTGTTAAAAAAGAGATCTAGATCCAGTCAATTCTAATGTTCCTTCCAGCACTGATGTTTTCTGAGTCAAGAGGTAAAATTGCTCAGGAGAAGGATCTGGGATGCCTGCCTCAGAGTTTGCCTTTACTCAGCAGTACAATAAGAGGATTGCCTGCCTAAAACAACTACCACTTATTGAGCACCTACTGTATGCTTCCGCTCTATCAGATAGATGTTTACATACACAGTGTTTCATTTAATTCCCATAGCAACTCCAGGAGGTAGACATGATTATTACCACTAAACCTGTTTTATGATGAAGGTTCTAAGACTCTGTCAAAATCATAAGGTAATTGGCATGGCTGGAGTTAATCTGCAAGCATGTTTGCAACCATTTTGCCACCCTATTTCCCAATTCACTTGCTGTTTGATACTGTCTTCAGAAGTCCAAAAGCCACCTTGCAATCACAAGGTCTGGGATTCAGTCTTGGATCTATTGCTTTCTGGGTCTTCAGCCAAATTGTGTAGCTTCTTTGAGCCTCAGTGTTCTCATCAGTAAATGAAAGAAATAGTACGAGGCCCAGCGTTGTGGTGAAAATGAAAAGATAACGAGGTGTGTCAGCAGTTGCCTGGCTCCCTAGCTTGCTTCTCTCTAGAGTGGCCATCCCTTAACCACTAACTGTAGGCTCAGACCCAGCCCAGGCTCCAGGACCAATCCGTCTCCCATGGAAAGGCTTTAAAGATCTTTAGTTCAATGCAGAAGGGGATTCAACATCAACCATGATCCCTGCTGGTCCTGATGAAGCAGCTGCAACAAGTGGGCCTCTACCCTAAATGCAGATGGTAGGATTGTTCAGATGGGCCCTGGGACCTACTGCCTGTGTTTTAATCTCAGCTCTGCCCTTACTAATGACCTTAGGCAAATTACTCCGTCTTTATGTGACTCAGTTTTCTTATCTTTAAAATGAGAAGAATAATAATAGCTATTTCAAAGGGTTGTTGTGAAGATTTAGTAAATTTATAAATAAAAGTACATATAACAGTACTGGCAAATAGTGTTTGTTATTTTTATTATCACAGAAGAACCAAGCTGATTTATATTTTATATTTTAATACATAAATGACATAAATTATATACCTATGTTATTATTATCACTAATTAGGTCCCTGCTTGGTTGTCTTAGGTCCTTCTTGGATAACTTCCCAAGTCTCTCTAGGGTTGCAGCCCTCACTACAATAATGTACAGGGTGGGACTCCAGCCACTGGGCCTCTTACATGAAATGGGGCCTTGCAATCTGCTCAAGGTGTCCTTGATGTTGGCTGCCCTTCCACATTTTTGGTGTTCCCCGAGATGGTGCCCTGGTGGTGTCAGTGGTTCCTTGGTGGTGCAGGCTACTTGCCTAGACCACCTGTTGCCACCACATGTTCCTGGAGCCCATGATCTGCTCTCTGCTGCACCTTTCCCCAGTGCTTGTGTCTTGGGCTTGCTTATTAGGTCCTGAGCTGGTACAATGTGTCTGTTTAGAAGTTAGCACCTCGGCTTGACACAACTTTATAAAATAACTTTGTAAAGTATCATACACATAAAATGGGTATGATCCTCAAGACAGAACTCAGGTCAGCAAGAGTTATCATATTTATCTACTATTTTTTGTAATAGCTTTGTTGAGAAATAATTCACATACCATACACTTCACTCATTTAAAGTATAAAATTAAGTGTTTTTTGGTGTATTCATAGAGTTGTGAAATTATCACCACAATAAATTTTAGAACATTTTAATTACCACCTGCCCTCTCCTTCCCCCCACAACACCCTACTGTTTAGTGGTTATCCCTTCTGTCCCCTAGCAACCACTGACCTACTTTTCATCTATAAATTGCCTATTCTGGACATTTCCTATAAATGGAATCATACAATATTTGGCCTTTTGTGAATTTTTTTTTCATTTAGCCTAATGTGTTTATGTTTTTAAATTTTTTTTTATTATGAAATTTATTGTCAAATTGGTTTCCATACAACACCCAGAGCTCATCCCAACAGGTGCCCTCCCCAATGCCCATCACCCACCCTTCCTGCCCTCCCACACCCCATCAACCCTCAGTTTGTGCTCAGTTTTTAAGAGTCTCTATGGTTTGGCTCCCTCCCTCTCTACCTTTTTTTTTTTTCCTTCCCCTCCCCCATGGTCTTCTGTTAAGTTTCTTAGGATCCACATAAGAGTGAAAACATATGGTATCTGTCTTTCTCTGTATGACTTATTTCACTTAGCATAACACTCTCCAGTTCCATCCACGTTACTACAAAAGGCCATATTTCATTCTTTTTCATTGCCAAGTAGCCTAATGTGTTTAAAGGTTTGTCCATGTCATAGCATCTATCAACACTTCATTGTTTTTATTGTCAAACAATATTCACAATTATCTACTTTTAACTCAGTAGTTAACTTTTACTCTCTCCCCACATTTCAAAGATCTGGTGAGGAATTAGACTTATTCTTGGGACTTCCCATTGGAGGCTAAGTCAAGATTCCAAACTGTCAAGCACAGTTGAGACATCTTAGAGGCCCAGGAAGGCATCAGCTATCTGGCCACACAGGTTACTCCTGAGATGTCATTGTCTCTCCCTCTGTGGTCTTTTTAAGGGCTTCCTCTCTGCCAACTTTGTGCCACCATTGGTGCATGGGAACTATTCTTGTGGTTTTGGGAATCTGGGCTAATGTTCCACCTCTTGGTGCATTGATGGCCAATCTCTCTGAGGTTCTGCTGTGTCCTTTGGGCAGTGGCAGGGAGTAAGTCAGGGCACAGGGGACCCAAGACCTTGATTCCTCCCCCAAGCAGGAGAGACTTTCATTTTTGACAAGGGATATTCCTTTTCAGATTTAACTGAATTCTCCTTAAAGCCCTCAGGCCTTTGAAAACTGGTGGTATCATAATCCCAGATTTCTGGCTATACTGGATATATTTCAAGATATACTGCAAAGCTGTAGAAATCAAAACAGTATGATACATAGACATGTAGATCAATAGAACAGAATAGAAAGCCCAGCAATAAACCCAAGATTATATGGTCAATTAATCTTCAACAAAGGAGACAGGAATATGCTCTGGGAATAAGACAATCTCTTCAACAAATGGTATTGGGAAAACTGGATAGCTACATGGCAAAAGAATGAAACTGGACAAGTTTCTTATACCATATACAAAAATAAACTCAAAATGGATTAAAGACCTAACTGTAAGACTTAAAACCATAAAACTCCTAGAAGAAAACATAGGCAGTAATCTCTTTGAAATTAGCTGCAGAAATATTTTTCTAGACATGTCTCCTTTGGCAAGGGAAACAAAAGCAAAATTAAACTATTGGGACTATACCCAAATAAAAAGCTTTTTCACAGCAAAGGAAACCATCAATAAAATAATGAGACAACCCACTGAATGGGAGAAGATATTTGCAAATGATAGATCTGAAAAGAGATTAATATCCAAAGTGTGTAAAGAACTTATCCAACTCAACACCAAAAAACTCCAAATAATCCAATTAAAAATGGGTAGAAGACATGAACAGTCATATTTCTAAAGAAGACCCATAGATGACCAAGGGATGGCCATGTCCAAAGATCGCTCATCATCAGGGAAATGCAAATCAAAACCACAAGGAGATATATCACCTCACACTTGTCAGAATGGCTAAAATAGGAATCACTTCACTTTGGTTATTTTGAGGACATGCTAGGTAGCAAACCAGGCTCTACTACTTGAATTTTTACTTTAACTGCATAATGGAACTCTCTTTTGTGGTAGAATGAAAATGATCTCATTTATGCTATTCAAAATGTATGATTTGCATTTTTGTTATATATTTTTATCATACATTTTTTCTATTTCTCTTACATAGTTCTGTAACATATTTCTATTATAACCAGCTATTGTACCAGGTCCTGGTCTTGGGATTCTTTTGCACTCTTAAAAATAATTGAGAATCCCAAAGAGGTTTTGTTTCTTTGGGTTATATCTATGGATATTAACTGTACTAGAAGTCAAAACTGAGACATTAAAAAAATATTAGTTCATTTGAAAACAATAATAATAAACCCATCACATGTGACATAAATAACATCTTTTTATAAAAAAATTATTTTTCCAAAGAAAGAAAATTTTTTTGGGATTTTTTGCAAATCCTTTTAATGTCTGACTTCATAGAAGACAGCTAAATTCTTATATTGGCTTATATTCAACAAATATTCTTATATTTGTTGAAGTATATTTAGAAAATCTAGCATCACAGAGATATATAGTTGGAAAAGGAAGGAGTATTTTAATAGTTGTAGATACTACCCCAAATCTCCACAACAGGTAGTTTCTTAGAGGTTATTGGACAACACATATTATCAGATATGTTCTTTGAAGTGACAGGCTCACTTTATTCATTTTCAAGAAAATGCCTGCCAATACCTAAATCTTAACTAATTGTTCTTTGAAGTAAAAATGGGGTTTCATGAAAAGAAAAAATAAAATGGTTAGTTCAGCTTGCAACTCAAACACTAACACAAGAAATTTTCTTGGGGACACCTGTGCTACCTGAGCAGAAGTACTTCATGTGTGCTTCCCAGTTTGTCACACAGAATATTACAAAGACCTACACTGAAGTATTGAGAATTAATAAAACTAACAATGTTTAATGCTTCACCAAGGACATTCTTTTTAAAAAGTTGTTTTTCATGTTTATTTATTTATCTTGAGAGAGAGAGTGTGAGCTGGGAAGGGGCAGAGAGAGAGGAGACATAGAATCCCAGGTAGCCTCCGTGCTATCAGCGCAGAGCCCGACTTGGGGCTTGAACTCACAAACCCATGAGATCATAACCTGAGCCAAAACCAAGAGTCAGATGCTTAACCACTGAGCCCTCCAGGCACCCACTAAAGACGTTCTTTAGTAAAACTAACTTCCCTTACCCCCTCTTTCCCTCCCTCCTTTCCTTCCTTCTTTCTGCTCTCCTCTCCTTTCCACCCCTCCCCTCCCCTTGAGTTTGTGGTGGTGAAGAATATTGGAGAATATCGTGACCATCAGCTACAGTTTGGTGACACCACTTTGACTTGTGCTAACGTGCTGGCAGTTTGACCCGCTATTACTTTGGCACCACCAGTGTAAAAATCCATATAGTGAATAAGGCAAATCCTTCTTTAACATTATTATAAAAGTAGTTTTGATCTCACAGGTCCCCTGAAAGTATCCCCAGGACGTTGCAGACTACACTTTGAGAAGGGAAAAAGCAGCAGAAATGAAAGGATCCAAGGGAAGAGAGTGGCCCTTTCTGAGTGATCCTTGCTGCTGCCTCAAACCTTGTGTTCTGTGTGGGCCCTGATCTGTCCCAGCACCCACCGGCTTCCCTCCTCTCCTTCCAGACTGTCCATAATAGGACAATGTCTTTGGGAGCTCTAGGTACGGAGCCTTTTTACTTGCTCTGCAACTGCTCTCTGTAGCAGTGCTAGGTAGGGCAGTGGTATAGGACTCTTTCCCCCTTTCCTTCCACTTAGAAGAATTTACTAATGAAAATACTGGTATAACCCCATAAAAATCTCCAAATTGCTGAATAAACCGTCTAGAAAGAGAACTGACCAGAAACGTATACCCTTCCCCTTGTGGTTTTGAAAGCATCTGACCCTTAAAGAGGCTGTATTGATTACCTTGGACATTTTTCCTACGCATTTTATTTTCACTGGATTGTAACTGAAGAATTTAGAAAAAAAAAATAACAACCTGGTTTTCTATGTTGTCCATAGGAACACTCTGTAGGATAGCCTTTCCTTAGTGCTACCACATGTAAATGGATCTGGAAGCTTTGAACTCTGAGTCTATTGGGCTCCCTTCCAAACTCCTGAGGGCTTGTTTTATTTAAAAACATGACACTTGGCAATTTCTATCAAGGGTCTAATTCCTTATTATATTGCTATAACTAGGTTAAAGAGTGTATGTGAGAGAGGATAATTAGTAGGATTAAGTATATTTGGCTAATTCTGAGTCAAATATACTGAAATTAGCTTTCATTTAAATCTAAAATTCTGTTTTACTCTTGGAGATTTTAGGCAAAAAAATTACTTGTTTTCAGAACCATAAACTTGAGCAGATTTCCAAAAGTCCAAGACTGTGTGCTAGTGTTTTTTAAAATGAATCCAATTATTAAAAATAAAATTTACCAAGAAGCTACTCTGTGCCAAACATTGTTCTAGAAATGGGGAAGGAGCGATGAATAAGGCAGATATACGTCCCTGCACTCATGAAGTTTATAATCCAGAAGGGAAGATGCAAAAAATAATGAGTAAACAACTAAATAAGCAAGATAATTTCAGCTAATGACAAGCATATGAAGGAAATAACACAGGGTGTTGGGATAATAAATCACAGAGGAGATGAGGTGGTCAGAGAAGGGTTCCCTACGGAGGTGACATTTATAGCTGAGACCTGAACGTGGAAAGGAGCCAGTCAGGGGAAGAGCCAGGTGGAAGAGAACGGGAGGCAGAGGGAACAGCAAATACAGAGGTCCTGAGGTGGGGTTACTTTTGGAAATGCATTAAGAAAACCCTGAGCTTTTTAATATGACTAAATTCTGATCTTATTATCGGTAAATCTGCTGTTCAAATTAGCACATTATGAAATCTTGAATTGACTTTGACATTTTGACTAGGGCGACCAGGGAATTATTTGTCAGATGATCCCGGTTTGGATTGGGGCTGAATAATGAATGGTTTGTTGACTTAATTACTACACATAATTTCACTGGGAAGTCTCAAAGCTAAGTTCTTTATCCACGCCTCATTCCTTTGCCTGCATCATATTTTTCTGTATTCCTTTTGAAGTAAGTGGCACTACTATTCTTTTGGCTCAAGCCAGAAAGCTAGGTCTTTCTGCCCAGCTGCCTCCCTCACTCCACTCCATCAGGAAAACTTACAGATTTTACCTCCTGAATACTTATTGAATCTGTCCGTCTCCTCCATCCTGGAGCACCATCATCTCATTCATGCTCTCCAGTAGTGCTCCTTTTGAATGTATCCCTGTATCTAGAGGGATTTTACTAAGCTGAACTATATAGTTCATTCTTTGATTAAAACCTGGGAAAACCTCTCCCAGCATTCTGTAAAAATAATGTCCTACAATAAAATCAATTTCAAAAACATTGGGCTAACACGACAGGGCATCTGGGTGGCTCAGTCGATTAGGCGTCCTACTTTGGCTCAGGTCATGATCTCACGTGTCATGGGATCAGGCCCTATATTGGGCTCTGTGCTGACAGTGTGGAGCCTGCTTGGGAGTCTCTCTCTCCCTCTCTCCCTGTCCCTCCTCCACTCATGCTTTCTTTCACTCTCAAAAATAAATAAATAAACTTAAAAAAATCAGGCTAACGTAAGATAAAGAGGTCCCTTTGTTGCAGGACTTCTCAGAGCCTTCAATATGCTAATGTATGCATCGTGAATCACTCACGGGGGGGTAAAAGTGAGGATTCTTTCAGACATAAGTTATAGTGAAGTTATTATTTTGAGGAATGTCAAAGAACATCTCATGAAATACCTATGAATAGCAGTACTTTATATAACATAGCTTAGGAAATTTGGTTTACGTAAAGAAATGTAGTCATGTTTACATGGTATATAAGACTTCTCATGACCTGGTCCTCACCTTCCTCATGAGCCTCATTTTGACCGCTCCCCACCTTGAGCTTCATTTAATAACAGCAAACCATATCCACTTCCTGCCACAACATGCTCCCTGTGATTTTGCTGAAGCTTTTCTCTCTGGAACATTTCCTCATCTGGCTAAATCTACTCATCTTTCAACTCTCAGCTCAGGGACCTTTCTTGAATTCCAAGTTGAGATAAATGCCTCTCTTATGAGTTCCACTTACCATAGCACAAAAAATTGGAATAATCTGTGTATGTGTCTTTTCCTTCTAGTTTACTGGTGGGTAAAGACTGAGGGACCATGCAATGATGATGATGCTAGCTAAGTTTGTTGCAGTCAGAAGGTGCCATGCTCTGTGTATGAGTTATTTAATATTTACAAGGGATTCACGAGGTAGGCATTATTAGCATCCTCATTTTGCAGACAAAGAAGCTGAGGGCTTAGAGGCTAAGGGACTTTCCTGAGGCCATATAACTAGTGAATGATGAGATGGTGTGAATTTAAGACAGCCGGACTCCCAATGCTGCACCTTTTGCAACTGTATCTGTAACACCAGCACGATGCCTGGGAGCAGACACTTGACAAACGCTTGTTGATCTAACGTGTGGGTGCGCGCGCATATCCTACACACACCCCAAAACTACTAGCATTGAGGATGTTGAACATGCTATAGGAAAGTGTTAAATTCCATCGGTGGCAGAATTCGCAGTGGAAAGGGAGGTATGGAAAGGACAACCGGCTCATGTTCCAAATTATTCTCAGCTTTCTTGTTGTCTTAGACATATGTTCTGAGGGTAGCCAACCCCTGTTTTACATCTGTGTTAGTCTTTGCAGAATAAAGAGCAAATTAGTGTTTAATGGGGGCTATTAATATTGTCACCTAATTGAGTAATATCTAATAAATCTTTTCATTTACAACCCAATGGGAATTTCTACTTAGTGTGGAAAATGTTTGATCTCAGAAATATTTTCATACACAAAGAATATATATATATATATATATATATATATATATATATATATATATATATGTTTGTGAGATGCTGAACATTCAATGAAATTTTGTGAGTATGAACTAAACACTTATTCTGGGCCTAGAACTGTTGGCAGTAACTTTTGAGAGTTCCAAAGTAAGTTTATGATAGTTTCTGCACTTTAGAATTTTGCTACTTGGCTTGAGACTATCTGAAGTATCTTATAGTAGGTCTCTAAATTGGTATTTTTTTTAACAAGAAAAAGTTCAATATATTATTTTGTTGCACTCTTTGAGGATCAAAAATCATTGCAATAGGATTATAATTTGAAGTATGAGTAAGAAGTATGTGGGCTCATGATCTCTATAAGCTGATTCTTTACTTCCTAATTAAATTGTACAGATGATGGGGCGCCTGGGTGGCTCAGTCCGTTAAGCGTCTGACTTCAGCTAAGTCACGATCTTGCGGTCCGTGAGTTTGAGCCCCGCATCGGGCTCTGGGCTGATGGCTCAGAGCCTGGAGCCTGCTTCCGATTCTGTGTCTCCCATTCTCTCTGCCCCTCCCTGTTCATGCTCTGTCTCTCTCTGTCTCAAAAATAAATAAACGTTAAAAAAATTAAAATTGTACAGGTGATAGAAACATTGAAAACAGAATATTACCTTATAAATGATAAAAAAGACTGGTAACTCCCATACATATGTTTTATGATTTTGTTTAAGAAATGTCTATTTCGGGGTGCCTGGGTGGCTCAGTTGGTTAAGTGTCTGACTTCAGCTCATGTCATGATCTTGAGGTCTGTGAATTCATGCCCTGTGTCGGGCTCTGTGCTGATAGCTCAGAGCCTGGAGCCTGCTTCAGATTCTGTGTCTCCCTCTTTCTGCCCTCCCCCACTTATGCTCTGTCTTTATCTCTGAAAAATGCATAAACCTTAAAAAAATGTCTATTTCATGTTAGATCAGATTAGTTGTTTAGAACAAAGACGTACATGACTTTTTTTGTGTATTTTCATATCTTTTTACTTTAATTTTTATTTTTTTAATTTACAAAATTTTTTAATTTACAAAAAAATTTATTTTTTAATTATAATTTAATTTATAATTTTAATTTAAGTTAGTTAACATATAGTATAACAATGATTTCAGGAGTAGATTCCTTAATGCCCCTTACTCATTTAGCCCATCTCCCCTCCCACAACTCCTCCAGTAACCCTCTGTTTGGTCTCCATATTTAAGAGTCTCTTATGTTTTGTCCCCCTCCCTGTTTTTATATTCTTTTTGCTTCCCTTCCCTTCTGTTCATGTGTTCTGTATCTTAAAGTCCTCATATGAGTGAAGTCATATGATGTTTTTCTTTCTCTGACTAATTTTGCTTAGCATGATACCCTCTAGTCCATCCACGTAGTTGCAAATGGCAAGATTTCATTATTTTTGATTGCCCAGCAATAATCCATTATGTATATATACCTCATCTTCTTTATCCATTCATCCATCGATGGACATTTGGGCTCTTTCCATACTTTGGCTATAAAGTATGTGCTGCTATAAACATTGGGGTGCATGTGTCCGTTTGAAACAGCATACCTGTATCTTGGATAAATAGCTAGTAGTGCAATTGCTGGGTTGTAGGGTAGTTCTGTTTTTAATTTTTTGAGGAACCTCCATACTGTTTTCCAGAGAGGCTGTACCAGTTTGCATTCCCACCAGCAGTGCAAAAGAGATCCTCTCTCTCCCCGCATCCTCACCAACATCTGTTGTTGCCTGAGTTGTTCATTTTAGCCATTCTGACAGGTGTAAGGTGGTATCTCATTATGGCTTTGATTTGTATTTCCCTAATGATGAGTGATGTTGAGCATTTTTTCATGTTTCTGTTAGCCATCTGGATGTCTTCTTTGGAGAAGTGTCTATTCTTGTCTTTTGCCCATTTCTTCACTGGATTATTTGTTTTCTGGGTGTTGAGTTTAGTAAGTTCTCTATAGATTTTGGATAATAACCCTTCATCTGATATGTTGTTTGCAAATACCTTCTCCCATTCCGTCAGTTGCCTTTTAGTTTTGCTGATGGTTCCTTCGCTGTGCAGAAGCTTTCTATTTTGATGAGGTCCCAATAGTTCATTTTTGTTTTGGTTTCCCTTGCCTCCGGAGACGCGTTGAGTAAGAAGTTGCTGTGGCAGACCTGCATGACTTTCTGTCCCAAATATAAACAGGAATGCTTGAGAATGCCATATGTGCCATATCAGTTTGGAGAAATTATTTTAATATGTGCCATATCAGTTTGGAGAAATTATTTACTTTGCTTATGTTAGAGTTCTTTCATTATAAAGGAAATGTTTTCCTATTCCCCATTCCATTTTCTCTGAGACTTAACCACTCATTTATTTCCTTATACTTACTGCAAACTGTGGCCTGGGATTTACTGGGATTCTCACTGTGGGCACATACTTTTTTCTTGTTTTTTTTTTTTTTTAATTTTTAAAATTTATTTTTGAGAGAGATAGAGACAGTGTGAGTGGGGAGGGGCAGAGAGCACGAGACAGAATCCTAAGCAGGCTCTGCAATGCCAGCATGGGCCAGATGCTGGGCTGGAACCCAGGAAACCATGAGCTCATGACCTGAGCCGAAAACAAGAGTCAGACGCTCAACCAGTTGACCTACACAGGTGCCCCTGGCACATACTTTTTTCATACTCATATCTCCCCTCAAGCACATGTGTTTTCATGAATGTCTGTTAATCTGCCTGGGAAAGAGCTCTCTACACCATCAGCATCAATAAATCCAGTTGTCTCATTTTTCAGTCTTAGGTATTGTTGGGGTCATTTGCTAATGCTTGTATGAGTAAAGGGTTCAGAAAATGCCTGTTGCAGTGTGATTTCTTTAACTTGTTTGAGACGATACCATGACACAACAGACCTGGGGAGCTCTGTGCTTACAGGGAGGAAAGAAAGGAATTTTGATTTTTTTTCTTTAGCTAAATATTATAAAACTTTAAAGCTTAAATTTGAATATTTGTTGCAGATGGGTTAAAGAAAATACATCAACTCAGTATTTTTCCTGTTTCTACTCATTAGCGAACAACAGAAGCCTAAAAAAAAAAAAAAAAAAAAAGGAATGTTCTATAAAGTAAGATATAAAATTTGGGTTAGGGTTATAAGTTAATAGTTTCATTATTCCCTGTCCCCAAATTATTTCTGGGCCCTGGGCCTCTGAACCTAAGGTAATCTGCTAGGCAATTTTAACATCTTATCACAAGTCAGTGATCTCTCCTCCATGTCCTCCCTATCTTATTGACAAATGTTTCTGTGGTGACCTAGTTCTGCTTCCTGTTTAAACTGTATAAAGGATTCATTGAATTCACTATCTAGCTTTTGATTCTATTTGCAAATATATAGCTGTAAATGATTCCATTCATTAGCTGATGCAGTCTCCCTTTGCTAACCATATTTGGGTCATTTCATTGTTAACATCGGCTGAGGGAGGAGAAGGAACTCTTTGAAACTCCTCCCACTTGTGATTTTATGGGTCTGATATGGAGGTTTATCAGGGCAGAAGCATGGCTTGGCTGACCCAATGCCCATTTCCAGATTTCTCTGCCCTTGCCTACCGCTACAATAGAATGGAGAAGCTAAATATTCACTGTTCTTAACTTCCTCTGAAGCAAGGGGTGGCCTTTTGACAGAGTTCCAGCCAATGCAGCAGAAGTGGAATTCTGGAGTGGAGGGTTCTGGGAAGGATCTTTTATTTCCTGATCAAAGAGGCCAGAAGCTGCTGGTACTACACCTTCCACTTCTTTTGGTCTTGACCATTGTTGTGATGCCTGAATCTACAACAGTCACCCAGCAACTTTGAGATAATACACCAATGTACTAAAATGGTAGAGTAGAATTATAGAAGAAACCTTGGTTTTTATCATATCATGGAGCCCCACATTATACAGAACTGCCTCCCTCTAGCATTGTATATGAAAAGCAAATCCCTATGTAGCCGTCTTAGGATATGGCTACAAATTCTTTGACACTTCTCCCATTAAAAGATCCTTCTCCTGAATATAGGCCAGACTTAGTGAGTTGCTTCCAGCAAATAGAATGCAGTGGGAGGGATACTGCATGATTCTCAGGTTAGGTCATAAAAGGTGATACAGTTTCTGCCTTATTATTCCTCTTCTCATGTGCGACTTGGGAGCCATGAGTTGACATATCAGAAGTCAGTCTACACCAAAGCTGCCATGCTGGAGAAACCATGTAAGAGACCACACTGAGATAGTGATGCCTGAGGAGCCTCAGCTGTTACCAGGCTCCAGCTCTTTCACTCTCCCCATCAAGGCTGAACAAACATGTGAGTGAACCAGTCTGCAGATGATTCCAGCCCTCAGTCTTCAAGCTGCCCTAGCTGATGTCAACGAGAAGAGACAAGCTTCCCTCCACCAAGTCCTTCCCAAACTACAGATTCAGGAGGAAAATAAATGTTATTTTTAAGTCACTAAGTTTGGGGATGGTTTATTAGGTGGCAACAGAAACTGGACACCTTATTTTTTATACTGCTGTTATTGGGACATTCTGTTACTTGCAGCCAAAAGGAGCCCTACTAAAACACTTAGTAGTAGGCAGATTAAAAGAAATTGCTAAAACGACCCTTCTAAATTACTATACATGTTATCTGTTGTATTCTTCTCTTAGCCTAGTTATGCTAATCAAATTAACTATAGCATTGATGTCATGATTTTCCATAAGCTGATGTTAATTTAGTTCTATACAGGTTTTATTTATAATAGGACTGGGCTGTAGAAATGCAGAAAAGGAGAAATTTCAATTCAGGACACCATATTTCTGTTTTCCTGCTCTTTTAGTGGGAAACAATAAAAATATCAGTAAACAATATCAATAGCTGCTTCACTAGCAGGTAAAGCTTGTCTGAGTCCCCAACTTCATCAAATCCCATCAGTGTTTGAGGTTGTTTTCTTAATGAAATGTTCCTAGCATTTGACAGCTTTGTTCCTTCATTGACATTTGAAGCTTTTTAAATAGATGAATTTTTAATGTCATATTTAATAGGCCAGATTCCTTGAAGCAAAATCCCATTAGTTAGTGTCCACTTTTTAGAGAATGGATGGTCACTAATTACTGTTAGAATTTATTTAAAAGTTTTAATATATGGTCTTAATCATAAACTCATTTATAGATCCAGCATATAGAAACTAGTAAGATTATTCTTGATTAATAGTCATATCCTTACATGGGAGCTGCAGTATAAATTAAAAATCTTTTATCCAAAAGTAACATAATGCTATTTCTGGTGATGGAAATTCTTAGTTGGCTTTGTAATATAGTTTGGGCTATTTTCTTATCCCATTGGACTGAAATTTTAAACCTAAAAGAACAAAATGTAACTTCTGAAAGCTGGTTGCACAAAAGCCAATTTCATTTTTGTGTGTTTATTTACACAACGTCCACATTCTTAAACTGTTGGCAAATTCACAGCTGGGTGGAGCTGCACATGTGTCATTGTGCTGATGCTGCGGGGCGGGGTGGGTGTGGAGGGTGGGCTGGGGCACATAGGGGTCCTTGCAAAGAGAAGTTACATAAGTGATATCACATGCAGAAGTAGCCTCTGGGGTTTAAAAATAACTGGACAGGGAGTGTCAGCCTTTCTTGGATCTGACTCCCTGACTTACTATCCTTAAGGGTCAGACCTATATTCCTGGGTGGGCTGGAGAATCTGTTTAAATGCACTCAGTTCCTCATGGAAACCCTACATAATAGCTTAAAGAGCCTGGGAATGTTTTTTGTCTCAAGGCAGCAAGGTGCTGCCTGCAAAAGCTGAACCAACATCTCAATGAGAAGCCAAAACAGGACAGATGTTTCATGCTGTGCCTCAAATGCAGTTGCTTCCAGCATGGTTTCCTTAAACACAAAAACAGAGAAGACAACTGCTCTTCCATAGTGGCTTCAAAGCAGATTAAAATAAGCACTAATTTCCCATCCTGTCCTTCTCCCTACCCATCTATTTTAGGGAACTGAAGTATTGATATATGAGACAATGCCTTGTATTCATGCTACCTGATATTTTTATTTTTGTAATTTGTGAAAAATAAGCTGTTCACAGCTTATCTACCCTGCATATCTACCCTGGTGTCAGAGATTCCTTGAGGGCCAATATCTTAATTTAATTGGCACAGAGTCCCCATCTAGCACCTGAGAAAATATATATACCGTGCAGTCATATGAGACCAAAGAAATGGTAGGAGTGGGGGTGAAATCTAACAAAGGTCAGAAAACAACATAAATACATATTAAATCTGCCACCTGCCTATGGTTACCCTGAGCCTATCCAGTATCACTTGAGATGCTCATGTCATTAGGGAGAGGCAGGTATTTCTTTCTTTCTTTCTTTTTTTTTTTTTCCAAATATATGTTTATTGTCAAATTGGTTTCCATACAACACCCAGTGCTCATCCCAAAAGGTGCCCTCCTCAATACCCATCACCCACCCTCCCCTCCCTCCCACCCCCCATCAACCCTCAGTTTGTTCTCAGTTTTTAAGAGTCTCTTATGCTTTGGCTCTCTCCCACTCTGACCTCCTTTTTTTTTTTTTCTTCCCCTCCCCCATAGGTTTTTGTTAAGTTTCTCAGGATCCACATAAGAGTGAAAACATATGGTATCTGTCTTTCTCTATATGGCTTATTTCACTTAGCATAACACTCTCCAGTTCCATCCACGTTGCTACAAAGGGCCATATTTCATTCTTTCTCATTGCCACGTAGTACTCCATTGTGTATATAAACCACAATTTCTTTATCCATTCATCAGTTGATGGACATTTAGGGTCTTCCCATAATTTGGCTATTGTTGAGAGTGCTGCTATAAACATTGGGGTACAAGTGCCCCTATGCATCAGTACTCCTGTATCCCTTGGGTAAATTCCTAGCAGTGCTGTTGCTGGGTCATAGGGTACGTTTATTTTTAATTTTCTGAGGAACCTCCACACTGTTTTCCAGAGTGGCTGCACCAATTTGCATTCCCACCAACGGTGCAAGAGGGTTCCCTTTTCTCCACATCCTCTCCAGCATCTATAGTCTCCTGATTTGGTCATTTTGGCCACTCTGACTGGCGTGAGGTGATATCTGAGTGTGGTTTTGATTTGTATTTCCCTGATGAGGAGCGACGTTGAGCATCTTTTCATGGAGAGGCAGGTATTTCTATTCTCTGGCTATCAAACGACCATCGGTGGTATCCTCTGGGTTAGAACCCTTAGCTTCAATCCCCAGCCTTTCCTTGAGTTTCCAGATGACTTCGACATTCCCCCACCACTTGCTCATTGGTATTAGCAGATAGAGCCCATCAATTCCTCTCTAATGCCACTGCTTCTTCCTGAAGGCCTACACACCATCGCAAACCAGAAGGCAGCCTCTTACCCATATAAAGGATTCCTTTTAGAGGCATGATCTATTCAAGCTGGTTCCTTCCAGAGTTCTTTCATTCACTGAAGCAGTATTTCTCAAAGCATTTGAATCATCTGGGATGCTTGTAAAATACAGATTCCCACTGGATCAGGCACCTTCTGGGTGAGGCTGAGAGTCTGCATATGTAACAAGCTCTTTAAGCAAAAAACTGATTCTGTCTCAAGATAAAGGTGCAAAGAGCTAGTTAATTTCGTCCCTATTCACATCAAGTTTAGGATTTGTCAGGGATACCTTTCACCCTCACAGTCTGGAAACTCCAGGAAAAGTCTGCCAATTTCAACAACTAGGACACCACCTGACCTTTCAACTTGCCACAGTCTCAAAACAACTGTAACTGGGCTCTGTGGGGAATCTTGAGGCTGAGAACACCACCTGACCTCTCATTCTTGGCCTTGGCCACCCTTGCACCTTTGAGGAGCTCCCTCCCCATGTGGCCTGTGTTCTCCTATACTCTGGTCTTTTCACTGTTCTGTGCTTCCTCTTCCTCACCACCTCCCTCCCACCCCACCCCCCCACCCCCCATCTCACCATACCATGTGCTCAGCTCACTCCTCCTCCCTCTGGACTTCTGCTCCATGGCAAATCCCCTTCCATCAGTCCCCAGAGTACCCTTGCTTCTGCTGAGCTCTGCCTCTGCCTGGGGACACTCTTTCTTCCTTAGTCCTCCCAAGTGTCGCCTGCCTTTCCCCCCATGCCCATTATGAGCTAGTGGCTGCAGGTGGGGGATGGAATCGGAAAGAGATCATCAAACTTTTTCTGTAAAGGACCAGATAGTAAATATCTTTGTGGGCCATACATCTTCCATAACTACTCAAGCCTGCCAGCCACTGTAGTTCAAAAGCAACAACAGGCAGTAAGTAAACAAATGAACGTGTTTCAATTAAACTTTTTTATGGACATTGAAATATGAATTTTATATAATTTTCACGGGTCATACATTTTCTTCTGAAAAATTTTTCAACTATTTAAAAATGTAAAAACCAAAAAACAAAACAAAACAGGGACTGGGCTGAGTTTTGCCCATGGCTATTCTTCGTTGACTCCTGATCTAAACTAGTGCTTCTCAAACTTTAATGTGCATATACATGATGAAGAACCTTGTTAAAATGCAGACTTTGATTCAGTAGATCCAGGGTTTCTGAGATCCTGCACTTCTAACAAGTTCCCAATATACCACTCGTGTTGGTATATAATACTCGTATCGCTGTGAGTATACCACACGTTGAGTAGCAAGGTAGTATAACCATACGTCGAATTTTAGTCTTTATATAATAAAGACATTAAAATAGCTTAATGATAAAGTATTCATATTGTAATTCGTGTTCTGTAGAAAGGCTGCGTGGAAGGCCTGGTGGCTAAGAGAGGAGGCTTTGAAACCTAACAGACTCCCACTTACCAGTTATATGAATATGGATATACTTGTTAACTTCCCTCAATTTCCATTTTTTCAGCTGTAAACCTATGCAATAATAACCTCCGCCTCAGATGGCTGTTTAGGATTTTAACATGATTATGCACTTAGCAAGTGCCCAATAAACCTGCGGCATTATTATTTTTAAATTTAAAAAGCAAGACATGAACCTGCACATAACAAAACAGTAAGAACTCTGAGTGCCTTAGGGGATCTCCTTGCTTTTTCTCTTGGAAAATATTTGCAAGGGTCATGCTGTTCATTAATTCAAGAAACATTTGCTGAGCCACTACATCTCCGGCCAGGCAACGTGCACTGTTGGATCTGCTAAGATGAGTGGAATGTAAGCTCAAATTGGTGCGGGAGGTGGAAACACACAGCAATTTCAGCATGGAATAAGTGCTGTATGGCGAGTGCCGTATGTAGAGTGCTGGGGCAAGGCCACACTCCCACTCTGCCAGGAGGAGAGACCAGAGGATTCCACACAGGAGGTGACCCTCAGCTAGACTTTGAAGGATGATTATGGGTCTGCCTGATGGAGGGAAGAGGGAGCAGGATATGCACAGGAGGTGGGGGGAATCCAGGACAACTGGACTCTAGGGACATGGGGGACAGGCCAGGGACAGGCTCTGACCAACCAGAACAGATGCAGGTCTTGATGTTATAGAGGTGTGGCCTGGCTGGGGATCAGCCCTGGGTAGGTCATTATCCCTTTCGGGAAAACATCCTGACAATACCCATAATGCATGCCAACGGGGACTCTGAAAAAAGGCAGTGCCAGAAAATCCTCAACCACTTTTGCCGGAGTCACAGAAAGACTGGGGAGCTCTTGTGCTGAGCCAAGGAATCCCAGCCTCTGTGGCTTGTGTTCCTAAGGAATAGAATAGACTGGATAAGAATTCTCTATGACGTGGGGCCTACCACATCAAGGCCGATGGAAAACAGCCTTTATAAGTGAGCCCCTGGAAACCTACTTGGCTCAGTAATTACTTACTACGTGTCTGTTACAGGAGGGGCTTTGTGTGGTGGTGCTGCTGGGGCTACTAGGGTGACGTCTGGGATCTGCCATGGGGAATTTCACCTCTAGTCGAAGAAACTGGCATTCAAACCTCTATGCTGGGGGGGTGAGGAGAGCCCGAAGTCTTGGAGAACTTTATAGGAAGAAGAAACTGATTATAAGGAGTTTGGATCTGGGAGGTGGGAGCTCCACGTGTGCCTCATGGAGGAAGTGGCATTTAAGCTGGCCTTTGAGATGCATGTTTCTGTCTTTGGGTGCTCCCTTCAGGATTTTCAGCTTGTTTCGGGGGCAGGGGGATGGGGGTCTCTCTGTATAGATAACTAACTTCAATTAGTGGCCTTGGAAGTGACAGCAGTTTCCTGAACTGACCTTCTAGTGCTGAGTAGGGGCCAAAAACTACCATCTGAAAAAAACCCTGAACGTCTTCAGGGCAAAGGTTGCAATCAAACACAATTTGGATTACAGCCCCAGAACTGAAATTCAGAAATAGTTCCTGGCAATATCTATCTGTCTTCCCTTCTTCCCTTCCCTGAGGCCTTCTATCCTCCACAGCAGGGCTTCTCATCTAGAGGGTCATGTGTGAGAAATAGTGGGCCAAACAGCAAGGGGGGTAGGAAGGACAGTAGGTTCCTGACTTGTGCTGGGACATCTGCATCCTGATGCACAGTGTCCTCAGTGGCATATACTGACTCTAGACTGTTCTTGTCTCTGTTAATTCCTCCTTTCTCAGTGGTATAGGATGGACTTTTCTGCCCTAATACTCCCCTAAATCATGCTTAATCTGTTTGAACTGACTTTTCTCCAAATCATCTGCATTCAGTTGAGATTTAGCCATGTTTGGGTCCATCTGGGACCCTAGAGGGCCCCAGCCAAGTTGCCTGGCCTGAAAGGGAGATTTATGTTTGGGGCTTTGAGTTGAGAAGAGTGTGTGGAGGAGGCACAAGGCCCAGTCCAGCCTGTGGACTAGGTTTGGGGTCAGTGTAGAGTGGACTGCAAACCAAAAGGGGCTGTTGTTTTACACGGAACTCTGAGACAAAGGGCCAGAGGCAATGTTATTTCAAGGTCCAAGTGAGAAAATGCTACTCAGGGAACACCCAAACATTGCTAATCACCTCCAGAGCTAGTGCTTGCAGAATCCTGAACAATTAATATGGGCTCGGTTTGGGTCTTTCCCTAGAGTTAGACAAAAGGAGTATGTGGTTTTTTGTTTTGTTTTGTTTTCTTTTCTGATTGAAAAGAGTTTCCTGACTCCACAGTTGCAGTTTGGGGATCTCTGTAAATTGCTTCCTGGGCATGGAAGCAGAATTCTTATGAAGGGCAGGGGTGAGATGCTATTCCAAACATCACTGATGAGGCTGGGATGCAAGAACATAAGAGGTCTGCTTATGAACACGCATGAGATGCCCTTGGATGCTCCCAAATATAAGCATGGGAGAACAGATTGCCGAGATCCCTCCTTGTATGATAGGAGGACACGTGAATAAAATCTGAATTGTTATTGTTATTGTAACTTCATTTGTACCCAGTGGCTGGAGAGGCTTGGAGAAATTTTTTATGTTTGTAAATGTACGTGCGGAGGAATTTTTTATGTTTGTAAATGTATGTGCATGCATATGAGATGGATACTTGAAAACACAGTTGTAGGAAAGAGTGTTCCTCAACCCAGTCAAAAACACTGTAGCAACATAGGTCTGTGTGACAGGTGCCACATTTAGATGAATATGAGTCAGCCAACCTGCAATTATTTTTCAAAGTTTCCTAAACAGTTCTTGTCAATAAGTAGCAGTGAGCACGGCACAAGGTGCATTCCCATGAGATACGGTACGTGGCTAGATTTTTATTTGTAGATGATCTGTCTTGCCCCCTAGAACAGGTAACTGGAACTCTGTCATTTTGTTCATATCTGTATCCCCAGTGTCTAGAACAGTGACTGACACATAGTAGGTGCTCAATAGTTGTGAATGAATATATAAATAACTTGATGAATGAACACTTGGGTTTTATATATCAGCTGGAAGCCCTCTGTCTCTTTTCTCAGATGCTGTTACTTCTGCCAAATATACCTTGAGTCGCTGGCCTATGGTAAACTCCACTTTCTCAGTGTAGAGACTGTGGGTGGTTCCCAGGGTATTATGGCTTGGCACGTGGGTGTGGATTCTTATACAAACACAGAGGCCCTGGGCTTAGCAGATAGTCCCAAAAGCTCAGAAGGACTTCCCAGCAGAATACTATAAAGTTCCTCTTCCTTAAAACATCTTACAAAAATTTCCTCATTATGAAAATAACACATGTTCATTAAGTAAAAGTTGGAAACACTAGAAAAACATGAAGGTAAAAAAATTACCCATAATCCCTTTACTCAAACACAAATCCATCCTTCTCTTTCTCCTGGATTACTGAAACAGCTTTTAAACCTGACCACCTTCCCTTCAGCCTAGTCATCCTCCAATCTAGTCGCAGAGCCGGGGAGAGAGATTTGTAAAACACAGATCCTAAAACAATTCAAAGGCTTCCCATTGCCCTCAGTATCCAAACCACTCAACAGGGCTGGCTCTGCTTATGTCTTTTGCTTCCTATTCCTCTGAGTCCCTATCATATTACACTTGTGCCAAATTTCCTTCATTGGAATTTCCTTCAAATCTTTAAATGAGTTGCACTTTCTCCTGCTGTCTCTGGTCTTTTTCACAAGCTGTTGACTTTGCTTAGAACTCTCTCCACCTTTCTTGGTTCTATTCTTTATCTTTTTGTTTCCTTGTCTGTGTTTATCTGTCTTTTCCTCTTTTCTTTGTCTGATTCAGAATTTAGATCCTACTTTCCCCACTAAAACACCATTCTTGACTGTCCTTCCCCATTTGCCTACCAAATCTGAGTTTGGAGGTCCTCCTGTTTGCTTCAAAAAAACCCATAGATTTCTTCCGCCACATAGCTCACCATACAGTATGTTTAGTCCTATCTGTAAGGGTCTCTCTTTATTCTCAGTGCACAGCACTGTGCCTACTTCATGTCACACAGCTCAATAAATATTTGTGGAGGTGAATTTAACCTTAATTGTTTATATTTTAGAAACTTTTCCTCCTAACCTTTGCTTTAATCATATTGTGTTTTCCATTCTACATATATATAATTAATCATGTAAATTATGTTAGAATCCATACCATATAAATATTTTATTCTTATGGTTTTTCTTAACAGTATATGAAATATTTTCAATTTAAACCAGTCTTCATAAACTTCATTTTTAATGACTGCACACTCTTCCATCAAGTGGAGGTACTCTGGTTATCTTCTATTGCAGGACATTTAAGATTATTTTGCCTGTACAATTTGTTAATAATTAAAAAACATCTTTGGGTATTCTGGGGCATAAAACTTTTCTATATTTTGAATTATTTCCTTAAAACACCCAAAATAAAATTTGGAGGTCACCGGGCATTTGAAGTTTTTAATTGTGTTGCCTGATTGCCTTTGTAGCATTTTTTATTAGTTTATATTGCCATCATCCATTTCATTCACCCTCACTAAAGTCACTTCATTTCGCCCATTAAAAACCTTCAAAGAACATGTACCTCCCAAAGAGAGCAGCACCAAGGATATAGGGCCAATATTTGCCCCTCTTGTCACTGTCTTCCAAGGGCAGTGTCTCAGTTCCATTTTCAAAGTGCAAACTTTCCTCTCACCCCACTTGACTGAGCAATCACTCTGCACATCTTTTTCTTCTTCTTACGGGAGTGAGGTAGCTTTAAGTTTGTTCTTTTTATTCCATGTCAAATCCTTTGGATGAACCCAGGCCAACCTCTACTCACATTTCCCACCCTTCCATCAACACACACACTCAGGAATCAGTTAAAGTCCACCAAAGGGTAATATCCACTGAGACCACCTTCCCACTCACCTTATCTTTTCCCTGGTTCTCTGATTCCTTGGCTCTTCCCCATAGTTCCGACTGTTTATCTGTTTTCCTTTCTCCCCCCATTTTTCAATAAATCTATCAAGCACCCACCAGGCCAAGCACAAGTGCTGGCATACACGGAAAATAAGGCAGCAAATTCTCCCTCCTGCCATCATGGAGTTTACATTCTAGTGGGTGTTCACATTTTAGATTAAAAACAAATCCATACATTAAAAAGTTACACATTGTGATGGGCATTATGAAGGGAATAGAGGCTAAGAGAGAGAATATTGGAAAAGATCTTTAAATAAAATCATACTTCCCTCCTACCCCCTTTCTTTCCCCTTAACTCCTAGGTATGCTTTATTTTCTCCATAGTACTTACCACACCTGATAGAGTATGTACACTATTTCCTGCTTTGTTTATTGTCTGTGTCCCCACCACCACTTGAATGTGAGCTCCAGGAGGGCAGGGGCTTTGCAGTTCACTGCTGCACCTGGCCCACTGCAGGTTCTCAGTATCTGCTGGATGACTTTGTGAGTGGAAGGACTTCTTGGGAGGTATGTGTGAAACTGGGATCTGAGGATGAGAAAGAGCCATTCATGAAGAGAGGTGGTGTCAGAGTCTAGGTGGAAGAAACAGCAGGTACAGAGGCTCTGAGGCAGGGAAAAGGAATGGAAAGCAGCCCAGAGTGGCGGAGTCAGAGTGACTAAGGTGGGAAGCAACACAAAATGATGAGGTTTGTCAGGCAAGTAGGGCCCCTATCATGCCAGGCCTTGAAGACCCTGTTCGGGGGTGTGGATTTCATTCCAAGAACAATGGGAACCCACTGAAAGTTTTGAGTTGACATGACACGAGGATATGCCTCCCTGCATCGGCAGAGTGTAACTATAGTATTTGTATATTTGGGGGTGGGGGGGAGACATGGGGTGGGATGGGATAGGGTAATTCACATGGTGAGTTCTTGTGCATGGATTTGTCCTCTGTGACCCATATTCTCCCTATTGGGTGTGGAGTATCAAATTCCTTCCAAGCCTATTGTTTTAGGATCCTATAATTATAAGTCAATACACATAACTATACTCCCCTTGTTATCATGTTCCCTTATGTTTTGATATCTAGCCTCTAGTGTTTGACCCAGATGAGAAACCTCACTTCTGAAGCAGGGTCCAGAGCTGCCATTTTTAGGATGACGGTAGATCTGACATCGATTTGGTGACCTGGGGGAACATGTTTTGTTTTTTATAATTTTAATGTGAAAAGTGGAGTCATGGCTTTCCCTTGAGCCCTGCCATTTTGTCCAGCCTGGTTCATTTTTCTCAGACCTGTTTGGGATCTAGTTGAGAGTCTTGCTGTGAGGATTCAGGCGTTGTAAGGACAGGAGAAGAAGCCCCCTCAACAAGGGAGAGCTCCAGAAAGCTGAGCTGACGGAAAGTCCCACTGCTTCCCAGCCCTGTCATGGTGGCCTTCTTTTGGGGATACCTTCCTCCTGGCTTCTGACTCCTGCCGCTTTGGTGTTTATCCTTCAGGAATCCCTGCAACTGACCACAGCTTCTGGCTCATTCCACTGGCACTTCTTCCTGCAAACGACCTCCTTCTCGCCCATGTACTTGCTGCTTGGGTCTTGTTTGTCTGTCCTTCTCACTAAGAAATGCCAGCCATTCTGACCCAGCCTGTCAGCTCCCCTTAGGGAAGCCATGCTGTTAGCTGTCCCTGAGGAGCCTATTTCCCTCTGCCCAAACCCAGGAATCCATGGGATGGACAGAGGTAGGAGGTGTGTAAGTAGCACAGAGTAAAACAGAAAGTGTGACTGAACATTGAACAGCTGGCTCAGGAGACGATAACATGGGGCACATTAGGGATGTCATTTCCCCACTCCCTGGAGGGGAGATGGAGATGGAAGGGTCCTTTTTGTTTTGTTTTGTTTTTGATTGTGAGCAAATGGCCCTGCATAAATCCAATGATCACAATTGAATTAAATTTACAACAGACTTAGCCTGGCACGTATTTAATAGAACACCTAATTGTTACTGGGTTGCATGGCACTTAGGCACACCCTGTAAGCAATTTACTGATCATTTCTTTTATTCAGCTAAACTGCACTTTGTTTTTCTCATCTCACTTGACTTCTCTAGCGTCTATAATTGGCATAGATGGTATTCCATGCTAGTGCTGTATTAATATCACATGAGCGCATAATACTTTATGGCAATTATTATCGCATAGAGGAAATTAGACAGAGTCCACACATTTGATGAGCAAGTGGAAGGGGGCCAGCACTATGTTCCGATCCTGGTGTTTTGACTTCAGCGGCCATTCTTTCAACAACAGCGCTTTGCATGATCCCTTTTACCCAGACCACCTGAAAGCCTTAGGCTCTCATTTGCCAGCAGCAAGGGCAGAGGTTTGGGGAGAGTAAGGCCATCCTTGCAGCAAAGTGAAACAGAGCTTTGGATTCTGGAAACCCATAGTGTCCGGGTGGAAGGGTGGGGTGTGTGGAATAGGTGGGGCTGAGAGCACAACCCCAGTGCTCTAGAGTTCCCTGCCTCCACTTCACCCCTGCAGAACCAGTCTATACCAGGGGCATTCTTATTGTGATAACAGGAAGAAGAAATGCCTTGGCTCACCCATGGCCCCTCTCACTTGTAATTGCTCAGATATGCAGCAATTCATCTTAAAACTAGAGTTAAAAAGGCAAAAATGTGGGAAGAGATTATAAGGGTCTAGCCTCTGGGTGTCTGATTGTGGGAGTGTGGAAGGAGGGTGGGGAGAGGTGGAGCAGTTAATGGGAGGTAGGTGTGGGGGAAGGGAATGGGAGGGGAGCTTGAAGAGAAGATGAACGCCATTTGCCACACGCAGGACCACATTACAAACAGCTCCATCTTCTCACTAGTCTTTTCTGTTTTAGAGTGCCATGACTATTCCTTTGGGAACAGGAGTTTTCTCTACTTATTTCCTACCATGGAAATTCTATTAATTGGCTTGCCAAGGACAGGGGTCACAGTATCTCTGATGGCAATCAGAATTGCTTAGTGGCTGATGGCGCAAGCTGCTTACTTCAGACAGATGGAACAGCGGTGGGAATTTGTATTCTATTTCATGGCAGTCATGTGAATGCTTTCTTTTTCTTGGTCATTGAACCTGCGTACGACTGTAGAGAAGGTGACAAGAAAGTGTGAAAAGATGCTAAAGCCACTTGAGCAATCTGTTCTTTGCAGGCTTGGGAGCCCCGAATAAAAAGCTACTTCAGAATAGGTCAAATGGAAGACTGTCCAGTCATGGTTGCTATGGTAACCAACAAACATGTTGGCCTTTCAGAGGTCCTGCCCCTGAAGAGGATGATGGCTTTTGTCGTGAAATTTGTGAACTTCACCTATTTCACCACTATTTACTTTCCAAGTTGTTAATAGTAATGAATTGCTCAGTATCTAGAAACAGTCCATCTCTGCTCAAATTTGGAGCTAACGCTGGCCCCCACCTCCCTTTCTCCTGCATCAGGATCTGGTGTGTGGTTCTCACCTCTCTCATAGTCTGCAGAGGTTTATAGGAACCATGGAAAAGCACACAGGAGCGGCAATGAGGTGACCAGAGCTCTGCTGTGTGACTCTCACCCCTGTGGCTCTCATTTCTATTAAAAGGGGGATAAAAATATCTTCCCTACTCATCTTATGGGGTTTTGCAAAGATACATGAGGTTTTAGATATAAAACTGATTGGAAAATGTTTAGTGCGTTATGCTTACTTAAGAGAAAGCATAATAATTTCTCAATCTTCAGACAGAATGCTTGTTACGAATGACGAATACATTTCCTCTTAAGTATTAATCCTAACTGAAGTGTTGAGAAGGATTCTGAGTCTCCATCTAAGCTCAGCTGGCAATGGTAACAATCATTTAGTGAAGTCTGCCTTGCACTTGGTGTGGGTGGCGGGGAGGAGAGGCATCACGAGAGCTGTGTGTCTGCCACTTTAGTTGAGGACAGTCCTCTGTTGCTCCATTGCCACCTTTGGAAGCTGAGCGTTCATTACTGCTCTGTAGCTTGTTCGGTCCTGGTCGGCCAGAAGTGATTCATGGGAGATAAACTCCTGACATTCCAGGCTGAGACCTGATATAATTTTGTTTTTTCAAAAAACACACACATTTTGATTTATTGCTAGTAAAGTGAAACATGTTTATTGTTGGAACTTTGACAACAGAGAAACAGACAAAAAAACAAGAACAGCTTATAATCTCATCATTCCTGGATCACTTTAACATTTTGGTTACGGATTTCTTGCCTTCTGATCTGATTTACTTATTTCTTAAAAAATGATCACTGGTTGTTGTGTGCAGAATGGATTGTAGGCACATAGTGTGGATGCAGAGAGACCAGTTGAGAGGCTGATATAGAAGTCTAGGGGAAAGATGCCAGCGTCCTGGGCTGAGGGGTGAGTGGTGGAGACAATGAAAAGTTGTTGGATTTGGCATACATTTTGAATATAGAAACAACAAATTTGCTGATGGGTTGGATGTAAGGAAGGCAGGCATGAAAAGGATGGTGTCCAATTCCATTTTCAGTGAAATGATGATCCATTTACAGTGGTGGAGAACAACCAAGAAGCAGGCCTGTGTGTCAGGGAGATGTGGTTGTGGAAATCAGGAATTCAGTTTTGGATATGAGAAGCCTGAGTGAAAATTTCAGTGAAGATTTTGAGTAGGCAGTTGGAGACATGGTGGGAGCTCTGGGACAGGATGGGACTGGGGATTCTGATCTGAGGATCATCTGCATTAAGAGGATGGAAAAGAGATGGGACCTGTCTAGGGAGTTAAGTAAAGATGGACAGGAAGTCTGAGGACTGAGACCTGAGGCCCTCCAATATGTATCTGTTGGAAAGAGGAGGGGGAGGACTCACATAGGAAACTGAGGGAGTGGCCAGTAACTAGGAAGAAAATTAGAAGAGAGTGCATAAATAAAGACTAAAAAAAGGGGGGGGGGGCACCTGGGTGGCTCAGTTGGTTAAGCATCCAACTTCTGCTCAGGTCATGAGCTCATGTTCAAGGGTTTGAGCCCTGCATCAGGCTCTGTGCTGCCAGCTCTGAGCCCACTTTGTAACCTCTGTACCCCCCTCTCTGCCCCTCCACTGCATGTACTCTCTCTCTCTCTCTCTCTTAAATAAATAAACATTTGAAAAAATAAGAGAGAGTGCTGTGCTCAGTAGCCAAGGGTAGAGGGTAGTTCAAGAGAAAGGAGTGCCCCCTCTCTCATGTATATTTTTACATAGGATATGTACATTTTTACATAAATATAGGGGCTTTTTCATTTATCATGAACACCACCTCATGCCCTTAAAAAAAAACCCTTCTACCTTCTAAAATATTAAAGTATTCCATGCCTATGGATGGAACCTACCAAAGAATACTCTTGCGTGTACATCTTGTATTCCTTAGATTCAATTTCTGAAATGGAATTACTGTAGATATGAGTATCTTTAAGGTTTTTGATACATGTTGTCAAATTACCTTTAAGAAAGGGTGTACCAAGGCTACCACTGTAGCAGCAAATGAAACCAAGTACTTGGCAATCACTGCTACCATTAAAAAAAATCTCTAGCTCTCTCTCCCTCTTCTGCGCTCTCTCCACATATGTATAAAATACTATCTATTCCTCCCCCCCCCCCGCCCCCCACCATTTGCATGACCTGATTCATTGAAGTTGAGCATGAGGCTTCTTGTGTGTAGTCTGAGTGATGACTGAGTTGATCCCTGCCCTCAAAACCTCCTTAAGTATGAAAACATGAGTATAAACATCATCCAAGTCAGCCATTCAGGGCAAGAGGGCTGGGGGATGGGGGAGAGGACTAAAGCTGGTTCTGAGCCCTTTTCTCGAGTGAGGGGTGCAGTAGATCTTGTCAGTAGTACTGGAGTTGGTGGGGTTCCCACAACTTGGGATGCCTCCTCCCTCGCAGCCTGACTTCCTGCGGGCGGGGCCTGGGAAAGGGCGTGGTTACTGAGAGGCAGAAGTAACTCTTCAGAAGCGCTGCAGTGGGAACCCAGATGTGCTGGGTAGTGGAGTCTCCGTTGCCCTGTGAACAGCCCAGATTGCTCAACTCAACAACAAATACGAGCCAGAGGGACGCAGGCAAACTGTGGCACACACAGTGTCCCTTGCTGACTGTGTGGAGCCACTGCAGTTCTGACAGGCCCGGTCCCTGCGTGGAGACCTTAAAAATCCTGTCTCGCCTTTCTGGTCATCTGCCCAACTGAGGCAGAAGGACCCTGCGTGTTGCGAAACTGCGGCAGGGCACGGCCTCTTTCTGTTGGTGTGCAGCATTGCAAAGGACTATTGCACCACGCTGTTATACTACAGATGTGGAAATTGTAGATACTGAGGTGATAGAAATCTTAAGAACATGTGGGGCATAAAGATAGGCAGAAAATGTGGATTGCGGCAATCTTGTATGTAATATTTCTCATTTCACAACTATGCCAATTGGAACAAGTTATCTTTTAAAAAAATGCAACCCAAAGGGGGTAAAAAGGCACCATAATCCTTTGCTTTCTAGATGGCACCAACACTTGTAATATTTTCTATAGTAGTTACGAAAGAATTCCTGAGAGACTTACAATCATGTAAATTATCACAGGCCCTAAATCCAAAGGAAATCATTCTGTGAGAAGCTAAAAATGAAAATGGAAAGTTTTCAATAGAAGTAAGACTGATATCCAGTCTTTTCAGATCTTTTACTTTTTCAATTATAAAATAATATATTTTTGTTATAAAACATTCGACTAATGGAGAAGGGCAAAAGTAAAGCTAGTCTTCTCTTGCTCCCTCAAACCTCATTCCCACTCTCCAGTGGTTTGGTATGTATTTCTCCAGAACTTTGTTCCTGCAATTACAAACATTCACATAAGAGTATATCACATGGCCTATGTATGGTATATTTATCAAACTGCTTGCATATAGTGTTCTATAATATGTACCCAAATATATCATTTAAACAGTAAAATTATGCTATACAAATTATGCAACTTGCTTTAAATTTTATTTAAATGCAATTTCTCTTTGCCTCTTGGCAGGCAGTTTAGTTTGATCTTTGCTTTATTAAAAAAAAAACCAAACTTTTCTGAGCCAAAGATTACCAAATTCATTCATTCAGCTATTATTTCTTGCCTACCAACTAAGTATCAGGCATTGTTCAAGGTGTGGGGAATAAATGAAGTGATAGGAATCCTTGCCCTTGTGGAACAGACACTTTAGTGGAGGTAGGTAGGCAGTGAACAAGTATAATACATGGTGTGTCAGATATGCTAGCAGGGCGTGTAAGGGTTTTGCAAAGGTAGGACAGGACTCAATGAAAAAGTGACATTTGTGTGGACATCTGGAGGGGAGTGGGGGAACGCCAGGCAGATGTCTGGGGGAAGGGTATCCCAGGGAGAGGGAATAGAAAGTACAAGAGCCCTGAGGAAGAAGGGGCTCGGCTTGCTCAGAAACAGTGAAGAGGCAAGTGTGGCTGGGGAATGGTGAGGGCAGGGAGAACAGAGGAGGTGGCTGGAAAGGACTGTATGGGCCTTATAGGCCATTTGGAGGCCTTGGGCTTGTAGTCTGAGGGGGAAAGGATGTCAGTGGGGGTTTTGATCAGAGCACTCATAATTTGATGTAGGTTGTAACATGATCCCTCTGGCTGCTGTTGAGGGTGGACTCTGGGGGCAAGGGCTGAAATGGGGAAACCAGTTAGGAGGCTCCTGAGACAATGCAGGGGAGTGAAGGTGAGCTTTGGGCCAGGGTACTGGGAGTAGAGGTGGTGACACTGTGGATTCTGGATACGTTTCCAATGTAAATGCAACAGGATTTGTTGATGGATCAGATGTGGGGTTAAGACAAAGAACAAAGTCAAGGATGACTTATCAGGACAAAGCAATGCATGGAGTGTCCTAATGACAGATTTTCTAATTAGCACAAGAAATAAAAACAACATAAGAGTATGGATGACAAGGGAGACCAGAACATGGAGACTGGGAGTAGCATTATGGACCTCCTTTCCTTTGCCTTTGCCTCCACATATCATGTGCTATGCCATGTATGTGTCTTGTCCATACTAGCATTTCTCAGCCTCTACCCTGAGAAACTCCCAATGGCGGAGGACAGTAACCTATTATTACCAGCCGTCTGTGCCAGTGCCCAAAGCTCATAATGCTTCCCACTATAAGCTAGGCATTACTTTAAAATGCCTCATATTTAAAAAAAATAATGTCAATGTTGGAATCTACTCCAAAATATCTACATGTTTGTGTTAATATACTCATTACTTATAAAGTAAAATTGCTGGTCTTGTATGATGGGTCCCTGACATACATCAAGAATCTCTAAGGAGACTATAAGGTTTTAAGAGGCTGCAGGTCAATGCCATTCCCAGTGTATTCCCAGGGGTACAGCCTCCCCAAAAGAGCTCACTTATTTATAAACTGGCTGATTCCCGACACACCTACATGTCCAGGACCATGTTGTATATGTGTGTTGAAGAGCAGGTGACAGGGGACGGGTACTTAATGCTCTTCTCACCAGCTTGGGCTTTTCCATGTCTACACCACAGTACAGGCCTTTCTTACAAATGGAAATACACTTCCTCCCCCCTTACCTTACAACATTCTACCCATCTTTGGCTTTTTAACCCTTTGAAAGCTTTCCTCAGATTTCATACCCTATTCATGGTAACTAATGTTATCACTTCAAGTGATAACTCATTCCAATTAATTCCTAGAACCCTGACTTTCTATGGGGAAGTATAGTATACGCGGGGAACAGCAAAACTTTGGAGTCAGCAAAGCAGAGCCTTGGAATTACATTTACTGAAGTTTTAACCCAAGGGCTGCCATTGTCTATCTGTGTGATCTTAGGCAACTTTCTTCATCTCTAAGTCTATAAAATGGCGTTAAAAGCAGGCCTGGCAGTATGATTAAGTGAAAACCATATATGAAGCACCTTGCACAGTGTATAGACATTTGATAAATGTTAGTTCCCATTCCCCCTTCACCTCTTAATTTGTCACCTTTAATATTCTACCCTTAATGGTTTTACGTTTTGAATTGTTACATGTTCTATCTCTGGAACTAGGCAATAAACTCTTATAGGTTAGAAACCACATTTTGTATTTCTTGACATCTCCCCAAAGCATCTATCATGGTGCCTTGAGCATGGGAGATGATTAATAAATATTTGCTGATAGACTGATTGATGGATTTCTTGACAAGGTTAAAGCAGAAGGACATTACTGCTCTCTGGAATCAAGCACAGAGCAATGAGCTCCAAAAAGGAAAATGAGCCTCAGCATCCACAGAGGAGGGTCACTGCTTAGTGCCTCTGGGAGACATGCTGCTGATGGATGACGGATGCCGGACGGCTCCGCTGTGTGGGTTGCAGACCCTGCTGCCTAGCTACAGAATGGTTACCCAGCCAGACGGTGAGATCCTGATAACCCTGCCACACCAAATTCATTTAGCAAAGCATTTCAACAGGCCGTCACTGGGGTACGTGGACTGATAGACTGCACAGCTGTTATTGTGTGCTTACAAGGGAAATTAGGAGTAATTAATGGGTTGGGGATCAATAGCAATATTATATTGCTGTGAATGATTTAATTTTCTGGGTTAAGAGGGATGCACAAAGATAGAATAATAGATAAAAACTACTACATTTCTTGGTTTATATAAAAGTTTAAATTTTTAGTTTCTCTTTACTTTTTGAAAAGATAATGCACATACGTGGTAACTCAGTACAAAATGGTATAAAATGGTTGTTCTCCAGAGGCAATCACTATTGTCTTGGGTGTTCTTCCAGAGATGATGCCCTGTGTGTATGTGTGTGTGTATGTGGTTTATGCGTGTGTGTGAGGGGGCCTTAGCTGGAAGTGTTCTTCTGGGTTTTTGTTTGTTCGTTTTTAGCTACAAGTAGTTTTAAGAATCCAAGAACTTCCGGCCAGTCTGGTATGTCTGTTTGGCTCATCCCTAAATCTCTGGTGGCAAGCACAGTGGCCAGCCCATGCAGTCCAAAATTCATGGTCAATAATTATTTGATCAGCTGATTATATCTGTTTTACTAGTTTTTAAAATGATTTACACTAGCCTTGTACATCTTTATTGTGAATTAACAAAAGACATACAATTTGACATGTCTAGGAAATAGAGCATCTTAATTCATTCTAATGTATTGGTATAATAATATAAAATCACTGATGCAGAAACTGCCTATTTAAATATTCTCCATTGACTGGAGGAGCTCTTTGGAAATATGTACCACCTGAGTTTAAATAAGGATTGGCTAATAAGCAAAAAAGGAGATTAAAAAATATTTCAGAACACACATGCAAATTAGTGTGGTTATTAAAAGTTGTTACTTTGGGAGGCTGTATACTTTTTAAATTGCCTCTTTGTGTTCATAAGCCACATCGCACTGTGGCTGCCACTACTTCTGTTATAGCCATCGCCACTACAGCCAATCCTACTCTTTATTTAATAAACAGCGTGTATCAGCACCGTGGAAGTATTTTACAGGCATTATCTCATTTAATCACATAGTAATATTGTCAGGTAGGTCCTAGTATCATCTACCTTTTATAGATGAAGAAGCTGAGGCACATAATGATTTCATCACTTGCTTATATTCACAAAGCTAATGAAATAGTGGAATGGGAATTGGGGCTCAGCTTAAAACCAGAGCACCTACTTCCAATCAGTACTTCAAAGTCATCTCATTTCGGACCAGAAATAGAATATTCTTAGTGACTATCCTTTCCTTTTGCCAGATTTAGCTCCAAATGACTTTTGGTTCTATCAACAAGTGAAATCCATCTTCAAAAAGACTGATGTTTTGTCAGTACTGTGGCTTTTCAAAAGATATGTGTCGGTTGCCAAAATCAATTCAAAAAGAGGAACTCCCCAAATGGTGTGTATCATTAAAATGAGTGATGAGCTTCCTAAGGCCTCCACTTTGAAAGGGGTAGTACCCACTCGTGTGAATACACAGGGTGTTTGCTTTAAAAAGGTCTGTCCTTGTATTTATTGTCATATCTCAGATAGTTAATTTACTTAAATAACAGGGAATTGGGGCAGTTTCCTGTTAGAGTTATATAATCAGAAAATAACAAACTGCCTATGTTTCTTCACATTTCGTCACTAGGGCTTTATGATCCAGATAGTCCTAGGCAAATCTGCACATTATGCAAAGTATGTCTTGCCACATCCCTTTCTTTCATCACTTCCCTTTAATTATTTCTCCACTCTCCTCTTTTCACTCAAAAATGCCGAGAATTCAGTGATCTTCAACAGCCACATATAGAGTCCTCAAGTTCAAGATCCCAACCTGTCCCATCCTTTCTGGGTGCTCTTTTCATGTGCTCCAAAATGATCCCTCTCTTTAGTCATCTGGGCATAATCCTATTTTCACAGAATATCCAATAGCATCGAACTTTTAGAAGAAAAGGCAGCAAAGTGTAAATGACTGATAACTCTAGCTAAATATAGAGGTACTGGCAGTAGCGCTGTTATTTAGTAAAGAAGCTTATTAGGTCAAAAGGAGTGTATTCATTTTGAATGAAAGATTGACTGAATACCATTCTTATCTTCCCTCAACTCTAATAGACCCACATTAGGACCTTTCTTGTCTTCCTTCATCTAATGCTAACCTGACATCTATGGTTGGACATTATTCAATGATGATTCCAGAGACCTATTTTCACTTTTGGAGTATTGTAGGGGCGCTTATTTATTTTGGTTGGCTAAGGATGGTTATAGACCCTGATGGGGGCAAGAATGGGGAGGGGAGTCTTCCGAGGAGACTCTCAGATGTGTCCATGAGAAATACATTGAATTTATTATTCTGGAGAGGAATGTTGTGAAGGTGGTGATTGTTCTTATTTGTTGTTGTTGTTGTTTGTTTTTAACAGGGAGAAACTGAAAACCTTAAATGGCCTTCACCTTGTTGCCTCTAACAACGCTTTGGACTTAGAGGGTGTCTGGTTCAACTTTTTTGCCAGTTTCAAAGTGAAATAGTATTTGGGGCATGCCACCTAGTGGCAACAGCTTTTGGTTTATTGCTCATTTAAGCTAGTAAACCAGTCTCCTAGGCTTGACAGCCACATGAGAGGCCATCTGGGTCATCCTTTAGCTTTTATGTAAGCAGGCAAGGATATCACCCTTTCTATGGACCCAAGAGAGAAAAGGTAGGCACCAGGGCTCTGAAGCCCACTGACTCCCCGTTCCGTGATGGAATTTGAATGTGGTGGCTTGCCTGGCTGGGACACGGCCCTGCATCCCCAGAGGCTTTTTGGCGGTCCCAGAAACAAATGCTTGGAAGAAGACAAGGCTCTTTCTGAGTCTTAGCCCTGACTTAACACATGTCCTCTCTCTGACCTCTTTTCCTCCCTCTCCCTTCCCCCCCAGCTCTTGGCAGCTTCTTCCTCTCTCCACATTCCCTGCTGCTTTTACTGCTTTTCTTCCATGGTCATGCTTTATGTACCCAAGAATATAATACTTTTTAAAAGTTATCATAGTTTCCTTTTTAAATTTTACTTTTACTTTTTCTTCCTAAAAGGAAAGGGGTTCATGCTTAATCCAGAACACTTGGAAAACAGAGAAAACCACGCACATAACCACACAACCATCACCGAGAGAGAATCATTGTTAACAATTTGGTAAAAATCCTCACAGCCCCTTTGTGTATGTGTGTGTGTGTGTGTGTGTGTGTGTGTGTGTGTGTGTGGTATGTTGTGTGTGTTTAAAAGCAAAAAACCAAAAATTATATAAATACTTCTTTTCACTTAGTAATAGATCATGAGCATTGTTTCATGTCAATAAACATTCTTCCACTACATGATTTTAGCAACTGCATTATAGGATATCCCAGGATTGTTAAATTTGAGGAATGTGAGAATGGTAGGGAATATTTTAAATCCATAGTCACATTCAGTTCATACTTTATCGAGCATCTATTGTGTTATGCTCCTGTACAAGGCAATTTTCATATTCATAATCACATTTAATCTTCACAAGATCCCTATGACCTTCTATGAAATATTGATGACATTTTGCAGAAGAGGAAAATGAAGGTCTGAGAAGTGAAGTTGCTTGCCCAAGATCACACAATTTGTAAGAGGGCACACAGGAGGAAAACTTTGGTCTCTGGATCTATAGTCCCTCAGCTACTTCCTGAGGTCCTCATAGATACTGAGTGTGAACACAGCTTTTCTGAGCATTATTCTCCCTGTCCTCATGATATTAATAGAGAGAGCCCCCTAAAAGTAAGTGTCAAAAGACTTGAGAGCCAACGCAGGAAATGTGAAATCGGGTATGAGAAAGTGGAAGGACAGTCACCTAGCGAGAGACCCCTGGATTTTCAAAGCCCCAGGGATAATCATTGTGAAGTGATATATACACATTATTCAATTTTGTTCTCACAACAACTCTGTGAAGTACATACCATTATCATATTTTAAGGTCAGGGAAGTGGTTGGCCTAAGGTCACCCTGCTGGTGGGCAGCAGAGGCAGAATTAGAACCCAGTTCGTCCACCTCCAAAGTCTTCTCCACTGATATACAAACTTGCTCTCCATGTTAATTAGTTCTACTAAGAATTTATAGTGATATGGTCATAGTGTCATGCCTGGCATTAAAAGTGTGTTTGAAGCGGGTTAAGGGAGAAATGAATGAAGGCGAGAGAGAGAGAGACAGAAGACTAAAGTGAAACGAAGCCCAGAAAAAAATATAAAAAGCCTGAGAGAGTGCCAGTTGCAATAAGGGGAAGATAGACTAGCAATCTTTGATGCAAGAAGTTTGGAAAGCAACACTGAGCTGTTGAAATGGTTGAAATTTCTGCTTCTTGTTTTGTAAGCAAAGAAGAAACCTATGAATGGTTGTTAGGAATGGTTTTTCCTCCATGCAATGCTAGTACACTTTCCAAAAATAATTAGCTCAAAATACATTACTTGTCCTGAAACCAATGAAACAGTCTTTCATATCAATTATGCTGTGACTTTACAGTGTCTGGTGAAAGACTAGCAGTGATACTACTTTTCAGGCACAGTGTTCATTTAAACTTCTCCTGTTTTGGTTTCTTAATCTCTGAAATAAAATGCAGAATACTCTCCACATCACAGGTGTTGTGAAAATTAGTGAAAAATACTCAGTGCTTGGGGAGTGATTTAAAAGGGATATGTGAGTATATGCTATTATTAGTTATTGTATCCTCATTCCTATTCTGAGGTCATGATGCTCTGATGGTTGACACTATTAGTCATTGCCATGGAAACCAATGATATATGCCATCTTTTTCTCTGTGGCTCTCTCCATCTTCCAGGCAGTTGTAGAGACTGCCACACACACACACAAAAGAGAGATTAACGCCCTTCCCGTACAATCTTGAAGTTCTTCGCTGTTTTGCAAACGCCTTCTCTACTAAACTTTTCCTTGAGTGCATCCCTATATCTCTAACTCCACCTTCCTTCTTATCCCCCCCATTCTCTTTTTTTTTTTTTTGATGTTTATTTATTTTTGAGAGAGAGAGAGAGAGTGAGCAGAAGAGGAGCAGAGAGAGAGGGGGACACAGAATCTGAAGCAGGCTCCAGGATCTGAGCTGTCAGCACAGAGCCCGATGTGGGGCTCAAACTCACGAGCTATGAGACTATGACCTGAGCTGAAGCCAGATGCTCAACCAACTGAGCCACCCAGGCACCTCTGTCCCCTACTCATTCTTATGGGTGTGAGTCTGGACAGCATTTTTTTCTATTCCTTTATTCTCTTCTACCTTGCTTTTCCTTTCCACCTTGCAGGTGGGGACAGTCTTTGTTGATTCAACAAGTTGTTCTTTATCCCAATTAATGTCTGCATGGAGAAGCCAAACCAACTTAAAGTTATCAGTTTTGTTACTACTGCCAATTGCTGAAGTTTCCATGTCTGTGTGGTGTTTTGCTCCAATTACGAAGAAGTCACCATAAATAGATAGCTCTAGCTGTAATTCTTGAAGAGGAGCGAAATCAAACAACACTAGTTACCCATCTGTGGGGTATTGGATGGATATTGTACAGGGTTGTCTCTATTAGTTAACATTTTATAAACGAGTTCAATTAGATTTTTAATAATCTGATATTCTTTATTCTTTTGAGAGAGATTTGGCACATGAAGACAAGACTTCTTATTACAACACTTAGTCTGGAGCAATGAAGCATATGAAATCCCTAGCGAGTATTTTAAATAAGTTTTTCCAGGTTACCAAGTAGCTTTTAGTTATCAAACTAATACAGTGAGAACTGACCCTACAGTAACAGAAAACAGTATCTCCCTTTGAAGAGAACATTCAGAACCAATGCTCTTGCAACTTTCTGCCAGTAGTCACTTTTTTCAGGGTTGAATGGTCCCCCTTTTTCCCTCCCCTCCTTTTGAGTCACTTAGGATGAAACATAGGAAAAGAAAGTAAGCTGATTTAATAGTTTTCCCATCCTCCGAATAACCCTGTTTACAATATCCTCTCTTCACTTCGGTTTCTCTGTCCCAGCAGGAGGCTAAGCTTCTAAGCAGGCTGACATCTTGCCCCCAGTAGCTGGGAGGACCCACAAGCACTACAAAAGTGGAGGAGTGGCTGGCCGTGCCTCTCTGACAGGGAGGAAGAACTGGAAGCTTGGCTGTGAAGTGGGTCCCCTTGAGGACAAGTATCCCTGTCTTTAAAATCTCTGCCCCTAGTCTGGTTGCAACTCCAGTGCAAGTGGGCCTGGATGTGTCACAGGGTTCTTTCCCAGTGGCCCCCAGTTGAGAGGGGCAGTGGGGGCTGTCGGGCAGTACCCGTGGTGCCACCATCCTGCACCTGGGTTGCCACTCTGGGGCTGGAAGTGAAAGCCCCGAGTTTAGCCTACCTTCCTCTGGTCGTACGCACCTTCTCTCTCCCCCCCTGCTAAGAGATCTTCTCACTGCTGGTTCTCATCCCAGATGCCAGGCTGAAGTCAGAACAAGCCGTTGCTTGGCTCTGCCATAACCCAGTATTTGCAAGGGGCAGATAACCAGACGCCAAGTAGGCTGAAGTCTCATTTGGTTCTTGTCCTTTTGCAGGCACAAAGGAACTAGAACGGAATGCATTTAAAGTACATCAGAGGAGGGGCGCCTGGGTGGCTCAGTCGGTTAAGCATCCGACTTTGGCTCAGGTCATGATCTCACGGTCCGTGAGTTCGAGCCCCGCATCGGGCTCTGTGCTGACAGCTCAGAGCCTGGAGCCTGCTTCGGATTCTGTGTCTCCCTCTCTCTCTGGCCCTCCCCCGTTCATGCTCTGTCTCTCTCTGTCTCAAAAATAAATAAACGTTAAAAAAAATTAAAAAAAAAATAAAGTACATCAGAGGACAGTAAGCCATTTGCTTCGTGGCCTCTATGGGAATCTGCCTTCTATGGGACAGGGGAGTGGTGGTGGCCCTTGCTTCTTCAGCATTTCTTACATTTACTTTCCATCTTCCTCACTGGAACGAACCTTGCAACAATCTGTAACGGGCACTGTAATTAAGTGCTTTACATACATTCCTTCATTGCATATGGACAATAACACTATTATTGGGTTGTTACTATTACCTTTTTACAGATTATGAAAGGGAACTTCCACAATCATTTGGTTTCGTAGCTCTGCTGCTGAGCTCAGGGCTTGTTACATTGAGACCTCAATAATGTTTGTTATGAAACTAGAATTTGACCAGGTCTAAGGAGTTAGTCTCATCATGATGAGTACCCTGGGCTGAGATCAATGCAAGTATTTTCCTCAAAAGTATGGAGAGACTGACTCAGCACTAGTCTCTAGGAATTCTCTGGGGCTACTTTTCCATCTTTGACCCCAAACAGGGCTGTAGAAGAGAAAAAAGTTTTCCTTAACTCTCTTAGAGTCCCTGGCTGGGTCTGAAAATTAAGCTGACAAAGATTAACAGGAAAGAAGCATACAGATGTATTGAATACAGGTTTTACGTGATGTAGAGGCCTTCATAAGGAAAGGAAGACCTGAAGATAACAGCTAGACCTGTGTATCTTTATTCTGGGTTTGAGGAAGAGTGGGCAGAGGTATAGAAACCTGATGGGTTAAAAAATATGAGGTAAATGAACTAACCTGGGGGAAACTTAGCAAGGCCTGTTTGTTAGGATTCTCCTGAACATCCCTTTGTCTTTGGAGATAAGGATGCTTCTCTCGTCGGGGTATAGGAAGGATAAGGATTTCATGACCTGTTTCAGGGGAAGAGTTGGGAGCAGGGGAGCTCAGAATGACCCTTTCTCAAACTCTTCCAGGTTAAAATATTCAATATGCTAAGATCCCATATTTGGGGATAGCATGTCCTGAACCCCATGAAGCCAGTCTTCCTTCTCTTTGTTGCTGCTTGATTATAAAGGAGCTGCAAAAATCTCCTCTAACTACTCTGTAATGCTCAGATTTGTCAGGTTCTATTTCAGCACACTCCAACATGTTGATATGTGTTAACTTGTAAAGAAGGTTGTATGGTCCAATACGTTGGCTAAATCAGGGAAGATGGTTTCTTTACTGTGGAGCTTCCTCCCACCTCTAATATGCTAATATGCATTGGGAATCTCCTAAAGGGGTCCGTAAATATTTCATCAATTCTAAGCAGTACTTTCCTCCCACATTTTATCATCTCTGAAGGTAGGACACCTCCTGGACAGGGGCATTTTACCATGGCTGTTGGCAGGCAGCAGCTGAGACCTGCTCAACTGTATATGCCAAAAGGTATGGAGACAGAGCAGTTAGAGAGACAAAGGTTCATTACTGCAGGATTAACCATTCCATATTTTCTTGCAAAGAAATAACCAAGTGCTTGATCGAACTTAAAGGAAGATATCCAGGGGTTGGGGGTGTATTTTGTTACTGAGATAGGTATAAAAGGATTACCTACCACGTGCCAAGAAAGCAATAAAACTGAAATCAGAACTGCCAAATCCCCAGGAGAGCCTGTGTCCTGCTTTGTCTTTCTTAGTGGTACCTAATTGATAGGATAGCTTTATAGATTTCATGAAATACGTTAGCGTGAAGTATTTCCAATCTTCTTTGAACACAGACTCTCATTTCCCCAGGAACGTCTCTTGCAACTAATGTTCTGTGGAATATAATCAAGCTAATATGTAGCATTTATGATTAGCTAGTCGCTATTTAAATATTTCACTTATATTAACCAAAGGAATTCTCACTCCCAGCTCATGATGGAGACACTCTTATTACCTCCAGGCCATTCTTTTCCCTATAGCAGAGTCACGATTCGAACCCAGGTGGCTGCAGAACATGGGTTCTTGACCACTATGACACCAAGTTTGGGAAACTCCATTCTGGCCACAGACTAGGGGGGTGGACAGAGTGCAGCCAATCTGACCCATGGTTAAAAAATGAATAAGTATCACGATCCCCACTGATTCTTAAAACATTTAGCAGAAATCTACAAGGAAAAAATTTTTTTGCCTGCTCTTTATTTATTTTATGAATGCATCATTACCTTTTGTATATGCCTAAACAATTTGTACTCACTCCAGGTTATGAAGATTTAGGAGAAAAGTAACTTTCGGTGGAAGACTGAATCATTGCAAGTTTAACTTGAATAAAATACCAAGAACAACTGGGATAAATATCGGCCCTGATTGAGGACATATCTGAATGCTCTGAAAGGATCCTGTACTTTACAGGTTGCTGCTCCAGTGAAAGCGAAGCTAGTGCTTCTCCCCCCCCCCCCCCACAAAGCTGTGTGTGTTGGGGTGGGGGAGGGACTTACACAAATTAGACCACTTTGTGCTACTTTCTCATCTTTTGACCAGCTACTATTTGTGAGATGAATTTCAGGGAGCCAGACGGACTTGCTGATAGATGTAACAATCTCTTACTAGCTCAGCCCCTAGGGAGAAGGCAGGTGACAGAATTATTTAGGCAATAAAATGAACCTGAGAATAAAAGGTGGTGTTCTTGCTTGGAGCTGCAGTGCTGTTCAGGTGCCATCAGCTCAAATTTCCCAGACAGGTGATCGTGAGGACGATTCTGCCTACTCCATCTCCTTAAGAGGATTTCAACTCGGTAAATAGACTTTTTCCAAGTGTGGGTTGCTTCCTGAGATTAGTTAGGCCTTCCTGAGATATGTCTGGCCTTACAAAAGCTGCAAGTGAATACAACAACTAGTACCTTATGTTAATTTAAGGAAATTATACTCTTCGGGAGACAAAATGCTGTTCAGTTGCTATTTATCTGTGCCAGTTGGGTAAGAAAGGGAGATGATTCATAGCCCAGTCCAATGGGACCAGTGAAAGGCTTGATTACACCTTGGTTCCAGGCTGTCTTGTGGAGCAAATGCTTTGACATTCGTGGGTTCCAGAGGAATGTAATGTAATTATTACACACAGCTCGAGATTTAACTTGGGTACTGGCTCTTATGAGAGAGAACACACAGGTGTTAGATCAGTTGTAGACAGTTACTGTTCATCATTCTGTTTTTTCTGTTCATCATTCAAGGGGGATAAAAGAAATGGATTCCACTTTATTTTTTTTATTTCTTATTTTTAATTTTTATTATATTAAAAAAAATGTTTTAATGTTTATTTACTATTGAGAGACAGAGCATGAGCACGGGAGGGGCAGAGACAGGAGGAGACGCAGAATCCGAAGCAGGCTCCAGGCTCTGAGCTGTCAGCACAGAGCCCGACGCAGAGCTCGAACTCACGAGCCGTGAGATCATGACCTGAGCCGAAGTCAGACGCTCAACCGACTGAGCCACCCAGGCGCCCCTGGATTCCACTTTAATATGGGAATTGTAGCTCCAAAGAAAATCAGATGGAGATGGATATCTTAGGGCAGCTGGCTAAATGGCAGCTATCTAACTACAAACAAAGGAGACATTACAATTCCCAGGGCTAAGAGAAAGTTAACAAAGGGAAAGTTCTAGTGCATTAAAATAAGTCATCCTTGTAGACAATAGCTGCTCCATGCATATATTCTGGTACATACCAATTGGTAATAAAATTTTGACAGCGTTCATTATGCTAAGTTTATAAATCAAGCTTCTGGGCTTAAGCAACAGAGACCCTCTTTGTTCTGAGAGGCTGCAAACTAGAAGGTACTTGATAAGAACGTGCTAGAAAGAGTCCAGCTGTTAGCTATTATCATTTTTCTTTTGAACATACTATTCAAGGCAGGTATAGTTACAAAGAGAGTATATGAGGGGATTAAAAACCATGGTTACATTAACGTACACCTATCTCGGGGGAACTGCACTCACTTTTCTTTCAATGTATGCTTCCTGCAGCTTCTCTGCTTCATCTGGCAGGCTGCCTTTGGAATCTGTACTGCCTCCAGTCACTTTCAGCAGTGTTGGAGGATAGAAGTCATTAAGGCAGAATAGATGCTAGGGGCAAGATAGCTAATAATGCACTTGAATGCCAGTCAAGAATACGTGCGGCAGCTGAAACATCCTTACACATAAATATTTTGCTGGGGGTAGAATGACATATAGATAACTACTGTCTCCAAGTGATGTTAATTATCTTTAACAAAATTAAATCTGAAGTCTTCCCCCATATGGAAATCATCTGAGCTTAGGAAAACATATTTGAATACCAATGAGGTGGTATAAAATATTATATTACGAGGTTTCTTCTCATTTCATTTTTCTAACCACTACTGCAAACAAAGATAACTATTTCAAGAACTTTTGAGCCAGGTTTGCAAGACTCTGTGTGGCATCTAGGGAAGATTCTCTGAAGGGCCAGCCTCTCACTGGGCAGAATTTTCTCAGGTAACAAGCCACACTTTTCCCTCCTTCTCTAACAAAAAGCCAGGAGGTACGAATTCTTACTTCTGCAACAGGAAAAGTGACTGATTTGTTCAACTCTTCAGCTCACCACATTAGTCTTGAGCTGCAGTCAAGCCACAGTCTCTCCTTCACACATGGGAAGTGTTGAGTGTTGGTGGGACACCCCAGCTTCGGGGGTTTTGCTTCCCGTGCCAGAATGCAGCTTGCTAGGCCAGCCATCGGCTCCAGCCTGGTCACGCTCTCTTCTGAAGGGTGAAGACCTAGGCTTCAGGTAGGTGCTGACGAGCTGCTATTGGTGGGGAATACTTGACTGATTTCCAAATAGTCACGAGTTAGCTCCTACAGCACTTCCCTATTTGTGTATATCCCAAACTGTTCCTTGTGGCAGGCAAAGAGGAGAAGCACGTGACTCTGAGGCACAGCATGTAACACGTGTCTCCTTCTAGGGCAGAGCAGTTGCCAATTTATATCGATGCTTCTTTCATGGACTGATGGCTGTAGTTGGGCAGTCTTATAACATGGGGATGGGGGGAACAGGGGTGGGACCGGATGTTTGTTTGGGCCTCTTCTGTGATTCATTTAGAATCAGAGAAATGAAGAAATCACAAATCGCATCTTTTTAAAAAAAAAAAACTTTAAAAAGTTTTTTTGAAGGAGAGAGACAGAGTGTGAGTGAAGAGGGGCAGAGAATGAGGGAGACACAGAATTTGAAGCAGGCTCCAGGCTCTGAGCTATCAGCACAGAGCCTGACACGGGGCTCGAACTCACGAACCATGAGATCATGACATAAGCTGAAGTCAGATGCTTAATGGACTGAGCTACCCAGGTCCCCCACAAATCACATCTTTTAAAAAAAATCTGATCCCTACTTATTCTTTCCCCCACACAACCCAGAAATACAGTTATTTTGTATCGCTGATGTGAGAGTGAGTCTTAGGATTTCTTTTCTTTGGGTCTTCCATGTAGCCTTTACAGTATAGTCTTCCTAAATTACATCTTACATTCCTTCATGTATTTGCAAGTGTCAGTAATCAATCATGGTCAAGTTCCTTAACCTCTCTGTGCCTCAGTTTCCTCAGTTGCAAAATAGAGATAATATTTCTGCTTTATAGAATTATTGTGAAGATTAAACAAATTGATATATGTAAAAAGCTCCTTAGATGACTAATTGGTATATAGCACAGTGTATAATATTATTATTATTATTATTATTATTATTATTATTATTATCATTTATTTTTGTGTTATCATCATGGCTTCCTGGTCTTTGTCACTGCTTTCCTAGGCATGTGGCAGGGAAGGGGAAGGGGTGAATCAGGGACACTGATGTTTAGGAAACATTACAACCTTTTAGAATCTTAAAACCTAAAACATATAAAAATGACATATATTTGGCACTTCATGGAATAATGTTAGATCTGTGCGTCTGAGAACTAGAGATAGCACAGGAAAACTTGAGAACCCATTAGAGAGGGAGAGAAACAAAGGAAGAATTGGTATTGTTTAACTGATGGTGATAGTGTGATCTCCAATAATGATATTTACTATGTGTCAGGCACTATGTGTTTTACACATATAAACTCATTTAATCCTCATGGAAACTGTGTGAGATAGGTACTAATCTTATTCCCATTTTATAAAGGATGAGAGGTAAATATAACCCCAAGTTTATACAGCTAAACACAAGTCATCTGATTCCAGTGCTTATGCCAGACCACCACTTTGCTTAGATACTCTTAGAAGTCCAAACTCTGATAGAAACCAAAGACCAAAATGAACAGTTGGGAGTCATCCACACAGGGGTGTTCATTGCAGTTATGGGAATGATGAGCTTTCTGAGGGAGAAAGAATGCAGATAGGAGAGCAGATGGCCAAAAATGAATCCTGGGGGAGGCCCCATGAGAAGTCAACCACAGGGAATGGTGCAGAGTCCCAGCCAGGGTACACAGATCAGAGAACAGGCTATGAGCTTGGCCTTGAAAGGACTGGTTTAGAGAGGGATCTGGAGAAGGAAATCACGGTTAAGGAGAGAAAGCTTTATCAGAGACCAGAGGGGGAAGCAACCAAGTTTTTCAGGGAAATGAGGAAGAAAGAACAAGGTAGTCAAATAAAGGGTTTGTATTTCTTTTTGTCTTTTTTTCCAAAATAAGAGGGACCTATTCCTCAAGAAGCTAGAGGAAAGGGGGAGAAGGCAATGTGGAAAATGCAAGCAATATATGTGGGGAAGGAAAGATCCTGTAGGAGTCACAAAAGGGGAATTTCAATGGCTTTTACTTCAGCTGTGAGGAGAGGACTATTGTACTGTCACGTCTCAGGGTTAGAAATGGACTTTAAAGTCTGGTTACTTGTCTGGCCCTTGAGATAGATGCGTTGTATTCAGGAGGATCAACTTGAATATGCATTTCCCCCTAAATTTATTTATTTAGCAAAGAGATACATGTGACATCTCCACTTGTAGATCTTGTAGGCATCTCACAATTATTAAGTCTGAAATGACCCCTCATTTCCTTTGCCTCTGGTCCTTACATGCACACCTTGCAACTAAGTTTCCCCTTCTATCCTTCTCATTGTTTAGGCTAAAAACTTTGGTTTCATCCTTCACTTTTCTCTTTCTCTCATATATGGCATCTAATTAATTCATCAGCAAGTCTTGTATACTCTTTGAGATTTATCAATAATCTGATAATTTCTCACTATCTCCACTCATACCACCCTTACTCTAAGCCACTGATAACATTTGCTTGCACCAGTGTGGTCCCCCTGCTCCTGTCTCACCTCCTTACAGTCTACCTTCCTCAAGAAGCAAGGGTAGTTCTTTAACAACAGCGTCCAGAACGCTGCGGTGGATTTTCATCTGTCTTGGAATAAAATCCAAAGTCCTTGCCATGACCTACAAGGTCATCACCTACCATTTCCCCACAAGCTTCCACTGCTCCAGCCACACAGGCATTCTTGAACAAGCCAAGGATTTTTTTTGTCTCACGGCCTTCACATATGCTTCTCCCCTATGACTTGATTCATTCATTCAACAAATGTGACTATGATAGTTGGGATACATTAGTAAACAAGGCCAACAAGGAAACTGCTTTTGCTGGGCTTACATTTCCAGCATGTCTGTATCTCTCACTCCCTCTGCTCAATTGTCACCTTACCAGAGAGGCCTTCCCTACTCCCTGGCCTAAAATCTCACCATCTCATTATTCCATATTCCTTTATCCAGGTTTATTTTCCTTAATGACACCTATCACCATCTGACACACGTCATTATTTGTCTATGACCTGTCTCTCCTAGTAGGATGCAAGCTCTTGGTAAGGACTTTGTTTTCATCCTTGCTGTAGTTCTAGAATAGGGCCTAGCACATAAAAGGTGTTTTCAGATATTTGCTGAATAATTAATGCATATGATTTTATTTTAGAAACTCATTTCAGTTCTGGGAAGATTTCTTGAAAAAATTTTTAAAAATTTCTCTCTCTACATTTTTTTCCTGTTTTTTTTTTTCTTCTATAAACTCCAATTATAATGTCAGCTTTTGGACCTCCTCAATGACTGTTGATTTTTATTGTCTTTTCTTTCTTTTTGATTTAATTTCCAGGAGATGGCTTCAACTTTATTTTATAACTCCCATATGGCATTTTAAGATTCTGCTATAATATTTTTAGTTGCTAAGAGTTCTTTTATGCTGTCCCATTGTTCCTATTATATTGGTATAATCATTTTACTTACAAGCTGGACCTAATAGGGTCATGCGGAAACCAACTTCATTCTTTCCTGTTTGTCCCTGTTAGATCCCATTCTTGCATACAGTCTTGGCATCCAAACTTTTTCAGTTACTCATAGATAGGGAAAAAAATCCCTTGGTTACTTATAGTCACAAGAACAGCCTCTGGTTGGGGTTTGTAAAGTTCCCTTGTAGTATAAAACTCCAACCCAGTTCTATTTTCCTTTCCTTCTGCCCCTTCTCCCCCCAAATGTGCCCAGCTGGAGAGACACACATACTTCTCTGCTTGCTTGTTTTACTTTGTCTGTCTCCTCTTCCCTATTTTGCAGGGCCAGGCTCAGAGGAGAGGAGATTAATGAAAAAGACTTTTTGTGGCTTGTGTAGCCTGTAATCTGATGATTTCCTCTGTGGTGGCAGGTGCACAATTGCTGGCTCTTCCCCCTGAGGGATGTTTTGGAGGTGTGCCCACTAAGGGCCTCTGACTGCAGCTCTCCTGATGTGGGCGGGGCTCCACCTCAAGAGCCACCAAGATCTCACCCTCAGCACCTGGACCTCTGACAGTCCACCTGCGGGTCACATTTCCCCTCCAGGCTATACTCATAGGTTGGAGCTCCCTCCCAGCTGTCCAACTTGGCCCACAAGGAAACTTTTTTTTTTTTTTTTTTTTCCCTACTGTGGGCAGAAGTGTAGTTGTTCCTAATGCACTCACTTCTTGTCATTCTGCCAATAAACCAGCAATTCTACCTGGAATCTTTCACCATTGTCTCCAGGCTGGAATTAGATAATAGCCATTCTGTTTCACAAAGTCCAAGAAACATTTGTCGAGCTCTTCAAATGTTCCCTTGAAACTCTTCTCACTCAGCTTGGGGTAGTGGAAAACATATTCTTCCCTCTCTCCCAAAAGGAGGGTTCAAGGTGTCATTGTGTTGGGCACAGTATGTAGAAAAGATGGGAGAATTAAGGAGTGCAGGGATTAATTTTTCTCCAACCAGAGGAAGAAATGAGACTTCTCAATGGTGTAGCTCCTAAGCTGTGGAACACCTGATACCTCGGGCAGCAGAAATGTCCCAGCTTGGTCCCAAAGGAGACTTGCATCCCTGACACATCACTTTAGTTCTGATATCTGTATCTCTTAACCACAGTGTTCTAGACTAGTTGAAACCTCTGCCTCTGGTACTCATGGAGATAGGAAATAATGTTAAATATTATGACAGATAATCAGTATTTATAGATTTTGAAGGGCCATTAAACAACAGTTGTTAAAAGTATGATCAAGAGAATCAGACAGACTTGGGTTTGAGTTTTAGCTCTGCCACCTATTAACATGTGACCTCAGGCAAGTTTATTGAACATCTCAGCATTTTAACTGCCAAAAAAAAATGTTAACAGTAACACTTGTTTCCTAGATATTAGAGTTGTCTGTGTGCTGCACTGCCTGATGGTAACTTGACACCATCAGCATTACTCCTATCTAAGGTTGGGAACAACCTTTCCCAGAATCTCCTTTCCTACGTGGTTCCAGGTTGGAGTTTGTGAAAGAGACTTTGAGTTTGTGACTTACGCAAGACTTGGAGGGCAAAAGTGAAGGGAGACCAATGTTTCTGGAATAATAGTTGCTACAGCTCATCAAGGCCTCACAGCCCTCTCTGTGAGCCCTCACTCCGTAGCTATGGCAGGAATTTTGGACATACCCCAGGAGCTGAGTCTCTCCATCCACACTCTAGTGCTCTAGACTCACACATCAGTGACTCTCCACAGCTCTGGCTGCCACCTTCTAGACCTTAAACCCTCCAGGCCTTCTCATATTTATGTAAGCTGTCATTTCTTTAAAAAATTTTTAAATAATGTTTATCTTATTTTTGAAAGAGAGACAGAGTGTGAGTGGTGGAAGGGCTGAGAGAGGAAGACACAGAATCTGAAGGAGGCTCCAGGCTCTGAGCTGTCAGCACAGAGCCCAAAGCAGGGCTTGAACCCATGAACCAGGAGATCATCACCTGAACTGAAGTCGGATGCTTAACTGACTAAACCACCCAAGCACCCCCCCTGTAAGCTGTCATTTCTATATGAAGCCCCTTATTCCTGTACCATTTACAGTGGCCCTGTTTTCCTGATTAAACCATTCTGGCACAACATATATAGGCTTAGGACATGTAACAAGCACTCAACAAATATTAGACAATAACAATAGTAATAAGTAATAGTAAAAAATAAGTAACAAGAAAAGGTATTGTTCATAATAAATTAGAGACTAGTTAGTAATGTTAGGCTGCGTGAGTTCCACTGTTTAGGAAAAACAACGATGAAGAGTGGTACAAAATGGTACAAAAGGGGGCGCCTGGGTGGCTCAGTCGGTTAAGCGTCCGACTTCGGCTCAGGTCACGATCTCACTGTCCGTGAGTTTGAGCCCTGCGTCAGGCTCTGTGCTGACTGCTCAGAGCCTGGAGCCTGTTTCAGATTCTGTGTATCCCTCTCTCTCTGACCCTCCCTCGTTCATGCTCTGTCTCTCTCTGTCTCAAAAATAAATAAACGTTAAAAAAAAAAATTAAAAAAAAAACAAAAAAAAAACAAAAAATGGTACAAAAGGAGATCATTCTTAACACCTAATACCAGGAACTACTAACATTTCTGTAATGTTCCTCAATTCACGAAGCATTTGCACATATTTCACTGCACTGGGCTAAGCTGAAGCATATATTGGAAATGGACACTTGTTTTCTTAACAATAAAAGCCCATGTTCAAGAGAACATCATGATTCAAATAACAAAGCAGCTTATGTTACATTGACTTGAAACATGGATTTGTTCCAGAGTTTTCTCTCATCACAAGAGAATGGAGTTGCCCTCTGGCTCATGTGCCCTCCAGTGTTATGGGATCACCAAGAAGAAGTAACAAACCCTAACAGCTGTCCATATAGTGGAAAGTTTAGCTTTCCAATCAATTTACTGAACACACACTTCATGACATGTACACTTGCTATTGTGCCGTATGGTAATCAGGCATAAATGGTAGCAGCCAGTTTATAAATGACTGTAAATGGAATCAATTTTAGGGAGTCAATATTTTTTTCTTTTCTTGGTTCACTAGTGTTGACAATATTTTTTTTCACATATTACTTTTTAATTTATTTTTTTAAATTTACATCCAAATTAGTTAGCATATACTGCAACAATGATTTCAGGAGTAGATTCCTTAATGCCCCTTACCCAGTTAGCCCATCCCCCTCCTAAAACTCCTCCAGTAACCTTATGTTTGTTCTCCATATTTAAGAGTCTCTTATGTTTTGTCCCCCTCCCTGTTTTTACATTCTTTTTGCTTCCCTTCCCTTATGTTCATCTATTCTGTGTCCTAAAGTCCTCATATGAGTGAAGTCATATGATACTTGTCTTTCTATGACTAATTTCACTTAGCATAATACCCTCTATTTCCATCCACGTGGTTGCAAACGGCAAGATTTCATTCTTTTTGACTGCCGAGTAATACTCCATTACATATGTATATATATTATATGTATAATTTATAATATATATTTACTTATATATTTTTAATATATAATTAATTGTGCAATAATATATAATAGTGCAATTGCTGGGTCATAGGGTAGTTCTATTTTTCATTTTTTCAGAAACCTCCATACTGTTTTCCAGAGAGGCTGTACCAGTTTGCAGTCCCACCAGCAGTGCAAAGGAGATCCTCTTTCTCCGCATCCTCACCAATGTCTGTTGTTGCCTGAGTTGTTAATGTTAACCATTCTGACAGGTGTAAGGTGGTATCTCATTGTGGTTTTGATTTGTATCTCCCTGATGATGAGTGATGTCAAGCATCTTTTCATGTGTCAGTTGGCCATCTGGATGTCTTCTTTGGAGAAGTGTCTATTCATGTCTCTTGCCCATTTCTTCACTGGATTATTTGTTTTTTGGTGTCGAGTTTAATAAGTTCTTTACAGATTTTGGATACTAACCCTTTATCTGATATATCATTTGCAAATATCTTCTCCAATTCTGTCAGTTGCCTTTTAGTTTTGCTGATTGTTTCCTTTGCTGTGCAGAAACTTTTTATTTTGATGAGGTCCCAGTAGTTCATTTTTGCTGTTGTTTCCCTTGCCTCTGGAGATGTGTTGAGTAAGAAGTTGCTGCAGCCAAGATCAAAGAGGTTTTTTTGCCTGCTTTCTCCTCGAGGATTTTGATGGCTTCCTGTCTTACATTCAGGCCTTTTATCCATTTTGAGTTTATTTTTGTGTATGGTGTAAGAAAGTGGTCCAGGTTCATTCTTCTGCAGGTCGCTGTCCAGTTTTCCCAGCACCACTTGCTGAAGAGACTGTCTTTATTCCATTGGATATTCTTTCCTGCTTTGTCAAAGATTAGTTGGCCACACATTGGTGGGTCCATTTCTGGGTTCTCTATTCTGTTCCATTGATCTGAGTGTCTGTTTTTGTGCCAGTACCATACTGTCTTGATGATTACAGCTTTGTAATACAGCTTGAAGTCTGGGATTGTGATGCCTCCTGCTTTGGTTTTCTTTTTCAAGATTGCTTTGGCTATTTGGGGTCTTTTCTGGTTCCTTACAAATTTTAGGATTATTTGTTCTATCTCTGTGAAGAATGATGGTGTTATTTTGATAGGGATTGCATTGAATATGTAGATTGCTTTGGGTAGTATGGACATTTTAACAATATTTGTTCTTCCTATCCAGGAGCATGGAATCTTTTTCCATTTTTGTGTGTCTTCTTCAATTTCTTTCATAAGCTTTCTATAGTTTTCAGTGTATAGATTTTTCACCTCTTTGGTTAGATTTATTCCTAGGTATTTTATGTTTTTTGGTGCAATTGTAAGTAGGATCGATCCCTTGATTCCTCTTTCTGTTGCTTCATTGTTGTTGTATAGGAATGCAACTGATTTCTGTGCATTGATTTTATATCCTGCAACTTTGCTGAATTCATGAATCAGTTCTAGCAGTTTTTTGGTGGAATCTTTTGGGTTTTCCATATAGAGTATCATGTCATCTGCAGAGAGTGAAAGTTTGACCTCCTCCTGGCCAATTTGGATGCCTTTTATTTCTTTGTGTTGTCTGATCGCTGAGGCTAAGACTTCCAATACTACGTTAAATAACAGTGGTGAGAGTGGGCATCCCTGTCTTGTTCCTGACCTTAGGGGGAAAGCTCTCAGTTTTCCCCATTGAGGATGATATTAGCATTGGGTCTTTCATATATGGCTTTTATGATCTCGAGGTATGATCCTTCTATCCCTATCTTCTTGAGGGTTTTTATCAAGAAAGGATGCTGTATTTTGTCAAATGCTTTCTCTGCATGTATTGAGAGGATCATATGGTTCGTGTCCTTTCTGTTATTGACGTGATGAATCACATTTATTGTTTTGAGGATATTGAACCAGCCCTGTATTCCAGGTATAAATCCCACTTGGTTGTGGTGAATATTTTTTTTAATGTATTGTTGGATCCAGTTGGGTAATCTCTTGCTGAGGATTTTTGCATCCATGTTCATCAGGGAAATTGGTCTATAGTTCTTTTTAGTGGGGGTCTCTGTCTGGTTTTGGAATCAAGGTAATGCTGGCTTCATAGAAAGAGTTTGGAAGTTTTCCTTCTATTTCTAATTTTTGGAATAGCTTCAAGAGAATAGGTGTTAACTCTTCCTTAAATGTTCGGTAGAATTCCCCTGGAAGGCCAACTGCCCCTGGACTCTTGTTTTTTGGGAGATTTTTGATAATTCAGTTTCTTTACTGGTTATGGGTGACAATATTTTTTAATGTGGGTTTTATACACCTTGAGGTAAAAAGGCAAGTTCTAGGCCAATTCCTCAGGTCCAATTCCTTTTCCCCTCGCTCCCCTCTAAGGTCAGGATTCCTGTGCTCCTCTCCAGCCCCAACTCCCACCCTTCCTTTGCCTGGGAAATTCACAAGCAGAATGTCCTGCTGGCCCCTGTATCTGGCTTTCCTAACCATTAGCATGGCACCAACACCACCAGATTCTCTGGAAGCACAAGGCTGTGGATGCCCTAATGCAGGTGCAAAGTGAACCACAACATGGTAAGATAGAGGAGACAGCCTAGGGAAGGGAAAGGGTACAGTGAGATTCAGGCCCAGTGTTTTGTCTCTGGGAGTTCTGAACCAGAACTAAGGGTACCAGTGCTGACAGGGACCCTCCTTCACTCTTGAAGATTTGGGGACTAAAACTCTAACAGCTGCATTGAGACTGGCTCCCAATAGGAACAGAGATATTTTTGCCTATGGCTTCAAATACGTGTTGTTTGTTAGGAACATTGATTGCTTAGTAGGAACATGCTTATGGTGATACACTTGTCCATGTTCCACTTTAGGGAAGGATAGTTGCCTCCTGTCTGTGTGCTATACTGTGACCTCCACTGGAGGGAGCTGCCTTACCCAAGGTCATGCTCTTTCTAGGGAAGCCCATTATATAGCCCAGCACAGGGCATGTCTCACAGGCTCTTTTAGTTCTGGACTCCCCATGGGGTTAGTTGAGGTTGTCAGGCCTGCTTTAAACCTGACTTCTACCCAGTCCTGCTCCCTTGCCCTCCCTTCCACAGATGTTGATCCCAAGGGCCTTCGGTAATAAACATTCAACACCTTCAACTTCATCTCAGGGTCCATTTCTTTCTCACAGAGCCCAGCCTGTAAGACTCTGTTTCCATGTCACCAATATTTGTCCACATCTCTATTTTGCAGTTGTCTCCTCTGCCATTCTCTTTGACCTCACCAATTTATACCTGGTTTATCCATTTACTGTCATTTTATAGTGTTTTAAGAGGGAATAGAGATAAATGCAAATATGTAACCTACCATTGTATTGGTCAGAGTTAAACTGCAGAGAACATAACTAATTCAGCTATTTAAAGCAGAGAGGGTATTTTCAGGGTATTCAGTGTTGAGGCAGATTTACTGAAAAAATAGACCTAAATTTTCATTCCTCCTCTATAATGTGACTTTGTGACTCCTCCCATCAAGGGTTGACTCTGTTTCCCTACTCTTTTTTTTTTTTTTTAAGTTTATGTATTTTGAGAGAGAAACAGAGAGAGCAGGAGCAGAGGAGAGGCAGAGAGAGAAGGAGAGAGAGAATCCCAACCTTGCACTGTCAGTGCGAAGCCCGATGTGGGGCTTGAACTCACAAACCGTGAGATCACGACCTGAGCCAAGACCAAGAGTCAGATGCTTAACCGACTGAGCCACCCCTGTTTCCCTAGTCTTAAATGTGGGTTGGCTGTTTGGCTTGCTTTGGTCAATGGAATGTGGTAGAAGTGATAAGTGATGGTGTGCTGGTTCTAAACCTAATCCGCAAGAGACCTTGCACACTTTGCTCTCCCTCTTGGTACCCTCCTATCCCATGAGAATAATCCAGGCTGACCTGCTGGAAGGTGAGGGAGCAATGATGAGTTTTCCTACTTGAGGTCGTTGGAGACCAGCCAGCTTCTAGTTTACCCACCAAATAACCACTGAGCAAGCTCAGTGAGGTCAGCCAAGCTCAACCTAGGCTACTAGAACTGGCCAACTGACCCAGAGAGTCATGAGCAATACTAAATGGTTATTGTTTTAAGCCACTCCTTTTGGGGGTGTTTGTTATACAGTATTATTGTGGCAATAGATGACTGACACAAAGTGCCTTACAGAATCCTTGGGAATGCAGAAGAGTAAATTCTAGAAGAGACAGAATAGACTCACTAATGTCAGGAAGTTGTAGAACCAGGAAATTCAATGCTAAGTTAATAATAAGCCACCTCTCTAAGCCCTGGCTCCAGAAATCTGTCACTGCTGTGGTGACCAGGAAGCTGCTGATAGAGCTACCTTTTCATAACCATGCTATTGCTGCTACCGCCATAACTTACTGCTGCTACCACCATAACCACAACAGTTGCTTATGCTTTGTCTTTCTTTCTCCCATCTAATTCAATTTATGCAAGTGCTTCTCATCAGCAAAATGTAAGTTACACCTGACCATCAGCTGCAAAGGGGTCTAGTGTCAAAGGGACTTTAGCTTTCCAGCTTCTGCAGTGCATGAGAAGGAGGCTGGAATGGATTTGGAGTGTCAGCCTCAGTATCTGCCACAGCTATGATTAACTCAAATGAAAAGGATTCCTAAAACTTATTCTGTAAGTTGTGCTCCATGATATTGAAACAATTTCTTTAAATTCATTGTGCAGTATTTTACAATTGGCATATCACTATACTGTCAAACATTATTAATTCAATTACTGGAAGCTGAGAGAATGAACCACATATACTAAGATTTTATGAACTCATTGCTCCAGCAAAACCCAAATGAATGTTTTAAGGGAATCAACAATTATTAAGTCACTAAGGAGAGGAAAACTGATTTATGTTCTGAAAAATTCTTAGTCCCTTATTGGTATTTGATATAGCGTTACTAATAGAACAGTGATTTCAGTAGGAATAATGGCAGGCATTTGGTCTTGACCTGAAGTTATTAAGGTGCCTATATACTACATGATAAAAGAATATTTCAAAATTTATTTTGGAGTAGGGTAGAGATTTAGAAGGTTCTCAGGAAGACAGTGGATAGTGTCCTCTGGTCTGACCTTAAGACATGACACCTGGTTTTAAGTGGTCAGAGAATTAATGCTTCCAAATCTACAGAGTTAGTGATTCCAGAAAAGTCTGTGTCCTTGTGGATACTTTCCTAGCGATGGTGACTTAGGACAATAATCACTGATGAAAAGGGAAGGCAATTTTTTGATAACAAAATCATTAACAGTGAAGGCGTTAAAATGAAAAGAATTATGTGCCTTCAAATTTTGTTCTCTGTGTCTTGTTCAGTGGAGGCACAACATGTTATTATGGTATGTGAGGCTTGCAGTGACTTATGCCTTACTAAGAATTACTTTCTTTATTCAGTCATGGCCTTGTATGGCTAGAAGTCCCTCAGGCTCACCAAAAAAAAAAAAAAAAAAAAAAGGAAAAAAAGTTCATGTTGTCAAGAGAACCTGGAGTCCCTCCAAAAGGTGCCCCATTGATTCAAAAGCCAGACACTTCTTTGTCAACAAAGGCATCCCACAGCGAAAAGTCTGGAGGATAAATTGCACTTGGCTCATCGGTAAGTCTTAATCACACACCCTGTTTATTTGATTCTTACTGAAACTAATGTGAAGTATCAGCAATTTTGCTTCTGAAACAGAATCCATTGATTTAATTTTGTCATTTTTCTTTTCAGTCGTGTAATCAGAAATTCATTCATGTGAGGAAAAAGCAGTTAAAACTTATGGAAAAATGCCAAAGAAAGTGGCTGTCTGACTGATTGCTTTTTGGCAGAGGCTGAGATCAAGATTTACCAAGGAAAGCCCACGTATACGACCCAAGAGGAAGTTACAGAGCTCAAGAGCATTACTAAGCCTGGAAACTGGAATTTCAGTTACCTTGCAAGGTATTTCAGAAAAAATCACATATATGCAAACATAAGGCTGATGCATCACTGTGTTGATTGTAGGGTGGTTTCTAAAACAGCTTTACTCTGATTTCTAAAGCAGCCAGGGAAAATAAGATGACAGAGAGCAAGTAACTTACCTTTTTGAGACCCAATCTTGAGCAAATGTTAGTTCTGGCCTGGATTCAGCTACCTAGGGCAGAACAAAAGAGAAAGAGAAAGGTTCTCTCGATCAGGTGTTTCCCAGGATGGAACTTAAAAGCAGCTCTCTTATCCTGTCTGCTCTTTAGTCTGCAGGCTTGGATCAAACTTTCTGGCACTAGATTTAAAAGCATCTTCAGAATACCAGAGTGCTCACATTTAGCCCCTTTCTTGAATCCTTCTTTCTATCATTTCCTGTGTTCTTTGTGTGTATGTCTGTTCCTTCATTCAACTGTAATCAGATTTGAAACGGGCTGTATCTTACTCTTCTTTGTATCTTCTTTCTTCAACCCTTTGATAGTATTTTGCTTATATGCAGTATATTTTTGTTTGTAAAATAAAAATATGGTTAGAGGCACATATAGATTCAACACAAATACAAGTTTGAATACAAATACAAATTCTCCAATGTTTCAATTGCTGCTTTGAAAATGATAGGAGATTGTTAGGTTTGTGGAGTGATTGACTTCTTGTTTTTAATTTAATGGGTAGTATATTTGTATTTCAAGTGCAAATAAAAGTTGTTTTTAAAGGATTTTGATATATTTTTGTCTCTAAAAGAGAAAACAGACCTATTGCAATATATGTAAATCAAAGTAAATCTAGAAAGAGTCAAAGGCGTTATTTCATGCGAAGAGAATAGTTGTAGTAGCTATCAATAACTTAGAGTCTCCATATATTTATAAGCTGTATGAAATGTTCTTCATCTTCATAGCTGCTATAATGGAGTTGGACTTATGAGTGAGGGAAAAAGTGTCTGTGAATGATAACATCATTTTTCTTCTTTCTTTTGTCTTTCTTTTATGCCAACTGATGGTATATTATACACACCTGTAACTTGCCTTTTTTTTTGAACTCCTTCCATGTTAGCTCATTAAAAAAAAATGCTTCTTTCTTTTAAAGGGTTTGATAGGTAGAAGTTACTGAGTTACTGTCTTTCACTTTCAATCTTACCTTTTGGGCTGTGCAGATCCTTTGGGTCCTGCTGACTAACTCCCTCTAGGTCTGCTAAGAGAGGACACTAGAGACCAGAATGCCTGCTTTCACTCGCTTTTTGCTCTCAGCAGCACCTTAATGATGACTGTTTTCTCCATAGTAGTAGTTGGTTCAGTCTCTAACTTTTTCTTTTCTTTTCTTTCTTTCTTTCTTTCTTTCTTTCTTTCTTTTCTTTCTTTCTTTCTTTCTTTCTTTCTTTCTCTTGCTCTCTCTCTTCCTTCCTTCCTTCCCTCCCTTTCTGTCATTCCCAGGGGCAGCTTCACTTTGTTCCCTGAGGCACCAGTACCAGCTGGGCAGAGGTCTCACCCACTCCCTGAGGCCTCTAGGGCAAACCTCTGTGTTTCAGTAACATCAACATTTCCCTTTGCTTTTCCAACCTCAGGGGTGTGAGCTGCTTTCTGGAATTACTATCCTGTTTCTCCTTTTAGCTTTTCAAAGTTCTCTAGTAACTCATTAACCAATAGTTTATATTAAGCTTTCTTTTTGGAAATGCCTCTGGTAGTTTCAGTTTTCCCAGCCAGACCCTGATGGATATAACACTTGACACCAGAAGCGGGTCCGACCCACCTGGACCTGCTGGGGTGGAAGCCCTAGGGAGCAGAGCGGCCTGCACTGTCATCTGGGCCTGCTGCATAGCCTGTTCTTGCTCTGGGCCCTGGAGGAAACACAATACATCTAACTAGTCCCCTGCAGATGGACATTTAAGTTGTTTCCAATACAGTAAACAACCTTCAACAGATAATTTTCACATATGGGCAAGTATATTTGTAAGATAAAGTTATAAAAGTAGAATTGCTGGGTCATAGGACTGCAAAATTGTCCTTCATTAGAGGTGGTACCAATTTAATCTCCCACAGATAATTAAGAGAAATCTACTTGCATGAGAAACAGAGACATCAACAAAGGGAAGAGGGAGCCAGGTATGACACCCTCGTCCTAGGAAGAGAGGCTTGGCTGTGGAAGGGAGAAGCTCATCTAGAATAGAAGGTCATAGAATGACATAGAATGAAACCTGTCACTTGAGGACTACTTTCTGGCCCAGACTCCATGGAATTCCCTTTGGAGAGAGGGAAGGCTGAAATACAAATGGAAAAACCCTCCAGGACACTTTGATAGTCACTTAATAGAGGGTAACACAAAAAGGAGAGGGAGGTGCCTTGTCACAGATCACCAGCAGGACTGGGCAGTCGGAGGACGCTTCATGCTGTGCCCAGTGGAGGCTCAGTACTCAGCACTTGTGGCTGTGGTGGCCAGCAGCAAGAGTGACACATGCAGATGTGTGGCTACTGAAATGAGAGGCAGTGTTGCCCTGCGTACTGTATGTGGTAGCTGTAAGCACATGTGAGACACCTCCCGGGACTCCCCCAAACACTAGGGTGGAACTTTGTAGGTGCTGGGTCTGCTTCTTGCAGTAGTAGAGAGTGGCAAAGCTGGTAAAACACAAGCTATAGGCTCATATACTAAGGTTGTCCCTTTTTGCATGTCTATGTCTTTGCCTCATAAACTTGAGGAGGCTTTCATTTAAGAATAACAAAGCAAAGTACTCTTCTTCCTGGAGTCCCTTTAGCACCTCTCAGCCAACCCCGGTTGTGACTCCGTTATTTTTCCCATCTGCCGCTCTTGTCCTTTATTCCCTTCTCAGCAGAGCCCTACTGCAGTTACCATGGTCCTTGTTTAGCAGACAGGCTACATTCTACATGCCTGCTTTTATTGACTTCGCCTCAGCCTTCTGTCCTAACAAAGCTGTATATACAACCAGAGCTGTGTTTTTCCTACTCTGTGCAATCTGGACTGTTTTCCTCAAGAGGACCTTCAGTTTATGTTCCGCTGTGTCTTGTTGGTGCCATTCTCAATTTACACGACAGAGATGCTGTCATCACCAATTAACATTTATCAAGGGCCCCCTGGATGCATGGCCACATAGGGGCTAATTTAATATTCTCTTTGTTTCAGGTATCAGGTGGCTCTTTCAAATGAATTTTTAAGTATCTCAGTGATGATGAAGAAGAACAGAGACATCAATTAGGATTCAGGAAGACAAGTCTTGATGCTTAGAGCATCAAGGATTGCTATTAATATTTGAAAGTTTAAAAGAGGGTATACTTTTCTTTAGTCAACAAATGACAAAAGTAAAGGCACTATTTTCATTGTTCCTGGAAGAAGCTGGGCAGTATTCCATTCAGACATCAGCCCTGTGATCGTCCCGTTTTCCTCTTTATTTCAGTCCTTCTAATCTCCAAGGGTGAGTCCGAATATTTCTTCCTGAGGCTTCTTCTAATCATCTCTGCCCTTAAGGACAACTCCCTCCTCCAACTCCTGTAGCCCTTATCATCATACCTGCCATTTGAAAATTTAGCACAATGATACATTATACATTATTGAATAAATATATGTTCATTCTCTGCAAGTATGTTAGAGAACTGTCAGGACAATTTATTTCTTTCCCAGCACAGTGTTCTGTCAATGGGAGAATCTCAAAAAATACTTACTGATGATGATGGCAAGTCTATTGAAATCAGATGCAATTTTATTTTTTTAAATGAATGAGAGGAGAGACAACGCTGAAGCTTTAGAAGCTGAGACTCACAAGCATCATTAATGTTTTCTAATATTAAGAGCTATATATACTTTTTTTTTTTTTTGCGGGGGCGGGGTAGTGGGAGGCAAAAACATCACTGAAAGTAAGCAGTTTATCTTTCAAGAGTAAATAAAATTTTTTTTTTTTTTTTGGCCTGCCTAAGCAATACTTCTTTTTAGCCTATCCCTTTTGATGCGACAGTAAGTGATGTAACATGGCTCTCAGTTGTAGGACCTGATATTCAGGAGAACAGACCTGAACATTCTCATTTCAGAAAAAGAAAACATTTCGGTTTCGTCACAGACTTGGAATTAAGAACACACCTTCATGTTTTCTGACGTCACGAAACCGGCCCAGCGAGGCCGGTAACATACGAATCCCACCGGCAGGTAGACCCACAGCCACACAACGACCCTCAATACCAGCAGCCGCTGAACTCTCCCCAGGACAAAGCTCCCGCGGGGCCCCACCCACCCGGTTCCGGGAGCCTCATTGGCCAGTCTTCCGCCCGCCATTTCTGTTAGTCGTCGGGATTTGTCACGGGAGGCGGGCGTCCCCCATTCGGGCACTGATTGGTCGAATCTTAATGACGGCAAGAAGTTCTCGGGGTCTCTATTGGTTCTTAAACCTCAGAATGGGCGGAGAAAGGCAGAGCGTAGGGGCTCAAGGAGGGAAGCGCGGAGTGCGCCGGCGCGTAGTCGGGGACGCCAGGCTGAGGATTTTGCTAGGGAACCGACTGTTGTCGCCCCGCCCCCTCGGGGCTTTTTGTCCCGTTAACTGTCGGAGTGGCGGGGGCTCTAGCGCCGAGCGACATGCCGGTGCGCTTCAAGGTGAGGCCGTGGTCTCCAGATCCGAAGTCTGCTGGGGGGGGGGGGGGGGGGGGGCGGAGTCGCGGCTGGGCGGGTGCCGGCACGGGGGCCGCGCTGGCTTTCTGCGCGGCGCTCCTGGGCCCCGCAATGCCTGTCAGCTCCCGAGCCTGCTTGCCAAGATCCTGAGGGATGCTTGTCTCCTCCACCTAGCTCCCTCTCCGCTCACACACATTTCCGAGTTGCAGTATGGAGGCGTTTGGTGGTGTTGAGAGAGATTGATTTTGGAGGGCACAGGGGAGTGGTGATGGAAGGAGGGCGCTTTGTAAAGGGATCTAAGGTGGCTTCAGATTGGAACACCTGTAGCCCATCTCACATCTCAGCCTTTTACCCTCCGCCCCCTACCTGCCCTTTAAAACTTTAAAGTGCCTATGTCTTTTAAAGGATCGAGAAATGGGACCCTGGCTAGGTAAAGATAGGGTGTAAGAAATATACAGTTTTCATATTGTGTGTAAGTTTCAGGTAGGTGGTAGGGGTCAGGGTCAGGCACCCATCAGCATAACAGTTGACCACATCCTTCCACAAACCCTGTTTTATTCTTTTATCTTAAGGGCTTGTATCCAGAATGGGATGGGAATTCGTCTTTGGTTGACTTTACAACATTTCGAGAGGTACTAGGCCTAATACCTGATACTGTGTACTCACTGCCAGTGTAATCAGTAAGGATAATTATAGCGATGGGGATTTAGATTGTCACCTGTTATCAGACAAGAGCTCAGGCTTTGGAATCAGACAACCAGCAAAAAGGTAGCTGCTCAGGGAGTCGGATTCCTGCCAGCATCTGCCTCAAGTGGTTGTGAGGATTAAAGGATAGAAGACGTGTGAACTGCTTAGCACAGGGCTGGGTAAATATTAGTTGTTATTAGGGAGCTCTTCTGTGTTTATCAATCTCCAGGCTTTCAACTCTTTTCATGGTTCCGAAATTATTTTACTGATGTCTTTTTTTTTTAAAACAATGTCCATTAATTGCGTTGTACTTAAATTTTATTTTGTATCTCAGGGGCTGAGTGAATACCAGAGAAACTTTCTGTGGAAAAAGTCATATTTGTCAGAGTCCTATAATCCCTCGGTGGGGAGAAGGTACCCATGGGCTGGACTTAGATCGGATCAATTAGGTAAGCTGAACAAACTAATAGTCGTTGTAACTTAAGTAAAGCTTGGGGTTAAGTTTGCAAAAATGATTAAGAATTGTGAAGCATTGTTCCATTGGTCTGGTTGACATATTTGTTTAACAGCTATTTACTGAGGGCTTGCTATAGGCCAGGACTATTCCCAGCTTCTAGGGACATAGCCTTGAATCAGACAAAGACCCTTAATTGTGGGCAAAAAAAGTAAACAAGTAACTCAATAAATAAACTAGGGGACTTCAAGTTGTTATAGGCTAGCATATAGATAACTTGAGGGAGGGGTGGGTTGGAGGGAAGCCACTTTAGCTTCAGTGGTCAAGAAAGGCCTTTCTGAGGAGTCATACTTGAGCTGAGATGGGATGGCTGAGAGCAGTCAAGCCTGGGGAGGTGTTCTCCCAAGGTCTTGAGGAAGGGAAACTTAGATTAAGTAGCTTGCCCAAAGTTCATAGCTAGTAAGTGGCAAAACCATGATGTGAAATCAAATCTGTTTTGTTGAAAGCCCATGAGTTCAGAGGCTGTATTTTTGTCATCACACATGTTTCCTCCTGGTATCCCAGGGAAGTCAGCCCTAGGCCAGGGTTTCCCAGAGAATGGTGCAGAGGAAAAGAAACAGAGTGACTTTATCCTACCTGCCTGTTTCACTGGCCCTCACTAGAATAGAAGATCTCGAAGAGCAAGGGCTCTGGTTGTCTTCCTGCCTAGTAGATGACATCTCCTCCAGTGCTTATGCAAACCAGTGTTTGAATGAATGAACGTGAGTTTGGACCTCCATTAGCTTTGATCTTGGGAAAATTTGACCTGTTTTACCAGGTGGGGTTTAGGAAGCCCATTGCACAGGATTGCTGGGAGGGATTAAATGAGATATTCCTTGTTAAGGGGCAGGTGCATATATACAGGTGAGTGCTTGGGGCCTCACATGTGAGCATGCTTTATGCATGGTATGTATGTCCCTCAAATATTAGATATTTGAAGCCAAGAAAAGAAAAGACGTATGAGAAATAAGCATAATTTTCCCAAGCCTGGGAAATTAGTAAAATGAGGAGAGGGTTTCTGGGATTAGATTTGGAGAAAAAAGGGAAAAGTGGGCTAGAGTCAGTGGCTCTTGGTTCCTCTAAAGCATCAGGATCCTTTGCCCAGAGCCTGACTTCAAACACTGGATGTCTCTGCTTCTTGGGCAAGATGGTGCTCAGTCCTCCAAATGACTCGAAATTCTACAAATTTGAGGCTCTATTAGATTAATACAAAATAAATCTTAAAGTATATATATCCCACTGATGGCCTGTTATGATACTGCGGAATTGGTTAACCAGAGTGTTGTGCATATAACATTGTAGCTTAGATCAGTTACATTTGAGGGTGGGTATGTTGAGACAAGACTGGGAGCAAAGCCACTTTAGAGTATGGTACATTATGAAAGCAGGAATGGTCTAGGGGAGGTATGTGAATGGGAAACAATTAGATTAGGGGGAGGGGCAGAGTGAGAACTTCAGAAAGGCAGGTGGGAGGAATAACAGCCATTTTACCTAGGACTGGCTGGGTGTTCTGTTAACAGTGTATTTTTTCCCCTTAGTGTATTTTTGCTGGTGCTCAGAGATTATGGCAGACCACTTGAGAATCTTCCCCTTTCATTTTGCTCTTCTACCAGAAGCCTCTCTGTGTTAGAACAGAGAGAAGTCTAGAGCAATGGTCTTCAAATTTTTGCTTTCATATCCCTTAAAAGTATTTAGAAAGTCTTTGCATCCTTTCACATTTTTTTAATGTTTATTTATTTTTGAGAGAGAGAGCGAGAGAGAGCGCATGAGCAAGTGCACGTGTGCGAGCGGGGAGGGGCAGAGAGAGAGTGGGACAGAGGATCCAAAGTGGGCTCTGTGCTGACAGCAGAGAGCCCTATGTGGGGCTCGAACTTGTGAACCGTGAGTTCATGACCTGAGCCAAAGTCGGTGCTTAACCAACTGAGCCATCTAGGTGGCCCTCACATTTTTAAGTTGACATTTAATTTTTTTTATCATAAGTGTAACAAATTCAGTTTGTAACAAAGTGAAATCAAAGGATGTGATTTCTGGCATATGGAATATCATGCATATGTTTCACTTACGTTCTGTTAAAACTTTGGAGCAGCCAATATAGCTGATTCACTTTACGGTAAATGTTCATCATGTAAGTGGTAAAGTCAGTCCTCATTGGCAAACTAATCAGGCAAATTAGAATTATTTGCTGTGAGAACAAAGTCTAACTTTATTTTTCAATCCCTATAAATGTGTTAACATGTGTTAACATATATTCATTTCACATGACAACCCTCTTACCCCCAAATTACCATCTAAGTTAGTTAGATGGGAAAAGTGTGAAGATGGGTAAAATAAGGCACTATTCTTTTGTTATTTGTCATCTCTGCCTTCTTTGCTTTGCTGTCAGGTACTCTCTCTTGGTAGTTATACTTTTTTGAATTGTCCCTTTGTCTTTCCCACCTACGAGAATTTTTTATTCCTTGGGGCTGGCTGAGAGGTGTGTCTTCCTTTTGTGAAGTGGGAAGGCGGGGGTGGGAACGAAGACTACAGACAGCAGGTGCAACTCTCAGGCAGACCAACGTTGGGATGTAGTGCATACAGAGTTAAGATCTGCAAAATGATTCCCTTACACGGCCCATTTCTGCTTATCCCCTAGAATGTCTCCATATGCCTCCAGACACGTATGCACCCAGTTTGAAGACCACTAATCTAAGGAAGTCTTGTAAGGGAGGGGACCCTGGGTTCCATGGCCAAATCATCCTTGACAGAGGCTAAAGAACTCATGCCAGATTTTCAGTCCACCTTTCCTCTCCTTCCCTCTAGTCTTATTCTTTCTTCCCCACCCTGCTAAGTCGTCTTTCTATTTAAAGAATGGCCCCAAACTAGGACAGTGTCCCAGTGGCTGTCATTCCACAGAGCTCCTCTTACTTGGGTAGAAGGTTAAGTTTTTTGGACATTTGCTTGCCAGACAGAAATATAGAGAAATAGTATCTTAGCTCTTGTTAAAAGGGTTCATTCTCTTTAATTCTCAGGAAATCAAGGCAAATGTAGAACCAAGATCCAGCATAATGACATCTCATCCCTTCTCACCTTGGTCTACTGTGCATAAGAGAAGCTTTGTGAAAAGTTCCAAATTTTGACAGTACCAGGGCCCATTGTTCTGTTAAGTAGCACAGGAAAGTAATTAGAAACGGAGGCAACATGTCCTGCTGGCTTTGCCAGGCCCGTCACGTTGCGATTCTAGTGACTTGTGTTGGGGTAACTCGAACATTGTGACCCCAATTTTTAATTTTTTTTATGTCAAAAAAATGTTAATACTTTTTAAAAGCAAAATTAAAGATTTTATGTTGAAGAACGAACTATACCTATTTTTTTTTTTATCTTGCAACTTTAAGGACATTGTGTGTATCTCACCTGGGATTTTTCAGTTCCATTTCTCCTCTCTTAAGTGTTATTAAAAGTTGTCTTTGTAACTTTATACTATGGTAGAGCTTTATGGCTATTTCTGTATACTGTATTTTGTAGGAATCACAAAAGAGCCAAGTTTTATTTCAAAAAGAAGAGTCCCTTATCATGATCCACAAATTTCAAAATCTCTTGAGTGGAATGGAGCTATCTCAGAGAATGATATTGTGTCACCAAAACCTGAAGCCACAGAAACAGAATTACAAGAAGCAGAACAAAAAGAAGATGTTAACCAAGAAAGAGTTCTTGCACTAGAAGCCTCCAGGGTTCCCAAAAGAACCAGGTCTCACTCTACAGACTCCAGAGCTGAAGGGGCTTCAGATATTGTGGAAAATAATGAGGATGTAATAGAAGGTCATATACCGGTTAATGAAAATGGGGAACTGGAGCATTCTACCAAGCTGCTTTCAGAAAATGTAGATAATGGGGTAGGTATATTCACAGTATTTCTTTTCAAAAGCATAGAATTCTTTGTAAATGTCATCATTTCACTAATACTACATTTTATGCTTAAAATTTTTCCATTGTTTTATTTTTTTAATCTAATGTCTTATAGAATAGTTAAGAGGCTGTTGACTTTAGTTATTATGAGTTCTATTTTTTTTTTTTAATTTTCTTTTTAATGTTTGTTTATTTTTGAGACAGAGAGAGACAGAGCATGAGCGGAGGAGGGTAGAGAGAGAGAGGGAGACACAGAATCCGAAGCAGGCTCCAGGCTCTGAACTGTCAGCACAGAGCCTGATGCGGGGCTCAAACCCATGAGCTGTGAGATCATGACCTGAGCTGAAGTCGGACACCCAACCGACTGAGCCACCCAGGTGCCTCTTATGAGTTCTATTCTTAATAGTTGCCAGTTTGTACTGGTTATACTAAGATATCTCTTCATTGGATGGGCAGCCTGCCTCTGGATTTTATTCATCAAATATCAGCACCAAAGTCCTAAGGGAGAGATCAAATTGAGACAGAGAAGGGGAGTAGTAAGCCATTACCTCTGGCAGGGGTGGTGAGCTGACTTCTACCTAGGCCCTTTTCAATTTCTTATTGTGGACACAAACAACATCTCACTTGACAGAATACAAAAGGAAGGGCAGTTCTGGCAGGATCTCAAAGATCTTAGAGTTCTGCTCTCCTATGTCACACCTGGCCTGTGGAACATCCCTGCAAGCACATAAGCATAGGCTTTGGGGACTTGTGCAGACATCTCGCTGCCTCCCACATTTTTCTCCAGTCCACTACCTCTTCCCCATTTCGTGTCCACTGTGGACTGGAACCACGGAGAGGCATTCAGAAGTGTTGGTGAAGAATCTGTGGCTCATTGCAAAAACCAGGGGGTACAGTAGAATCAAGGAAGGTGATGTGTAAGTGGTGGGCAAGGGAAGGGGTGTCGCAGAAGCAATGTGTGAATAAGGCAAGGTGCTGCTGTTTCTTAGTCATAGATTTAATTGTGAAAAATTGGTAGGAAGAGACTGAGAGGTGCTATCTTTTTCTGGGATGCACAATGATTCATTGACAATATTCAGAAAGAAATTTTAAATAGTTTAAAAGAGAGATCATCAATTAAAAAGAGTTTGCTGTACAACGGTGTGCATGTAATTAACAATACTGTATACTTAAAAATTTGTTAAGAGGGTAGATTTCATGTTATATGAAATATGTTATAATGTCTTTTTGGTTTTTGTTTTTACCACAGTAAAAGAAAAAGTTTGAACAGAAACTTTTAATGACTGTGGCTGGGGTTTTTCTTTCCCTAACAGTTGAATAGAGTTCTTCGGAAGAAAGCAGGACTGACTGTTGTTCCTTCACATGATATCTTGAGAAATTCTGAATATCAAAGGCAGTTTGTTTGGAAGACCCCTAAAGAAGCTGCTCCAGTTTTTACAGCCAATCAGGTAGTTGAATGGATATAATATATTTTTAAGTATCATCCTCTGATCTAGTAATGCAGATTTACACAGAACTAAGGGCTAAAAGAAATTAGGTACTTCTTCAGTGAGCCTGGAGGTAGGTTCTAGAAAAGTGAAAATAAGAGTTTTCCTAACATCCTTCTGTTACTTCGATCTATAGTAGTAATATGACACTATCCTAGGCCACTGATGGTCACTGTTGCCAGATCCATCACATACGCTAAATATGAGACAGGGTAATGAAGCATGAGGACTGGTAAGTTTTTGCATGCTGCGAGATTTTGTTTATTTAATAAAAAAATATTAAATTGCTTTTATTCTAAAATACTGTGTTTTGTTGACTAATATGTTGCATGTTTTCTGTCTGATAAGAAAGGCATAACTACCCTGAATATTTTAAGAAAATACAAAATATGTTAAAAATAACACAAGATACATAATCTTGTTTTTGTATCAAGTGAGCAGTAATAGAAATTGTCATTTTGATGACATTTATAAACTTCAAAAGCTATGATGGTACCTAAATGTGCTCCTAGATTTCTTTGTATCTTGTACCGTTTTTTGGTGCTCGACCACCATTACTAATAAACACTCAATATTTTACTACTGTCATCCTCTAGACAGTTTTTAGGCTTTTAACTCTCATTTATATTCTTAACCATCCTTCTGGGCCTGGGTAAGGAAATACTTGCATTTAGAATATCTTCAGAGGCCCAGGGCAGCCTAGACTTTTCTTCTTCTAGATCTTTGCATTTTCTTTATGAACACATACACATCCCTTCATACACCCTTATGGCTCATTTTCTCCTGTATCTCAACATTCGTTTGTAAACTTTATATACCCCTCAGGACTGAGAGGGTAGATTCAACAAGACAATAATATCAGTCCTCTTACACTAATGTAATAATTCTAGTGATCCTAAAAATTGTGGCAGCTTTGGGCTTACTTGTTATTCAGGTTTCTAAAAAAACTGTGAAATTTGTAGAACATTTTAGAAGCATATAAAATAGCTAAGGCAACGTATGTCCCCTTCATGAACCCAGTAGAGGATCAGTACTTCTTTTGTTGGCTCACAAGTGTTCTTGGATAGTAAGTGTGTGTATCTACAAAATCACTCCCTGAAAATTGTAGCTGTTCAGTTTTTGTAGAACATTTCATCTTTAAGCTAAAGCTAATTCAAATCAAAGCCCCATTGACAGCTTTTATATATTTCAGTGGAGACATTGTATAGAAAAGCCCTTTTTATAGGACCAAAGTATAATATAAAATAAATCATTAGCAAACCTTCACTGGTAGTTTTATTGCTTTCATTAGTGGGAGTTTCAGAGAATTTGGGGGGAAAGTAAATGCTCTTTGTCAATTCAAAGTATATCATTTTCAGGGTCTGTGGATTAAAGAGTCCTGTGACAGAAATTTTCAATGCTTGTTGATAGGGAACTTCTGAAGGAGCTATTCAGCTCTATTTTATCAAACACCTGTTTTCTAAAAAGATGTCTTATATTAATATGTAAAGGAGTCTGAATAATTTTTGGCAGAAAAGTCCTTGAGGTTATACTCGGGAAAAGATACTCTGGATTTGATCTGTATGAAGATGTGTTATTCAGCATTGCAAAGCTATAATATACCTTATTTGTGGTCCACATCTTTTCCTTTTGCTTTCTTTGTAATCAGTGATAATATACCATAAAATAGAAACCCTATTATAAAATACTAAGGATAAAGGGAAACATTTAGAAACAGAAACATCATTATTACCTGATTTTTTCCCCTTGCATTGAGCTAAAAATAAGCAAAGGAAAAAAAACAACAACAAAAGAACACATCAGATATTCACAATGTTAAGAATCTTCTGTTTTTTGGAGGAAGAAAAAAAAAATCATGCCAAGGAAGGAAAAAAAACCTGGTAGAGCTGACAACAGAATTGCCTTATAAAGTGAATGTCTATGTTCACTTAAATATGCCAGTTGTACTTATCCCATTATCAAACTGATGGGAGGGAGGAGTAGGAAACTGGGGAGAAAAGATATGGTTCATTATCTTTTTGGCTTAAACATTATTTTTATTATAGTAACTATTATTCACAACATAGTAGTGAGTGTAGAAAGTTGATCTTTGGGTTTTTTCCCAGCTTTATTGAGGTATAATTGACAAAAATTATATATTTACAGTATGTAAATAATGTTTTGATGTACCTGTACATTGTGAAATGATTAACAAAATCAAGCTAATTAACACATTAACACCTCACGTAGTTAGCTTTTTGTATGTGTGTTGTAAGCTCTTATCCCCTTAGCAAATTTCAGGTATTAACTCTGTTAGTAGTATTAACTCTAGTCATCATGTTGCACCTTACATCTCCAGAGCTTATTAATTCTGCAAACTGGAACTTTGCACCCTTTGACCAGTATCTCCCTGTTTCTCCCACCCCCTAGTTCTGGCAACCATTATTCTACTCTCTGCTTTTATGAGTTCCACTTACTTAGATTCCACATATAAGTGAAACCTGCAGTATTTGTCTTTCTGTGCCTGGCTTAGACTTAGCATATGTTCTTCAGTTTCATCCATTTTGTGGCAAGTGACAGAATTTCCTTTTTGAAGGCTAAATGATATTCTTGTGTGTGTGTGTGTGTGTGTATCATTTTCTTTATCCATTCTACCATTCTTTATCCATTCCTATTGGTGAACCCTTAGGTTGATTCCATATCTTGACTAATGCGAATAATGCTGCAATGAACATGGGAGTGCAGATATTTCTTTGAGATACGGATTTCATTTCCTTTGGAAATCCACCCAGAAGTAGAATTGTTAGATCATATGGTAATTCTATTTTTAATTTCTTTACGAATCTCCATATTGTTTTCCATAATGGCTGTACTAATTTACATTCCTACCAACAGTGTACAAGGGTTCTCTTTTCTCCACATCCTTGCCAACACTATCTTTTGTATTTTGGATAATAGCTATTCTAACAGGTGTGAGGTGATGTCTTGTGGTTTTGATTTATGTGTGGCTGATGATGAGTGATATTGAACACCTTTTCATGTACTTGCTGGCCCATCTCTATGTCTTGTTTGGAAAAATATGCATTCAATTCCTCTGCCCATTTTTTTTTTGTTTGTTTGTTTTGATTTTTTAAAATATTTATTTATTTTTGAGAAAGAGAGTGTGAGCAGGAGAGGGCAGAGAGAGAGGGAGCTACAGAATCCAAAGCAGGTTCCAGGCTCTGAGCTGTCAGCACAGAGCCCGACGCAGGGCTCAAACTCATGAACCATGAGATCATGACCTAAGCCGAAGCCGGACACTTAACCGACTGAGCCACCCTGGTGCCCTGGACATGGCTTTGTTTTTATAAGAGGACTTAGAACAGCTTCATTCCCCTGAGGAATGTGGAGTAGAAGCAGATTTAGGCAGGAGTATTCAGACCCACCCCCCGGACTGTGGTAGGTAAGTGGGGTCATCAGTCCCTGAGATGGTTGCTTCTAAAAGCAGGAGGAAGAGACTAGATTTCCCTGGAGGCTGCTTTTTGTTCCCAGGCGGGGAGGACTATTCTCCAAGGAAGACCAGAAAGAGAGGCTGAGAGTGGCTCAGGAGCCCAGGAGGATGTCGAAGGCCCCTCTTGTGCCCAGCAGTGTGGGCAGGGCTTTGGCACAGGAGCAGAAGTTCAGAAGCCCCTCCTGGGGGCCGGCTCCCCAACATTCCCGTCTCAGGGCCTGCCTTGGGCCTGGCCATAGGGTGTCCTCAGACAGCGGCATCTGTTGACTGGGTCCCACATGAGTTCTTGTAGGACAGCCACATGCTCGCCAGGCAGAGGAAGGTGGCCACAAAACCGAAGATCGCTCCAGCTACCAGTCCACTCTGGCTGTAACTCTTGGAGGCTGCCACAATGGAGGCGATTAGGAGGAGCGGGGTACCGATTAAATAGTGCAGAAGTTAGGGTCCAGTTTCATCCTCTTGCAAGTGACTGTCCAGTTTTCAAACAACATTTGTTGAAGTGATTATACTTTCCCAAGTGTATATTCCTGGCTTTTTTGTTGTAAATAATTGTAGATGCATAGGGTTATTTTGGAGCTTTATATTCTGTTCCATTGATGTATGTGTCCCTTTGCCCATTTTCAAAATCAGATTGTTCTCTTGCTAGCAAGGTGCTTCGGTTCCTTATATATTTTGAATATTAACCCCTATCAGATGTACTATTTGCAGGTATTTTCTCCCATTCCAAGATTGCCTCTTCACCCTATTGATTGTTTTCTTTGCTGTATGGAAACTTTTTAGTTTGTCTATTTTTGCTTTTGTTGTTTTTTGGATGTTAATTAGATATATGAAATAATACGAAATTATAAACAGTCTTATAATTTCACTTTTTTGACATCCTATAATTCAACTTTATATATGAAATTTTAAAGCAGTTCAGAAACTAAGTTTTGTGTATTTAACCAACAAGAAAACTAAACTACAGTAATTTTTGTTTTAAGGTTTTCCACAATAAAAGCAAATTTGTTCCACAATTCAAAGGTAACTCAATCATCCATGAAACTGAATACAGAAGAAATTTCAAGGGTTTATCTCCAGTGAAAGAACCAAAATTAAGAAATGATTTGAGAGAGAATGGAAATTTTGAAACAGTATCTCCTGAAAAGAAGGTATTCATAACTCTTTACTTTAAATTTTTTTTTTTTTAATGTTTATTTATTTTTGAGACAGAGACAGAGCATGAACGGGGGAGGGTCAGAGAGAGGGAGACACAGAATCTGAAACAGGCTCCAGGCTGTAAGCTGTCAGCACAGAGCCCGACGCGGGGCTCGAACTCACGGACTGTGAGATCATGACCTGAGCCGAAGCCGGACGCTCAACCGACTGAGCCACCCAGGCGCCAATCAACTCTTTACTTTAAACAAAATAACAGACTTATGATTTTAGACTCTACTCATTATCTTTTACTGAATACCACCTGAGAATTTGGGTTTTAGCTAGTTTATTCATTTGTTTGTCCATTAAGTGCCACATGTTCACTAAGCACTTAGTGGGGGCCAGGCACTGGGTAAGTACTGAAAATACAACGATGACCACACTAAACCCCACACAGGAGACAGAGTTGTAACTAAATAAATGTAATATGTGACAAGTGCTTAGCAACACAGAAAGTAAGTCTGCTATGTCTAATAGCAAATGATTAGCCTTATAGTGATGTGAGCTATAGGAGTAACAGTAGCGATAGAAACACACACTTTAAATTAAATAATGGAAGTCAAACAGAAACATGCATACTTACATGTATTTTGTTTGTTTTATTTAAAGTTTATTTATTTATTTTGAGAGAGAGAAATAGAAAGAGAGTGAGCGGGGGAGGAGCAGAGAGAATGGGAGAGAGGATCCAAAGTAAGATCCAGGCTCTGAGCTGTCAGCACAGAGCCTAATGTGGGGCTTGAAGTCATGAACTGTGAGCTCATAACCCGAGCTAAAGTCGGACCAGGCACCCCTGGTCCGACCAACTGAGCCACCCAGGCACCCCTAGATACATGTATTTTATTTTTTATTTTTTTAAATTTTTTTTTTTCAACGTTTTTTAATTTATTTTTGGGACAGAGAGAGACATAGCATGAACGGGGGAGGGGCAGAGAGAGAGGGAGACACAGAATCGGAAACAGGCTCCAGGCTCCGAGCCATCAGCCCAGAGCCTGAGGCGGGGCTCGAACTCACGGACCGCGAGATCGTGACCTGGCTGAAGTCGGACGCTTAACCGACTGCGCCACCCAGGCGCCCCTAGATACATGTATTTTAAACCAAAGCTTTAGCATGCCAAATTACAGCCAGCCTAAATTGGATACTGTATTACAATTCTGTTTGTGGAAGTAAGTTTTAACTGCTAAAGATAACCTAGAAATCACAAGCAATCAATAAACAAGTTTTGAAACTACTAGATCCGGTTGGTTTTTTCAAGTATAGCTCAGGTTTGGTTCATTTATAACAATAAAATTTATATCCTTGGCTACAAAAAAATTTTTTAATTAACAAACATGTAAATGAATAAACTTGACATTACCACCTATTAAACAATGTTTTTACATTTGCCTTTGATATTCTAAATCCACATTTTATTGCGTTGCAGTAATTAAATATAAGGTTCCAATGAGTAAGTTACCAACCACATTGTTTTACTGAATAACTTAACCCTTTTTTTTTTTTTAAATGTTTGTTTATTATTTATTTTGAGAGGGAGAGTGGGCGTGGGAGGAGCAGAGAGAGAGAGAGAGAGAGAGAGAGAGAGAGAGAGGGAGAATCCCAAGCAAGCTCCACACACGTGCAGAGCCCGATGTGGGACTTGAACGCATAAACTGCGAGATCATAACCTGCGAGCTAAAATCAAGAGTCAGATACTCAAGTGACTGACCCACCCACGCACCCCATAATCAACACATACAAACACTTGCCTCTATTTGAACTATAGCTATTTAAGTTACAGATTCAGGTTAAAATGATTGTAAATTATAGGTAAATGGGATAGAAGTCCTATTTTTAAATCTTCTGGAATGCTATAACTAATACCTTGTGGGTTCTAAACATAGAAATTCTATGACTAAAAGTAAATTGGTTTATACATATATTTGTTTCCATACACACACATATATACATATTTTTGGATCTACCATAATGGGGAGATTATGGGGTGCATGGGTGGGTCAGTCACTTGAGTATCTGACTCTTGATTTTAGCTCGCAGGTTATGATCTCGCAGTTTATGCGTTCAAGTCCCACATTGGGCTCTGCACGTGTGTGGAGCTTGCTTGGGATTCTCCCTCTCTCTCTCTCTCTCTCTCTCTCTGCTCCTCCCACGCCCACTCTCCCTCTCAAAATAAATAATAAACATTTAAAAAAAAGGGTTAAGTTATTCAGTAAAACAATGTGGTTGGTAACTTACTCATTGGAACCTTATATTTACTGCAATGCAATAAAATGTGGATTTAGAATATCAAAGGCAAATGTAAAAACATTGTTTAATAGGTGGTAATGTCAAGTTTATTCATTTACATGTTTATTTGTTAATTAGAAAAATTTTTTGTAGCCAAAGATATAAATTTTATTGTTATAAATGAACCAAACCTGAGCTATACTTGAAAAAACCAACCGGATCTAGTAGTTTCAAAACTTGTTTATTGATTGCTTGTGATTTCTAGGTTATCTTCAGCAGTTAAAACTTACTTCCACAAACAGAATTGTAATACAGTACCCAATTATACTTTATAACATTTATGTTTTTGCCCTAATGTATAACATATTTTAAGCATAAAATGTTTAAATTATTTCCATTTTAGTGTAATAAAACAGATGATCCTTTAAAATTAGAAGCAGAGATGGAATCAAAAGAGTCAAACCAGCCTAAAAAGAAGCTTACTCCTTGGAGACATCAAAGGCTTGGGTATGTATTTTATAAGAAAAATGTCATGGTATTTAGAAGATCAACATGGTGAAATATTTACTCTCCTTTCATTTCTGTTAGGAAGGTGAATTCTGAATATAGGGCAAAATTTCTGAGCCCAGCCCAGTATTTATACAAAGCCGGGGCTTGGACCCGTGTGAAGGAAAACATACCAGATCAGGTGAGTATACATAAGCTCAGTATGCCCATGTTTTCTTTGAGCCTGTATCCCAATTTAATTCCACAATGAGTTTCATTTAGTAATAGAGACTACAGTTTAAAGATATGTGATATAATAGTAGCATTGGAAGTATCAGGAACTTAAAGTTGTATGTTAGGATATAATTTATCAGTGTGTTTACTGTTTTTTTTAATATCAAATAGCTCCTTTTTCAACTGGAGATTTTTATTAAAGTCTTTAAAATTTTTTTTTATAATCCAGTATTTCATTATGTTTGTAGAATTGTAGCGTTGTAGTTTTGAAAATAAGATCCAGACCTCTACTCTCTCAACTGAAGATAAATTTTCAGGATTAGTTTGACCGTGGCATCCACTGGCAGTTTGTACTATTAGAGTCCATCAGTATCTGGGAGGGGTGCCCTGTGCTGAGAGAGGTTTGCGTTATAGTGTTGGGGTACCCTGACATATGGGAGCAATTCTGAGGACCGAAAGGAAGGTTTGAGGGAAAGGGTAATCCTAGAATTGGGAAGTGCCTGTTCAGCACTAGCTTCTTACAGTCAAAGGATGAACTGTGGAGCTTTTCTGGTTATTGTACAGTTACCATCTTTTAAACCACATCTTGATGGTTTCCTGTTTTTTTCTGTGTGAACAAGCAAAAGTAAAATAGTTTAGACTTCAGTAAACACCCCCTCTCCCATCATTGGGAAGAGAGAGATCATTTGGATGGGGAATGAATCTTTTATTCAGCCCCGTACTTGAAACCATGGCTAATGGTTATATGTAATGAGCCTCTGGAAGAAGGCATTGGCACTTCGAGCTGCTGGCTCTTTGCGCTGGCACCTCCCAGACCAGCGTCCTGGTGAGACTCCTGTACCCCGCATGTTGTTTCGGGAGACCACTTGGTTCCTTCCACCATGGCTGCTCCTCGTGCTGTCTCCTTCCCTACTGGAGAGCGGCTCAGCAGCAATCCAGGCAGAGTAAAAGGCAAATCTTGAAGCTGTTCCAGATATTACTGGGGATATTCATATCCTAGTGAAATAAAGTTAAAAATATAAGAATCGAGAGCAGGCATGATGGAGCAAAAAATTGAGTCTGTGAAACCCTTGAACAGTTTATGGTCATGCCAGACCTTGGCCAGGAGCTCTGATGGGGAATGAGGAAAAGCTGGGGGCAAAAGCAGAGCACAGAGTGTGGCCATAGGGGGCTAGTGTGGCCAATTAATAGGTGTAGGCCACTGACCTATTGTATTTAGGGACTTCACTAGGTTGGGCTCATGAGAGGCTCCTTGTTTTAGAAAGATTATCTCTCAGTCTCTGAGACTTCTTTAAATTAAGATGAGTTGGTATTTAGGCCTCAGATCTAAAAATGTAGTGGACCAAGAGGATTGTTTTGTCTGGAGTCACGATAAGGTGGTAGTCCCTGTCCTGCCCTGATGGAAAACGGCATTTTTGTTGACATTAACTTAAGAGCTGTCATTTCAAGGTTTCCTATTATAACATCTTGGGAAGGTGACTTTTGGGCTTTTTAAAAAAGCTTATTGTTAATGGTGGTTGTTAATGTTTAAATCAGTGATACCGTTTTGCCTAACCTGTGTGGGCAAAATAATTCAAAAAGTGAATTGGAGTTAGTAAAGAATATGACATTTAGCTAAATCTTATCACTGATGTTGATAACCATTTCAGTTGATCAGGTCATAGATATTTAATATGGGCCATGTTTTACTTAAATCTTAGATTTTATTTTTAACCTGAAGACATTTACTTATGTGTCTGCTTATGAGATATCTAAGCATAAGGTACTCCTTCACTTCCCCACTTCTAATGTTTCATGGAGGAATATTATTCACACTCTTCAAACGCATTTGGACATCAGTGACTTTATTATCATTAGAATGGTAACTTTGAGTCCTGTTATAGTTTTCTAGTTCATATATCGTTTTCATTTCCTCCTGTGTTGTTTGAAATATTAAACTTTTTGAATCTATTTATAGTCTAGTGCCTCGGTATTTTATCTTAAGATCCAAGTACCTATTCATATAACATTAGGGTGTTTGGTTTTATTTGTCCAGTGGTTGTATATTTATTATCTCCATTATATAACCACTGGCACTGTTGCTTTTTGAAATGCTCACTTAAAAGATGGTTTTTAATAATAACCAACAGTTGCAATTGTTAGGTCTCATCCTTACAATAACTACTGAATCCGTGTTACATTTCTTGTTTCTTGTTAGGTGATCTTCTAATCATCCAAACTTACGTTAGCTGAGATGTTCTTTTCTAATGTGTCTTTCACAAGTGTGTCTTTCACAAACTTTATTTCAAGATAAAGTTCCACATTTGAGAGACGTTCTGTAATTTGACAAACATTGTAAGGACAGCTAGGCCTAAGATGACTCATTTTGAGGGGGATGATTTTGGGGAAAAATTTTTTATGCTCTCAGTTTTTTGAATTTGAATTTTCGGTATATAAATTTTAAACAACTTAGTTGAATTCTTATTTTGGGAAAAGAAATTCAGAAATGAAAACATTCTACTTACAGCATTTATATCCTAGATGCTGATGGTGTTTCTTGACCTGGAAAGGGATATGTGTGTTGTTTTAATTGAGTTTAATTAAGTTCACATCCTTTTTAGTGCCTCTGCTTGTTGGTTGTAGGTATTAAGTTCGTACCATTAGTTTTCTTCTCTTTCTTGTAGAACAACTTGCTTTAGGAAAGATCAGCTTTCTATTTTTTCATCTTAGTTTAGGATCATAGAAGTTTAAAGTTATGTATTTGTAAAACACTATAACATTAGCACGAAGATTATTAATAAAGGTTGCTGACAAAGTAAATTTCAATTACTGAGTTTTGAATGTCAGTGAAAAATAGAACTGAATAAAGTTATACAGAATTTCCATAGTATCTGCTTTTTTAAAAAAAAATCTGGTTGACAAACAAAACTGGGTCACTGTGCACATGGAGGGGCTATTTGTCCATCGCCTCGTTCATCAAGCAGTAGGCCCTCCCACAGGGATGGAATACAGCCTTCTCTGCTGCTCCTTCCCAGCCCACCCCGCACTCAGTGCAGGACCGATGGAGCCCCTTTTGAACCACTTCTTCCACTTATATCTCTTTTGTGTATTATAGCATAGACCATACGAATATTATGATGATAACGTATCATACAGGACGAGGAGGTCCGCCTTCTCTATCAAACTGTGAGCACACTGAGTGCTGCAGGGACTTTCTTGTTTATCTTTGGCTACCAGCCATCCAGCTCCAGCCGAGCACTTAGTCCACACTCAGATCAAGTTGTGGAATCAATGTTTAAATGCTGCACATTCCCTCACATTGTGGAGTTTATAGATTAATGGGGGAGAATGATAAGAGAAATTAACTCCACTAGAATGATAAGAGAAATTAACTCCACTTATTTCTAGAATGAAATAAGTACTAATGGGGATGTGCATGAAGAGCTTTGAAGACAGAGGAGGAAATTGTACTAAAGCTTGAAGATTGTATCATGTAGGTGCTGGAGCAGCTGTGAAACATTTGAAGCATGAGAGGACTTAGTAGAAATAAAATCTGGATTATATCAGGGCACTTTATAACAAGGCCTCTGTGTATTCACAACACCCTGGTGAGGGGGGACCTGGCTGACTCAGTTGGTAGAGCATGCAACACTTGATCTTGGGGTCTTAAGTTCAAGCCCCACCTTGGGCGTGGAGCCTACTTTAAAAACAAAGAAAGAAAACAGCAACACACCCTGGTTAGTAGTTCAACAGACAAAAACTATACGTCTCAGTTCTATATGTTAAATGCAAAAACTAGTAATTTTCTTTAAAGTTTAGGAATTAACAGAAATGATAAATGAACATGGCTCAGTTTTTCTTGGCAGTGAAGAAAATATATTTTCAGTTATCCTTTAGGAATGTTTCAGGTTTGGTTCATTAGAACAGTGAGACTCTGCTGGGATTATGTGGTTTCTTATGCCACCGTGACAGGTGCTGTCCTTTGCTTTGGCTACTTCCCTACAGATGTAACACTTTCATCCCTTTGCATTCAGTAGTGTCTCCCTGAGGAACTGAGGATGTGTTTCTTTGGTTACTTTTTTTTGCAATGCAAAGTTTCATTATTTGCTTTTTTGCCTGTAAGTGAAAGATTATAGCAGACGGTATCTGGATATCCTTTTAATGCTATTATTCCATCTTTATGATAGGAAAAATTATTGAGTTTTTTGAAGAGTAAATAAAGATTATTTTAAAGAATTTTAAGCTGCAGCTTAATTTTTTTTCATTGTGGAATTGAATTTAGGGAAGCCAGCAGGTGGCAGTATGACGTATAACATGAAAGGGTTTCAAAGAGTATAGAAGGCTCCTTTCCATTTGAACAGATGTTATTTGCATTGTAGGGAATTCGCATTACCTTATAGTCCATCAGAACATTTTTTTGTATTGTCACTTTGATGAATATATTATAATTGTTATTTTGTGGGATATTCTTTTATGTAATACATTTTTTAAAAGTTGAGGTTTTGCTGATGCCAAGGGAATTTTCAGGAATTTGGAGAGGGAAGCTTCATAATTCTCTCACTGCCGGCTTCTATAGTAGGAGCAGCTGTTGTATAAAGCCAGGAAATAAAGACAGGGTAGGGGTTCCTGGCATGTCACTACCCTTCCAGAGGTGGGGAAGTAGGAATAATAATTAGGTTACCTGTTATTGATAGCATTTCAGCCATGCAAGAATGTGGCTGGTTTTCATGGTAATATTAAGATATCTTACTTAGTGAATTAAATATTACCAAAAATAATAAAAATATTGATTGACAAGTTTGTTGTATATTTAGAAGGAAGAATAATAAGGTATTTCATTGATTCCCATTAATATTCAACTACGGCATTAACCTGTCATTAAGTATGTTTCTGTATTCCTCTCCTAGGGTTCTCTAAATGCCATGTGGTATGCGGAGGTTGGTTGCTTTTGAGTTTTTAAAACCTGTAATAATGCATAGAGTACTTGTGTAATTTCAGTTGAAATAAGAATTAGGTGTCAATATTTTTCTTAGTTGCTGCAAATTCTTCCTGCCTGCTGGCCTGAAATAAAATAACTGCATTGTGCTTTAGCTTGACTGTTTTAATTTCTGCTTAAAATGCACACAGTCTGATGAACGTTTGTGGCTTTTTTTTTTTTTTTTTTTGCCTTCCTTTCTCCTTGGTCTCTGGCTGTATTTGTGCAGTATCTTTGATAAGCTACATGGTGGTATTTGCAAAGGAGCATTTAAAGTAATACACAGTGTCTCAACTCTCCTGCATAGGTTAAAGAACTCCGAGAGAAGGCTGAATTTTATAGGAAACGAGTTCAAGGAACACATTTTTCTCGGGACCATCTGAATCAGCTTCTGTCTGATAACAACTGCTGTTGGGATGTCTCCTCAACCACAAGCTCAGAAGGAACCATTAGTAGTAACATTAGAGCTCTAGATCTTGCCGGGTAAGATATGTTCTTTGTGGATGGTGAGAAAGTATATTGTAACTTAGGTAGATCACGGAATTCTATAGGTAAGTGACATGACCCCTCAAAATTGGTCTTCTGGTTAAATGGAGATATGCCAGCCATTTATTACATTTCATTATTACTAGTTTATTCTCTGTGAGAAGTAAAGCTGTGTGTAAATAATACATAATGTAAATCTGGAAGGCTGGATTTTATAATATTTTTTAACAAGAGTAGAATAGGGATGATTATACAGTGATGGAAAAGAACTTTAGAAAGTAACAGGAAGGAAAGGTACCAACAACAATAAAAACCTAGACAACATAAGCTAGTAGTACATCCTATAATCATTCATTAATGGATTTCTGTGGTTAATACGACACTTAGGCCCTGATTCTATGGGCAAAGTCTCTGCTCTTTTGGGTTTTAAAGTGAAAATTATTTAACTATTTATAAAAGAAATAGCATATTGATTTTTGGCAAATAAAATCATTTTTAGTTATTATAGTAATATAATTATATATGCCAAATTGAACTATAAGTTCTAATTATGTGACATCCTCTTTAAAAATTCATTACAAAATCCATTCTGTAAGAATGTCTTGAAAACACTTATCAATCTGAAGTATAAAATTGGAATCAGTTTGATCTACAAATACACTTGAATTTGTGCATAAACTGTAACTGAGTAACCGAACAAGTTAGACCATGTGCAGTCCTTGCTTGTGTGTGTAAATGCCAGTCAAGGGAACACATGTGACTGTTGTCAGCAGCGGGACAGACACGCCTGTGTGAAGGTGGAAATAAGAGAAGATACGTAGGTTTTATTTTGGAGTATTGTACTTTATTTTTAAAATTTGCTTACTTTTTAAATGTTTTTATTTTTATTTTTGAGGGAGAGCGTGTACAAGCAGGGGAGGGGCAGAGTGAGGGAGACAAAGGATCTGAAGCAGGCTCTGCATGGACAGCAGAGAGTCCGATGCAGGGCTCGAACTCATGAACCATGAGATCGTGACCTGAGCAGAAGTCGGACACTCAGCCGACCGAGCCACCCAGGTGCCCATGGAGTATTTTAATAGAAAGTCCAAATTGTAGCTTTAGTTTATTATACTGTCAAATGAACTCTTAATTAGGTTTCTTTCTTCAGTATCTGGGCAAGGTAGTACCTGTGGGACATAAAGTTGTGAACGCTGGAGGGGAATGACAGACTCACTGAAATGAGTATAAACTTAGAAACCTCAAACTCCAGTTTGACACTTTTGTTCTGCAGAGATCCTACAAGCCATAAGACTTTGCAGAAATGTCCTCCTACAACACTGGACGAGAAAAAGCCTGCCTTGGAAGAGCAGCCGCAGAAAACTACCACAGAGAAATTGGGCGTGTCAGATGCTCCCACCCTGCCCGTTAGAAGGCGCCTGGCGTGGGACGCAGAGAACACAGATGAAGGGGTGCAGAAACAGCCGAGAGAGGAGGAGGAGGAAGAAGAAACAGAAAAGGACAGGCAGGTTCATAACGGAGAGCTGGAGAAGGTCGAAGTACCGGAAAAATCTAAGGCAGAAAAGATAAAAGAAGGGTGAGAGTTTTAAATTAATCAGTATATGGAAGCATTATGCACACGGTTAATATTTTTTTGTTTTGTCACCAAGTATGGTGGTTTACACTCTTGGTTTTATGACTAATAAAGAGCAGATGTTACTTTAATGTCACAAAGCAGACATTTCAATTTATAATTTGATTCACTCAGGTATTTGAGTCACCAGTAATTGGTAGTTGAACACTTGAACACTGAGCTACTTGGGGAAGAAGCAGTTAGGGTTGTTTTCATTTATGTCCCACTAATTATGATTTGGCAGATTTGTAAATGTGTTTGAGGGAATCGCTTTCTTTGTGATTTAAGAAAATAGCTGATATTCTTTAACATCAAATGTTTCACCAAAAAAGAAAGATAATGTTTTGTAATGTTAAAATAAGCGATATCTGCAAATAGCTAATTGTTGCTGATTTATGTGTTAATTGCTTTGGGGAGTGGTTCTCTACCACTGGTAATGGTGCTTTTTGTCCATCATCCAAATCCCTTAATCATTCTGTCATGAGTTTTGCACCTAATGGGAAACTTAGGAGCTGATTTAATGGAAGAATTCTCTGGTCTATTGCTGCTGACTTGCAGTGACCTTCTGTCTTTTCCAATATTCAGTCCCTCTTAACGGCATGTGTTTTTAGAAACAGATGACCCTATAAATTTTGTTTTATTATTGCATAATAATGATAAAATATTTTTAATCCTGTTTGCTGGGGGGAATGCATCATAGTAGATTGTTTGGATTTGTAGGTCAGATTCTTCTTCTGTATCTTCTGGAAAAGGAGGCAGGCTTCCTACTCCAAAGCTGAGAGAACTTGGTGGAATCCAGAGGACTCATCATGATCTCACCACTCCAGCTGTTGGTAATGGGCAAACGCTGTAGTTCTTATCCTACCTGCTTTTTCGGCATGAGAATTTAGTTTGAGACTTGTCGTCTTCTGCATTTTTCTAGGTGGTGCTGTTCTAGTGTCTCCATCTAAAGTGAGGCCTCCAGTCCCAGAACAGAGGAAAAGAGTGTCCCCTCAGGATGGCTTAGAAACTGCAAAGAATGATTTTAGGAAGGTAAATATTTATATCTTGGGGGAAAAATATCTTTTTAGGAAGCGATTATTTTAGTCACATGTAACGAATGAACGGTAGGTTCAGATTTTAGAAAATTCTGTGCATTGTATGTGGAGGTGATGCTATTAATGTGCTTTTATTAAGGCAAAGGCCTTGAATTATTTTTTTCTGGTAGTGGCATTCTACTTCTGCTGATGTGTTTTTAAATCTTGTCAAATGTGACTCAGCAAGAAGAGAGAGAAGAGAAACAGTACTTTTTATTGAGCATCTACTGGGTGGCAGTTGTATTTCAAGTATGTTCCAGGCACTGTTTTAGCACTGGAGATATAACAGTGAAAGAAGCAGGTGCAAATTCTGACCCTTATTGAACTTCTATTCTAGTGGAGGAGAGAGACAATAAACAGGATAACTAGGTAAAATACAGAGTATTTTAGACAGTGGTAAGTACTAAAGAGAAAAGTAAAGCAGGGGAGGTGAATACAAAGTAGCCAGGGAAGTTCTTGCTGAGAGGGTGACATTTGAGCAGAATCTGAAGGTGGTGAGAGATGGACCCATATGCATATGTAGGCAGGCATTCTAGGCAAAAAGAACGCAAGTGCAAAGTCCCTGAGGTGATCAGGTGCCCGATTTCTTGAGGACTGGCCAGAAAGTGAGTGTGGCTGAAGCAGAGAGCCAGAGAGAGTGTGGGCAATAAGTTAGGAGGCATCATGGGGGGACTAAACTGTGTAGGGCCTTGTAGTTCACAGCAAAGACTTTGAATTTTATTCTGAATGAAATCGGAAGTCTTTGGAGGGGCAGAGAAGTGATATGTTTTGACTTAGGTTTTTCCATGTGACTCTGGCTACTGTTTGGGAACAGACAGTAGGAATGCAAGAGCCAGGGCCTGAGCCTACATAGGAGTCAATTACAATATCCAGCCAAGAGGTGATGGTCGTTTGGTTCATATGGGTAGCAGTGGAGGTCATGTGATGAAGTCTGATTCTGGATGTGCATTGAAGGTATAGTTGACAACATTTGCTGATGGTTAAGATATGGCATGGGAGAAAGACAGAAATCAAGGATTCAAGATTTTTGGCCTGTGCAGTAAGGATGAAGTTGCCGTTTACCTGAGATGGGGAGGACAGTGTAAGGAAAAGGTTTGTCAGGGAAGATGAAGAGTTCTGTTTTGGACATGTTACCTTTGAGAAGCTTATTACAGGTACAGGTAGACATGTTGAATAGGGAGTTGACTTTCTGAGTTTGAGGTGTGGAGGACAGGTTGGGCTACGGATACAGATTTGAGTGTCTATTGTACAGGTGCACAGGTATGTGAGGGCTTGAGACCGGGGGAGGTCATCAGGGGAGGTAGGTATAGAGAGGGAAGAGTATGTGTAGACAGGTGTCAGCCCTGGTTTTTTGATACTGGGAAGTTGAGGAGTAACCAGCAAAGAGAATGATAAGGAATAGCCAGTGAGGTGGTGAAATAGAAGACTGTGGTATCTGGAAGGTGTCAAGGAGGAGGGAGTGTCAGTGCTACTGATGGATCAATAAGATATGAGAACTGATGATTGGATTTAGCAACATGGATGTTATTGGTGACCTTGACAAAGGGCAGTTTTGATGGTGGGGAGGGATAATTGTCTAAATGCAAGTGAGTTCAAGAGAAAGGAGAGGAGATGAATTGGAGGCAGTCATCACAGACAACTCTTTTAAGAGTCTTTTCCGTGAAGGGGAGCAGAGTAACAAATGGCAGCTGGGAGTGAGGTCAAGATGAAGGAGATAACAGCACATTTATGTGTTGACAAGAATGGTTTTAAAGAGAGAAAAATGCAGGCCCAGCCAGCAACTTTGCCCCTGTGCACTCAGTGCCTACCACCACTTGAGATGTTCCATGGGATCTGGGGGAGAAGTGGAAGGGTTGATTGTAGGCACTCTGACAGCTCCTTCATTGTTACAGAGGAGGCAGAATATGTGAGCACTGCTAATAAAATAGGGAGATGTGCTGGGAGCTTTGGGAAAGTCTCTTTGGATTTTTTTCTTTTTTTTTTTTTTTTTTAACGTTTATTTATTTTTGGGACAGAGAGAGACAGAGCATGAACGGGGGAGGGGCAGAAAGAGAGGGAGACACAGAATCCGAAACAGGCTCCAGGCTCTGAGCCATCAGCCCAGAGCCCGACGCGGGGCTCGAACTCAGGGACCGCGAGATCGTGACCTGAGCTGAAGTCGGACGCTCAACCGACTGAGCCACCCAGGCGCCCCACTTCGGATTTTTTCTTGGTGGCACATGAAGAAATATCCTCACCAAGAACAAGGCTGGGGATGAAGAGGTTGGAGGTTTGAGTAAAGAAAAGAAATCATGAAGTAGTCTTTACAGAGAGTGGGAGAGGGAGTAGGCCAGGGAAATGTGAGATAACGCAGGGCAACATAAAGGGCCCATTTTAGGCTAGTGGTCACGGATTTGATGTAAGAGCAGTCGTGAGGGGTTGTGTGTTTTTCTCCAGCCATGTTTGGCTACAGAGGTGCAGGATAAGTTAGAGAGTTGAATTTAACTGGGGTTCATGTTTTGTCAAGGGAGTAAGACAAAATGAGAAAGGGGGTCAGGGAGTTAAGGTACATGTAGGGGAGTGATTATAATGATTGGCCATGGAAGTTGAGTTGGTTAGAGCAGGAAAAATAGGACTTGGGAAGGTAAGGCACAGTGCAGAGGTGACAGGATCAATGAAAGGTCTTGGCCAACTTAAGGACTTGTTGAAATTGGAGTACCTAGAGGGAGTAGTTTTAAAGTCAGGAGGTGGTAGTCAGAAATTGGAATTGTGGAGAGGTTGCAGTTAGCAGTAATGACAAGGCTTAACATATAATCGTGGGAGTAAGTGGCTGAAGTAGGATAGAGAGCATTTAGAGAAGAGGTTGCATTTCTCCAGGGGATTTTCCTGATGCCTGTTCATGAATTTTCAGAGGTATGGCCCAGGGGAAACTTTTTAGGTGTTGGGGAGAGGTAGGAGAGGGGATCAGAGCCTAGTTGTCCCCAAAGCCCAGTACCGAAGTCACCTCATAGCAGGTACCTGTTAAATAGGTGTTGACTGAGTATTATTAGAATGACAGAATCTAAACCAATGTGTATACGTTGGTTTATGACAAAAGGAATACAGAGGACTGATCAGAATCAGATATTAGGAATCGCTTGCACCCATGGGCTGTTCTGCACCCCCAGCACTCCCTCTCATCCCAGGATCCAGGTTGCTACCTGGAAGGTGTGAGCTTCTAGGCAGCTTTGCCCACACAGAGTTGACTACCCTCAGCTAAAAAGAGTAGCCTTAATCCATATTGGCAACTGGATTTGTATGTAACGTTTTCATTTATTGTGGAATTAATTATTGAATAGTTAAATTAATGAAATAGAATGATACTGCTCTTTAATGCCAATTTCTACCTCATCATGCACACAATATAGTTTCCAATAAATCCTTTCCAGTATTCAATTTCCCTCAATATCATTGTACATCTTTTTAATTATAAGAATCAGAATGTTTATAATATCCAGAAATTTTTTTAAATTTTTGTTTTTTCAACGTTTTTTATTTATTTTTGGGACAGAGAGAGACATAGCATGAACGGGGGAGGGGCAGAGAGAGAGGGAGACACAGAATCGGAAACAGGCTCCAGGCTCCGAGCCATCAGCCCAGAGCCTGATGCGAGGCTCGAACTCATGGACCGCGAGATCGTGACCTGGCTGAAGTCGGACGCTTAACCGACTGCGCCACCCAGGCGCCCCTATCCAGAAATTTTTTTAATATTAACTTTTAGTGACATTTAATTGTGGGAGGGTTATGGGGCAGCAGCAATTTGGGTAACTTAAAAACATGGGGATGATCATAATAGCTAGCATTAACTGAGTGGTTAACTATGTTCTAGGCCCTGTGCTAAGTACTGTATATATATTAACTTAAGTCTTCATAATGACTCCAGGAGGTTGGTATTGTTATTATTCTCATTTAGATGAAACTGGGGAAACACAGCTGCCAATTGGTGGGGCAGAATTTAGTCCCAGGGAGTCTGTCCTCAGAGCCCACGTTTTTAACTCCTAAACAACACTGTCTCACAAAATTCAGAAAATTCTCATGGTATTGGTTTAATTGTCAAGGACCATTTTAACGTCTTATAAATGATATTAAAAAGCTAAGTGTGTGTTAGCTCACTTTATTCATTCATGCAGCAGATGTTACTTATCTGTTTACCCACATGCAATAAAGATAGTGAGCAAAAATAGACATGGGGGGGTGCCTGGATGGCTCAGTTGGTTAAGCAACCAGCTCTTGATTTTGGCTCAGGTCATGATCTCTCGGTCATGAGATTGAGCCCTGTGTCAGGCTCTGCATTGACAGCATGGAGCCTGCTTTGGATTCTCTCTCTCCTTCTCTCTCTGCCACTCCCCGCCCCCCGCCCCCTCCAAAATAAATAAAGTTAAAAAAAAAATAGACATAGTTCATGATCTTATGGAACCTACAGTCTGGCGAAAGAGATACACAGTAATCAAAGAATCATACCCCCCAAAAAAGTAAAATTAAAACTAATAACAGTTTCAAAGCAGTATATAGTGCTATTTTGAAAGGAATTGGCCTAGTCCTGGAAGTCAGGAAGCTTCTTGGAAATCAAGGATGCTTCTTAGAAGAAGTCATAATTGGGTTGAGATACTGAGGAAGAGGAAGAGTTGACCAGGTAAAAAGGGTGGGGAGGAGAAGTATAGCATGTGCCAATATCCTGTGGTGAGAAAGAACATAGGGTTCTAAGAAACAAAGGTAAGTATAGTGTGTGGCAGGGAGTAGGTCAAGATGAATCTGGCAAAGATAGCAATATTGAGAATTTTTATCATTATCTTGAGAGCAATGGGAAGTCACTGAAATATTTTAAAGACCTTTCGGCTGCCATGGAAAGCAAGAGTAGACTAGTTACCCTTAGAAGGTAACTGTGGTAGTCTAGGTAGGACAAGTTGATAGCTTGGACTGAGGAGGGTGGACATTGACAGAAGTGGATGAAACTGAAGAATTGTGAATAAGGGGAGCAAAGTCAAGGCTTGGTGCTGGGTTGGATAATGGTGGATGAGAAACCATGAATGACTTCTAGGTTTCTGCCTTACTTTGTAGAATTGATAGGGGATGCCGTGCACTGAGTAGGAGAACTTTGGACAGAAACCATCTTTGGAGGGAAATATCAGGAATTTCACTTTCACTCACTCAATTTGATATTTAATGTGCTCTTACTATGTGTCACATACCATTCTGGGATCTGGGGATTCTTTGGTAATCAAGACAAAATCCCTGCCCTCATGGAGCTTACATTTTCATTCTGAGAGACAGATGATTTTTTAAAAAGATAATTTTAGGTAGTATCAATGCTGTGAGTTAAATAAAACCACAAATAACCTCCAAATCATGGGTGAGGTTGCTTTACTATCAGGACAGGCTATCAGGACAGGCACCTCTGCGGAGGTGACAATTTAACTAAGAACTGACTAATGAGGTATGTGCCCAGGCAGAGATGAGCAGAGATTGTTTTCCTGTTTGAAGGAACAGTAAGTACAAGTGTGTAACAGTGAGAGTTTTGAAGACCAGTGTGACTGGGGCCTAAGAGGGAGGAGGAGAGGTAAGAAATGAGATTGGGAAGGGAGGGTGGGTGAGGTGTGGGGGCGTGATTCTGATGGCCCGGGGAAGCCCTGGGAGGGTGTAAAGCCACACAGCAAATATCTGGTTTACATGATAAAATCACTCTGGCTATTCAGTGCAGAATGGGCTGTATGGGGTGGAGGGGGAAGGAGGCCAATGAGAAGACTTTAGCCTCAAAAACAGATTGCAAAGTCCATTAAATTATACCTGGGAACCCCATGTTACAAATATTGTAAGAGAGATTTCATTCAGGCCTTTTAAGCAGTAGCGATTCCAATTTGACAGAGATCTCAGATTCTGTGTATATATGTAGAAAAAGTAAATCAGAAGAACGTTTTTCCTAAGTGATACTTATAGTTAAAAAGGGAAGCAAGAGGAAGATTTGTGGTTTTATTTTAGATCTTGATGTGAAAAACATGTATGTTTGTTGGATAAGACCCCAGGCCTCTCCACTTTGAAGCAGTAAGCTCTCTAATTACAGAAAAAGATACCAAAGGTCAGAAAGCATTGTTTTGAATATTGCATCAATAAATCCAAAGTTAGTAAATAAAGGCCACATTTACAAGAAATAATTAGGAAAGTTTGGAACTGTGTTTGATTTTACTGGTTCGCATTCTTCTAATAAGGAAAATTCTACAAGGACTTTTAAGATAGTGATACATTATCATTGTGGAAAATAGAAGATACCAGCTAAAAAGGAAATCAGTGGTGTTCCATCTACTATTCAGGGCAGCCATATTGAATTTTTGAGTTCTTTAGGTGTATAGTGTATTTGTTTATTATGCTGTAGGTAAGATTAATCTATTTTTTCTCACTTGGCAATGAATTAACATATTTACATATCATTAAATATTATGATCTAATTTTTAATAGCAACGGGATATGCAATGTATAGTTATGCAGGCTGTTTATTGTTGAAAGCAATTTTTAAAAAATTAGATGCCTATAGTTATTAATTTTTCTGTTTTGAAAAAGTGCTGTAAAGAAATCCGTCCTTCAGCTACATTTTTGTTCATTTTATCTCTTTTTGTATAAATACTCTGCAAGTATTATTGTGTGACCAAAGAACACAAAATTTTAAGGATTTTTCTATGTTTTGCCAGCAACCTGGGAAGATTAAACTCCCAGGACTCTAGGAGAGTGCCGGTGTTTCCATAGTCTTGTCAGCATCAGTATTAAAAATAGTGTGTTTTTGACAAAAAAAAATGTAATCTTTGTAATTTGGTAAGTGAAAAATTAGTGCCTTGGTGCTTTTAGTTTGAAATTATTTGATTACTAGTGAGGTAGGGTATTTGTGCTATTTGTAATTTGTCTATATGAATTGCTTATGTATATCCCTTTTCTACTTTTTAATTGCCTTTTTCTTACTACTTTTAAAGAAATATCTATGTAGCAATGGTCATTCATTGTCAATATATAGGTTGTATATTTTCCTCAAATTTGTGATTAAAATTTTTTGTAATGTTTATGTATTTTTATATAGCTAAATATATTTACCAATATTGTTTGTTAGGCATGTAAAATCTTCCTCACATGGAGGTTACATAGATTTTTTTCATAATTTCTCCTACTGCTTTTGTGGTTATATTTTTTGTGTATTTAAAGATTTTACTTATATATATACAGACACATATATGTATCTTTTTTTTTTTTTAATCACTTAGAAAGAAAGTCGTGCTATAGCCCTCCTGACTTCTCCAGCTGCTGGTATAAAAACAGTTGATCCCTTGCCTTTGAGGGAAGATTCTGAAATCAATATCCCCAGGCGTGCCGAGGTAGCTCTTCCAGTTTCAAAAATTCCAGAATATCCAGCAAACACACCTGGGCAGTCTCCTTCCCCACCCTGTGCTCCATCCTACTGGCATCCCTCTCGTCGAATTCAGGGCTCTCTCAGAGATCCAGAATTTCAGCATAATGGTAATTATTTTGGTTTTTATTTTTTGTCTTTTAAAACAAAAATGTTATCCTGATGGGTACGAAGGCTTAAGTATGTACTGTATGTTAATAACTTGTGTTTATTATCTAGGGTTTTTTAGTTAATGTAACACATTTCTTTAAATAGGAAAAGTCCCGGGGCGCCTGGGTGGCTCAATCGATTAAGCGGCCGACTTCGGGGTCCGTGAGTTCAAGCCCCGCGTCGGGCTCTGTGCTGACAGCTTAGAGCCTAGAGCCTGCTTCAGATTCTGGGTCTCCCTCTCTCTGACCCTCCTTCATTCATGCTGTGTCTCTCTCTGTCTCATAAATAAACGTTAAAAAAAAATTTAAATAGGAAAAGTTCCATCTCATCTTTGGAACACCGAGCTGTGCGGCAACCCCAGTACTTTTGTAGCAGCGTGAGGTTTCCTCCAAGTTCTGTCTTTTCCACAACAGGCAGCCTACTAGATGCCAGTAGCACCGCTTCCCCTGGTGTGACAACTGAACATGTCTTCAGACATTGCCAAACATTGCCTAGATGAGAATTCAAGGTCATAAATTGGTTTCCTTTAGTTTTATTAGGCATTGCTCTGCTCTTTTCTAGCTTCCACTTTTACTGTCGAAAAGTCTTAATGCTCTTATTTTATTTTATTATAAAATGCTTTTAAATGTTTATTTATTTTTGAAAGAGAGAGAGAGAGAGAGTTAGTGGGGAAGGGGCAAAGAGAGAGGGAGACACAGAATCCAAAACAGGCTCCAGGCTCTGAGCTGTCAGCACAGAGCCCAACGTGGGGCTTGAACCCACAAACCATGAGATCATGACCTGAGCTGAAGTCGGACACTTAACCAACAGTGCCACCCAGGTGCCCCAGTGCTCTTTTTATTTTTGATCATTGTATATGGATTTTTTACCCCCTGGCATCTTTGGGGATCTTCCTTTTACCCTTAATGCTCTGAAATTTTAAAGCAGGTGCCTTCGTTTTGCTAGTACTCAGTCAACTTTTTCAGTCGGGGAGCCTGGTTCCTCACTTTCTTGAATTATTTCATCAGTAATTTCTTCCCCTCCATGTTCTGACTCCTGTTTCTCTGACACTCCTCTTATTCCAATGTTGGCCATGTTGAACATGATCTTATTTTCTTATCTTACCTTTCCTATTTTCCATCTCTGTCTTTTTATTTTAATTTGAGAGGGTTACTATTTATTTTTCACCCCTTCTGCGTTTTAAGAAATTTTTGCTATATTTTTTAATTTCTAAGAATTTTTTAATTGTATATTCCTTTTATGTAGCATTCTGTTCTTATTTTATGGATGTTTTATCTTTTTGAAAAGATAAATGATATATATAATTGCCCTGTTTTGAATATGGTACCCCCGCCCTCAGTTGAACCTGGTGTTCTTCAGTCAGAGCAGCTCTGATAAACCTTTAGAGAGGAAACCTCCATTCCTCTCTTGTGAGAAAGGTCAGTTACCCAGCCGTGGAAATATAAAGAAGGATTTGGCAGACTAATTGTTTTGTAAAAGACTTCAACCAGTTTCCTGGTTCAGGCTTATCTTCACTCCAACTTTCAGGGGTACTTAGTACTCCTAAACTTGAGCTAGGTTAGGAGAACAAATTGGTTGCTTCTTGGATTCTTTCTTCTGCTGACTTAGGATTCAGCTTAGGTATGATGGTAACAAACACACTGCTTGTCTAAGCTCTTTTTTTTTTTTGAGAGGGAGAGAGAGCATGGAAGCAGGGGAGAGAGGGAGAGAGAGAATCTTAAACAGGCTTCACACAGCCTGAGAGCCTGACTCAGGGCTCAGTCTCACGATTGTAAGACCATGACCTGAGCCCAAATCAAGAGTCATACACTTAACCAACTGAGCCCTGCCGGTGTCTCATATACTCACTGCTTTTCTGTTTGCTTTCCCGTTTCCAAAATTTTGTTGTTTTCTTATCTTCATTTTTCTTGTCCTGTGGGTTTAATGTCATTCTTGTAAATGTGTGTTGTCCCATCTCCCATCTTTAAACAGAAGCCTACTGCATTTCTTTAAAGTTAGAATAGATCAATATTATTATTGAAAAGAATTCTAGAAGTTTTCCATTGCTTGTTTACATATTTGCTAAGCACGTTATAAATTGGTGAATGGCCCATTGCTAATAATTTCTATCAAAGATATAAAATTAATAAAAGTTTTGACCATCTTTCACTAAGGTTTTCCTATAAACAAAATATACTGTTACATGGCTCTGAAGGATGATTTTTCTGCCTTTTTTTTTTTAAGTGGGAAAAGCAAGGATGAACAATTTCCAGCTGCCTCAGCATGAAGTCTTTAATGACGAAGGTATTTCAATAGTGAAATAACATCAGATCCAAGTATGAGGTTTTATTATATGGTAGTTGATAGTAGTATCATGATTTTAACATTGGGTTAGCACTTTATAGTTTACAAAGTACTTCTGCAGATATTATATCATTAGATCCATGAAACCCTGTGAGGGGGGATAAAGTTATCCCCATTTACAAATGAGTAAACTGGGACTTAAGTCTTGAAAAAAATTTTTAGGGCAAACAGATGATAAGAGAGTGTACCTTGCATCACACCTGAGGTCAGTACTCTTTCTTTTTTTCCATCCTGGCTGGCTGTGGGCTCAGGAATCCAGTCTAGCATTATATGTATCATTTTTTCCAAATGCTCAATTTTCAATTATCAATTATCAAAAGAAATATGATTAGGGCAAATGGACTTTTTTTCTTGTGTTGTATTCATTCTGAAAAATTCATTTGCTTCTAATAGTGGCAGCAGGAATTTTGAATTCCTGATGTGAGCAATCAAAGTTACTATTTTAACTCATTCTAGGATGTATGAAATTATTGAATTTATAAATTTTGGATTTGAAAATAAATTTGAATGAATACTTTATATAAGTTCACATAGGAACTGACTGAAGATTTTCACATTGAAGATTTTCTCTCCTCTTAACAAACTTGGGACTTTTTTCAGAATTCAGTGAGCCAGAAATCAAGTTATTATGTTTTGAAATATAAATATCCAGACACTTCGAATCCACCTCTGTTTTCTTCTTAGTTGAAGAATAGCGTTTACAAATAATCTTGTAACATATTTGCTTACTCAGAATGAGGAATTTCTGTCCTAATGAAGGGTAGCATATTAAAGTCAAACATTAAGTGAGATTATTTAGGAAATGTGAACATTAAGTACTGTGTTAAGGTATGGCATTTTGTTTTTAAAAAGCTTAAAAAAGCTTTTTGCTCAGAAGAGCTGTGCTTTTTAAAGTAGGGCAAGACAGTATGATGATGAATTGTTTCCAAGTAATACTGAAATCACAGGCCATGTGTTTAGGTAATGTCATTGTGGGATTTCAGGAAGGAAACAATGCTCATTTGACACGAAAGTGTTTGATTTCTCAATATGGTAAACTTGGGAAATTGTGGTGAACTGTCTTGAAAATGTTAATATCTTTTATTTTAATAATTTTTTCTGACAGAGTCAATATTGACATCACAAAGCCTGATGCTTTTAATTTTCTGTTCACGTTATAAAACATTGTGTTTATATTAGAGATACTTTCTGATTATGCTTTTTTCATTGCAGATGAAGACAGATTATCTGAGATTTCTGCTCGCTCCGCAGCTTCTAGTCTCCAGGCTTTTCAAACTCTGGCACGAGCTCAGAAAAGGAAGGAGAATTTCTGGGGCAAAACATAATTACCATATATCTAGTTGAGTTGCCTAACAATCTACGGAACCATTAGCATAATTTTTCCTTATTGCTTTACTATGTTAAGACTTTTAAAGTATTTGGATTTTTTCCCCACATTTCCTACTTAAAAAGAATTGTTTGAGTTTTCAATAGCCAATTCAGTTTCCTTGGAAAATTTTAACACTGGTTCATACAAATTCAACCTACAGAATTCTTTTGACACCTATCCCAAAGTACAAAGACATAGGTTTCTTCACATGTTCTAACTTTTGTATTAAGGGTAGCTGGTAAAATTGTGAATTTTACCTATCCAGAGGATATTCTAAAAAATAAAGTGAAGTAAAAATTAAGATCTAAATGTGAAGTATATGTTCCTTGATTATTGGCTCTGTGTATCTTTATAGTCTGTAGATGTCATAAGATGAATTTGTTCTTCCCGTAACTTTTGCTGTAGTATTTCTTTTTATTTTAGTACCTTCTGTATGTGGTTGCAGTGTTAAGGCAATTGTACTTTAAATTGAAAATATGAGCTGTATATATTTTTCTTATTTATGTAACAAAGTTTGCTGAGAGAATATGTATATTTTTGATCTTTGTGTGTATTCTATTTGTATAAGGACTTTGGCTTACATTTGAATAATGTCTCAATTTTGAAAAATTATTTGTATAATGGAGAGTTAAAACTTTGTAGACATTTTGAAATAAAAATTGATCAAGTATTTTAATTCTTTTTGTTTGAAGTGTTTCAAGTGTTTGGCTTCTTCAGAAAGTTATTACACATAATAAACAATTAGTAATAAACAATTACCTTTTAGAAACATTTTACTCATAGCAAGTTAACTAAATGTTTTTCTTCTTTTACAGCTGTCAAAATGCAACAAAACTGTGTTCACAATAATTTTGTATGAATATAGGAAAAATACAAGATTTCCAAGGCAGACTCATTTTCAAAAATTTAACACATACTTTTTGACTATTCCTTCATAGGACATGTTCTGTTTTCCTAGTCTTTACTTAATCTTGCAAATCATAATATATCTAACTTCCTAAAAAATATGAATTTCATAAATATGACATGTGATGTGTACAAGACTACATACATACAAGGTACCGAAGGTAAAATATATGAAATATTCATGCCCGTTGGTTAGAAAACAAATGAGCAGTTTGTTTTAAAGTACTTAATTTGGTCAAAAGTGCTTTTGCAAATCCTTGATTCACAATAAGTTTATTAAAGATCTTACATTATCAGGTTATAAATAATTGGGCATACACATGTTTGCCTACATCTCACTGACGTTTGTTGATAAAAAAAGTTTTTAAGGCACTGAAGATGGAAATAAAAGTTAGAAAGTAATGTGTAATTGGATTTTAGAACACAATCATTTGGATTCTATACACAGGTACTGAGGCATATTAGCTGTAAAATAAAGTCGGAACATACTGTGTCTCTAGAAGCTTAGGGGTATCATCATCCTCTTCCTCTAAAGTTGGTTAGTTTGGTTGGTTAGGATAGAATTTTCAATGACTGATCACTGATGTATGGTAAAGAAAGGAATGACAGCTAGCTTGCAGGGAATGTGTATCTAACACAGTGCATCTTACCCAAGGTACACATTGTAAAATATGGGTACATCTGTTGGAATAAGTCACACCACATGAACTTGCTCTGTCAGATGTTAGATGGATTAAGGTATGGTTCTGATGAGGCTGAGTTCATTACCCCGCTCTGGGTGACAATTTAGCATTGTAGTATACTGCTGATTGCCTCTTAAAAGCCCTACGCAGTGGCCCTGGGGAGAGAATAGTGTTGAGAGATTAGTCCTGTTTCGTCGCTTGTACTGAAAACAGCTTAAAGGATAGGCATTTGAGTTGGTGGGTAAGTAGTTTTAGTTGTGTGAGAAATATTCCATGAGATGTGCTGACATTTAGGAGTTGGCACTGTTAATTCAATTTTTAAATCAATTTTATTTTGGCATACTTTTATGTACAATAAACAGCGATCGTTAAGAATTTACAGCTCAGTGAGTTTGGAAAGAACACATACCTCTGTGAAACCACCCTACAACCAAGATACGTTACTACGTTTCCATCGTCCTAAAAATTTCATTTCCCTCTGCAGTTCAATCCTTCCTTCCACCTCTTATCCCAAGGTGATTGCTAATCTGCTCTGTCAGGATGGTTTGTAAGAACTGTGTATAGATGGAGCCATCTTTTACATTGCTTTCACTCAGAGTGTTTTTAGAAGTCTTCTATGTTTTGGGGCGCCTGGGTGGCTCAGTCGGTTAAGCGTCCGACTTCAACTCAGGTCACGATCTCGCGGTCCGTGAGTTCGAGCCCCGCGTCGGGCTCTGGGCTGACGGCTCAGAGCCTGGAACCTGCTTCCGATTCTGTGTCTCCCTCTCTCTCAGCCCCTCCCCCGTTCATGCTCTGCCTCTCTCTGTCTCAAAAATAAATAAACGTTAAAAAAAAAAAAAAAAAAAAAAAAAAAAAAAAAAGAAGTCTTCTATGTTTTGATGTTTATGTTCCCTTTTAATCCCTTCACCCCTGGCGGACTTTTGGATTGTTTGCAGTTTGGGACCATAATGAATAAAGTTGCTGTTAATAGTTACAAGTTTTTGTGTGGATATATGCTTTCATTTCTCTGGAAAATAGGTAATTCGGTTTTTGTTCATCCTTCATATAACTTCTACTTTGAGTATACATGCAAATCAATATGTTAAACTGGTGGTTTGGCCTTTTTGTCAAAACTGGTACAAGCTAGACTGGGGAGCAACCATCAGAATCGCAATGGAAGGTTTTTGCAAAATGCACACACCTGTGCTTCTGTTCCTTCTCCCAGCTTCACCCCAGATGCTGAGATTCTCATGCGTCCCTGGTTGAGAACCCAGATAAAAATGCACAAATATGCATATATGGTAGGCTTTGGATGTTCATTTCTGGTATCACTTCTGGATCTCTTTGAAAAGAGTCTGAACTCCATATTAAGAACTTTTGAAAGCTGATTTTGAGGGTTAAGGAAAAAGAACATGAGAAATATGCTTAGTACATGGTAGGAAATGTTACCATGATATTTAAGCACAAATATCTTCATTTTTCAGATGGGAAAATGCTATTAGGTAAAATGACTGGGCCAAGACCTCATATCTGGTTAATTAAATCTAGGCATTCTTACTTGAAATCTACCTGTACTGCCTACTTTAAGAGAGTTTATGTTAAAATTTTGAGTCCTACTGTGATCACTTCTCTCTCTGATTCATTTAGGAGTTACCTTTTCCATCTTAGAAGATCAATGAAGTGTCTACCTTTCTGGTCAGGAAAAAGTATGAGGGCATTGAATTATTGTACAAATGGATTCAACCAGAATGAAAGTGAGTCAATATGCAAAGCAAGTTTGCCCTTCTATAGAGCAGGGGTGTGGTTGGCTACCCAGGATGCTCAAGGATGGAGTATCTACCTTTAGTTGTAGACACCCCAAAAATATTTATCCTGACTTCTGGAAGCTTATAAAAGGGACAAATCATCTAAAATGGAAAGTGATCCTAGAATCATTTACATTTGTTCTTGGAATATGTTTTTGCTACTTTTACATGAATTGGTGATAGTCATGTTGGTGTTCTCAGAGCTCAGTCTTTGTCCAACTGACACCATTACTCACTTTCCCAAGATGAGTCAGTTGTGCAAAGGCTGCTCCAGGCAAAAGCACAGTCTCTATTCATTGGACTAGAGTTGTGCTCTGCCAGGCCTGGTCACGTGAGAAGCCAACCTGCTCCTCTAGCTTACCTCTTGGATGAAAAGCAGGCTGGGGTTATTATCTTCAGCTCTGTTCCAGTAGACTTCATGCCAATGGTGATCCTGCACTCTGATTTGACTGTACGGGTCTTTCTCCTAGGGTAAGTAGACACATAGAAAGACCCAGCCATTTTTCTTCCTCTCAGGTTGAAAGCCAAGCTTCCTATAACCCTACTTCATGTTTCATTCCCCGCTTGGCCCTGCAAAGCTCACTAAGGACGGCAGCCTCTCTCAAGCAGAGGGCAGCTCCCCCATAGTACTACCCTTGCTTAATAAGGCAGGTAGGAGGGAAAGAGTAGTCATCCTAAAGGTGGTCTCACCTCTCTTTCACTAAATGCTCCATCCACTAGTCCCATCCATGGTTTCATTATGCTCCAAACCCATATCAGAGTGTGTCCTTGGACACTGAGTGAGAGATGAGAACTGAGGTGCCTTTGGAAGTCCGAGCATGAGGCCAACAGGTAGAGTGATGTTTAGGGAGACTACACCAATTTGAATCGCATTATGGGCAATCTAGGTAATATCGGAAAATTGTTCAGTTTCCCCCCCATTATTATCCACCCACTAGTACGTTGGAGCTGGCTTTGGGGCCAATTGTTAAATATTCAGAAATATTGTGAGCAGGTTGTTCATTTGAATTGGCTCTGGGGGGAGTATTTATACCATGGAAATTAGCAAATGCTATAAATTAGGACTTCCTCCCCACTTACCCACTGGAGGCAGTTTCAAGCCCACCACTGCAACCACTACACCAGTCTCTGATTTTCTTTCCATATCATTTGCCTGATAGAAAGCAGTCTACTTCAGAAAGGAGAAGAGGCAGCCCAAGAGAAGTGGCTATAAACCATTCACACCTTCCTTAGTTAATAAAGACAAATACCACATGATTTCACTTATATGTAGAATTCAAGAAACAAAACAAATAGAAAAAGAGATAAAACAAGAAAACAGTCTTAAATACAGAGAACAAACCGGTGGTTGCTAGAGGGAAGGTAGCGGCGGGGGGGGGGGGGGGGGGGGGGGAGGGCGGGGCGAAAGAGATAAAGCAGATTAAGAATACACTTATCTTGGGGCACCTGGGTGGCTCAGTTAAGCGTCCGACTTTGGCTCAGGTCATGATCTCACGGTTCATGAGTTTAAGCCCCGCATCCGGCTCTGTGCTGACAGTTCAGAGTCTGGATGGAGCCTGCTTTGGAGTCTGTGTCTCCCTCTCTCTCTGCTCCTCCCCCGCTCACGCTCTGTCTCTCAAAAATAAATAAACATTAAAAAAATTTAAAAAAAGAATACACTTATCATGATGAGCACTGAGAAATGTGTAGAATTGTTGAGTCATTATACAGCTGAAACTAATATAACACTGTATGTTAATTATACTCGAATAAAAAATAAAAATACTTTGGTTTGTTTCCTTTCTTGGCTGAAGTCCACGTAGAAAATAAAAATAAACAACAAATAGCAGATTATAGATTGTAGAGGCAGACTATGCATGTCCCGTCCATGGAACTACCCAGAGAAAGGGCCTGAGAGAATATATAATCTTCCACATGATTCTGATAGTCGGGTAGTTTAGGAGCCACTGGCTATGGCGTTATGGCAACCTATGGTTAAATTCCAACTCTAGCTTGAGCAAGCAAGCCAGTTAAACTTCTTTGACCCTGTGTTCCTCATCTGCAAGATTTAAGATTCCATGGCTTAAGGTCTCTAAAGATGTTTCATATCCCCTATTAAGATGTTCAAAACGTTCTGTTGTGTTGAAGGCAAATTTTCCTTAAAGTAATGGGGGTGGGGGGTGGACAGGCGTGTTTTAGAGAGGTTAAGTTTAAATCTAGAAAGGAGGGGGCAGTGTATCCTAAAATTGTGGCATCTGGCATCAAAGCCCTATCTGTGATGACCTACATTCAGTTCACACAGAGGCAGTTTAGCGCAGAGATGCTGGAATGATTTGTCTATTTCCGTTATGTGGTAAAGCAAGAAAGACTGACTACAGTCTTGTGACTCAGCAATTCTGGAAGGTGGAATCAATTACCTGAGCTATGCAAACTGTATTAGTGTAACCATGAATTAGAGATGTTATCAGGTATGAGTCAAACAATGCAGAGACAAAGGACCCACGATACTTACTGATGAAAGGAAAGATAGGCAAGGTTGGTCCGTAAATGAATACACCCGGCCAAAATCAAAGATTTCCTATGTTTGCTACGAGTTATTTTTTTTATTTAGAGATTGATGATATAAAACTCAGAGTTTTGTAATTTCAAGAAGAAAATATAAACTAACCTAAATGCCACACATTATGGGAAAACGTAGGAGCTTTACACTCATAAATTCAATTACAGTCAGAGCTTGGGCATGTTACTCAGGAAGATTTTGCCCACAATGAGTACCTTAGCATTTGATGTTCTTGTTAAAAAAAAATTATTCAGGTCAAAACAGTGAACTCTCTGGACAAAGAGAAAAAAGTGGAAAATAGGTTTGTATCACAACACACACTTTTTGGTTCCATAAAGAACAAACAACATCATAAGGTATGACTTGTAATTTTGTGAAGATGAAATATCCAGAGTGCTTTGCAAATTAGCATACTCTGGCATTACAAACACCCTAGCCTGATCATTTAAAATTAATTACTATGAAGGATAGCTGCTAAGACTTTAAAACATCATGGATCAATAACCTAAGAAGTTGTCACTTTCTTTCCTCATTCAGAATCAAAATGTGGGGGCCAGGAAAAGATATTTTATTCAGGTTTATTTTTATAATTGGAAGAAATATAAAAATACAGGGTACCAGAGACTAATATTCAACATGTACAGTTCTTTAGTCATTACTTAAATAATAATATAATAAAAATAAAATGTAGAAGCTGAATACGTGTGATTGGAGAAGCTTCTAGGAAAATATCTGATAACTCTTCCTTCTTTACAAATACAAGTGAATATGTTCATTCATTCATTCATTAAAATGCATGCAAAAGCTACACAGATTAAATTACACACATTAATCTTAGTGTCTTTTTAGGTAATAATCCATTTAAACATGTCATGGTTTACAATTTACAAAATAATCTACTAGACATTTAGCTATTTGTTTTTTGTTAATTCCATATAAGGAGAAAGATAATTTTCCACGTATGCTTTATGGATTTTCAAATTTTCAAATTTATTGGGCAACTAATTTCCACTTGCTTTTCTCTTAAGGGCAGCGTAGCCATCCAGCGAGTCTTCCCTTTTCCTGTGCCAGATGCCCTTTGTTAAACTCTCGTACCTAGTTGCTAACAGCAAAAAAGTCCCATCTCAGTTACTGGAAAATATGGTATGTGTGGTCTGTGTGTGTACACAAGTGTGTGTTTGCATGTGTGTTAATGATAACACCAGCACACTGCCGTGTTATTTATTGCCATTCGTTTTTGTTCATGAAGAGTAAAATAAAAATATAACAAATCTTGTATGGTTTTCTCTCTGCTGAACGAATCTGCTTTAAAGAACATTGGCTCTGGGACGCCTAGGTGGCTCAGTCGGTTGAACGTCTGTCTCTTGATTTTGGCTCGGGTGGTGATCTCACGGTTATGGGATCAAGCCCTGCGTCAGGCTCTGTGCTGAGTGTAGAGCCTGCCTGAGATTCTCTCTCCCTCTCTCTCTCTCTCTCTCCCTCTACCCCTCCCCGTGCACTCTCTCTCTCTCTCAAAAAAAAAAAAAAAAAAAAAGAACATTTGTCCTATCTTTGTCTTCTGGTTTTCCATGGGTCCAGGGCACTGATTCTAGAGAATGCATCTTTTCCTTGGCTTCTGCAAGGCATCTCATCCAGAAATGGCAATGACATATGGTCAAATGTGGTAGAGTATGTTACCACATTTTTCTCTGGGCAAAGGAATCAGTCTCCCCAAGCCTTTCTACAATAGATTTTATTTAGCAAGCTGAAGACCAGAGAAGCTGGAAAAAAGAAACACCCATCAATGTTCATTGTAAACAGAGCTTTCACTCTGGGGTCAGATAATAGGAAGGCTGAATCTTGGTTCTACCTCTTGTTAGCTGTGTTAGCCTGGGCCAGTTACCTAATTTCTCTGAGTTCTAGTTGATAGTATGTTAAATAGGGATCATAAACAGGGGTAGTGAGGGATATTATCCTTAATAATAGGGATAATAATAAGGTGTCTTAAATGTTTCTTGTGCAAATGAAATAATTTCATGCATGTGAAGCAACTTAATGCTGGCACAGAGTTAGAGTTCAATAATTGCAACCATCACTTATTTTCTATCTCATTTTCCAAAACTGCTCTATTTTAAGGCAGATGAAGGACATGGAGAGGAATAAAAATACTTTTAATTTAGTATTTTCAGAAATTTTAACTAGCTAGTGAGACAGGAAGTTGGGCAGTGGCCTGAGGCTGGGAGAGCCAACCCTAATAGATGTACCACGGTGCGTTGATAACTTTGGACCTCAAACATGCTCTCTGCAGACAGCATTTTACCACCCACCTGAATGGGACTTGAAAGAGAAGTTCAAAAAAAGAGAAAAGAGAGAGGATGCTTTTCATATTGAAAGCTGCAACTACAGCAATGCGTCTACCCTGGAGATTAATCACAGAAGCATCCAGTAAAGGGCTGTATTATTAAACCAGCTACCATGCTGAGTAACTTGAGCTTAACACAGCTGGGAAAACTCTGGGAGCTTGTATCTCAGCACTGAGGCTTGAGGGAACTCCCATCAGTCACTGGGTGAAGGATGCTGGGATGAGGAGGGAAGTGAACAAACGTCAATGGCCTCAGTGCCCTGGCAACACATGTCGTGGAAGTGACAGGCAAGCCGAGGAGAGCAGGTGCTGCCGTTGGAAATCAGCAGAGGTGCGCTAAAGGCTTGGGTGGTGGGTAGAGGATGCTCACTCATAGTGTCTGTTGCAGCACTGTGTTCTCTGTCCTCCGTCACTCGGAATCCTTGCAGGCAAGTCCTAAAGGTCTGAGTACTGCTCCACAAATACCTGCCTTGTGAAAATGTGCAAGTATTTTTCTAGGGTATCATGTTAACTCGCTAGGGCTGCCATAACACAGCACCAGCGACCGGGCGGCTTAAAGAACAGAAATTTATCTTCTCCCAGACTGAGACTAGAAGTCTGAGATTAAGACACTGGCAGGATTGGTTTCTTACGAGGCCTCTCTCCTTGGCTTGTAGATGGCTTTCTTCTCTGTGTCTTCACAGGATCTTCCCTATGCATCCTAATCTCTTCTTATAAGCACACAGTAATATTGGATTAGGGCCCACCCAGATGATCTCGTATTACCTTAATTACTTCTTTAAAGACCCTGTATCCAGGGGTGCCTGGTTGGTTCAGTCAGTTGAGCATCCAACTCTTGATTTCAGCTCAGGTCATGATACCAAGGTTGGAGCATGGAGCCTCCTTAAGATTCTTGCTCTCTCTTCCTTTGCCCCTCTCCCCCCACTCATGATCTCTCTCCCTCTAGAGAGAAAGAAAGAAAGAAAGAAAGAAAGAAAGAAGATCCTGTCTCCAAATACAGTCACATTTTGAGGTCCTGGAGGGTAAGAACTTCAACATATGAATTTGGGGTGGGAGGCAGATACAATGCAGCCTATAATAGGTATATGTCAAAAAATATACAATTGTGGGGTTACAGAGTATATATATCTTAAATTTTAATAAATTGGCCAAGGTGTCATCCTAAAGATATTAATTTTCATTATAGGGAAAAATAAATAAAATTGTGTTTCATGCTCTGAAATATATGCCACGCCTTTGCCACCCAGAAAATAATCCTTGGCAGCCAGTGCTGGTAGGGGTTTGGGAGGTGAGAGCGGGAGTGAATTCTTTATAATGTAGTAAGCTATTATGTCTATATAGTCATTATATATCTTTCTTATCCCCATTCCCCAGTCTGGCATTTTCTTTTAAACGGTTTCTCTCTTCCAGTTCAGCACTGGAACACAAGTTGGTATTACCTATAAAAAGGTTGCCACTGAGTAAGTAGTGAAATAGAAAGTCAAGCTTTAGGATTTTGTTTTTGAAAGGTAAAAGTTGGATGACTTGGGAGTCAGGCATCGCCAGTGTTTCTAGCCTGCAGGAGACTCAAAGTGGTCAGACTAGGGGTGGAAATGAGAGGGAGACAGGACTGATGTTGGTGGGCTGCTGACAAAAGATCCTTCCCTGAGGCTCTTCTGGATGGAGACATGGGCTGATTGAATGAGTGAGGATTACAGGCATTTCAGTTCAGGTGAGGCAATGGTGTACTGAACCACAGTACCTGCTTGTGGAAGTCACTAGTGGCGTCTCTTTCCAACTCCCCCTTCAGTGTTCTTTCACTAGGAGCTTGAAATTGGCCATGGTGGGAATCTCTACAGCACAGAAATTGGCAAACAGAGACAAATCAAGACCTCCCCCCCTCGGAGAACTGATTGGTAAACATTTACCAGCGCATCACTGGTTTGGGAACTATTGAGGGTAAAGTTGAGCTCTGCTTCACTTCCCAGGTTGAGTCTAGAGAGGTGGCAAGGGTTTGGAAATCTATCACATGCCTACCCTACATCTGGAAAAAGGTACAAATGGCTTTTGCTGCATGACTTGTGGCTTATCTTAGCAGAAAGGATGTAAGACAGAATCCCAGAATTTTCCATGGCCACAGATGGGCATGGAAGACCACTCAAATTTGACCCGTACTTTTGCGAGTGGCTCAGAAGTAATTGAAATGGAGCCATACCTGTGGGTTTGATGATCAACAATCAGGCAGGAAGATGTACATCTCAGCATGGAAGAAGTAGACAGGTGACAGCAGAGGACAAGTTTCCTCCTTGCTCCCGTTGGTGGGCAAGAATGTGGAGATGCCCCCAGATATGATAGAGAAATGAGAGGGATTTTTTTTTTTTTTATTCTCAAGTTAGCATACAGTATAGTCTTGACCTTAGGAGTAGAACCCAGTGATTCATCATTTACATATAACATTCAGTGCTCATCCCAACAAGTGCTCTCCTTAATGTCCATCACCCATTTAGCCCACTCCCACCAACCCTCAGTTTTTTCTCTGTATTTAAGAGTCTCTTGTGGTTTTCCTCCCTCTCTGTTTTTATCTTATTTTTCCTTCCCTTATGATCATCTGTTAAGTTTCTCAAATTCCACATATGAGTGAAATCATATGATACTTGTCTTTCTCTTAGTGATTTATTTCACTTAGCATAATACCATCTAGTTCCATCCATGTTGTTGCAAATGGCAAGATTTCATTCTTTTTCATTACAGAGTAGTATTACATTGTATATATATATATAGATAGATAGATATATAGATATACCACATCTTCTTAATTCATTCATCAGTTGATGGATATTTGGGCTCTTTCCATAATTTGGCTATTGTTGATAGTGCTGCTATAAACACTGGGGTGCATGTGCCCCTTCAAATCAGCATTTTTGTATCCTTTGGATAAATTCCTAGTAGCACAATTCCTCAGCCATAGGGTAGTTCTATTTTTAATTTTTTGAGGAACCTTCACACTGTTTTCCAGAGTGGCTGCACCAGTTTGAATTCCTACCAACAGTACAATAGGGTTCCCCTTTCTCCACATTCTCATCAACATCTGTTGTTTCCTGAGTTGTTAATTTTAGCATTCTGATAGGTGTGAGGTGATAGATAATTCATGGTGGTTTTGATTTATATTTCTCTGATGATGAGCGATATTGAGCATCTTTTCATGTGTCTGTTAGCCATCTGGATAGCTTTCTTGGAAAAGTGTCTATTCATATCTTTTGCCCATTTCTTCACTGGATTACTTTTTTTGAGTTGGGGGTTGAGTTTTGTAAGTTCTTTATAGATTTTGATATTAGCCCTTTATCTGATGTGTCATTTGTAAATATCTTCTCCCATTCCATCAGTTGCCTTTTAGTTTTGCTGATTGTTTCCTTTGCTGTGCAGATTTTGTCTTGATGAGGTCCCAGTAGTTCATTTTTGCTTTTTTTCCCCTTGCCTTCAGAGACATGTCAAGTAAGAAGATGCTGTGGCTAAGGTCAAAGAGGCTGCTGCCTGTTTTCTCCTGTAGGATTTTGATGGCTTTCTGTCTCACATTTAGGCTTTCATCCATTTTGAACTTATTTTTGTATATGGTGTAAGGAAGTGGTCCAGATTCATTCTTCTGCATGTTGCTGTCTAATTCTCCCAGCACCATTTGCTAAAGAGACAATCTTTTTTCCATTGGATACTCTTTCCTGCCTTGTCAAAAATTAGTTGGCCATATATTTGTGGGCCCATTTCTGGGTTCTGTATTCTATTCCATTGATCTATGTGTCTGTTTTTGTGCCAAACCATACTGTCTTAATGATTACAGCTTTGTAATACAGGTTAAAGTCTGGGATTGTGTTGTCTTCAGCTTTGGTTTTCTTTTTCAACACTACTTTGGTTATTCAGGGTCTTTATGGTTCCATACGAATTTTAGGATTGTTTGTACTAGCTCTATGAAGAATACTGGTGCTATTTTTATAAGATTGCATTGAATGTGTATATTGCTTTGGGTAGTATTGACACTTTAACAATATTTGTTCTTCCGATCCATGAGCATGGAATGTTTTTCCATTTTTGTGTGTCTTCTTCAATTTCTTTCATAAGTTTTCTATAGTTTTCAGCATACAGATCTTTTACCTCTTTGGTTAGGTGTATTCCTAGGTATTTTATGGTTTTTGATGCAATTGTAAATGGGATTAATTCCCTGATATCTCTTTCTGGTGCTTAATTATTCGTGCATAAAAATGCAACTGATTTCTGTACATTGATTTGTGTCCTGCAACTTTGCTGAATGTATCAGCTCTAGCAGCTTTTTGGTGGAGTCTTTCAGGTTTTCCACATAGAGTATCATGTCATCTGTGAAGAGTGAAAGTTTGACTTCTTTGCCAATTTGGATGTCTTTTATTTCAATTTTTTGTCTTATTGCTGAGCCTAGAACTTCCAACACTATGTTAGATAGCAGTGGTGAGAGTGGACATCCCTGTCATATTCCTGATCTCAGGAGGAAAGCTCTCAGTTTTTTCTCATTGAGGATAATATTGACTGTGGGCTTTTCATATTGGGCTTTTATGATGTTAAGTTATGTTCCTTCTATCCTGACTTTCTTGAGGGTGTTTATTGAGAAAGACTGCTGTATTTTGTCAAATGCCTTTTCTGCATCTATTGACAGGATCATATGGTTCTTACCCTTTCTTCTAATGTGATATATCATGTTGATTGATTTGCAAATATTGAACCAGTCCTGCAGCCCAGGAATGAATCCCACTTGATCATGGTGAATAGTCCTTTTAATGTACTGTTGAATTTGATTTGCTAGTATCTTGTTGAGAATTTTTGCATCTAGGTTCATCAGGCATAGTGAGAGGGATTCTTGATTACAGTTACTTGGACTCCATTCTACCACCCACCCCCTTGATAGAAAGTTAAGTCCCATTATAGACAAAAAATAAATGAAACTATGTTTTTTTGCACACCTGATCTTGTAGTCTGAACTGTATACTTACCACTTGAACTCTTAAGAAAGTTGTAGTACCATCTGGGGTATGTGTGCATGAACCAGTTGAGAACCCCTTCTCCAAGCTGTTTCAATGTAAAAGTTGTAAACTTTTGATAAGTAAAAACAAATGGTATTCACCAACTTGTGATATATTTTGGAAAAAGCATCTCTTTGAGTGGTGCAGTGGTTAGGCATATAAGCTGTGTAGTTAGACCTTCTGGGTTCAGATCTTTGCTTTGGCACGTTGATGTCATCTCTTGGACAAGTGGCTGAATTTCTCCAAGCCTGTGTTTAGCTCCTCCTACAAGGATAAAGTGAGTAGGTCCATTAAGGATTCTTAACTAGTGCCCTGCACACAGCAAACGTTCAGTTAACTCTAGCTATTATTAGAAGGAAAGTAACAGTGATCGATGCATTTTATGTGACTTGTCCTTTGACTACATGACTTAATTCATGTTCCTGAACCATCTTATGAGTGTTGTCTCCCTTTTCTCAGTAAGAAAAGTGAGGCTAAGATAAGTTGAAATCCAAATACTAATTTTCTAACAATCCTTTTCATTGTCATGGAGAAATGGACAAAGGGCACTTACAGACTTCTTTCAACTCAATTTGATAGCCAAATGGCAGAGTTAAATGGCCTGTGGGAGATTCTGACTCTAAAATCATGAGAAGTTACATAAATTCTTTTTGACTTTTGAAATATAAGTCAAAACTAAGAGGTTTTCATTAGAGAAGAAAAACAGTTTATTCTAAATAGGCAAAGATACCAGTTCAACCACTTTTGTCTAAGAAAGGTGTTACAGTGAACCCATGTATTTATTTTTTAACAAATACCTTAATATCTTATTCTAAACTGCATACCACTTTGTTTTTGCTAAATAGTTAGAGCTTGATAATTATACTGGGTATTTAATATAGTTATCTTTTATCCGCGCCCGAGGAAAGCCCAACTGGTTGAGGCTAATTATCACTGTTCATCTGGTGGTGGCTACATAAATGCCAAAATGTTGACCTAAATGGAAACGCTGAGTCTAAGGAGGTTGTCTTTAAAAGTACAATCCTCAGAGAAAGACAGATACCATATGTTTTCACTCTTATGTGGATCCTGAGAAACTTGACAGAAGACCATGGAAGAGGGGAAGGGGAAAAAAAAAAGTTAGAGAGGGAGGGAGGGAGGCAAACCATAAGAGACTCTTAATTAAAGACTGAGAATAAACTGAGGGTTGAAGGGGAGTGGGAGGGAGGGGAAAGTGGGTGATGGGCATTGAGGAGGGCACCTGTTGGGATGAGCACTGGGTGTTGTATGGAAACCAATTTGACAATAAATGTCATATTAAAAAAAACAGTACAATCCATAACATCACAGGGGAGATTGAGTTGCAATGGGGAAAGTTCCACTTGCTTCTTTGAGTTATCAAGGTTTAAATTTAAAAAGGCTTTAAATTATTAGGTTGAACCTTAAGAAATCACCATATCTGCAGGTCCCAAATCATCAAATATTAACAGTTCACATGGTTCAAACTATTGATTAAATTAAATCTTGATTCCTGATGAACATCTCTTCTTTCCCAAAATAGGACTGGACAATAATCATAGCAATAGGAGGAGGCTTTGTTGTCTCAAGCACTTATACTTGTTGAACTCTTACAATGCCCCTAGTTCTAGTCTAAGTGTTTGTGTATATATGTATATATTCAAAGAAGCTTTTCATCTTGATAAGGTCCCAATGGTTCCAATTTTACTTTTGTTTCCCTTGCCTTCGGTGACACGTCAAGTAAGAAATTGCTGCGTCCGAGGTACTATATTAATTCATTTAATACAACAATAACCATGTGGAATAAGAATTATTATTACTTCCATTTGAAAGATTTATCAAGTTGTATACAGCAGCTTTAAGCATTGTATTAAATGTTCTACAGGAATGATCTCATTACCTATAAGTTAAATGCTACTTATTGCCTATAAGATAAATGTCCTCATTCCTCAGAGGAGGACCCCAAGGTGCAAGAGGTTCAAACATTTCCTGAGGTTCTCAAAATTAGTAGAGGCAGAGGAGCAGATTGAAATGAGACTGACCCAGTTTGGGGCCTCAGTGCCTAAGTACGAAGCTAGCTCTCTATTTCATTCTGTTGCCTTTTCTATCCTGCCTGTCCAGATCAAAGAACATCCCCTCATCTTCTCTGATATTTCAGCCAGTCTCACTAAGGACTTGGTAAACATCTTTGCATGCACATTAATTGCAAATGCTGCTGATTTTTGAAAATGCAGAATCGCCAAACTGCTTGTGAAACTAGGCATCAAGTGCATTGGTTCCAGCAAAGGTCTTACTAACTTTGATTCCTCTTTGTGATACTGCAAAATGCCCATAGAAATAGCACTGGACTTAGATAGGCTAGATTTCCCTAAATGAGATTCCCAGATAAGCACCAGTCTTTTAGAGCTCACAATGTCTCAGAATATAACAGATAAATGCCCCTGCACTGATGTGGCAGTGAAATGATTTCTCTGGGTAGTAGCTCAGTTCTTAGTCTCCAAATACAGTATTTACTGAATCTTCTCATAAGGTATACATATTTCTGTTACCATGAAAATGGTGAACAAGAGCTGAACCCAAACTGCTCATATCTGCCAGAAAGTGATTAGTAAAAGACAAAAGATGACAGGTGATGGGGAGGATGTGGAGAAAAGGCAAACTTTGTGCATTGTTTCTGGGAATGTAAATTGGTGTAGCCACTATGGAAAGCAGTATGGAGTTTCTTCAAAAAATTAAAATAGAACCACCATAAGACCCAGCTATTCCACTTCTGAGTAAATATTCCAAGATGGAAACACTATTTCAAAAAGATTTTTTAAATGTTTATTTCTTTATTTTGAGAGAGAGAGAGAGAGAGAGCAGGGGAGGGGCAGAGAGAGAGGGAGGCAGAATCCCAAGCAGGCTCTGCACTAATGGCGATCTCCAACCCATGAAACTTAAGATCATGACTTGAGCCGACATCAGGAGTTGGAAGCTTAACAGACTGAGCCACCCAGGTGCCCTGATGAAAACACTATTCAAAGAGGTACTGCAACTCCATGTTCATTGCAACGTTACTGACAAAAGCCAAGACATGGAAACAACCCAAGTGTCCATCAATAGATGAATGGATAAAGAAAATGTAGTGTGTGTGTGTGTATATATATATATATATATATATATATATATATATATATATAACATATACTATTATATATAGTAAATACTATTTAGCCATAAAAAGAATGAAATCTGGGCATTTGCAACAACATGAATAGACCCTGAGGGCGTTATGCTAAGTGAAGTAAGTCATTGGAGAAAGACAAATGTTGTGTAATCTCAGTTATGTATGGAATCTAAAAAGGCAGAACTCATGGAAAGTAGAATGGTGGCCAGGGGCCTGGTGGGGGCGGGGGGAAGCAGATGGGGAGATGTAAGGTCAAAGGGTACAAGCTTCCAGCTGTAAGATGAATAAGTTCTGGGAATTTAATGTAAAGCATGATGACTATAGTTGTCAATGCCGTATTATATGCCTGAAAGTTGTTAAGAGAGTAGATCTTAACTGTTATCACCACACACACACACACACAATGGTAATTATGTGAGGGGATGAAGGTGTTGACTAACATTATCATGGTAATTATTTCACAATATATATGTATATTAAGGCATCACATTGTACGCCCTAAACTTACGTATGTTATATGTCAACAATATCACAATAAAGTAGGGGAAAAAAAGGCCAAACTGCTATTTGCACCTGTATTGAAAAGATTTTCTGAAGCCAAATGATTTAACTGCTTTTGAAAGATTTGCTGACTTCAATCAAAGACGTCCAAGTAGAGTTGAGATTTTCTCCCACTCGTGATTAAATCGCTAGAAGTGGCTCGTTTCCTGCTGTAAAGGGGTGGCCCTCTACATCTGGAACATAGGGTGGGTTCATTTGGAAGACTTGTCACACTCACACTCATATCTTTACACACTTGTCTCCCATAAGAACTGTACAAATGAGGGCCTCTTAATTTAAATGAGCTGAACTGAAACATAAAAGGAGAGAGAGGTAGTGAAAATATTTGCTATCCCTCCTTCAAAACTGGAATGACTCTGCATGACATTTTGCCTGCTGAGATACGGAACAACAGGCCTCTTTTACACTGGCCAAATAATAATATTCATGGTAACCACTTACTAAGCCCTTACTATGTGCCAGGTATTGTGCTAAGTGCTCATATGTGGATAATCTTCCCTGTTATCACCTGCATTTTGCAGATGAGGAAATTGAGGTTTACAGAAATTAAGTAACTTGGCCAAGTTCACATCCGGTATAAATGGTATACTTGGGGCTCAATCCAAACCCAACTGATTTTGGACATCTCAGTCTTTACCACCATGACATATTGACTTTCAGAAAAAGTAACCAATAATGGACTGATTGATTCAGCTGGACTGAATCTACAAGCTGCATCCCTTGACTATAGAGAGTCCTGCTTTGTTCAGCTTTCGCACACAAGATAGCCTAGATTCCCTCTTTTGGAGATATATAGTGGCTGTGTAGTCTTCCTCAGGTTCCATAATTTGCTATAATGGTTCACAGAACCCAAGGAAACACTTTGCTTATTATTATGGTTTATTATAAAGAATATAAATGAAAATCCAGATAAAGGGTTACATAAGGCACTATCTGGCAGATTGGGACAGAAGACAGAAGCTGTCCCCATGGAGTTTGGGATATGCCACTCCACCCAGCACATGGACACATTCACTAACCTGGAAGTTATCCAAACCCCTTTGTTTAGAGTTTTTTATGGAGGCTCTATTACATAGGCATGATTGATTAAGTCTTTGGCCATTGGTGAGTTTCACCTCTCTCCTCCCTGAAGGTTTGGGAGATGGGGTTGAACATTTCAATCCTCTAATCATCCCTTGGTCTGGTTTCTGTGTCACCAGCATGCAATCCTGAAGCTACCAAGGGACCCACCGGGAGTCAACTCATTAGCATTCAAAAAAGGACTCATCACTGGAGATTCCAAGGGTCTTAGAAGGTCTTCTGTCAGGAATCAGGGATAAAAACCAAATGATATAAGAAGAGATGGTCCTACCACTCTTATCACTCAGGAAATTACAAGGGTGTTATGAGATCTGTGCCAGGGACCAAATATATATTTCTTATTATATTGCAATATTACACATGGTAATCTTTCTATATTAATATGTGGAAAACATTTACTTTCTACTCTTTTTTTTCATTGCATGTGTTTTTATTTTTCACTGAAATATATTCGACATATGTCATTGTGTAAATGTAAGAGGTACAACATGTTGATTTGATTCATCTCGATATTATAATATGGTTGCCATTGTAGCAATAATTAGCATCTCTATCATGTCGCATAATCATCATTTCCTTTTAGTGGTTGAAATAGTTAAGATGTAGTCTCTTAGCAAGTTGATAATTCTAACACAGAATTGTTGTCTATATTCGCTCTATTGTGCATTAGATCGCTAGGACTTATTGAGTACTCCGTGCAAATTTCACTTTTCACTCTTTACATTGCGTAGTATTCTATTGTGTGGCTGAACTGTGATTTATCTAATGAGTCCCAATTAATGGGCCTTCAGAGCATTAAGATACTCTAAATGGATATTAAAATTTTTGAAATCTTGTAATTACAAGCAACATAGCAGTGAAGAGACCTGTATAAATGGCATTTCTTTTTCATGCAGCTGTATCTGCAGGATAATTTTCCAGAAGTGGGATTGGTAGGTTGAAAGGCAAATGCATTTTTGATGGTTATTGTCAAGTTGTCCCTTATAGGACTCTCCCACCAGCATTATATAAGCACCTCTTTCTCCACTGCCCGGCCTATAGAGTATGTTATCACACTCTTGGATTTTTACCAATCTGATAGGCGAGAAATGGTTTTCGAATGTAGTTCTGATTTACAGTTGTTGTTTTTCTTTTTATGACCAAAGTTGATATCTTTTCATACGTCTAAGGGCACTGTATTTCCTTTCTGTGAAAAAAAAAAAAAAATGTAGTGGGGAGATTATGTTGCCTGAGATATGAGTGACAAATATCTAAATCTGTCACTTATCTTTTGATTTTGCCCTTGTCATTATTATTATTGCTATTCTTTTGCCACTCAGAGGGCTTTTGTTGGTTACAGAGTTGAAGGCATCATTATTCTCTCTCATAACCTCTGGATTTTGAGTCACCGTTAGCAAGGCCTTTCTTACTCTGATGTTCCGCCTGTGTTTTCTTGTCATATTTCTATAGTTTCTTCTGTTTTCCACCCGTGTATACATTTTTATTTGGTGATATTCTGATGAGTGTTATGTTAGTTATGGATCTAACCTTGTCTTCTTGAAGGTGAGTACCCGATTGCCCCAGCAATTTTATTAACTAGTCCATTTTTACTTGAGAAGCCACCTTTGTCATGCACCAAATCCTTGTAAGAATTTGGTTCTAATTCTGACTTTCCGTTGTTTTCCATTGGTCCATTTGTTTACTCATCCAGTATTGGGGCTGGGGCTGAGGGAGGTGTTGATCTCCTGCTCTGCTTTGATGTTTGAAACGGTTCCTGAAAAGGAGCCTCCCTGGAGGCGCGCTGAGAAGCCAACTCAGGGAATATTTAATCACTCCCAAGTGCTATCTAAGTTGAAAGTCTTACGCCTGATGCCTGTCTCTCAGAGCTTTAAATTTTTTGCTCACCGACTTTTAAAAAGATCCTCTCACTTTACGGCCTGGAAAAGAAAAGACAGTGCTTCCCTGAACTTTGGCCAAAAAAGCCCCCTAAATCCTCTCTTGTCCACCAGGTCCTCAAAAAGTAGAATTGCCTTTTGGGAGACTTTCCAGCATCATCTTCAGTCAGGATACATCCAACATTTCCCACTTCCAACAATGCTGTACAACGGTACTTAATTAAGAGAAAGCGTACGTGTCCAGAAAAGCAATCTGTGCGTTTCCCCAAGGTGTATGCATTCCGAGGATCGCCTTTTGATTCAGCCACCATGATAACAGCTGTGCTGATGAGTCTGCTGCTGTGCTTTACTTTTTTGCATGCATCACTTCATTGGCTCCTCAAGCAGCCTTGATGAAGTTAGCTCTGCGGGTTTGGTAATTTATAAACGGTGCAGACAGCGGGAGTGTGCCCGAGCTGTTTGTGCGTGCATGTGTGAAATGTGAGCGGAGCAAGATGTGGGAGCGGGCAGGAAACCCTCTGTGCTTGATACTGCAAACCTCTGAGTCATTTTCTTTCTCAGTAGGTGCCCATGTTATTAATTCCTAGATTATCTGTGGTTTGTTTTTAGCATACCTCGGCCCCCTTGCCATAGTGGGAATGCCTCCCTATCTCTTTTCCCCCACCTCTCTTTCTCCCCCTTTGCATAGAAATTCTATCTTCTCCCATTCTCCTTCTAGATCCCTCTGGTGTTTGAAGAAAACTCCAGCGGCGGTTCCAGGCAGGCGTCCTCACAAAACTTGTTGTCTTCATTGGCCAGAGATCCACTAATCTTCTACGTAGCCAACGATGTACTGTTCTAACAGCAGCGGATTTTTCTCGTAGGCGTTACAAGTATTTCTTTCATTTTTCTCTTAACAAAGATAATGTATACCTTGGATAAAACCCAAACACTGCAGAAATACTTACTGTTAGAAGTGACGGTCCCTTGTAATCCCACCCTGCAGAGAAAACCATTTTAACAGTCTAGTACTCCCCATTTTGTCAAAAAGGGTATGCTGGCTAGATTGTTCATATTTTAGAAAAGTGGAATCACTCTATACACATTGTTTTGCGGTTGGCTTTCTTCACTGAAGAAAACTTCCCAGCCTCTCCATGTGCTGAAATCCCTGTTGTAATAATGAGGCCAAATACTTTTGCTCCCTCTCATTTCCATTCTCCTATTTTTGGCTCCATAGTATAGCCAAAATAGTACACTGAAATAAGGCTAAAGAGTCTCGGATTTCTAGCTACAATTCTGCCACTGGCTAGCCATGGGACTGTAGGTAAATTGTTCAGTCTCTTTGGCCTCAGTTTTCTTCTTTGTAAAGTCAGCAGGTGGGGCACATGATCTCAATGGTCCCTCCCAGCTCTATCGGACCAAGCCTATCGGGAACAGACCTATATTGAGCGCCAGTGTCTCAGGTGCTGTCCTAAATGCTGAGGAAGCGACAATGAACGGCAGAGAAGAAAACTCCTACCCTCACAGAACATACATCGCAATGGTGAATATTCTCCAGTCTGATGTGCACGACCAAGTTTCCTAAAACAGTTGCATCTTCCTTGTCTCCATTTCTCCACCCCCTAATTATTTCCCAAGTCATAGCAACCAAATCCTTGTCTCAACTACTCCGGTGAAAGTACTCTAAGAAATACCAGCCACTTTGTATTCACAACATCCAGTGGACTCTTGAGACTTCAGTCTTCATTTTACTTGAATGCTATGTGGAATGTGCCACAATTATTTGCTTTCCCCTTTTACTGATAGTCTTCCACAGCGCTGATTTCTTTTGAGAATGTCTATTCCTTCTCCTGAATATACATACAGCCCATCCTCATTATTTGCAGATTCTATATTTGTGAATTCTCCTACTCTAAAATTTTTTGTAACGTCGAACAATAACATGATTATATTGTAAAAGTCTTAGACTTTTAGAAGTCAGTAATAATTTGCCAGAAATTATTTGTCAATTACTTTTAACACGTAATTTCCATATCGTGAGACTAAAGTTTATCAATTACTTATAACACGCAATTTCCATATCGTGAGACTAAAGTTTGTCAATTACTTATAATGCGTAATTTCCATATCGTGAGACTAAAGTTTGTTAATTACTTATAACGCGCAATTTCCATATCGTGAGACTAAAGTTTGTCTATTACTTATAACGCGTAATTTCCATATCGTGAGACTAAAGTTTGTCAATTACTTATAACACGTAATTTCCATATTGTGAGACTACTTCAACAGTAGGTGGATCTCTGCGGGTGGGCCCATCTCCAGCAGTGAAGCTGAGGAGAGCTGTGTCATGGCAATTTGGGCCACACTCTGAGTCAGAAAGGACCCGAGAGGAATGGAGTTCAAACACCACAACCGATGCAAGAATCACTCTGTAACATCCAGGACATGACATGACCTGTTTAAAACTCTTTGATAGTTTCCCACGTTTCTAGGGCAAAGTCCAAACTCCTCGACATGGTCTAAGGGGTCTTCCACAGTCTAGCCTCTGCTGATGTCTTCAGTTTTGTTTCAGTGATTTATTCCTTTATCAGCCTATTCATCAAATATTTATTGAGCACTTACTGTGTTCCAGGCACTGTTTTGAGAACTCAACAGTAAATAAAACAGAGAAAAGTCCCTTGGAGATTATATGCCAGTGCTATAAGGCAGACGATAAACAAATAAATAAAATGTGTTATGTCAGATGGTAATGAATGCCATGGAGGAAAATATATCATGGAAGATGTAATGATTTTAAATATGTCTACAAATCCTTTGATATTCCTCCCACCAGGAGATTGAGCTTAATTTCCTTTTCCTCGTGTGTAGGCTCATTTCAAATGAATAGGGTAAGTCATAAGTGATGGTGTGTGACTTTGGAGACTAGGTCGTGAGAGGCACGGTGACTCCCCACCTCTCTGTCTTAGATCTCACATTCTGGGAGATGTTAGAGACCATATCACGAACAGCCTTCTGGAGAACCTCATATAGTAATGAGACAAGGCCTCCAACAGCAGCCACATGAATGAGCCTTCTTAGAAGTGGATCCTCTGGGTCCCGCCAACCTTTCCTATGACTGCAGCCCGGGCCATCTGGACTTTAACATCACGAGTGACCCAGAGCCAGGCGCCTGGAAATTATATTAGATAACAAATGTTTTTGTTTTAAGCTGCTACATTTTGAGGGCAATTTGTTACACGGCGATTGGTGACTAAGACAAAAAGAAAATAGTGAATATATGTATTAGGAAGTATTGGCAGTTGCCATGGTGGCTGGTGGAGGGCTCACCAGGAGGGAGCCTTGTCACAGACACCTGTAGGACACAGCTGTAAGTGATAGGCACACACACCCTCTGAGGCTCATTTGTAACGTGCTCCCCCTTGGAGCATTATGGTAGGATCATAAATGGGCTATGTAAATCACCCAGCAGGGGAAGTTCTACATAAGCAATGCCAAATTCTAGTGATAGATAGGAAGTTTGTTCTCTTATAAGACAGTCCATTCCATCCGTTATTGAGCAGTTCTACTTAGGAGAAAACTCTTATTTTAAAACTGGCAAAATTGGGGATTAATACCTTCTCTGGGTAAGGCCCATTTTAATTTTTCAATCACAATTAGGTGGATATTTTAGGACACAAGAAACAAATACTAGCCAAACTCTTCATTTCTTTCTTTCTCTTTCTTTCTTTCTTTCTTTCTTTCTTTCTTTCTTTCTTTCCTTCTTTTTTTCTTTCTTCTCAATAGGTTTATGGAGGTATAATTTACACATAATAAAATTCATCCTTTTTAGGAGTACAGTTCTTTGAATTTTGACAAATGTAGGTGGTTTTGCTACCAAGGGCTTTTAACTTTCTATTAATTCTGTGTTGATAACAACTCAAAGAAGTATACAGTTCTTACACTGCTTCCACTCTCTGCCAATTTCAAATGATTCTGGATTATTCTCTCAGTGTTCAGGACCTGGTCAATCAAGGGAGAGCCTGTGTTTTTGGCTGACTTTCTGCTGGCCTAGAAGGCTGTTACTCCAAAGTAATGTTATATTGTATTCTGAAACCTTTTATTTGTGTTTCTCAGAGCAGAATTGTGAACAGACACTGATAATATTTAGCTTCATTTGGGACCCTGAAAGACAAATTTCTTTATTTTCTAATAGAAACAGAAAAAGGAAGATGGCAGTGTTCTAAACACAGAGGGACCTTAAACAAGAAATCTGTATATGTACCTGTTTCTCACTCTGACCCGAATCTCTATTATACTTAATGTCAATACGTTTTGTTACTTCAATGCTCCCTAATTGCTTTTTCGTTGCATTTGTCTCACTAGTTCAATTATAAAATGATGAACTTTCCCTATGTTTCTTCTCTCCTGCATAATAAAGACTAGCAGAGGGCTGGGCACATAGAAGTCATGCAACAAATGCTCTTGTGAGAGACTGACTTGTGGGGAATTTGGTAAATTCATGGAAAGGCACTTTGTGGATTGATTAGGACTTTAGGATAGAACTTCTACCAGAATGCCAGAACTTTTCATTTATTTTGATGAACAAAGCTCTTGCCAGCGTGACTGGAGTTTCACCAATTCATGAAATAAATGACCTAGCAACACAATGTGACAAAGGTAGACATCTAGGAAAGTGGATTACTTCAAAAGATCAAGGTAGAGTTTTGGTTCTATCTGTGGGTACAAAAAATGAAAGAAGGAAACATTTGTGGCTCTTGAGGTAAAATGATGCTAGCTTCCACTTCTTTCCCTCAATCCTTTTCATTTTGTAAGTCATTGTCGAGAATACTAAACCACCAGGGTGATACAGGGGAATCCCACTGGCAAACATGATATGAGAACATGTCCTCAGAGGGGTCTCTGGGAGAGGTTTTCTGGACATCCCTGGGGAGTTAATTAATGGCTACCTGGTAGTAATTATGTTGTTGGTCCCTGAAGTCAACCTGGTACCAAATAACACATATTCTGGGATTCTATGCAAAAATTATAAAACCACTCTCTACTTTTTCTCAATTACAGTGAGTGTAACCAACCACAAATATTTCCAAAGAGGTCACAGAAGTTTGAACGTTAGGAGAAAGTCACAGGGTCAGGGCTAGGTAAGACCTAGCCCAACATATGTGAAAGAGGCAAAGAGTTACCAAGAGATATTTATCCAATTTTTCCTCTATGAGCCTGTCATTTTCCCCAAATTTCCCATTAGTCATTCCTTTGAGCTAAGATGTGAAAAAAATCCTGCAAAAATGCCTATCTGCATTTAGAATTTCTTAGTTATTTATACCTAGGTATGGATTAGTTGGTTATGATAGTCTCATTTACTTGGTGCCACTTTAGGTAACTTAGGTAGTAGCAACTTAGGCTAGGTAGATTTTTTTTATATATATATAAGGTTGGGGGCAGGATGGAGGGTCCAGAGCATGGGGTGCTTCTAGTGAGGTTGTGCTTCTATAGAGGAGGATTGGAGAGCGTGAACAGCATGGAGGTCAACATAAGTGTGACCAGGGCTGGCAGAGCAAGAGGAAAACAGAGCTAGTAAAGAGGTGCATGGTTGCCATAGAGGTTTTTCATCTAGAGTGCCCTCAGGGTGGCTCCACCACTGATGTGGAAAGAGCAGATCAGTGGTGACTTTGGGTAGTCATTGTCATTGGGTCACTTCTTCTTCCTTGCCATCCTCTCTTTGTTTCTAAAGTAAGGAGGAGGGGCGCCTGGGTGGCTCAGTCGGTTAAGCGTCCGGCTTAGGCTCAGGTCATGATCTCACGGTCCGTGGGTTCGAGCCCCGCGTTGGGCTCTGTGCTGACAGCTCAGAGCCTGGAGCCTTTTTCAGATTCTGTGTCTCCTTCTCTCTGTGACCCTCCCCCGTTCATGCTCTGTCTCTCTCTGTCTCAAAAATAAACATTAAAAGAAAAAAATTCTTTAAAAAAAATAAATAAATAAAGTAAGGAGGAGTTTTCCTATTAAAAACCTTCCTGTTGAGTTTGAATAGTCATATAATTTATTGGAAGTTATGTAGAGTACTTATAGTCTTATATTCCTCTTTTTTTCATTTTACTCTAGGCTGTATACCCAAGGAAGTACACAACTGAGCAGAGGAAGCCCTGGAAATTATTGCCCAAATTAGGGAAAATGTGAACGAGGCCACAAGTGAAAAGGTTAGCTGATTTTGAGGAATAATGACATGAAGAACATTTTTATTAGACTATAAAATATATATAGAAAATGAATAAATAATAAATACATAGCTCAATACATTTGCACCAGATAAACGCACCCAAATAATCAGCCAGATAAAGAAACAAATCATTACTAGCATCCCCGGACATGCCCTTTCATCCTAGTTCAGTGTCTAACCACCCCCAGAGGTGGTGACTCTTCTGACTTCTAACTTGATAGACCAATTTTGTCTGTTTTTGAACTTTATATGAAAGGAATTACATAGTTTATATTTTTCCGTATTTGGCTTTTTTTTTGCTCAGTTATTTGTGAGATTCATGCCTGTAGTTATGTGTATATTGTCATTGCTGTGTAGTATTTCAATATATAACTATACTTTACTTTATTCTAATGATTTTGGCTCAGGCTGTTGTAAGGAATGCTACAATGCATATTTCTGTGAATGTCTCTTGTTAACAAATTCACTTCTGTTGGGTATGTAGCTAGAAACTAAATAATTTGTCATAGACATCTATCTGTCCAGCTTTGGTAGTTATTGCAAAAACAATTTTCTAAAGTGGTTTTACCCACAATGAGATATCACTTCATACATGTCAAAATGGCTAGTATAAAAAAAGTCAATAACAAATGAACAAACGTCGGCGAGGATGCAAAAAAAAAGGAACACTTGGACACTGTTGGTGGGGATGCAAACAGGTTTAACCACTGTGGAAAACAGTGTGGAGTTTCCTCACAAAGTTAAAAATGGAAATACCATATAATCCACTAATTCCACCACTGGGTATTTACCCAAAGAAAATGAAAACTTTAATGCAAAAAGATATATACTTTTATATATTATATTATATTATATTATATTATATTATATTATATTATACTTTTATATATTATACTTTTATATATTATACTTTTATATATTATACTTTTATATATTATACTTTTATATATTATATTATATTATATTATTATATTATATTATATTATATTATATTATATTATATTATATATAAGGTACAGGCTTCCAGTTATGGAATGAACAAATCATGGAGATAAAAGGTACAGCGTAGGGAATATAGTCAATGGTATTGTAACAGCATTGTATGGTGACAGATGGTAGCCAGACTTGTGGTGAGCATAGCGTAACATGTAGATTTGTCGAATTGCTGTTGTGCATCTGAAGCTAATGTAACATTGCACGTCAACTATACTTCAATAAAAAAATAAAGTGATTGTAGCAAATTATACCCCTTCACGTGGCTTACGAGAGTTCCATTTGCTCTAAATGCTTGCCAACAATTGGTAGTCATTCTGGTGGGTGTGTGGTTTTAATTTTGCCTTTCCCTATGCCTCATGAAGTCTTACCCCTTTTAGATGCATATTCTCTTTTGAAAAACATCTGTTCAAGATTTTGTCTTTTTCTTTGTCCCTCCCTCTAGGGTTGTTCTTATTTATTTGCAAGAACTCTTTACATATTCTGGAATTCAGATATGTTACAAATATTTTTTCTGGAATTGTTTTTAACAACTCACACTTGTGGTGGTTCTACTACAAGTGTCAGTAGATGTTTATGAAAAGACCCTAAATTAAGAGATATTTCAAAGAAAAAAAAAAAAGGACTTAAGACAGCTTGACCATAGTGGATGAAGGAGAAGGGATACTCATGCTAAAATCTGAATTCAAGAACAATGGTGCATTAATTCATTCAACAGACTTGGCCTGTGCAAGGTAAACATCTAGTGAAGTTACTGAACTGCTGTTTCCCAACTCTTGGCTACCTTATGACTATCTCCATTCCTTTCTCCTGGTTGTTTCATATTTCGGATAATAATAATTATTATCAATAACAAATTTTTTCTGAACAAAGTCCAAGCACTTCATACAGATTGTCAAAACTATATGTAGTAGGTGCTATTATTACTCTCTTTTTACAGAACACTTAGGTAATTTAGCTAAGGCTATCCAGTTAGTAAGAGGTAGAGCCAGATTCAAATCTAAACAGACCGACTAGAGAGACTATACTCTCAATGGTTGCCTTCCTGCTATACGAAGCTGACCTTATGTCAACCATGGGACTTTTGTTGGTTAATTCATATCAAATGTCAGTCTTATTAAATGTATGGCCCAAAGCCATCTTCAGCAATGAACTTGAGGAAACCAGACTGCAGAGAATGGAAAAAGAAAGAGATAGATAGTAAAAACAGTGGCCATTGAATCAGAAAACCTGACCTCAAGTTCTGGCTTTCCCATGATGACTCTGTGGCTTTGGGTAGGTCACAAACAAATCTTACTCTCCCAGTTGTAAAGGGGGTAAAACTGCTTGTCTTTCCTACATTAGGGTGTCTAGCAGGTGGCTGCAAAGATGAGAAAACAGAAAAGTACTGAGAGTTATTTTCCCAATAAATGTTCATTTGTCCCCTCAACTAAGAGAACAATTATTAAGTGCCCTGCTGGATGCCAGGCACTATTCTAGAAGCTTAATGCATTGAAAAGTCAAAATATAATTATTGCAACAATAATCAGGTCACCTTTGCTTGTAATTCACTCGATCATCTGATTACAATTTATTGAGGAGCTGATCTTATGGTGAAGGAATGAATGACTAAATGAGTGAATAAAGCATATTGCACCTTTCTCTCTCATCCAGCACCAACCTGGCACCCTGTGAATAGCTCTTTGTTGCAGTTTTATTTCCTGGCAAACATCACCCAGGCATTTCCTCTTATTCTCCTGCATTTAAGCCGTGTATTCTAACAAATGATCCCACTTATCTATGGCTTTATCATTTATTGTAACTCCTCCCTTTGTCAGCCGATTAAGTGTACCAAGCACAATTTCTATCCAGCTCTTATATTTAATTCCCTCCTTACTCATTCAAGTACCTGTCGATCTTTAATTTTTCTAAAATCAGGTTAATTAACTAACATGAGTACAACTTAAAATGCAGTTCTCTAATCAGTATTTAGGTACATTCAATGTTTTCTCTCAAAAGTAAGCCCACTTCAGATTAATCCTAAGGCTGCTACAACACAATTACTATGTCACCTATTACTGTATTTCTTTGAAGTATTAAACATGAGTCTAAGAACGTCTGTGTGGTAAAATATTGAAACAACAACAAAATAGATATTTATTAAATAGAATGAAATATTATCAGCCTAGTTGATTTGTTTGTATGAATTTGGAAGTGATAACAAAAGTATACCTCTTTTTTGTTAGGCTTTTTTTTTTTTTTAATGTTTTTTATTTATTTATTTTTGAGAGAGCACAAGCAGAGGAGGGGCAGAGAGAGAGAGGGAGACAGAATCCCAAGCAGGCTCCAGGCTCTGAGCTGTCAGCACAGGGCCCGATGCGGGACTTGAACCCACAAACCGTGAGATCATAACCTGAGCCAAAGTTGGATGCTTAACCAACTGAGCTACCCAGGTGCCCCCAAAATATACCTCTTTAAAAACACATTGTATTTTAGACTTACCATCGATTCAGGGTGACATCTTTTCCAACTAAACTAAATTAGTGATACTTCACTACATTAATAGCACGTACGAAGCTTTTGAATTAGGATAATGACAAAGAAAAAGGAAAAAGAATATTTTCTCACGATGATGTTTATGAGATTTTAAAACCAAATCTCCTCAGAACTGGAACTGTCTTACTCTCCCCAGCTATGGTTATATTTATATGTATTTTAAAACTTTCAACAGGGTGGTGAGAATGTAGGAAATATCTAGTTTATTTGGCCCACAATTTTCCTTCGGAGACTAAGAGAGTCTAGTAAATCTGTACCAAGATACAGTGGTGACTAAGAATTTTAATTTTTAATTTTTTTAATTTTTTATTATTTTTTTGAGAGAGAGAGAGTGTGAGTGGAGAAATGGCAGAGAAAGAGGGAGACAGAGGATCCGAAGGAGACTCTGTCTGATAGAAGTGGGCTCAACACTGGGCTCGAACTCATGAACTGTGAGATTACGAACAGAGCCAAAGTCAGACACTTAACCAAGTGAGTCACCGAGGTGCTCCCTGAATAAAAATTTTTAAAAGTTGTGTTTAAAAATAGTACTCAACCTGTGGAAATGATTGTGAGAAGCATTAATAATTCTAAAATTGATTAGAGAATTGGAATAAGAGATTCACTGATAACAGTTAACTATGAATATCAACATCTGGTGTTACAAGTAAGTGTGAGTTACGATTTTCTAAACTTATTTACTAGTCAAAATAATAAGTGAGCAACTGGGAGAGACCTATAGATTTTAAAAATATTTGACAGTAGAGGAGTCTGGGTGGCTAGTCGGTTGGGCGTCCGACTCTTGATTTCGGCTCAGGTCGTGATCTCACAGTTCATGGATTCGAGCCCTGCATTGGGCTCTGCACTGACAGTGCGGAGCCTGCTTGGGATTGTGTCTCTCTCTCTCTCTCCGTCTCTCCCCCGCTTGCTCCCTATCTCTCTCTCAAAATAAATAAAAATAAACTTTAAGAAAATGAATTAAAAAAAAACAACATCAATCACAGTAGAGGATAGACATTAGGGAGCTGATGCCGAATTGTTTATATGTGCTGGAGTAGTGAGGCGTTTGAATAAATGTTGCTTCCTTCTATCATTTAAATTGATTTCAGTCCTTGGTCCTACTAGAGAGGAAAATATACTCACTTATGTCATGACACATTCCTGGGGGTATAGTCTTCCCCTTTAAGATGAATTCACAAGATTTCGTCCTTAGGAAGAAGAGAAAGGTGGCTACGGTTGAAAAGTGCCCTTGGGCTGGGTGTTCACAGGGTGCGGTAGGCAGGGAAGAAAGCTGGCCTAAGTACTGGCAGGGTCAGCTCTGAGCATAATGGGGAAGTAAAATATCTCTAGCTTTGTTGCTGGCTATCTCTAACTCTCCTCTCTGCTGACCGTGAAAAAAAGCAAACGTTCTTCATTTTCCCAGGAGATGAATATCCCAATAATCCAACTTGGTACTCATTCACACCAAGGGGAAAATGATTAATAACACTTTAATATCTTACTTCACCTATAAAGTGACTAGGAGTTAAAAATAATACACAAGGCCTCAATGAAAAAAATGTTGACACATTGTCAAAGGATATGAAGGAAGATCTTAAGTAGTAGAGAACAGGTAAACGCTCTTGGATGGAATGAGTTCATCTTATAAAGTTGCCAATTCTCCTCAAATTAAGTGATAGCCCAACCAAAGTTTCTTCTGAGTCTCCACCCCTCCGGAACTGGACAAATTTATTATAAGATTTATGTAAAAAATATATGAAAGCCCATGAATAACAACGTCAGTCTTGAAAAAGGGCAAAGAGAGCAGAATTTCCTTTCCATATATAAAGATATTCCTCAGTAATAAAAATATTATGGAACTGGCTCAAGAATAAATAAATAAATAAGTAAACCAACCAACCAACCAACCAACCAATGGAACAAAACAGAGAGCTCAGAGCTAGCTATTTGTACATGGGAAATACGCACATAATAAAGGACTCGCCATTTAGTGAACTGTGTTAGGATAACTGACTCGCTATGTGGAGGAAAGTAAACTGGATTCTCTACTTTCCATCATCTACAAAAAGCCATTAAAGACCTGATTGTAAAAGGTAAAACCATAAATAGAAGAAAAGACAGAAGAATATCTCTGTGACCTAGAGGTGGAGAGAGACTTTTCAAACAAAGCATTGGAAAGTGCAAACTGTGTAACAAAAAATAATGTCTTAGATTCATCCAAATCAAATTTCTATTCAAAGAAAACCAAACTAATGAAGTTAGTAGAATGCAAGTTGAGAGGAGAGTTTGTTATGCCTACAAGCAAAGGAGACAATGTATGAAATATACAGGGAACGCCCAGAAATCAACAACAAAACCCCAAAGCCCACTAGAACAATGGGCAACAGATGTAAACAATCAATTCAGAGAGGGGGGAAACTCAAGAGGCTCCAAGTGTGTGAAAAAAGAATTACAATTACAATAATGAGATAGCGTTTTAAACTTCCAAAAGTTGGCAAAATCAAATCTGGATTCAAAATCAAAGAAAACCGAAGAAAACAAACCTTAGTGCTGTCTTTCTGGAGAGCAGTTTGGCAGTATCTAGAAAAAGGCAATGAACTTATCTTTAAGACCAGGTAGACCTACTCCTGGGTAACTATCCCGAAGATGTTCTCAAAAATATACCATTACGTGACTTGGATGAGGTTGCTTAGTGCTGCAGTGTCTGTAGAGTGCAATTGGAGACAGTTTAGGTGCCCACTGATGGGGGGAAAATAAGTAAAGCGTGGATATACACTGCTGAGTGGCATGTTAGAAAAGGGTCTGCACATAGCAACACGGATAGATTGCAAGACCACAGTGCTGAGTGAAAGATTAAGAAACCATTCCTATAAAATAAAAATACCTACGCGTGCTCAACAACACTTAACGTTTTACAAGGATTCAGAAATGTGTATAAATACATTAGCCCAATGGCCTATGGCAGGTGTGGAGGTGGTGATGTTGTGTGGTGCAGAAGGAAGGAGGATTAGGAGGGTGAGATCTCTCTCTGTCTGTCTCCGTGTCTCTCTTTCTCACACACACACAGTGGGACAGAGAGAGAGAGAGAGAGAGAGAGAGAGAGAGAAACTTGCAGGGAACAATGATCATGTGTGTTATACTGAGGAGTATGATGAATACACGACTTTTTACCAGACACCTGAAGTTCTATTTCTCCTGGAGAGATGTATACTTTATTTTTTTTTAACGTTTTTATTTATTTTTGAGACAGAGAGAGAGCATGAACGGGGGAGGGGCAGAGAGAGAGAGAGAGGGAGACACAGAATCCGAAGCAGGCTCCAGCCTCTGAGCCATCAGCCCAGAGCCCAACACGGGGCTCGAACTCACAGACCGTGAGATCGTGACCTGAGCTGAAGTCGGACGCTTAACCGACTGAGCCACCCAGGCGCCCCAGAGAGATGTATACTTTAAAAGAACGCATTGTGTTGGGGTGCCTGGTTGGCTCAGTTGGTCAAGCGTCTGGCTCTTGGTTTTGGCTCAGGTCATGATCTCAGTTCATGAGTTCTAGCCCTGCACCGGGTTCTGCATTGACAGTGTGGAGCTTGCTTGCGATTCTCTCTCTCTTCCTCTCTCCCCCCCCCCCCCCCCCCACCTTGCTCATGCTATGTTTCTCTCAAAATAAATAAATAAACTTAAAAAGAAAAAGAATGCATTGTGGATTTCTGAGCATCAGTCAATGAATTGAGAAATAGTTTCATCATGCAGTGAATATTTATGTGCCAGGCACTATTCTGGGTGCTAGGGAGAGTAGAGTGAGTGAGACAGAGAAGGCTACCTTCTGGTTAGGGATTCTGGTTAGCCCTTCCTGGCATTAGAGCAGGAAAACTGTTGCATAAATCAAAGATGAACAATGGGTATGTCTGTCTGGGTCTGGGAAGCCAGGGTTGCTGTTTATCTAGGGTGACTGCTGGAAGACGCTTGAAAATTCACAAGGGAACAGCTGAAGAGAAGGCCTTTCATGATCTGAAGTTATTTAGCACCCATTTGTCTCCAGTTGTTTTTTCACAGGAGCAGTTTTATACTGTATCCACAACCTCTCCTAATAACAAGGGTTTTTGAGACTTCTTGTTCAGAAATCCTAGAGCAGATTTTCACGTTAGCGGGTTTTGGTCAAGTTCACTGAAGCCTAAGATCTTGGCTCCATTAGCACTTTAATATTTATTTATTTATTTATTTGGAGAGCGAAAGTGGGGGAGGGGCAGAGAGAGGGGGACAGAGGATCTGAAGCGAGTTCTGTGGGCTTTGGGCTGACAGCAGGGAACCTGATGTGGGACTTGAACTCACAAACCACGAGATCATGACCTGAGCTGAAGCCGGAAGCTCAACCCACTGAGCCACCCAGGTGCCCCAACGCTATGTTTTTGATGTTTGTCCCTCAGGACTAGATAGTGAATAATACGCATGTTGCTGCTGTTAAAGACTGGTTTGCCATTTTCTGGCACTCTGTTTTTGTTTCAAAGCTATTTATTCCCTATTCAGGGATAATAATGAAGCTGGCAAGTAGTACTGCACCAACCCCAACTTTAGAAGTACTGTAAAGGCAGTTCCAAATTACCTCCACGAGTGTTCCCAAAGATATTTAGTGAATTATTTAAATTCACAGATCAATGTCTTTTTTTGTTGATTTCTTTTTATGTGTCTGGAGTTGTTTTAAGTATTGGAGATACGAAGATAAAAAAGACTGAGACTCTTCCCTGGGAAGCATATAATTCGATAATGTCAAAATTTATTTTCCCAGAGATCCTGGGTGGCTCAGTTGCTTAAATGTCTGACTCTTGGGTTGGGCTCAGGTCATGATCTCATGGTTCATGGGTTCAAACCCCACATTGGGCTCTGCGCTGACAGCATGGAGCCTGCTTGGGATTCTTTCTCTTTCTCCCTCTCTCTCTCTCTGCTCATCCCAAGCTCTCTCTCTTTCTCTCAAAATAAATAAATAAACTTAAAAAAACCTTATTTCCCATGGGAACAAAATTATGTATGCTGGTCAGATTCCCAGGCAAGCCAACAAAAGACTATTTAATGCATAATATAGAATAAATCTAGTGCTAACATAATTATACAGAATTTTGGACAAAAATGGCCATATCTCATACAATAAGAAATTGGATGAAAAAGAGTTTCCTCATCTTGGACTCATAAACAACCTCAAACAAACATTTGGAATGGGTCTAGTTTCATGCACTCTCCTGAATCATCCCTTTTGCATCTTTCTCCTAAGGCACACTCCCAAATGCTCAGTGTCCTTATGCTGTTTTAATCCTTCCTGTGGCTCCTCATCTGGGTCGTGCCATTCTACCAATGCTCAAGGTTCAATTACTTGCTTTCCTTCTTCCAGTTCTTCAACATTCCTGATCTTAACTAGTTGGGAGGAGAAAAATCTGAACAAACTAATTTGCACGTTCTTTCCCCTAGCACATGCTCCCCATTCCCACCCTTTGGGAGGGGTTCCAGTTGAGTTTTTAGGTGTTATTTAGAATTCATTGTATTTTTAGGGGTGCCTGGGTGGCTCAGTTGGTTAAGCTTCCTACTCTTGATTTTGGCTTAGGTGATGATCTCACTGTGAGTTTGAGCCCCAAGTCGGGCTCTGCACTATAGGTGCGGAGTCTCTTTGGGATTCTGTCTCTCTTCTCTTTGCTCCTCCTCTGCTTGTGCTCTGTCTCTCAAAATAATTAAATACACTTAAAAAACTTAAATAAACTTAAAAAAAGAATTCAATGTGTTTTTAATAACTCAAAGTCAACATATAACCACTATATTGCCAGGTTCTCTTCCTTAGACATCCATACACATAATAAAAACTGTTATAAGATTTTTGGAGGGGTGCCTGGGTGGCTCAATGGGTGAGCATCCTACTTCGGCTCAGGTCATGATCTCATGGTTTGTGGGTTCGAGCCCTGCTTCGGGCTCTGTGCTGGTGGCTCAGAGCCTGAAGCCTGCTTCAGATTCTGTGTCTCCCTCTCTCTCTGCCCTCCCCCTCTAATGCTTTCACTCTCAAAAATAAATACATTAAAAAATAAATATTTTTGGAAATATTATTTTGAGACTTAACTTGTGTGTTGTTTAGAATGAGAACAGGTAAAATTTTAAGATAAACTACAATAGCCACTGTATTCTTAAAATATTTGCATGTTGAGAAAAATGGCAATTAGATTGTTTAGCATTAAGGTTTCCAAATTTAAACTGATACTGATTATAATTCAATAAAAAATTGTTTTAAGTAATCTCTACATCCACCATGGGGCTTGAACTCATGATCTCAAGATCAAGAGTCACATGCTCCACTGACTGAGCCAGCCAGGCGCCCCTCAATAAAAAATTTTACGATATATTTGCAGCCACCATAATTGTTAATATTTAAAAGTCACAGAATGGGAGGAAAACAGTGCTTAGATTAGCCAACACTATTATTTTAAAATTTTAAGTCTTCTTCAGGATTCAGCATATTGAAAAAAGGAGATAAAATTAATTTTAAAAATGTGATTATCTCCAAGCTATCATTATTCTTTATTTTAAAGCAGAGGATATAGGACATGGGTCCTTTATTTCTTATCACCTGTAATGAGATAAGAATCTATGAAGCTGGTAGGAAAATGAGTCCACAACCAAAATGTTTACTCAGCTACTACGGAAGATCAAAAACTAGTATGCTGAATCCGGAATCTGCGAAGACAAAGCAATTGTTTTCTTTGAAAAATAAGTGGGGTTTAGAAAATTTCTGGGATTTATCTGTAAAAACACCTTCTGGGCCCTAATAGTGACGTTTTAGGGAAACACTCACATTTCGGGGCGGGAAAAATAGGAGGTAGCGTTTTGTGGGCTCTTCTGGTGGTTAGGTAGTTCTCAGAAGACAGTACTGGAAATTAGATAATTGCTGATGTCATCTTTTTCACAAAAAAACGTGTTCTGGGGGCTATAAAAGCAGCAGCTTTTCCCTTTCCATCACAAGCAGAATCGTTGAAACAGGTAAGTGTTTCAGCAAACTTGGTTTGATATGATAACTTCTTGATACCTCATTGCTTTCCCTTGTAATCTTGCTTCTTGTTCTCTCCAAACCAGGTTCTCCTTTTCTAGTCGCCATTTGTTTAAGTTAGAGGTGTCTGCGATGGCCGCCCTGCAGAAACCTGGGAGCTCTTCCCTTATGGGAACTCTGGCCGCTAGCTGCCTCCTTCTCGTTGCCCTGTGGACGCAGGGAGGATTGGCTGTGCCCATCAGTTCACACTGCAGGCTTGACGGGTCCAACTTCCAGCAGCCTTATATCACCAACCGCACCTTCATGTTGGCTAAGGAGGTACTCATCTCAAACTCTCTCTCTCTCTTTCACATCTATCTACTTGGAACCTGAGAGTTCCAAAAATTGTCTCCAGGACACTACTAAAATCTTTAGGAACCCATCATCTATCCTCACTGGTAGACCAGAGATTATTTTCTATGTCTCTTTAGAGAATTTCTGGAGATTGGGCTTTACCAGAAGACCTTCCACTTTGGCCTTGAGGATATGTATATTGAGCTTTACTCCAAAAAATCCATTTATTAGCCCACCTGACTTTTGTTTTTCCCTTTACTCCTCTGTGCATTATTTTAAACTCATGCACACATCTGAATTCTTTCTTCAGTCTTCCTGGGGCTGCTCTGGGGAACGTGGATAGAATGCATCTCTACTCACAGACTTTTCTCCTATCTCCCTGACGTCCAGGCACTTTGTCTTTTCTTCTCTTCCAGGCTAGTTTGGCAGATAACAACACAGATGTTCGTCTCATTGGGGAGAAACTGTTCTACGAAGTCAATGTAAGTCATAGTCATGATGAGCAAGGCAATGTGTCATCCATGGTTATTTGGATGGTGGTGATGATGGTTTGGATCTTCTGGATGCCCCCTCCCATGACCCCTGCTGTTCCACTTTTGCCTGCAGATGGGAGAGCGCTGCTATCTGATGAAGCAGGTGCTGAACTTTACCCTTGAAGAAGTGCTGCTCCCCCAATCTGATAGGTTCCAGCCCTATATGCAGGAGGTGGTGCCCTTCCTGGCCAGGCTCAGCAACAAACTAAGCCAATGTGTGAGTTCTTCTCCTACCCTAACTCCACCCACTCCTAGCCCGCCTCCCCCCTCTTCTTCCCTTTAGAGCCCTTCCACGCCAACCCTCACTGCCCCTACCCAGGCTGGCAGCAAGAGGTGCCTCAGCAACACCATTACAGGAGTGATTTGGAGTCAGAGTGGTTTTTTTTGCTTTAATTGAGTCACATTTTGAATTTATGGTGATGAAGGGTATCTGAAAGACAAGAGCACAGAAGGCTCCTCTGTTCCTGGGAAAAAGCAACTTAAGTTATGTGAGAAGAGAAAGGTGTTGGCAGCTGTAGGAAAAAATGCCTAGATGTGGAAACGGTTCCTCTGAGTAGAGATGGAAGGGATGGGAAAGAGAAAGGGTAATGGAAAGATTTAACATTCGGTGCTGGGTGGACAAACACGGTTGCCCTTTGGATGCTGCAAGAAGTGACCGAGTCAGAGGTGTATGACCTTGATGGCTCTGAATATTTAAAATTTTGAAAAAAGATTGGGGTAGACTGGGTGGAGCGACGGGACTCAGTATTTATTAAAGAGGGCCTACTGTTCACCCAAGACATACTTTATGTCCGTTTCTTGTTCTGAGCGTGCATTTTTTGTGAGGGAGAGTTAGGGTTTTATTCTTCACCGAATTTGCATAAACCACTCCACTCTTTCCACACACTTAAACCTCAGTAGGATTTCCCAAAGGTGAAGAGAGGTCCCATGTAAGGGAAATGACTGGATTTTGGTGTCCAAGGGAATTCAAGAGCTGTGCAAATCTAGGTCACTGGTGAAATCTGGGTCATTGTGGGCAAAATTGCTAAGAACTTTAATTCCAGGTGCATTGTAACGCACCTCGGTTAGGGACACTCAAGTTCATAAAGCTAAAATAAGTGTTTCGGTTTTCATTTTGTAGCATATTGACAGTGATGACCAGCATATCCAGAGAAATGTGCAAAACCTGAAGGACACAGTGAAAAAGGTACTACTAATAACTATTAATGCTAAATTATTAAAGAGGAGAGACACGTGTCACTTTCTTTTTCTTCCCTTTGTTTCTTTTTTCCCCCTATGGATAATTTTTTACTTGATTCGCCTACCACTGGGTTGATCATCTAGGTGCATATACATGGATGTGTCTGTATATTTATAAATAAGCTTCCCAATTTTGCAAATCCTAGAATCCTAGAACCGGCTGGGAAATTAGGTCTTCTAATCTCATCACCCCATGTTCTGGGCATGGCCAGTAGCAAAGCCAGGGCTACTAGGCAGATCTCCTGAATACTCTATGCAACACTATTTCCAGCAGCATTTTGTGTTGGTTTTAGTTTTATTAATTCTTCAGGAAATTTGAGATTCCTACTAGCGTGTAATCTGAACAGGCACCTGTTCAAAAAACAGAAAAGCACCTGGGGGAAAATTTATTTGAGGTGATTTTTGAAGCCATTGATTTGATGGTTTAAGACTTGGAGAGAGAAGCCCAGAACAATCATAATAAAAGAGCTGGGCTTATGTAGGGGATGAATCTCTGGAATGATTCATGCTTATATTTAATCATCATTGTACAATACCCAACAGCTGTAGGTTTTAATTTAAAAGCAAGAGTGAGCCACCCCTAATTTCTTTTATACAGTTTCAAATAGAATGAAATGTTAGTAATGGCTTTCATATAGTGAATGAAAGTCTGAACTGGGAATAATCTTTTCTTCCTCTCTCTTTTCCCCTTCCTTTCTGGTCTCCTCCTTCCCTCAACAAATTCCCAGTGAGCATTTATCTTATGTAGGCTACTGTATATTCGAACAGTGAATGATACTGTCACGTGGCCTATTTGGGGAAAAGAACAATAGTAGAAAGCTGAGACTAGCAGTTGTGACTCATCCAAAAACCAGTGGAATGATTACTAGCAGCGAAAGTGATGCTTTTTGCAGACAGGCACAGTTACACCTCAGAAGCACGAAAGCTCTAGCCGATGGAATTTTCACTAACAGGTGTAACCTAAATTTTCTTTTCCTTCCCACCTTGATGTTTCTTAAAAAAAGGATTTCTTCCTGATCATGATTTCACGAATGTGTCTGTTTCTTCCTTGGGTAGTGGAAGGCTTTGTAGCCTTTCATTGTGAAGATCAATTCTCTTGTCATATATCGGTTACCTCGATGTGGAGGGCTGGATATTAGCATGCCATTGCAAAAAATTGCTTTGCACTTCTGGTCTGAAAAATTCCTGACGTCAGTTTACTTTGTTGGCTTTAGAAAAATGCAGGGTGGGAGAGAAACATCTGACGGTGATCCATGTGGGGAAACAAATTTTAAAGCATTTTTTAAATGCATTTTTTAAAACAAATTTTAATCCATTTTGGGAGAATCAACTCTTGCAATGGTGTGCCACCTAGAAGAGCGGTTATGGTATTTTTGTTTTAACCCTGTAGCTCCAGAGAGCATAGGCAAGAAAGAAGCTCATTACCCAGAGGAAGCTCAACGCCAGAGATAACTGTTCAACACTGGCTGAAATGGGAGGGCGGTCTTGGAGGTGTTATGTCCCTGCCACTGCAGGTACAAGCAGAGAGCAGGCTGTGGTAGAATGGATGATAGACAGTAGGGCAAGCTAACTTCAAACATTCTTTATAGTCTTGGCAGTCTTTGAGATATAAGAAATATCGCTTGGCATTATGTCAAAGGAAGTATGGAAAGGTGGAATGATGGAAGACAAGAGGAAGTGAAAGGAGAACAAAGCAGAGAGGACAATGATGGCTTACGGTTTTCCTTGAAATACTCTAGAGCAAATTTAATAGATTAGATGAATTTCAGAGGAGAATGCTTTGAACTTGAATCTGAGTTCTCTCTCTTAAGGAGTTTGAAAGCCTCATTTACAGCCTACCCGGAAGGAGGAGGAGAGAAGTGGTGTTATAATGGGTATCTGACTTTCTACTAATTAAAGCAACTGGATGGGACTTACTTGGTATTTTCCCTACAAAAGTGAAAACCTGTTGTTTTCCCCCTTTGTTAAGGAGGTGAGAACAGAAGAAGCTCACGTGTATTGGTAAATGTATAGTTTTGGTACAAAAGTGTGTGAGCTGAGCTGTTATAATTAGGTGGTCATAGACTGTAGTGAGGCTATGAGGGAGGGCAGAGCATAGTGGGGGCATTCGGTCCTGCAGATGTCTGCACGGCTCCCATCCGCTTGCTCTGGTTAGGAAGTGGCTTTAAACAGCTTCATTAGTGTAGATACAACTGAGATTTGATGCCCGTTGGTGCCTTTAAAGTTCAGTTAGCCATAATTTTAAGCTCTATGGCAAATCATGTTATATTCTGCTAAAAGGGTATTGCTATTAGTCTTTTACAAAAGGCAAAAACTTGGTTTTTGTCTCCAGCAACCCAACCATCTTTTTCTAATTTGTTCCTCTTTAAAAAGTATGGTATGAATGCTCAAATACTCATGTGTTCTTATTTTTTTACAGCTTGGAGAGAATGGAGAGATCAAAGTAATTGGAGAACTGGATTTGCTGTTTATGGCCCTGAGAAATGCCTGTAATTGAACAGAGCAAAGCTGGAAAATGGATGACTAACCCTTCTTGCCCCTTAGAAATAACAAGATCCCTTAAAGCTTTCTTTTACCAAAAGGAAAATGGGAAGCCAAACTTTTTAATCATGGGTGGATTCTAAGTAAACCGCTGCTTAGCTTAAAATAGAGAACAATGTCACCTGTGTCCACAGAATCAGAAGGTAGACCTTCCATGCTTAATGAGAATTATTGATAACATTTTATTGTGGTCGGTGTTTTATACCCAGAAACTTATTTTTTTTAAAACAATTGTCTACTCCCATAAAAAATATTACTTCCCATTCCTTTAGGGAAAAAAAAATCCCTAAATAACTTCATTTCCAGAATCAATATTTATATTTATGAATTTATTTATTGTTGTAAGTACACATTTTATTTATGTCATTTTAATAATATAGATTTATTTATAGAAATATTACATGATATTGCTACTTAAGTAAAAAGCTAATATTTATGACAATAATTATGGAGCTATGTTTATTTGACCTTAATAAACACTTTGATATCCTAAATCTTGTGGCTTTGTGATTTGTTTCCCTTTAATATCATCATCATCATGTAAACATTCTCATTTGTTAAATGGGCCAAGAACCTCATATACTTTTTCTTGAATCTAAGCCAGTTAGGTAGCTGTTAGTATTATCTCTATTTTAAGGATGAGAAAATTGAATCAGAGACATGTTAAAAAAACATTGGGTAACTTTAGTTGACCTGTATTGAGCTAGGTCTATGGGATTTCTGGGCTTTCTTTTATATTGCCTATGTAGATTTATTATGCTGATTCAGCATGTAATTCTGAAAGGAAAACAGTAAGACACAGAAAAGGATCCATTGGCATCATTACCAGTTTGTGGATAAAAGAATGGGGTGATGTTGTTTGCAGAGAAATACACGTAGCCCCCGGTGCTATGGAGGAACTAGATTGAATCTATTAAGGAAGGCATTCTCCAGTTTTCCTGTAAGTCAGGAAACAAAGTAAAGGGGAAGTGGACTGAGTTCAGGGACTCTCCCAAATTTGTGCAATGGTTCAAAAAAGAGAAAAGAAGTAGAGCTAGTTGGATGAGCTCTATCTAGAAGAATGGACAAATGACACCAGCGTTGAGGAATATACAGTTCTTTCCACTGAAGGTGAAAGCCAGTGGTCAGGAGAGGTCAGTGTGTCAGTGGTCGACTGTTTACAGTATTTCCTCCTCTGAAAAGTCAAGAATCCCAGGTTTATTGTATAGGTCACTCACCAATCATTTGCCAAATTCTTGCAGGGTTAGGTCAAACCTGGTGGTGACTGGTGAGCACATATGTAAATTGTAAGTTCACTCACAGGTTAATTGAAGTTAATATTTTTGGGTGTGGGCTGCAAATACTAAGAGGTACCCCAGCTAAGCTTTTTAATACAATTATAGTTATTTCTGGGATAAGCTGGAGTTTTGGACTTTTTCCTCTCTCCTTCCAAATGAATCTCAGGGTAATAATTTGAGCAAAATTTGGGATTTTACATATTTTTTTTGAGAGAGAGACAGAGACAGAGAGAGAGAGAGACAGAGAGAGAGAGAGAGAGAGAGAATGAATGGGGGGAAGGGCAGAGAGAGGGGGACAGAGGATCTGAAGTAGGCTCTGTGATGACGCAGAGAGCCCGATGTGGAGCTCAAACTCACGAGCCATGAGATCATGACCTGAGCCAAAGTTGGACACTTAACCGACTCAGCCACCCAAGAGCCCGTGATTTTACTTACTTTTGACCAATCTTCTAGGAATTAAACCATAAATGGAAGAATACCCTTAGAATTGGATTCATGAATGCTTCCATCTAGGGCAAGGAGTCTAAAATAAAGAGATTTTAAAAAGTCTGAATGCTGATGAACATAAAGCAGAAGGTACCAGGATCTTCTTCAGTTCTCAAAGGCGGTTCTGGCAAACTTTGCAGCTGCATGAGATAGTCCAAATTTCCCACAGGGAGTCTTGACATAATCCTTGGTACTTACTGTAGCAATTCTTTTGCATTTGGCTGGCACTATGAGCACTGCTCTTACTCTTGGCGTTGGCAGAGGCCATGGGTGTTTCCTCCCCCAGCAGCAGATGGCAACACCTGGGTGTTGGGGAGATTCATCTGTGAGGTTGTATGAGACGCAAGCCCCCAGAGACACTAACCAGCATTCAGGACTGATGAGAAGCCACTAGAGAGTTTCAAGCGTGGGAAAAACTTGATATGACTCATAAAGATCGCTCTGGTATTGGATGGAGACTAAGTTTAACAGGGGTAAGACTAGAAACAATGCCAGCACAATAGTTTAGGGAAGAGGTAATGATTGCACTGGAGTGGATGAGAGTAGAGCCAGGGAAACTGGTGTGTGACCCTCTCTGTGACACTTAGTTTGGATTGCTTAGGAAATAAGGGCTATGTGTAGGTCATATACATTCAGAGGAAAAGTGATCTGTTAGTTCTTTTTCTGGCTTTTTATTTGTACTATATTATTCGCTAGTATGTAGTTCTCCAGATAGGAATGAAAGTAAAGACAGACAGGTGATTTTGTTCTGAAAAGAGGTCAGGATTTTAAGATTTGAGCGAAGACACATATCAGATGAGAAGCAGTGATACCAAGTGTTGAAAGCCAAGGTCCTCTTGTCTCTGAGGCAACCACAGCTACAGTGACTTTATCTTTAAAATGTACTTTCAGTGAATGCTTATTGTTGATTCCAATTTTCCACTTTCTCTCCAGCTGCTTTTGGGGAGGGGCGATTTTCCCATATTCTCTCCTCTCCTCCCCCTCCCCCCCCCCCCATCTCCGTCTTTTCTTTGCCTGCAAAAGCACCTCCTTGACCGTCCGGCTTCTCGCTCCCCAAGTTCACCCCTCTGCGCTGCGTACCTGCTGAATTCTGTGGTTCAGGTTGTGCAGATTGTTGTGTTAATCCTCCAATCAGTTTTCTAGGTGTGCAGGATGGTTTAGTGTTGGTCTGGCTGTGTTTCATGGATGCAAGACACAAAAAAACTTCCATGCTGTTCCGCCATCTTGGCTCCTCCCCAGTGAATGCTTATGGTTGAAATAATAGGTGGAGAAAACTGAGATGATGGATCCTTGTCAGTAAGAGAAAATCATACTGCCGTTACACCATGACTGCTGGGTAGACTGTAACTGGACCAAAGGTATGGACTAGATTGTCTTGTCAATTCACTCAGTAGTCTTGTCAATGGAAAACTACATCAACTGGAAAAGACAGGATCCTCAAGAACTTCATTTCCATAGCAATGAGGTTTTAAGTCACTTTACCAAGTGAAGGACCCCATCCAAGGGAGGTGCAGGCAGAGGGTAAAGGAAAAATGGAATGAGTGGTAGAAGAAGGAATTCACAATTATTAACGTAGGTCCTGTGAACAGCTATAAAAATAAGAACTATAGCAGATAAGTTTTCCATTTGTCCTTTTTTCCCCTTTTCCCTTTCCCCCACCTCTTATATGAAGAATACGGTAGAAGTTATTCTAGTTTGCAAGTGGGACAATAACCACATTGATATTGTCCTGTAACTACACAGTGGTTGATGAGATTCTAAGGGTTTCCTGTGCTGGAGACCTACATTTTTCACCTCAGCAAATCCAAGAGTGGATGCTGAAGACAAAAGAGATGGGTTGTGCCAATCTGGCCATCCATATCCATCTTCTGGTCTCTTGCACTCTCTGCTCTCTGCTCAGAGAGGCTGACGTATACGACACGCCTCATATATGTGTGTGTTCTCTGGCTTTCGATTGCATGTGGCAAGTGGGAGAAGTTAGCCGGAGATTGAAGAAGGGCGGGATACTTATTCCTCTGGGACTTCCTGCCAGATTTCTACGCAGGTTGGTTGTCTACTTCTACCAAATGCCGTGGTTCCTTGCAGACAGCTCTCTTCCATGTTGCTTTCTTTCCTGGTTTTGGAAATTGCTCTCAACCCTGTTTCCCAATAGGCTTCCAGCTATTTTTAGCTTTAGGGCGTTGCACTGCTTCTTACGGAGTTCCTTAAACTCTTTCTACACCTTAGAAAAATTAATCCCTTATGAAACTCTTCTCTATTACCCAGTTTGAATGCAACATGTTTTCTGCTGGGATTCTGATCTATGTATTCCTTTTCTCTCTTCCATTCTCTCCCGAGTCACATAGCAACAAGATGAAGTCTGTTAATTTAGGTATCATCCATGGACAATAAAGAAAGCCAGTTTTTGGCATAGCTGAGTGGTCTGTAAATTTTGACCCTGCAACAAAGCAAAATCAGAAACAATAGTATTTTGAATTCTAAAATCAAAACACTTTATTTAATTAAAAAAAAAAATCCTATTTATCCAACAGACTTCTCCATGGGGGAAGAGAGGCACTTGCATCAACATGCAGGAACTAAAGAGCTCTCTCCTTCTCTCTGGGCCAGGAGTGCTCTTGTTCCTTTGGAGTCTTTCTCCTCTCCCCTGCTTTCATGCCAGACAAACAGGGGTATCTTTAAATCAGGCTACTACGCCAGCTAGGGGAAGGGAGAATTATTACACTTGAGTAATTTCCACGGCTCTCAACCTTGTGTTTTGGTTGTCTGTCCTGTGTGCGGCCCCTTCTCTCTCCTCTTTTGATCCAAGATATTCAGGGTGACCCTACACATGCCTATTTTAGTCACAGTCTCTCCTTATTTCTACGGGGTTTAACTGTCTGGCTCATTCTCTGCATCCCATATCTTACTTTAGCGATGCGTGTGCAGGATAAGCTCAATACCATCAAGAAATCGATCTGTTGTGCCCTTACTAGCCTATGCTGTTTCTCTTTGAAACCTGCATGCTGAGAGATGCTCTGCTGAGCTCTTGTTTCATCTATGACATTTTCCACTTGCCATTGCAGCAGATGCTATTTTTAGGCACAGTGACTGCCCAGGAACTTTATGATTCTTACATTGCTGTTTGACTCAATAACACCCTTAGACGTTTCAATTCAATTTAGTTCCGTAAGCAACTGTTGAGATCATAGGGTAGCAAGATCCTGGACTAGGGACTATGAAAATAGAAGGTTAGATATAATTTGGATGCTGCCCTCAGGGTGCTGACAGCCTCGTGAGGAAGACGAACAAATAACTGCTCAGGCACAAGTAAAGGCAAAATAGTAAATATTTTACGCTTTGGAGGCTACATATTATCTCTGTTGCATGTTTTTTCTTCACTTCCATCTTCCTCCTCCTCCTCTATTCTTTGAAAGTATAAAACCATTTCTTAGCTCCTGGGGTTTATAAAAACAGTCTGTGAGTCAGATTTGGGCTGTAATTTGACAACCCTTGGCTTAGATCATTCATAGTTCATTTTCCAGCATTAGGCACAAAAAAATTCTGCCAGCAAGATTAAAAGGGAATGGTTTCATGGGTAACTAATAAGATCTGCTCTGAGTGACAGGATGGCAAATGAATTCAGCATTGAGTATAAACCAGAGTCAACAAAAATTACACTTAAAATTAAATTTCCCTATCAACTACAAGTTGTTATAGCAAAACCATGAACTGTAATCATTACTATAATAATGTTTTATCTTGCTACCCATTGAAAAAATAGACTTTATTTTGTTAGAGTTTAGGTTCAGAGCAAAATTGAGAGGAAGGTATAGAAATTTCAAATATAAGCATATATACCCCCCTCCCCCCCGACATGCATCAACTTCCCCAATATTGACATCCCCAACAGAGTGATACATTTATCACAACGGATGATCTACATTGTTGTTAGCTATTTTTGATAACAATGAATTTTTTTTTTTTTTTTTTACAATGGAAAGTAAATCTTTGTAAACACATCTTATGGGTCATCTCAGATTCTCTTGGTCTCTCTTGTTTTCAACTGCTACTGCAATGATCATTTCTGGCTCCTTCTGTCTCTTTGAACTCAGAAAAAGTGCTGTGGGGCAGATTATGGTGTCTGCTTCCCCTGAAGTGCTGAAGGGGCCAGAGGCATGAGAAGTTAACTCTCTATTAGGCAAATCTTCAAGAGAGGATGTTGGCATATAATTTTCATCCTCTTCTTCCCTTCCTTTGGTCTGATCCCAGGCATCGTGTTTCTATACAGCCTGTTGGAGCCACCCAACAGACTGGCCCTCTTCATAAAACACTGGCCAGCTTACTAGTGACCACCATGAAGGTGCTGGCCATTCTTGTTGGCCTCATTTTTCTCCCTTCATTTCATTGCTCCTAATAAAGGATCAGCACTCAAGCTTTGCTTCAGGCTCTATTTTCTGGGAAACCTGGGTTAACAAGATTCTTTACTAGAATCTAGGCATCATGATGTTATGAATTTTGGCTTATTCTGTTCACTGCCTACATATTACCTGGCACATAACATGTGCTCAATATATATAAGGTACTTCTCTCTCTCTCTCTCTCTCGTATATAAGATCTGCTATGAGCAGCAGAATGGCATATACATGTATACATATACGTCATACATGCATATATGTACCATATATAGTACGTGTGTGTGTGTGTGTGTGTGTGTGTGTATAATTCTTTCAAGACATGTTTTGAAAGAATGAATGCATTGATTCAGGGCGGAACCTCTGGAAGACACTAGCACAAAAACAAGTTTGTGGGAAGGATAGAGACCTCTTATTAGCTGATTCCTGCCTTCAGAGAGACCCAGGCCTGCAATACAAAAAGCACAGATGTGTTTAACTGCAGGCAAGTGAACAGCTGGTGTGTAGGGAGCAACAAGAAAAGATACAGAACAACAAGGAGTAGCTGGCATCACTCATCACAGAGCTGCATGAGAGGTTCCTGTCCAGCCCAGACGGGCAGCTGGTCTGATATCTTCTGTAGACTTCTGGTTTGGCTTGAAATGCAGAGGAGAGACAGGAAACAATACAGAAGGCAGGGGAGGGGATACCCACTGTGGGCTCTGCAGAGATCTTCTAGACAGCATTAGAAGATAAAGAGCTGCTTGTGGCTGCCCAACATAACTCAGAAGTGGGTCAAGAAGAAACATTTAGAACGGCCCTCTCAAAGCAGAGTTATTGTGCCAGCACCCAAATCTCTTCCTCCCTCTTCCTTCGAACCCTGACTGCCCTTTGGTCTTTTCTTACCTCCCAGGGAACTCAGTGGTGTTCCCGTTGGGGCGTAGTATTTATTGAACACATACTCTGTGACAGTCACTGTTTAGAACAGGTGTAATAGCAGTGAGCAAGAAGACAAAAATCCCTGCTCTGATAAGAGCATAGACTTTAGTGAAGGAGGTAGTAAACAAAATGCATACATAAAATATGTCATGTGTTAGAGAATGATAAGGGCTTTGAAAAAAATAAAACAAAAATGAAATAGAGGAGGGGGGCGTGTGGTTAATTACTCTAATTTCCTGGGGCTGTGGTAACAAAGCACCACAGGCTGACTGGCTTAAATTACAGAAATTTAGGGGCGCCTGGTGGCTTGGTCGGTTGAGCGTCCAACTCTTGATTTCGGCTCAGGTCATGATCTCACAGTTCATGAGTTTGAGCCCCACATCGGGTTCTGTGCTTGACAGTGTGGAGCCTGCTTCGGATTCTCTGTCTCCTTTTCTCTCTGCCCTTACCCCACTCATGCTCTCTCTCTCTCTCTCAAAATAAATAAACATTAAAAACAAAACAAAATAAAGCAAACCAAAAAACCCCAGAAATTTATTTTCTCACAGTTCTAGAGACTGGAAGCCTGACATCAAGGTGTCAGAAAGGCTAGTTTTTCTCGAGGCCTCCTCCTTGGCCTGCAGATGGCCACCTTTCCTCTGTGTATGTCTGTGTCCTAATCTCCCTCTTCTTATGGAGACACCAGTCATATTGGATTAGGGCCTACCCAGAGGACTTCGTTTTAACTAATTACCTCTTTGAGGACCCTATCTCCAAATATGGTCACCCTCTAGGGTAGTGGGGATTAAGATTTCAATGTACGAATTTGGGGGGAACAACATTCAGTCCATAGCAGATATCCTGGGAAAGCCTTGCTGAGAAGGTGGTATTTGAACAAAGTCCTCAAAGATGTGAGAGAGCTGGCCATGCAGGTATGTAGGCGGAAAGCATTGGCCCCGAGACGAATGTGTGCTTCGTGAGTTCCAAGAGCATCAGGGAAGTGTTGTGGCTAGAGCAGGAGAGCAAAGGGACAGCGGGAGGAGCAGAAGCCAGAAATGGAAGGGGAACAGGCAAAATCAGGCAGGCCCTCAGGCCATGGAAAGGACTTTGGCTTTTACTCTGAATGTGAGAGCAAGTCCTGAAGGGGGAAATCATGTTGCTGGTGGCCTGTAAGTTCAGGTTCAAATGCATTGCTCAGTCTGAGTAGCTGTCTACTAGGTGTTTATGCTGATTGCCATAGGTCCCCAGGGCTGACGAGGACAGATGATTGATCCATTTTGATGGAAAAGGCACATCTATTTCTGACTCTCACAATCATGATTTCTAAACTCTGTCCCCAGTCTTGCTGTTATTACTGCAAACCTTATTTTTAATGCACTTAGAAAATGAGTTACGAAGGCTGTCTTGTGGTCATATGTGCTCTGACAAAACTTTGGAGGATGCTTGGATTTGTGCATCGTGTATCCTTTCTTTCTCTTCTGCTGGTCTGAGCGAAGGGGACAGCTGTGGAGATCAGTTTTCTGTTCTCCTTTGTGGTGGGTTTGTATAATCGGCTTCTGATTTTTTAATTTTTGAGATCGTGGTTAGGGTGTCATATTTTCGGCAGGACTTATGGATGATGTGCCTTTCATTGCCAGAGAATGAATGGCCAATATGTCTGATACCAATGTGTCAAAGCCTACAGAGCTATGAAAAAGATGGCTATATAAAAAGAGCTCTTGGGATGTATGACAATTTTTTAATAGTAGGTTTATTTTTACGTTTCCCATCAGAAGATCTTGGAGTCATACATAAATCATGTTTACTTATAAACCCAGAGGCAAAATGGTCCAGTGGAAATGCCATTGGGTTTGTTTTCCAAAGACCCGGGTCAAACCTAGGTTGGCCACTTCCTGGCTCTGTGCCTTCAAGGAAGTCATTTAACCTCTTTCCATCTCTGCTCTCCCACCTGCAAACTGCAAAAAAAACCAAAAAAAACAAAAAAAAACAAGTCCTCCTTTCCCTCTTACAGAACGTTGGGGAGACCGAGTAAAGGAATACTTTGTGAAGTATAACGTTAGATACCTTTATAATGTATATGTAAGGGCTGTAAAATACCATAAATAATTGTTTTACTGTTCTTGAAGTGTTTTTCTTCTTTTTCCTTTTTCCTTAGGTCACCGTGCCATCTCTTATTTTCTGTAGTGTCCCTCACAACCTCAGATAGTCCCTATGTCTTGCTCTCCAGTGCGGTGGGAGGCCGCATGGGCGGTGGGAAGCACATGGGCTTTGGGGTCTTGTGAGCACGGATGGAATCCTCTGCCTTGTTGATCTAAGGGTCACCTGGGCACATGATTAAGCTTCCTTGGATTCTGTAAAATGGAGCGGTGCCAGACGCTCTGAAACTACGTAGCCTCCAGCGTAATGAGAAGCTCTCTCTATATTTTCGGGTATGAAAGGGCTCTTCTCCCAACCAGCCCGTGGACTATTAAGTGCTCACATATGACAGTCAAGGCCTGTCTGAATTCCACCGATTCTCGGTGCAGCAGAAAAACAAGTAGCCAGGTCATGATTTCACCTCTTAAAAAAGCATTCAGACAGATCTAAATATGTTTGAAAAGGTGGATGAGGTAGGAGTTTCTTCTTAAAAATGTTTTTCAAGAGCTACTAAAATGTTCACATAGGCAACGTAGTTAAAAAAAACAATTGTCTTGGGGTGCCTGGGTGGCTCAGTCAGTTGAGTGTCCGACTTCGGCTCAGGCCATGATCTCACAGCTTGTGAGTTCAAGCCCCGTGTCGGGCTCTGTGCGGACAGCTCAGAGCCTGGAGCCTGCTTCTGCTTCTGTGTCTCCCTCTCTCTCTGCCCCAACCCACTCGCATTCTGTCTCTGTCTCTCTCAAAAATATATAAGCATAAAAAAGTAAAAAAAAACAAAAAAATAAAAAACAATTGTCTTCTGGATTAAACAAGAAGGGAAGGGCCAGGCCCTCCCATAAAGCTCAGCAGAGCTATGGCACAGCGGTAGCTTCTTTTCTGCTGCACCAGTGGCCAGGCTCTCCTTACTTCTCTCTCTCTCTCTCTCTCTCTCCCTTTTACCCCTTTTCCTTCTTTCTTTCCTCTCCTTCCCTCCCCTTCCTTTCCTTTCTTTTCCTTTCCTTCCTTCCTTTTTTTTTTTACCGAGGTGAGATTCACATAATATAAAATTAACTACTTAAACATGAACAATCCATCGGCATTTAGTACATTCGTAGTGTACTAACCCTCACTTCCATCCAGTTCTGAAACATTTTCATCACTTGCAAAGGGAGGCCTGTACCCATTAAGCCTCCCTTAATGGGAAACTCCCCCATTTCCCCTTCTCAGCCCTGGCGACCATGAGGCTGACCTCTGTCTCTGCATTTTCCCATCTGGATGTGTCACAGAAGTGAAATCGTAAATATGTGACCTTTTGCGCTGAAAACAGCGTACTGTTTTCAAAGTTCTTCCGTGTTGTAGCATATGTGCATCAGCTATACATTCCTTTTTATCACTAACATTCCACCGTATGGATGTATCACACTTGGTTTATCTGTTCATGTATTTCTGGGTGTTTGGTTCCTGTTTCCTTTTTAAAGAACCTAGCTCAGACAATATAGCTCCTTTGTTCAAATATCCCACATGACCAAGGGTGGAAGCTGAGGTCCCACTAATAGCTTTAAAGGCTGTGACTTGGGGACGCCTGGGTGTCTCAGTTGGTTAAGCATGGAGCCTGCTTGGGGTTCTCTCTTTCCTTCTCTCTCTGCCCCTCCCTTGCTTGCATGCTCTCTCTCAAAGTAGATAAACTTAAAAAAGAAATAAAGGCTGTGACTGTGTCCACATTTCCTCTTCTATCTCACATTTTTCTACCCTCCTCCCTTGCTCTAGGTTTGATCACACAGGCTTCCTAGGTGTATGGAACACACTGAGCGTGCACCTTCCCTAAGGACTTTGCATTGACTGTGCCTTTGGACTGAATAGGTACCCCTGTGACTTGCTCATCACTTTATTCTACTGTTGCTTAAATGTTCCATCAAACCTTCTGTGATCATCCTATTTACAACCTATCCCCATCCAAGCACCAGCACCTCTCCCCCCTTATTCTATTCCATTTTCTCCAAAGCTTCATTTTCCAACTGTACATAACTGGCTTGTAGCTTACATAAGTTATATCTATTATATTTACTTATTGTCTGTCCTCCCCATCCTCTACTATCATGAGGATGTTTTATAAAATCAATCATTTTCTGTTCTGTTTATTGCTGCATACTGAGCCCCAGTAAGCCTGGGAGATAACAAATGCTCAAAATACATTTGGTGAATGAATGAATGAATGAATGATGCACGGGGAAGGCATACAGAGTATAAGTCACCCAGCATAGAACCGGGAACACAGGCTAAGACGCTCAGAGGGTTTTCATGCACTTTTCCTCTTCATGCTGTTCCATGAATCCAGGTTCCAGATCCACTTTCTTCCCCCTTCAGACCGTTTAGAGCCCTTTTCATTCCTTCTCTAGCCTGTTCTCATCCATCCCTCTGATGATGTAAACATAAGATAAACATGTTTCCTGGGTGGAATTGTCTGACAGAGAGGGACCTACCTTTTCTGAAAGGACAAAACCCAGATATCATTGTATTAAGTATATTTATCAATCTATGACTATTTCTTATCTCTATCTTCTGGCTCTATCCTGGAAAAAAAAATATTGGGTTTCAGGGTTTTTTACAAATAGAATGACTAGTTTAAAGTAGATCCACCTACTTCTTATTTATAGCTATGTAGGGTTTAGGATTTATGATCCTTAGGAATTATGCCAATCACTGAGGTCATTAAACATCATATTTCAACAAATTTAAGATACCATATGATCAATGCTGCACCATTATTTTATCACTAAGAAAGGAAATAAGTGCTTCTGATTAAGCTATGATGCAGTGCTTGCTTAACATTTAGCACTTGGTTGTCGCCTTGCAAGAAAATATGTAATTTTGGTCATTCTTCCAAAGACAAATGCTTGCTTCTCTAATAGCAGATTTGCATCCCACTGCTGTTCTGTGCCTTTCTGTGAACACATTAACTTTCATTTCATTGCTGAATCATAGTGCAATCTTTCTGAAGATATTTGAACAGCAATTCAACTCAACACACGTACTAACAGCCATGCACACAGTCTGAAGTGGATGACTGGCGACTGCACAGGGAAGGACAACTGTGTATGGGCTGACTTGGTGATGTCATTATAAGACGATGGATTATAAAACAGGTTGTGATTTCAGAGATATTAAGATGTGGGGGAAAGAAAAAAGCCAAACCGCAAACGTGTCTTAGAGTCAACTAAATGGTTTAGCAATTGAGGAACCCGAATGGGTGTTGTTTTTTTTCCTCCTATAGAGGAGAGGTCTCAAAGTGAGCTGTGATTCTCCGCATGAAACCCATTTTGCTCATTAGATATGCTTGACCATCAGAGGGCGCTGCTAGCATTCTTTGGGGTGTGTGAGGGTGGGGCTGAATTTTAAGGAAAATGGCCGCCATACCGGCATTTGGGAATTGGGGTAGCCAGCTGTGCTTTGGGGCAGATCGGTTGTTTAAATGTTCTCCTGTACATTATGTAGGAGTAGCAGCCTTAAAATATCCACTTAATGGTCCCGGTCTGCTTTCTGGATGTGTGTGGGGGTGAATTGAATTCCTCATGCCTGCATACTCTTTGAAATGTGGTCAGATCATTGTTCATCCTTTACTTTCCTCACTTTCTTCAACCATTTCTCAACACTTTTGAAAGTTTGTGAGAGACTTAAACATTATTCAGAGTATTGCACATGCATTTTGCTGTGGTCTGAATGCTTGTGTCTTAGATTCATATGTTGAACTCTAGACCCCAAGTTGGTGGTATTAGGTGGGACCTTTGAGAGGTGGTTAGGTCATGAGGGCAGACTCCTCATGAATGGGATTTGCGCCTTTATAAAAGAGGCTCCAGAGAGATCCCTTGCCCCTTCCACCATGTGAGGACACAGTGAGAGGCTGGCTGTCTGCAACCCAGAAGAGAGGCTTCACCAGACTGTGACCACGCTGACATGTTGATCTGGGACTTCCCGGCCTTCACGTCGGTGAGAAATTAATTTTTGTTGCTTATAAGCTATCTAGTCTGTAGTATTTTGGTATAGTACCTGGACAGATTAAGATACATTTATTATTTGAAAAATAATAATGGAATAGTTACCACTTGCAGGGTGCATCTGTAGCTGCCCTTGTGCTCAGCATTCTATTGATATTATCATATTTTTTGCTCATGACAGCCGTCTGAAGTAGGTACAATTATTGTCCCATTTTAATGACGACAAAAACTAAAGCTCAGAGAGGATTAGCAACTTCCGCATGGCTATACAACTAGTAGGGTAGTTGCATCTGAGTTTCAAAACCAAATCTCCTTGTAACCAATAGCCATTTTTATGTAGTTCTGTATAAGGAACTTATAAAAGTGACATAATAAAAATACATCCAAAATGAGAGAGACTTGTGTTTCAGCTGGTGCCCCAAGGACATCACGTACTTATTCTAACGGCTCTTTTGTTACTTGGGGGCACTTTTGGAACCCCCTGTCGGAATTGTCTTTAGGACCTGTGTTTTGAGTCTCCTTTATCACTGGTCATCCTTTGGGGGCCAGATTGGACTGTTTGAAGGACCCTAATGAGGCTGATGTACCAACTAAGATGTAGGATGACTATGGTCCACAGGGAGATACAGTTTTCAGACATAAGGAAATGGCCAGTTTTCTGGAGTTGGTTGTGAATCAAAGCGGAGGCATCCCTGGGATGTTATGATCTTCCTTGGGTCCTGATAGTTTGAGGGACATGAGACATTTATGTAAATGCAACCAGCAGGAGTTAAGAATTCGTCAGAACACATATTCATTTACCAATATTAGCGATTCGCGTTGCACTTACGTTTTGTTGCCGCACACCAGGGACCCCCAAATTAGCTGCTCAAGGCAGTGTTCAGCTCCTGGAAGTATTTTGTGTGGTCCTTTTAGTGCACCCACACAGTGTGTTTACAGGCTGTATAATTAGGCAGATTTTAGGTTTGGTGGCAAGGTAAGCAATTTAGTTCCGACTGTCCCGTATGCGTTTACCCAGGGTGTTTATGTTAATCCTACATCCTCTGAAAGCATTTGGGCTTTTGATCCCTGGTAGTTCATACTCTTTTCTATAAAGGAATTTTGAATCGTAGGCATCACTCTTCTCAAAAACAAAACAAAACAAAACACAACACAACAAAACAAAACAAAAAAAACCACCACCTTGGGATATTCCATGTCCCAGTTCAAACACCTTTAAGCTACTCCTAGCTAAAAAAGAATTCTTCCTTTTCCTGAATTTTTGTAAAATTTCAGTGAACCCCCTTTGTGCTCCCAATCAACTGTCTTCTGCTGTAGCTCTTTGTGAACATTCCCATCTCACCTCAGAGAGTGTGTCTTTCACAGCAGAGCTGGTCCTGTGGACATAAACTTCCGGTGTTGCAAAATCTACCTACTTTTTGAAGCAGCAGGAAGTATTACCCAGTGTTTGGACCTCTCACTCCTACTTTCTCTTCGCTCCTTTGCCAGCCTGGTGGTCTTGATTTAGACATTTGTCTTGAATTCTGAAGTCTGTCACTGACTAGTTTTGAGGAATCTCTTGCTCACAACCAGCTTCCAGTTTTGTTTTGCTCAGGTACTACGTTAACTCTGTGCATGCTAGGCTTTGGTGCCTTGTCTTTGCTTCTCCTTATGTGATTCTAGGCCACATCCACTTGTTAGCTTGGGGCTACTCCCTCACATGGACCATAACCTGTCACCACTGTCAGAAGAACTGGGGCAGAATTGAGGATGGGATTCCATGGACCATCTGCCTTTATAGTCCCCCTGGTACCTAGCACAGGTCTCTGTATAGGCAGATCCTCAACAGAAATTTGTTGATGGAATAAAAAAACAACACAGTTACAGTAGCATTTTGTGACGTAGAAAGGAAAGCATTTATTCAACGAACATCGGCTGTGCTTCCTTAGATGAGGCGTCATCTGGGTAGGGCCTAAGGATTCAGAGATAGAAAGGTTGGGTCTCTTTCCTTAAGAAATGTGCATGCTACTCGAAGTCTAGAGCTAGAAGCTGGGCAGTCAACTTGGACAGAGATGATAGAGAATTTACTAAACCGTGGGCCTTAACCCCAGGTCCCTATGCCAAACAAATCTTGAGTATGTTAGGGGAGTTACAGTTTCTGAGCTGGAAAGATTCTTGAGAAAAATTGGAAAACTCTCTTGGGTCTTAATGCTGGCTGGCTAAAGAAAGGTGGCTCCTGAGAGAAGAGAGGGAGCCTGGTGAAGGACTCTGCAAGGGATATGTGTAAAACCCATAGGAGATCATGAGCAAGTTTCCCAGGGCTCTCCACTCTACCTGTGGTTAATTTTGGGGGGGTGGGGATATTGGCTAAAAAGGAGATTTTATTTTTCATATGGACATTAAAAAAAAAAAAAAAATCACACGGCCTCCCGGAGATGAGTCTCCCTTACTGGCATGTCATGAACCTGTTTAAAACAATGCATCTGTTGTGATAGGCAACTGAGGTTCTGACTTGACTTTTTTTTTTTTTTTTGAAAAGGGGGCCCTAACCTTCCCAGTAAACTTGTGCTTTTTCTTAGTGTCACAGATAGTGCGGTCAAAGCTTTTTCGGTTATGAAGCAAGCTCTAAAAAAAATAGAACAGCCGGAGTGATCTTCCTCTCTGTAAACTGTAAGTTATCTACCACAGGATCTCATTGAAGAGGTGGCCTTGAGGGCTTAAGTAAGTAGGTTATCCGATCATCGAACCAGGGCAAGAAACTGTCTGGCGAGCGACAGGAGCCCAGAGTGGGGTGGAGGGAGATGCAGGCGAATTGCATTTTGAGGTCTGGGTTGCTGTTTGCCACTCTGTCTCTTGTCATCGCCAAGCACAAGCAATCTTCCTCTGCGAAAGGTTGTTACCCAAGGGGCACACTGTCCCAAGCTGTTGACAGACTCTACGTCAAGGCGGCATGGCTCAAAGCAACAATTCCAGTAAGTATTAGGCTCTGCTTAAAATGATGACCTAACGGACATTTGTAATTCTGGATAACACTTATTTCCCTTTGTTTTATTGTAGGAAGACCGCATAAAAAATATACGATTATTAAAAAAGAAAACAAAAAAGCTATTTATGGTGAGCCAGAGGGTTTTTTAAATGTTTTTCATCTTTCTACTTGTTTGATGCTTTCCCTCCTGCATTTTAATTTTTCCAGGTGGTCATTACGTAATAATCAGGTGGGGATTGCAGTGACATTTTACAAAAACTATATTCCACGGTTTACTTTATGCGATTTCTCATATCTTATTTATAGAAAAACTGCAGATTCCAAGAACAGCTTCTGTCCTTCTTCATGGACGATGTTTTTGGTCAACTCCAATTACAAGTCTGCAAGGAAAGACACTTTGTGGAAGAATTTCATAGCCTTAGGCAGCAATTGAGCCGCTGTGTAAGTATGCACAGCAAACACAGTGAGTTTGATCCTAGAAACCTATAGAAAACAGCATGTAGGGAGCTGTCTCCACAGCAAGGGTGAGTAAAAGGGGCTTTCTAATTGGTGGCTTGTGGTCCAAGTGGAGAGTTTATCATCAGTGAACCAGCACTGAATAACCACGAGTAACTCAAAATGCCAATACTTATTGTTTCTGTTTTTAATATTTATTATTCTTAAGGAGTGGCACATACGACATCTTGGAGATCTAAAATACCACGGAATGATCCTCAATATTTGTTTATTTATTTGTTTGTTTGTTTACTTATTGTTTGCTCTGTATATGAGTCCCAAGTGATTCATTCACTTATTTAGTAAATATTTCTTAAGCACCAACATGTGCCACACACTATTCTAGGCTGTTATTTCCTTCTTTTCTTTCTTTCTTTCTTTCTTTCTTTCTTTCTTTCTTTCTTTCTTTCTTTCTCTCTTTCTTTCCTTGCCATATTGATGAGAGCTTTTAGATTGCTTTTTTCTTATTTACCTAATTTTTTTTATAGCTATACCCTTTTTAAGGCACGGTCTCAGTCCAAACTTTATAAAAACAGGGGTATGTCTTCTTTGGCCCTTAAGTTATTTGATGCTGCAGTATGGCCACTGTCACCACAAGCAATGGGGAATTAATTAAGAAGGTTAAAGTGACCACATTTCTCTATAAACATTCACGGTAAGAAAGATGGGTGCAGAACAATGAAACAAAATAAAGCAAAACAATTAAGCTGGGATCAGTGCAATCTTAGTCGACTTGCCTCTGTGGGGGATGGTAAATCTTTTCTATGATCCTGTTTGGGTTCCAAGCATGCTTTCTCAGCCTCTTATGATTGTACCTTGCAGGCGGTGTGAAGGGGGGGTAGTGATGATTATTGCAGTCCTTGGATTGCTAGATGGAAACGAGTTCTGTACTCTTGGGCATTATGGTCACTGAGACTTCAATTCCGGGCAGTTGCAGGTGGAGTTTTACTTAAGAGTTAAGATGTGTTTTCCTTGGGGTCTGTCAAAGTGTTCAGGATCTCAAATTGCAGACCACAGCGCAGAGGCATTATATGTGGGTGAGGTGGTCGGTAGGTAAAAAATTCCACTGAATTTATCTTCTCTTTTTCTTTGGTTAGTTTGTGTTTAAGTTATGTCCTTGTTTGAAGCTTGGGTTGCATGGTGTCTTATAAACTCTCCGATCCCATTCATGTATTTGCAACGATAAAAATTACAACCTGGCGCCTCCTTGTAGAAGAGAGAGAATGCCCTGGGCCAATTCCCTTGCCTAAATTAATGGAAAGATCCTCACTTCTCTTTGGCTTTTTTTATACTTTACCTTTGAGGTCATCTTGTTAAGATAGTGAATAATATAAATAGCCTCTTAAATTTAAGTTGAATTATTATGTAGTTTTATATTTCATTCCCCCTCCCGCCAGCCTATTAGGTTATAAGTAAGAGCGTTTTCGCCGCTAAAAGATTTGAGGAGGAGGAGACTACCTCTTGAAGGACTTGATATAGGGGAAATAATGAGACCTAAGGCAGCCACTGTAGGCTGGGGTGGAGTTCAAACGAACAATCGAGCTGCTTCCATTTCGGTGTCTGGAGACCAGGATCCTCTTCTGCCTGTTTTTTTTTTTTTTTTCTTTTTCTTTTAAATGCATCCTGTTTCTCTTCCCTTTTTGTTTTAACCCCGATTCCTCGGTGTAGGTGCTATTCATTGCATTAGTCAGTCGATTTCATATCATGTTATTTCAAATGAAGTTGTTAATGGTGGTGAGGCACTAGAATAAATCCTTGCCTGATACTGTAGAGTGTATCTAGACGCCTGGAGCCCCAAAAGATGTGTCTATTTTCCCATCAGTTGGGTTTCCTCGGCTCAAATAGCTAGAGAACTCAATGATAGCTATAACCAAGACCATGAAACGTTCTAGATGAAAAATACAATTATCTAGGAACTCTGGTTTGCCTGGATTTATTTCTGGAGAAGTTTTTTTTCCCTAAAGAGACCTGTCAAAAAAGATACTTCTGCCAACAGAGATGTTTCTTTCAGGGACTTGGGTCACACGGCCTGTGGGAGCAGAGGGGTACCTCCCGCGCGGGCTGTGACTACGTACCAAAGTGGCTGGCTCCCCCTTGTGGCCAAATACGAGCACACACGTCCACTCAACCTCCCTGAGCGCCACCTAATTCTGGGCTTTCCTTCTTACTTTCTCGCACCTGAAGTCAAGCGCTGCTAGCCCCAGTTAATTTGTCTCACAGACTTTGGAGTTTATGCTGAGAGGTATACCAACCACCTCTGCGAAACTGAAAAAGAAAATCAGAGGATTAGCCTGAGTTTGGAAAGCCTTCGCAGACATTGTGTCGGGGAAATAGGTGCTTGCATCTGGCTTAATCTTTTGGCCAATGATAATTTTGTATTTTTGGTAAGAGAAGCTGGTATCTGTTTAATATAAATTTACTGAGCATCTGCTCTAGTCAGTGAATGATTTCTTCTTATGAATATAGAACTTTCCTGCAAATGGTGTTGTAAAGACAAATGAAAACCCAATCAACTGGAACCAAATGGTTAAAAGAAACAAGTCAGTTTTGTAAACTGAATTTTTGCAAATTGGCTTACAGCAGGTGGCCTACTTCTGTATTTTCCAGGTTCTGCCCTGGGTGAGAAAGACCAGTCTGATCAAGTCCCCAGTCTCTGGTGCTTGTACTCTTCTTACCGGCAGAGAGATGTAAACAAAGAAGGCCAGTGAATCATGAAATGTGACATGTGTGATGCTGAATTTTCTGTGTGACCCGGTCACTGTGGAAGCACAAAGGGGGAGGTAGTTAATTCTGTCCACCTTGAGGTTTGGAGAGCATGTATTATTGAAGGAGGTGACGACTGCATTCGGTTTCCTGGGGAATGAGGGAGCAGGAATGGCGCGGGGAGAAGCTTGAATAAAGCTTGATGGTGTGAAATGACATATCATATTCAGAAAACAGCAAGTAACTGAGTATGAATGTAGAATGGCTTGGGGAATGTCTAGAGGAGGCTGGTTGTTTAGATTTTAACCAGGAGATGCTAATAAAGGGCTGGCTAAGAGAGGCATGATAACACCGGCTGAGGATAAGGATTGTCCTGAAGAAAAATGTAAAGCCATCGAAGGGCAGGGCAGGATCACATACTCTTATGTTTCAGAGAAAGCTCTTTGGTGAAGGTAGAGGGATGTAGGTGGGGGGGGGGGGTGAGGCTCTAGGGAGAAAAAAGTATATAAAAAGCATTGCAATAATGTGGCTGGAGTGAACACACTCGGGTCATAGGGAAGGGCGAGGAGAGTCTGAGGAAGAGAGGAGAGTCTGGGATGAGCCTAAGGTTCTTACTTGGGGGGCTGAGTGGGAGGGGGTGTCATTCATTAAACATAGAAGGAGAAAGCTTGGAGTAAGGCAAATGAGTTGCTGTCAGACCTGCTAGAAGTTTCAGGAGTCCCACACGTCAGAGTAATCATAAGAGTAGTATGTAAGCTTTCCATATATATATTGGGTATGTTTAATATTTATGACGTATTTATTAACAGATTTGTTGAGATATAATCAACACATGATTAACCGAACATAGTTCAAGTGTGTAATTTGGTAGTTTTGACATGCGTATACCCTTGTGAAGCCATTGCCACAATTAAGATAATGGACATATCCATCACCCCCAAAAGTTTCTTGGTGCCCCTTTGTGATCTGTCTCCGTCCCCAGGGAATCACTGATCTGCCTTTTGTCACTGTAGATTTTTTTGCATTTCCTAGAATTTAATGTAAATGGCCCATATGTTACACTCTTTTATGTCTGACTTTTTCCACCCAGCATAATTATTTTGAGATTCACTCGTGTTACTGAGTGTATCGGTCATTTATTCCTTTTTTATTGCCATGTAGTATTCTATGATAATGATGTAGTACAATTTGTTTGTTTGCCTACTGATGGGTTTTTTTTCCCCCAACTTTCAGCTATCACAAGTAAAGCTGCTATGAATATTTGTATGCAAGTCTTTGGACAGGTATTTTCATTTCTCTTGGGTGAATACCTAGGAGTGGCATAGTTGGATCATAAGTTAGGTGGATGTTTTGTAAGAGATGGCCAAACTGTTTTCCAAAGTGACTATCCCATTTTAAGTTCTCACCAGTAGTGTGCGAGAGGTCACTACTCAGGATCCTTGCTATCGCTTAGTATGGTCAATGTTTACACATGCCAGCCAGTGTAGTTGTGGTATCACATTGTGTTTTCCATTTGCATTTCCCCAGTCATTAATGATGTTGAGTATCTCTTGACTTGCCTATTTATCATCAATATATCTTTGGTGAAATGTCTGTTTGGATATTTTGCCCATTAGAAAAAAGAGGTTGGTTATTTTCTCACTGGGTTTTGCGTATGTTTGTTTTCAAGTATATTCTGCATGCAAATCTTTTATCAGATATATAATTTGCATATATTTTTCTCTTGGTCTGTGACATCTTTTCATTATCTTAACAGTGTCTTTTGAAGAGAAGACGTTTTACATTTTGATGGTGTCTAACTTATCAATTTTTTTCTTCAATGAATCATGCCTTTTGTGCCACATTTAAGAAATCTTTATTTAACACAAGGTCACAAAGAACTTTTACTGTGTTTTCATTTACAATTTTTTCTACTTTTAGGTTTCACATGTAGGTCAATGCCTTTTCACCTGTTGAGATGACCGTGTGAATTTTATTTTTTAGACGATTGATACCAATTACATTGGTTTTCAAAGTTATGCCAACTTTGCATTTCCGGGATCTACTCTATTTGGTAATAATGCTTTGTCCCTATCATGTATTGTTAGGTTCAACTTGCTAAAATTTTATTAATAAGTTTTGTATCTATGTTTATGAGGGACATTTGTATCCTTTAATATCTTTGTCTCATTTTTGGAATTAGTATAATGCTGATCTCATTCAGTAAGTTGGAAAGTATTCTCCCCTCTTTCATTTTCTGGAAGGGCTTGCATAGAATTGATCCTTTGAAGCCATTTTTTGAAGCCAATGGTCCAGTGAAGCCATTTTTGCCTAGAGTTTTGTGCATGGGAAGATTTTAAACTAAGTATTTTAGTTTTTAATAGCTGCATGGCTATTGATGTTCTTAATTTCTCCTTGAGTGAGCTTTGATAATTTGTGTTTTTCAATTTTATTATTCATTTCATCAAATCTACCAAGTTTTAGCCACAAAATTGTTCATGTTATTTCTTTAGTATCCTTTAAAAATTTTTTTTTCAATTTAATGTTTATTTATTTTGAAAGAGAGAGAGACAGAGTGTGAGCAGGGGAGGGGCAGAGAGAGAAGGAGACACAGAATCTGAAGCAGGCTTCAGGCTCTGAGCTGTCAGCACAGAGCCCGAGAGGAGGCTCAAACTCAAGAGCTGTGAGATCATGACGTGAGCGGAAGTCGGACGCTTAATCGACTGAACCACCCAGGCAACCCACGTTAATATCCTTTTGATGTTTGTAATAGTATGGGATGATGTCATTTCTGTCATTGTGGATATTGGTATTTTTTGTCTTCACCCTTTTTCCCCTGAAATTTTATCGAAATTCATCAATTTTATTGACTTCTCAAAGAATCAGTTTTTAGTTTGATTTCCTCTATTGATTTTCAGTTTTGATTTCACTGATTTTCATTCTGAGTTTTATTATTCCTTTCTTCTGTTACATTCGAGTTTACTCTTTTTTTTTTCTGGTTTCTTAAGTTGAAAGATTGGGTCACTAATTTGAGATCTTTCAGTGTTTTCTTAAGGTGAAAGCTGAAGTTATTAGTTTGAGGTTTTTTTAATCTTTTCAGTATAGGAATTCAGTGTTTTGAATTTCCCTTTTGTTACAAAGTACTTTAGCTACATCCCACAATCTTTGATATGTTGTGCTATTTTCATTTACCTTGAAATACTTTCTAGTTTCCTTTTTGATTTCTTCTTAGATCCATTTGTTATTTGGAAGGGAATCCTTTAGTTTCTGTATATTTGGGGATTTTTCCAGATGCCTTTTTGATTTTGATTCCTAATTTGATTTCATTTTCGTCAAAGAGCATCCTTTATGTGACTCAAATCCTTTTATATTTGTTGAGCCATGTTTTATGGCCCAGAATTTGGTTAATTTTGATAAACGTTGTATGTGTATTTGAAAAGAATTGATATCTTGCTGTTGGGTGGGGTGTTCTATAAATATCACTTAGATCTAGTTGTTACTATTTTCCAATTTTTCTATATCTTTACTGATTTTTTTTTTTTACTTATTTTATCAATTGTGGACATCTCTGGCATTAATTGTGAATTTTTCTATTTCTCTATCAGTATTCATGGTAGAAGCTCATGTATTTTGAAGTTCTGCTATCAGGTGCGTAAATATTTATGACTACAATGTCATCTTGATGAATTGACCCCTTTATTTTATAAAAGTACCCTATGGTCCTTCATAATATTCTTTGATCTGAAATCCACTTTTTCTGATAAAAATAGAACCACTTCAGCTTTCCTTTGATTAGTGTTAGCATGATATATCTTTCTCTGCCCTTTCACTGGTAACTTATTTGTGCCTTTTATTTAAAGTGGATTTCTTTTAGGCAGCATATATTTAGGTTCTGTGTGTTTTTATCCATGTCGACAATCTTTTTATTGGTAGGTTTAGATCATTTACCTTAAATGTGATGGGGGTTTAATATGGTTGGGGTTAAATCTACCACCCTGTTGTTTCTCTTCTATTTATCCAGTTATCCTTTGTTCCATTTTCTTCTTTTTCTGACTTCTTTTCGATTGATTTTTTTAAATGATTCCATTTTATCCCTTTTATTAACTTGTTAATTATAACTCTGTGTTTTGCCATTTTTGAGACTCTTCATTCTTTTGCGTAGACCCAGGTTCCTATCTGGTAATATCTTCTTTCTCTTTGAAGGATTTCCTTTAACATATCTTGTGGTACAGTTCTATAGGGATGAATTCTTTCAGATTTTTTCTTTTCTCCTCTTCTTGTTCTTCTTCCAATTTATTTGTTAAAGATATAGCGTTGTTTGCCTTACAAAGTTTCTCATAGTCTGCAGTTTGAGGATTGAATCTTCATTGTCATTTAATTTGTTTTTCTTTATTTTCCATACATTGGTAATTACACATAGATACTTGATCAGATTCAGCTTGATGTTTTGGCTGAATCACTTCATATGTAGGGTTGTGTACTTTTCATCAGAGACACATAGTATATGGCTTTTATGTTTATGATATTAGCAGTCGTTAATTATTGTCTAGATATATTTATTCATAAGGCATTGCAAAATGATACTTTAAAAATTCTATTATACCTTCCTTATTTATAAATGGGGGTAATTCCACAAACAGAACCTACCCTTACTACTTGGCTCTCCTGAGAAATTTATCATATAAGAAAGGCAGAACAAATACTTAATTCTTTTTCTTTCTTTACTAGTTTTCAATATAAGGAATTGATTTTCTAACATTCTTCCCAGGTGATCAGTGAGTTGTTATTTTCTCCTAGAGTTATTATTAACTCATGGACTTAAATTATTTTTCATTTCTGAGGACTCTTTCTGGCTTCTACAAGCTTCCTGCCTTCCATTTTTTTAAGTCCACCAAGACTGGCATGTTATTAAGCTGCTCCTAAGAGACAGAACCATGATAATTATCATGATAAGCTATTTGGTCTGGAATTCTGGTACCACTGTATTTGAATGTCATCTCCTTTTTTTTTTTTTTTTTTTTTGTAACATTCTAGGTATTTTGTAGCACCTAATAAAATATTATATTTTAAAATTAGTCTGATTTGGGCAATTCAGATCGTATAATTATTCAAAGGAAATAAGTTATGGGGAATGTAAACATTTTTATTTTTATAATCTTTGCTAGCCATAGTATTTGGCTAAATGGTATTTGGAAAGCTGACCTATGCATATGTGAAAAAACACATGAAAGATTTTTTTTTAGAAAAAATTTGTTAATGTTTATTTATTTTTTTGAGAGAGAGAGAGAGAGAGAGAGAGAATGAGTGGGGAAGGGGCAGAGAGAGACAGAGACACAGAATCCAAAGCAGGCTCCAGGCTCTGAGCTGTCAGCACAAGAATCCGACGCAGGGCTCGAACTCACGAACTGTGAGATCATGACCTGAGCCAAAGTCAGACACTTAACTGACTGAACCACCCAGGTGCCCCTAAAGATTCTCATGGAGCTCAAATACTCTCAGACTTAAAAAGGAACTTACGAGTTGCTTAGTTGAATTCATGAAAAATTTGCCTAATCGCTAGTGATCAAAGTTGAAACTGAAACTGAAAAAAAACTCCACTAGTTTTTAAGATTTCATTATCTCCTTTAATTGGCATTCAATTAAATACATTTCTTTATATTTATTATATGTTCTTAATTTTAAAGTCTGGTAAGTCTTGGCTAAGAGAATATTTGTGTCTCCACATCTTGTAGCGTATTCAACAGGTAATTTGTGTCATTAATTGCAACTAGCTTATCAACTTACAAAACATGCCTGTTACTTATCCTGGCAGTTTCATTTTGTTTTAATTGCAACCGATTGAACTGATAAAACCAGAAGTAGAAAGTGAGACCAGCCCTGTGTTATTCTCTCATTAAGTGCAAAGTCCAGTCCAAAACCTGTCTTCAGCAATACCAATAATCTCATCTTGTGGTTGTTGGAAGAATTAAATGCACATGCTAGTGTCTATTAGCATATAACGGTGCTGTCAAATTCTTAGTGTCTTTCCTTATTGCTTTCCTTACACACAACACTAATTTTCTTCCAATTACATTTTGGCGACAATTTCCAAAGGAATGGGTCAGCTAAACAATAAATTCCTTTTCAGTGCCCATGTTAGTGTTAACTTGCATAATGTGTACAATTTATAGTAGTTCTTTAAACATAAAGAGATCATTTTTGAGTAACCGGTTTAAATCTTGGTGTATATATTTTCTAATGATATTACAGAATCTCTGTTGCCAAATTCGCTCCTTAGTTAGCGGTATATAAGTTCTCTGTCAGAATTATGGGGCACAGCTCTATCTTTCCATGGGCTACGTTATTATGGGGCACAGCTCTATCTTTCCATGGGCTACGTTACGTGGAATTATTCTTTTTTTTTCTTGATATATAATTGGCATACAACATTATATTAGTTTTCGGATGTGCAACATAATGATCCAATATTTGTATCAATTATGAAACGATCACCACAATAAGTCTAGTTAACACGCATGCATGGACTCATTCTAATAAACAGTTACATTGAGAGCGTTTAAGAGTTTGTAGTGAAGGTATTTGGAAACTCTTTCTAGTTTTTTCTATGGAACATGGAGAAATGTTGTGTGAAAAAAAAAAGATGGTGCAATCCAGTCTGAAGTCGTATGATGAGGTAAATATAGGGGCTTATGTACGATTTTACATTCCTCCAGTGGTTGTGAAAATGCTGCATTTGTTGATGATAGGATATACGCTAATCAAACTCTTCATAGAAAGAATTTGAGGTCGTTCTTTGGAGAATACACTATGTACAGTTAGTTCTCTGCAGGAACACAGCATGTGTAGCTGTCTAGTCCTTGACCCACGTATTTCATTTCCACAGCATTATCAGTGGAGAGGGATTTTCCATTTGTGTTTTAGCGGTCATACATAATCCAAATTTGTATAATTATTCAAAATGTGAGGAGATTGGGGACACAAAATTACGGATTGTGTTTGTTCATCCCATTGTTTTTCAGAAACCAAAATGCTCACTGATGCCCGGGACACGCTTCATTGTGTTGTTAAACCAGAGGCCCTGTGAACCCCAAAGCTGTAAGGTGGTGCTTGCGTTGTGTTCATTGATCCCTTCACTCAACAAACATTTAGTGAGCATCTAATACTTGCTGAACACTATTCCAGATGCTGGAACAACCAAAATTGACATATAATATCTCTGTCCTTTTAAAACTCCTTGAAAACGCTGCCAGCCAGTTTCAGCGGGTCTCAGCTCGGGCTGGGTGCTGTGCAGGGAGCTGGCGGCAGGAGGCGCTGCGGCGTGGCTGGAAGCTGGGGGCCAGACAGCAGCTCGTTGAATCTGGGCGTTTTAGCTGAGACCTGAAGGGTGTCCAGATCATCTCTGCGCTCTTCAGTCTGGAGCACTGAGCTTCCTCTGCCCGCTTGGCCCTTCTCCCTGCCTCTGCGCTCCACCACACTCACCCTTCAGGGTGCAGCTAACCGGAGTTTTTCTTCTGGAAGTCTTATGGAATCCCGCAGTCAGGCTGCCTCTACTTCTTAGAGCAATTGTATTTTTTTTTAAATCACAATATTTATCACACAGTGTTGTAATTTTGCGTCACCATTTGAGCAGACTGTGAGCCATCGCTTGTGTACCAAGGCCATTTTTCATCTTGCAGGCTACTTTTATTTTGTTTTGTTTTATTTTATTTTACTGTATTTTATTTTTAAAAGTGTATTTATTTATTTTGAGAGAAAGAGAGAGAGCGTGCGTGCATGCAAGCAGGGGGAGGGGCAGAGAGAGAGAGGAGAGAGAACGTTCCTTTAAAAAAAAACTTTTTAAATCAAAAAATTGTTTTATTCTCAAGTTAGTTAACATACAGTGTAGTCTTGGCTTCATGAACAGAACCCAGTGATTCATCTCTTACGTATGGTACCCAGTGCTTTTCCGGAAAAGTGCCCTCCTTAATGCCCGTCACCCATTTAATACGCCCCTGCAACGCCCATGAACTCTCAGTTTGTTCTCTGTATTTAACAGTGTCCTGTGGTTTGTCTCTCTCTCTCTGTTTTTATCTTCTTTTTCCTTCCCTTCCCCTATGTTCATCTGTGAGTTTCTCAAATTCCACGTATGAGTGAAATCATATGAAATCTGTCTCTCTCTGACTGACTTATTTCAAGAGAGAACATCCTAAGCAGGCTCTGTTGTCAGCACAGAGCCCGAGGAGGGGCTCAGTCTCACGAACCAAACCGTGAGATCATGACCTGGGCTGAACTCAAGAGTTGGACACTTAACCATCTGAGTCACTCAGGTGCCCCTATCTTGCAGGATACTTTTTAAAAAAACTTTCTGGTTTGTTTATTTATTTATTTTGAGAGAGAGCAAGCAGGGAAGAGGCAGAGAGAGAGAGAGAGAGAGAGAGAGAGAGAGAATTCCAGGCAGGCTCCATGCTGTCAGCACAGAGCCCGAGGTAAGACTCGAACCCACAAACCATAAGATCATGACCTGAGCTGAAACCAAGAGTCAGACACTCAACCTACTGAGCCACCCAGGTGCCCCTGGCAGGCTACTTTTAAAAATTAATCAATGTGATATGGGTGGAGGCACTATTGTATGCTTAGTGTATAATAACTATGCAATAAAAATGTATTAACTTAATGATGCATGACTAGGCTGTTGCCTTCTGACATCTCATACTTTTCTTTGAGCCCTAGTTATTCTAGCTCTACTAACAAATGGCCTCCAGTCTAGATCACATCTGCTTTGGTTGAGTTTGTCAAATCATGCATCCGTTCCTACAGTAATGTCGCTGACCCTTTGTTGTGCATTGTTTTCAGCAAATGCAACTATACACGGAAATATAAGGGAGAGGAAATCACTGCATTAGAAATTTCTCTAATTGCATATTAGATGGCAAAGCCACCTGACTTGTGACCGTAAAACCTGGCTGCTCTGCTGGGTCTATAGACATGTTGACAACAGTGAGGAAAATGAGAACCTACTGCATCAGATCTTTACTAGGAGGCCACGTATAGTGAATGGATCTCAAGGCACCAGAAAGCATCCCATAAACCAGCACGCTCCTGTGGCAACATTGGCACTATTAAGTGTTTCTTGCTATTGCTGTTGGTGGTGGAGGTGGTTCTTGTTGTTTTTTGCCAAACCTTATTTTTCTCCTTTTTTACTCTCCTCGCCCTTCTTAGGTGGAGTGAAGGCAGAAGTCCTTCTTGTCCTTCCCACCCTGCTCTGGGATGTGCTGAGGGCTGGAGTTTTCTGGGCAGAGACACAGTCAGAAGGAATGCCTTAATGATATTTAACTTCCGTAAGGTCCAGAATTTGGTTGGTTTTTTTGGCTTCCCACTTTTGGTGTTAAATCTTTACATCCTAGCACAGGCATACTGGATATTGTGCCGTGTAACTTGATTCTGTACTTTGTGGTCGATCCTTGCACCTAAGAACTTTGCTACAGTGCCTTGGATTTAGGCAAATGTTGATTCTCTTATGAAGTTCTCTTTCATCCCATTGCAAGATTTGGACCAACTACTTTTCTATTAGATAATTTCAGGTCAGAAGGAATCAGCATCTAATCAAACTGTCTATTTATACGATAATGGGCAGACCTGTCTAAATTTCTTTCCATAGCTACTCTCTTGGCTGGACCTAGACTTGGTTATTTCTCGAATTTGCTCTTGTAGTTCCAGTCTGAAAAACAAAATGAACAAAGAAACACACACACACATACACACACGCACACACACACACACACACCCCACAGTATTTCTTCTGCTTATTATCACATCGTCCATTTTCACGTAGAAATCTTTTCTGTCTCTGTCTCTGCTGATCAGCTTCGTCCTCTAAAGCCATTTCCAGCATTTCCCTTCTATAATGCAGAACAGAGATCTTTGAACTAATCTCTCTTTGGAACTGGATTTTGAAGGTTTTCAACAAGAGCTTGGCTGAATTGGAATATCTCTTCCAAGTTATGCTGATTTTTTTTTTTTTTTTTTTTTTTGGTATAATAGAGTGGTTTCAAATACAGACTCTGGAGTCAGAATATTTGGGTTTGGATCTCAGTTCTTCCACTTACTGTGTGAACACAAGCATAATATTGACTTCTGTGCTTCAGCTTATGAATCTGTAAAATGAGGATAACAATAGCACCTACCTCACACGGTTATTGTGAGGACCGAATGCGGTAATATAATCAAAGCCTTCGGATTAGTGCCTGATACATAATACTAACATAATACCTGTTGACTGTTATTATTTTTACCTAGCAATCTTCTCAGTATTTCTGTCTTCGGTTGCAGGGGGATTGAGATAAAGTAGAGAGCTCCTGGAGCTGCTGAATTTTTACCTAATAATATTGATCTGGTGTTTTTTGTTTTTGTTTTTGTTTTTTTTTAATTTCCTGTCCGCAGCTCTTTATTTACTCTTTTGGATCATCATTATGTCTTCAGTGTCCAGCACTGAAGTCTGACACATAGTGAGCACTTCATCATTTGCATAATGAATGAATGGATTCTTTCTGACTGTACTCTCTGAGATGGCCTACCACTGTCCAGGATCTGTCACGCATTGTTTTGGCCTCACTGGATCTGGTCTGGGTTGAAATGTCCTCTTCTTCTAAATATTTATTTATTTATTGAGAGAGAGAGAGAGAGAGAGAGAGAGCAAGCCAGAGAGGGGGAGAGAGAGAGAGGGAGAGAGAAATCCCAAGCAGGCTCTGTCAAGGAGCCTGACGCAGGGCTCGAACTCACAAACCGTGAGATCACGACCTGAGCCGAAACCAAGAATCAGATGTTCAACTGACTGAGCCACCCAGATGCCCCTGAAATGTCCTCTTCTTAATTCAGGGTTCTTACCACAGGAAAATCCAATGTCGTGGTGTGAGTCCTGTAAACTATACCTTAACCTGAACATTCTGTGTCTGCAAGCTCTTCTGTGCCTAATCGGGGAGGCCCCTTGCACAAGAGGGGTCTCTTCCTTCTACACAGTGTATACCTGAAAGTACAGTCCCCACTTGGGCAGTCATGACACCATCACCACCATTAGGCCCGGTAACAGCATTCAGGATATAACTGTCAAATCATTTCAGCTATTTTTGCTTGGTAAGAAAAGGAGCCTGAATGCTGCCCATTGTCCCCACCTTTCTCTTTGTGTTCTGGCCTAAAGGGATCTGCTGACTGACATTGGCCATGTCTTATTGGTTTCAAAAGTGCTGTCTTTTAGCCGTTTCCATTCATGAGTTTTCTTTTTTTTAAGTTTTTATTTATTTTTGACAGAGAGAGAGAGTGCGCAAGCTGGGGAGGGGCAGAAGGAGAGGAAGACACAGAATCTGAAGGAGGCTCCAGGCTGTCAGCACACAGCCCGATGCGGGGCTCAAACTCACAAACCATGAGATCGTGACCTGAGTCAAAGTCGGATGCTTAACCAACTGAGCCACCCAGGAGCCCCTCCATTTCATGAGTTTTAACTGTTACCATTACTGATGTGCCCAGCACGATTTTATCACTAGGACAGGACCTTTGGCAAGCAACTTAACCATTTGGGACTTGGCTTTCTTTTCTGTAAATCGAGAAGAATTGGCCTATACCACCTCCTTGGTCTGTTCTAGCACTGAGTTTCCACAAGTAAAAACTAAAGTCATGGGCAAGCAAAAGACAATGTTAATGACCTCCTACTTGACTACTAAGTGATTTCTGTGCTCAGAAAGGGTTTGAAAATTCACCTCCTCAAAGGAGATTGGCAGTTTCTCCTAGCCTGGTTACAAGCCATCTTCTCAAAACATTGAACGCTCCTTCTCCTGCTTTAGAAACTAATATTTCCTGATGTTTTCTCCTGGCAGTTAGTGCCTGAATACCGTACCGTGCGATGTACATAGTGGACAGGATGATTTTCCAAAAAGGGAATTTGTTCTTGTAAGTTCCCACATCTCCCATGCTTCCTTTGTCTCTCTGATTGGATTGCTCTAGTCTTGTTGTCTTCCTGCCTCTGGGCCTTTACACACCCTCCCCTGTGCCTGAATTATTCTCTCCTGTGCATCTTCCCCAAATGCCCTTTATCCTTTCTTCATGCTCCCATACTACTGGTTCCTTCTCATTTTTCAGATTTTAATTTAAACGTCATTCTTCAAAAGAGCCTTCCCTGACCATCCAGTTGAAAGTAGGCCATTCCTGTAAATTCTTATCATAGAGTCCCCGGCATTACAAACACAGATTTACTTGTACCTTGTATTTTGTAACTTAATGTTAGTTTCTTTATTTATCATCTGCGTCTCCTATGGAACTGTAAGCTCTGTGATGACAGAGACCAACTATTATTTATTTGCCAGTGCACATCTATGCCCAGAACATTATACCTGCTCAATAAATGTTTATTGAATGGGTAGAAAAGTATTATTACAGCCTCTTCAATAATATAACCTGTATTTTCTGTTGATTTATTAGATTTCATGTGCTTCATCAGCAAGAGAGATGAAAACGATTACCAGGATGAAAAGAACATTTTATGGGGTAAGTATTTCAAATCATTGTTTTTGAATACTGTACTTTGTTTTTTAAAATGTGAAAATTTCTGCTTTTATATCTCTATTTTATCTGCAGATTGGAAACAAAGGAATCTACAAAGCTGTCAGTGAACTGGATATTCTTCTTTCCTGGATTAAACAATTCCTGGAAAGCATTAAGTAATGCAAGAAGCCAAGTGCATGGATTTGATTGTTATTTTGGAACATAATGAGAACCACTGGAAATAAATTTATAAGACTGTATTGCTTTTAAAAAACTTTTGTACATGGTACTGATACCAAGTTAGATGACTAGGTAAATTTAACATGTTAAAGTTTTGGAGATCCATAAATTATCTCTAATATGTACATTTTCTATATTTTCAAAGAATACTTTCATCCTGAACATGTTTTATTATCCTCAAGTACACTTAATTTAAAGCTGCATAATCAGAATTAACTCATGTAATATTTGTGGAGGAAAAGTGACAGCTTTCTGGAATACAATATAATGTTATCGAGACTTCCATAGATGCTATTCTGATTATTATCTACTTAAGGGTTTTTATGACTTTTAATTATGTCTGGTGTGAACTTAGCTCCCAACAGACCTTTATGTTAATAAGTAAACTGTGCTTCTTTCTCCTGGATGTCCTTTCTATGACAGCGTGCTGGAATTTTATTGAGTACAGTGGGTAACAACCAGATCAGATCAGATGGGACAGACATGTAAACTAACTGCTCGGAATGGTTTAACGGGAAGGCCTTTGACAGATAACTGAAGCCTCAAAGACCACAAGCTACCAACCTGAGATGCTGTTGGAGATTGATCATGCTCCTTCCAGGTGCTGTACAGTTAAGAAAGTCGATGGAGGTCAAATAAAAGCCTCAATGCAGCTGAAATTCCTCTCCAGGAAACTTTTCAGGGCTTAAAAGCCTCACTTGCCCAGCTAGCCCTTCAGTTAAATGAATAATATGGCTGGGCCTTTGCTTTTGCATTACATGGACTCGGCTTCTCACCTAGAGGCCTGCAAGACCCGGGCCATTTCAGCGAGCAGTTTGTGCGATGGCTGGTTCACTTCTGCAAAGTGTTCCTCGTGCTGCCGAGGCACACAGACAACACTGTGACTTGGTGTTTTGTGATATGAATAGGCAGGGCCTCCTCCAGGTCCGTATGGATTTGGTCCTTGGCCCCTCTTCTCTTTATTGCTTTCCCACCATCCAGTTCTTCTTTTCAATCATATGCTGATTATTCTATTCGCTAGGGACTAGCCTCTCTCGATCTAGCTCATTTTCCAAAATCACTTCTTTGTCCCCTGCCACTCCTTCTCTCTGCTTTCCCCATCCACACCCTGTGGTCCCATGTTTTATCTCTATTAAGACCCCCCAGAGAGGGCAAGTTGTGGAGAGAAGAAGGAAATGGAAAGGGGGAGCCTGGGGGACTCTCTTCATCTTGCGCTGTTGACCTAGGGCTTCCCGTTACCTGTCACCACACAACACTATTACAATACCGTTGGCTATAGGGCCTATGCTGTACCTTTCATTCCTATGACTTATTTGTTCCATACCTGGAAACCTGTACCTCCCCACTCCCCTTCCTCCTTTTTGCCCCACCCCACAACCTTGGCAACCATCAGTCTGTACTCCGTATTTAGTTATGGGTCTGTTTTGGGCACCCTACTTTCTTTGAGGAACGTTTGGAAGAGATGGGATCCTGGCGATGAGGAATATGCCCCCTGGCTTTGCCATGGACTTGAGAGGAGGTGGTGTACCCATGGCCTGTCTTTGCCCCACTTTTAGAAGCTGCCCCTCGTGCCTCAGTTTGACCATGTTGTCCTTCCACAGAGCCCAGGGTCTCCAGTCTTGGTTGCAAACCACGCCTAACCTGCTGCATTGCTTATGGAGTCCAGACGTCAGTGGGGCTATGAAATATTCATTTGCTGGTCAGCAAACCCGAGGTCCTGAAGGAAACAATTTCACTCGTGCTCCCCAATATTTTTGGTGATTGAATTCAATGTGTTTGTTTATTTCCCCAAATCGTTCATTTACCCAGAATAGTCAAAAGGCTGCTAAACTCAGTCAGAAGCACTCACTATAGGACTCTAAAGGTCATCACCCAGTAAGAAACCAATATCCATGTCTCAATGCCTATTCACAAGCAAACTTTCTCAAATGCTAAGGAAAAAGCATGGTTTTAGTGTGTTTGAGTAGAGACTGGACTATTGAAAAGGCAAGAAGAGAGAAGCTGGTGTCCCGAGGCACAGTGAGAAAAAGGGTTTGGTGGGGCCACTGGGCTTTGGATGAAGCCTTCCCTTCGGTTTATAGGTCCTACTCTGGACTTTATCAGAACCAGAGATGGTTACATTTTGGGAAATGGGCACATACCCCCAAACACCCACAAAGTGCTCTATGAGCCCTAAAGCCATTTAGCATTTATAGATGGAGATTCCTTCTGAGAGATCCCTCCTATATTATACCCAGGAAACTAAATTTCCTGTGAAAACATTGTGTAGGTCAGCATATCATTAGAGCTGAAGGAGCTGAGCCTGCTCTTAGCACAGGTAGAACAGAAGGAGCCCAAAGACGGTGAACAGCATGGAGTGGTAGGAAGAGGCCACAGTGGGGTTAAGAGACCTGACTAGTCTTGGGGCACCTGGGTGGCTCAGTCGGTTAAGCGTCCGACTTCGGCTCAGGTCATAATCTCTGTTTGTGAGTTCAAGCCCTGCGTTGGTCTCTATGCTGACAGATCAGAGCCTAGAGCCTGCTTTGGATTCTGTCTCCTTCTCTCTCTGCCCCTCCCCACTTGTGCTCTCTCTGTCTCCCTTCAGGCCTCTGCCCACATCATCAGAGCGTCACTCATACAAAGTATCAACCCCTTCCAGAGCCACCCTTTCACCCCTCATCACCCCACTGACAGACACACTTACATTGACTTGTTTATTGGCTGTCTCCACCATATCAGAATAGTAGCTGTGTGGGGCAAGGTTTTGTCTGTTTTGTTCCCTGTAGAATCCCCAGCGCCCAGTACAGGGCCCGAATATAGGACGCTACCTAAGCATGTGGTAAATGTATGGACCCAGGAGGGAATAGATTGAGGCTTTGGTCCTGCTGCTCTTAGGATGTGTGGCCAATGTCAGGTCACTTCACTGTTGGGCCTCCATTTCTGGATTGGTCCTGATTGAAACTAACTACCACAGGTGATCTATACAGATATTTGCATACTGAGGGGCTGGATTGTCCCTTAGTCCAGGTACACTGCTCTGTCTGGGTCTCACACACCCTCCTCTCTTCCCACCGCCTGCCTTCAGTACCACCTGCGAGCTCGGTTTGCCTGGTTAACTCCTTCTGATCCTTTAAGATTTCATTCAAACATTATTCTACTGTTCATGGTTTCATATATGCTTTACTTCTTCACAGAACCTATCATAATTATAATTCCTCTGTATATTTCATATCTGTTTCACTCATTAGACTATCTCTGGTTCACTGTAGTTCTTCTGCCCAAACCCTAATAAACAGTAAGTGCCCAATAAATATTTGTTGAATGAATAAGTGAATAAAGTATTGAATTGAATTAGATAGTCTCCAAGGTTTCTTCTGGCTCTGGCACATCTCCTGCCGTAATTTTTACTGGTTGGTATGAATCTTGAGGAATGTAATGTAACAGTGGTTCTCCTCTAAGAATACCTATGCTATTATTTGCATAACAATGGATTTAAATCAACATATACGTTTACTTGCTCCCAGTAAAAGGTAACTGTTAATACGTATATGGCTCTTAAAATAGGTTGCTAAACTTAAACAGATAAATTCTTTTTTTTTTTAATTTTTTTTTAACTTTTATTTATATTTGAGACAGAGAGAGACAGAGCATGAACGGGAGAGGGTCACAGAGAGAGGGAGACACAGAATCTGAAACAGGCTCCAGGCTCTGAGCTGTCAGCACAGAGCCCAACGCGGGGCTCGAACCCACGGATCATGACCTGAGCCGAAGTCGGACGCTTAACTGACTGAGCCACCCAGGTGCCCCTTAAACAGATAAATTCTTAACTAAAACACGTTCATTTGCGTACCACATAGAATCATCTTGCAAACCCTGGGTGGAATGTGTCTTACACATTGGGAAACACTGCATTATAATGAATTTCCACTACCTCATTCTGGTCCAGCTTAGAAAATAGAACTTGATCATTTTAACCTGCCCACAGATAACATGCAAAAAAAAAGTCAAGCCACGATGTTCAGGTTTCAAACTGGTTTCAGAGCTCTTGTCATTGTTTCCAGAGATGAAGGTACGAAAGCACATTCACCCAGTCAGTCATTCCACGGTACTTATGACTGACGCTCTTGACAGAGGATCCTGGGATGGCAGTGTGGCCCTTGTCCTTCCTTCTGCAGCCCTCTGGGAGAGCACTGTCTTCCCAGGTAGGCCATGGTTGATGCAGCTTCCCAGGGAGGAAGGCTATGAGAGTCACTGTCCTTCCTGTTAGGGAGTCTTCTGGAACGGTCAGATGTATACACAATGGTAGTAACAAAAAGTGAAAGTTCAGTCAGGCTGAGCAGAAAGTCTCAAAAGTTGATGTGGAACTGTGCCGCGAACACATGAGAAGGATTCATAAAAATGGAGTCCTTCACCAGGGCTGTGAGTTACTAGCTAAAATGAAAACCAATCAATTCTATGGATATTGATTGAATGTGTACTATGTGCTTGTCATGCAGTCATGGCTAAGCTAATAATGATAAATAAAACTCACAGTTTCTCTAGCAAGTTAGGACCTAGGAAGGGAGATAGGAAGATAAATATATGGTGAAATGTAAGCAAAATGGAGAAATATACAGAGTGCATGGGGTGGAGGGCAAGACTCACTGCACCGAGGAGGCAATATTTGGGGAGATTTTCTTCGAGACTCAGCTCAGCTGTGTCACCTCTTCCAGAAAGCCTTCCTTGCTTGATTCCCTCTTCCAAGCCCCCATTCCCAGGCTGTGCCCCTTGCACAGCATATTTTCAGAATAGCATTTAGCACATCAGATTGTAATTTTTTGTTTGCTTGCTTATCTCTTTCTTAAAGGCACAGACAGCGTCTTGTTCAGCATTGTGTCCTCAGTGCTTAACATGGTGCTTGTCGTGCAACAGATATTCAGGAAATGTTTTTGGAGTGAAACAACGGGGAAGCAAAATAGTGACAGTGAAGCTGGAAGAGAGGAAATGGATTTGGGAGATATTTAGGAGGTCAAACGGAAAGAACTTGGAGACCAACTGGTTGAGGGGGGATCAGTATTGAGGAAGCAGTCTAGGATGACTCTGGAGTTTTACACTTTCCACTGATGTGTAGTAAATGTGGCCTCAGAAAAATGCACTGTAATAAACTTCCATCATCTTTTTTTAGCCTAACACAGAAACGCTTTGAAATTTGGACTTCACAGGAACATAGAACCTCCTAACTTGAAAGGACCAATCCAACTGTATTGTCCAATTTTGCATCTTATACCAGAATCTTCTTTATAACACTGCTCTCATACAGCACTTGCACTTAAAAGAGACAAAATAATTCCCGGAAAAGCCCTTTCTATCTCTAATTCTGTCTATTAGAAATTTGTTTGGATCGGCCTGAAATCTATCCTCTTGAAATTCATCATCTGTTTTCCTAGTTCCAAAATTTGAGGTTCAGAGTACTTGTGACACATCCTCCATGGGACAGGTGGATTAGTTGGGAGGCATGTTGGGGAAGAAGAGGCTCTGTCCTTTCCCTTTAAAGGTTCAGGCTGGAAGTTACATGCACCCTGTGTGTGTGCACAGCGCAGGGCCGGAACTTGGTTACAGAGTCACGCCCGGCCCCAAGCAAGGTAGAAAATGCAGTCTGTATTTGGGGAGGCATGCATTCAGTTAAAAATCAAGGGTTCTGTCCTGTGAGAGAGAGGGGGAGAATGGACATTGGGTGACACATCCACATGTTAAACATTTGCAAACAGCAAGCGTTTCACTCATTTCCGTCTCAGCTCCGTCATTTCTTCCCCTCATCTCTCTTCTGGATGAGATGGTTCCACGTTTCCCCGCTTGTTTTCCAAAGGCATGGTTTTGGGTGCTTTCAATGTCAGGGGATTATTCTCTTTCAAATGCATTCCCAACAGTTAGTGAATCCTTGTTGGGCTCTTGGGCCATATTTTCTCACAGTCATTCTTTTGCTTTTCTCTTTTATAATTTATTACTTCAAATATATATATATATATATATATGTTGCTGTAGAATCAAAATAATATCAAGACATATAAAGAAAATCGTCATCTCTCTCTGTCTCTTTACCTCCCCCTTCCATGAACCAGTGATGATGGTTTGCTAGTTCTTGCCATAATTTTTCTGTTTTTATCAACAACAACAATAAAAGATATATATACACATATCTTTCTCTTTTTATTAGAGACACAAACAGCATCACATTTATTCTACCTTTCAACTTTACAACTCAACACATCAGGGGCATCTTTCCAAATATATGTATGTTCATTTTAATAGCTGCAAAATAGTCCATGGAATGAGGACAGCATAATTTATTCAACTATTTTAGTTTGTTGTTTTGGTTTTATAGTCCCTGCAAAACAGGCTGTAATAAGTGTATATGTGTGTGTGTGTGTGTGTGTGTGTGTGTCTCCTCATCTGTGTTTTTATTTTTATAGGGATGTTTTCTAGAAGCAGGATTGTAGGGTCACCAGATGTGCTAAATACTGCCGAATTATTTCTTATAATTCTTATATTGCTAATTTCCCCCAAATTCTTGCTAGCATTAGATATTGTCAATATTTTTCCATTTTGCCAGCCTGATGACCGAAAATGGCATCACATTGTTATAGCTTGCATTTCCCTGGCAACTTGTCAAATTGATCATCTTTTCACATGTATACTCCTTTTACCTTTTCTTCGTCTGACATACCCTAAAATGTCCTATGGGCCACTTATTTAACAATAAGTTTGAAATCTTAGCCAAGCCTAACTACAAATGGTACACTGTAGTTGATTTTAATGTTTCACATAATTTTAATAGAGAGAAGCATGCCCTGGATAATACATTGTGTTTCTTCTCTACCCACACAAAATCCACTCTGCTCAGCCAGAGATTGCCCAGCAATGGCTTCTCCCTATGTCCCCCGAGATTGGAGGGTGCCACACCCCAGCTCTCTGCTGCTTTGGGTGTAGGAGGGAGAGGGAGAACCCCAGCCATAAACTCAGGTGTTTGCATCTGCTGTGGGGAATAGGGATGAGACTGAGAATTCTCCAGGGGGAAGGAGGCCCCACTTGCCTATTCAGCTCCTACCCAAAGCTTCCTCCAACTCATTTTACTCCCCACCCTTCAAAACTAGACAAGCCATAATTCCAGGATTTAGGATAAGTCATGCTTGGCCCACCTTCCCAAGAATAAACTCTGATCCACAGCCTTTGAGAACCAGGGATGGTCCACTGATGTCCTCTGGACCCCCACTCCTCCCCTTCCATTAAATGTCTTCATGCATCACTGATTTTAAGCTTTTAACTAATCAGGAAAACATTCTCTATACATAAAGATAGTTATGGGGTGCCTGGGTGGCTCAGTCGGTCAAACGTCCAACTTCAGCCTAGGTCATGATCTCACCGTTCCCGAGTTCGAGCCCTGCATCAGGCTCTGGGTTGACAGCTCAGAGCCTGGAGCCTGTTTCAGATTCTGTGCCTCCCACTCTCTCTCTGCCCCTTTCCCAGTCACACTCTGTCTGTCTCTCTCAAAAATAAACATAAAGAAAAATAATAATAATTTCAAAAAAAAAGATAGTTGGCACAGAAAAATTACTTAAGAGAAGCGGCCATCCTCTTTAAAATTGCACATCTCCTGTCACGGCACTCCACATCCTTTTTTTTTTTGCCCTCTCGATAGTATATATCACCCCTAACATACTGTGTAAGTTACTTACATATTATTTTAATTTAGTGTCATCTGTCTCCCTCTATTAGAATTTAAATTTCATGATGGGAGGGGTTTTGTTGGATTCTTTTACTACTCTGTCTCCAGGACCTAACCAGTGCCTTATCCAGTAGGTGCTCAATAAACTGCTGTTGAATGAATAAATGAGTGAATGAATGTCAAGGGGATAAGGAGAAGAGATAAGGGGAAAGGGTCAAAGGACCTCTGTAGCCAAGAATGCTGCAAATTCTAAGCATGGCCGATTCCTAACCTTACCCTCTATGACAGGATAGAAACTCCTACAAGAGAGTGGGTGAAATGGCTTCCCAATCATGTGGTTACATTTCTCTTAACCAGAACTGTTTTCAGAGCAGTTGATCCGAAACGAAGCTCTGGTGACTTTCTATTTCCCATTTACTTGTACCATTTAGATGAGGCGTAGAGTAGCTGAGACAGAGAAGGCATATTTGGAGCTTAGATATGGACAGCCATGAGTGCCAGCAGCCTTGGCATGGTAAGTTAATCTTTTGGCTCTTGGATACTGGCGAGAAAGCATTCTCTTCATAGAAATCGTGTCCCTGTATACTTTCTAGCCATGGTGATTTTGAAATTCTGGCGATAATGTCACACAAAGTATAAACAAGAGTGGATGGTGCCGTTCCATATGTTGTGGGTGGGATCCTACACTAGGGCTCCCTAGTCACAGTGATTGGTACAGAATTCTGGAATAAGCCCAAGAAGGTCCAGTCAGAGTGAATTCTAGGATGTTCTCCCTGAGAGGAGAGTCTCTCTCTTCTTTATGAGCCTTAAGCTTGAAAGGATATAAGCTGAACTACTGCAACCCAGCTGCCACCATGAGGACAGAGGCTGACAGAGAATCAAGCCAACACTTCAATCTTGTAGGTTCTAGAAATCCAGGGTCCTCTGGGGTTCTTTCTACCTCACCTGGATACTGCTTCTCAGGGTCTCAAGTGAGTTCCTATCTAAAAATGACAAGCTGGAGGACCCCAGGGCTTGGCTTTGGGCCTCTTCTGAACCTTGTTAGAGATTGCTGTTAGGTATATCCAGTTCAACCCCATGACTCTAAACACTATCTGTCATGTGCCGATGACTCCATCGGTATCTCCAGGCTGACCTAGCCTGAATTCCATACTCACATGTCCAGCTGTGTAGTTGACATTGCCCCACGAGGCGTTGCATACAGAATGTCAAAAGCAAAAGTTTCGTTTTGTCTTCTACGATCAGTTCATCCTCTAGTGTGCAGCAACTTGGAAATACCGGACAGGATGACACCATGGCAAGCACACAGACTCTGGAGCCCGCAGATCCTGGGTTCAAATATTGGCTGGAATTTAAAAGCTGAGTGAGCTTTTTTTTTTTTTTTTTTTTTTAAGTTTATTTATTTACATTGAGAGAGACAGCATGTGAGCAGGGGAGGGGCAGAGAGAAAGGGAGAGAGAGAATCCCAAGCAGGCTTCACGCTGTCAGTGCAGAGCCTGATGCGGGGCTCAAAACTCATGAAACTGTGAGATCATATCTGAGCCCAAACCAAGAGTCAGACGCTTAACTGACTGAGCCACCCAGGCGCCCCAGTAGTTGAGTGAGCTTAATCTTTCCATCCCTCCCTCCCCTTCTCTGTACAATAAGGGTGATGGAAATGGTACCTATTTTGTGGTGGTGTCAGTGGGGATTAAATGAAGTAATATATGTGATGTAGTTAGAGCCATGACAGGGCCATAATAAAAACTATAAAGTGTGAGTTATTATCATTATGTGATAAATCGTCACCTACTCAATTGCTAAAGCCAACAATCTAAGGTTATCCTTGACTTATTCTCTATCCTCATACCCCAAACCAAATTTATCAGCATGCCCTAAATATACCCTAAATCCTGCTTTAGTATTCCCCAGCCCGTGTCACTGGCATCTCTGCGAAAGCCTCCCATCTGACTAGTCTCATTGTCTCCACTCGCCTCCTGCCTCCAGGAGGTCACAGCCTTGTCACAGCTTCCAGAGAGAACTTTTTTTTTTTTTTACATTTTATTTATTTTTGATAGACAGAGAGAGAGAGAGAGAGCACAAGTGGGGGTGGGGCGGAGAGAGATGGAGATACAGAATCCGAAGCAGGCTCCAGGCTCCAAGCTGTCAGCACAGAGCCCGACGCGGGGCTCGAACCCACGGACTGTGAGATCATGACCTGAGCTGAAGTCAGATGCTTAACCGACTGAGCCCCCCAGGCGTCCCTCCAGTGAGGACTTTAAAAGTGTAAGCGAAAGCATATTCCTTCCTGTGTGATACCTTTCAGTGGTCTCCTTAGCATTGGGAACGAATAGTCTTATCTGGCCTAGAAGTTCTTGCATGAGTTGCTTGGCCTTTCTCAGTGACCTCATCTCTTTGCCGACCTTTCTGTTTCTGAAGCATTCAAGGTCACTCTCTGGGGCCCTTCTTCTTGCTACTTCCTCTCCCTGGAATGTCCTCCTCCTGTTTGCAGAGCTGGCTCCTTCCATTCAGGTCTCAGCTCCAGTGTCCCTTCTTTCCAGATTTGTTCCTATCTCTACAAGATCATAAGTCTTGTCCAAGTAGTTTAGAGCTCTACTTATCTATTCATTGGTGGCCCCTCTCTTATTTTAACCCTCAGTGCAGGCCTAGTGAGATTCCTCCTCTGGATTCTTCTTGCTGCCACGATGCCTGAAAAATGCTTACACTGTGCCACTTAACACACTATATTGTGACCTGTGACTCCTTTGTCCAGCTCTCTCGTCCCACCAAGAGCTCAGCAAGAGCATGGGTTAGAACCGATGACAACAACACAATGATAACACAAAACAAAACGAAAAGAGTAGGGATTATGCCTCGCTGGTCATTGTACTGCAAACATCTAATGAGAGCCTAGAATATAGTAGGGGCTCAAAAAGTCATAGGAATGAATGAATGCAGCATTATTTATTTAAAAAAATTTTTTTTAATGTTTATTTATTTTTGAGACAGAGAGAGACAGAGCATGAACAGGGGAGGGTCAGAGAGAGAGGGAGACACAGAATCTGAAGCAGGCTCCAGGCACTGAGCTGTCAGCACAGAGCCCGACGCGGGGCTCGAACTCACGGACCGCGAGATCATGACCTGAGCCGAAGTCGGCCGCTTAACCGACTGAGCCACCCAGGTGCCCCAAAGCATTATTTATTACAAAGGGCAAAGGTTTCGACGAGTATGTCAGGATGGAAAGAGGCACGGTCAGTTTTCTGAGGATAAAAGTAATAATTGTCATAGTAAAACAATGTTTTAAGGAAAATGATTCTTGCTGTTAAACCTGTCCGTTGGTGGAGAAGACTGTGCTGAGGATCACAGACGCAGGACATAGGTTTTCTCTGTCTATATTTTCCAAGTAGATGGCGGATCTTTTCTTGGACAGCTATCTATTGTCTTCACTTGTAGTCTGCCACTCAGCGACTTCCAAATGAGGTCACAGAAGAATGTTTTATTAGTTTCAGAGCAGATTATTTTTTCTTTTGGAAGTCTGGGTCCAATTTGGGAAAGACTGTCACTTACTTCTAGCCGTTTCTGTTCGTAAAGTATGAAACAGGTCTGTTTCTTGATGGCACCTGACCTATTTTATGGCTTTTCTCCTTTCCCCACAACCATATTTTCTAAATTGCGACACACTGGTGATCTTCAAAAGTATATTATGTGTGGCCACCTGGTTAGATGCATGGTCTAACATGAAGCTTTCACCAGATCAATCAGCAGCTGGGTAACGATACAGATGTATATCATCGTGGAGCGTAGTGGCTTACAGAGCACTCTGAGTGCAGTAGTCTGTTCATCCTGAAACTACCCCATGGCACAGCACGGGCATCTTCCAAATTGTTAGCCTGATATGCAGAGTCCGTCGTCAGGCCCTCTTCGGTCACCAGTCCTGATGCTAAGTCCAGCATACGGCATGTGTTCAACAGGCATTTGTGGAACAGGTGACTGAATGAGTTTACAAACCCATCTCCCGCTAGCCCTTGACATGTACACTTTCCTTGAGATTGGTTCATTTTTCAAAAAAGCCCCCCACATAAGACAAGCTTTTTCTGCTTTCATGATCTTGTATATGCTGTTTTGTCCATCTGCTGTGCCCTCTTTATTCTTCCATTTTCAGCCAAATTCTATGTTTCTTCCTGATCCTCTCTGGCCTACTAAGTCTTCTGCAGGTACATCAGTTCACGGTGACTGTTCTCTACCAGTTAATTTCCCAACGTAATCAATGATTGGCTATATGTATTGACTTTTCATATGTACTTGATTTTATTGATATTATTTCCAATTCTGTCAATTTATTCTAATATCACTTTTCAAGTGTTCACATAAATTTGACTTGGCTGCTTTTTTTTTTCTTTAATTCCTACAAGGATTGATTTGTTTTGCTTGTTAAATGTCAGGTTCTGTTTTACAATTTAAAGAGGTGAAAATACCATCCTAGTTGAGGGGATCTGAACAACAAACAAATAAAAAAATAAATATAAAGGTAACTTACAGATTGGGAGAAAATATTTGCCAAGAACATATATGATAAGGGGTTAAAATTGAAAATATATAAAGAATTTACACATCTCAGTAGCAAAAAAAAACAATTAACCGATTTAAAAATTGGCAAAGTGGAAGAGATATTTTTCCAAAGAAGACATACAAGTGGTCAATAAGTACATGAAAAGGTGCTCAACATCAGCAATCATCAGGAAAATGCAAACCAAAACCTCAATGAGATCTGACCTCGCACCTATGAGGATTGTCATTATATATATATATGTATATACACATACATATATATACATATATATGTATGTATGTATGTATATATACGTATATATATGTATGTGTATGTATATATACATATATATGTATGTATGTATATATGTATATGTATATATGTATGTATATATACATGTATGTATATGTATGTATATATGTGTGTGTGTATACATACACATATATGTATGTATATGTGTATGTATACACACACACATATATGTATGTGTATGTATATATATATGTATGTGTATATATGTATATATACATATATATGTATGTATATATACATATACATATATATATATATATATATATATATATATGTAAGTGCTGGTGAGGATGTGGAGAAATTGGAACCTTGTACCCTGTTGGGAATGCAAAATGGTGTAACTGCTATAGAAAACAGTATGAGAACTCCTCAGAAAATTATACACAGGACTACCATATGATGTAGCAATCGTCTTTCTGGGTATGTATCCACAAGAACTTAAATAAGGATCTCAAAGAGATAGCACTCTTATATTCATTGCTGCGTTGTTCACAATAGCCACGACGTGGAAACAATCTAAATGTCCATCAGCACATGAATGGATAAAAGAAAATGTGGCATATACATACAATGTCACATTATTCAGCCATGAGATAGAAGAAAAACCTGCCATATGCAAAAACGTGGATGAATGTGGAGGACATTATGCTAAGTGAAATAAGCCAGTAACAGAAGGAGAAATATTGCATGATTCCACTTACATGAGATATCTAAAATAGTCAAATTTATAGTAGCAGAAGTATAATGGTGGTTGCCAGGGGCTGAAGGAAGGGAGAAAGTGGGAAGTCGCTATCCTGTGTGTGTTAAGTTTCAATTATACAAGATGAATAAATTCTAGAGATCTGCCATACAACATTGTGCTTAGAGTTTACAATATTGTGAACTTCAAATTTATGTTAAATATTCTTGCTACAAAAAAGCTAAATATAGAGTATGTCAGATGACAAGTATTAAGAGCAATCAAGGTGGGAAGGGGATCAGGAATGGGGGCAAAGGAGGGAGGTTGGCTCTTTAAGAGTTTGGTCAGGAAAAGGCTCACTGATGTGCTACCATTTTTGCACAGACTTGAAGGATCCTCACCAAGACTGAGAAGTAACAGCAAATGTATTACCGATTTTGCGTTTCTGTGGGTATAGTAATGGACGCTTAGAGAGACTAAATATTTTCAGTAAGATCACATGTTATCCTGAGGTAGACTAAAACCGTAACCTGCAAGCCACTTCTCTGATCTGCCATTTGTGCCTTAGTTTCTCTCAGGTAGGTATGTCAGTTATCTAAGACGTGGTAATAAACAGCAGAGGCAATTTCTTAACTATAGAAACCATGTTGTCTTGATCGACCAAACTATTTTTCTATGGACGTAGTGGATGCATTTTCTGAATCAAAAATTGGGAAGCAAATTCTGGAAAGTTCTAAAATTCTTAGAGGGACCATGTGACCAAATTACTGAGGTTGACACCAAATCAAGAATATGTGGCCACCATAATAGTACAGATCCTTTGGACCTAACAGTATTAAACACAAAGGTGTTCTTGCTACCAAGAAAAGAGCAAATATGACAGACACCTGTCTGAGTATTAGCATTTCTTCAACATGTTAATGTATACCTTTTTTCTTTTTTAACTTACAAAAGTGTTTTCTTACTTAGCAAGTTTGGGGAAATGATGAAAACTATATTTTCCATCTTGGGAATTATACTTTACATTGGACTATTAAAGGCTTGGAGGGGTTCTACATTGAAACAGCTTCTTAATTTTGTTTCACTGGTTTCCAGAAGTTTTTTGATCCAAGAATATGTTAGCTTTATCATTCAGTAACACTGTGTCTTTGTTTCATAGAAAATAATTTGAGAAACACTGATCCACACAAATGATAATCTTGAGATGAAGCAGAGCTAGAAAAGATTTAGTACTTCTGATCTAACTCTAGATGTCACTCAAGGAAAACAAGATAAGAGTTAAAACTGATTTGCTTTGTTTCTTAAATAACAGATAGAAGCCAATTTGTTTTTCTAGTTGCATTATACTAAGAAAAGAGTATGTCTTTCACACTTCAAACTCTCTCTCTCTCTGGATCTCTTTCCTCAGCATACAATTATGTAGAGATCTCTCTTCTTACAAAAAGAAACCTTGACCCAAGCTCACTGTCAACCTCAAGCCACAGGCCTATCATTCTTTTTTCCACTGATAGCTAATTTTCCTGAAAAACCAGTCTATGGCTGTCCTCTGCTTCTTCAGTAGCTATTCACTACTCACACTACTACAAACATCCATCATCCATCCGCCCACCCATCCACCCATCCATCCAACAAATAGTTATTTGTGCCAGACACAGTTCTAGGCACAAGAAACAAAGCAGAGTCTCTACCATCATGGGGCTTACATTCTTTTAATGGGAAATAGACAACAAATAAACACAAGTATATAATAAGTTGAATGATGAAATCGATAGAGTAAAAATAAAGCAAGGTAAGGAGGATGGGGAGTGAGGAAGGATGGAGATAAATGCTGGTTAACATCTTTGCCACAGTGAATGGTCTAGTCAACACAGGACCAGTGGAATTAACCAGGCTAGGGAGATTCATTCAGAGAGAGTCCTGTCATTTTGAAGCTCAGAGATTGTGAACAGTAATCGAAAGGAAGAATATTATCTCTTCCTGATGTGAATGTTCAAGATGTTTACACTAGTTACTGCTGTAGGCATCTTGTTACCACGAAGAAATTTAGTCCAAGAATGAAACCAGTATGAGGAGGCCAAAGTTTAGAGATTCAGAAAGAAATGGAGCTGGCTTATAAATTAAATAATCCCCAAACCTGCCCTATGTTTTAGTCAAGTGCTATAATTAATCCCTTCCATTGTTTTAGGCCAATTTGAATAGAATATTTTGTTACTCATAACCAAAATCCTTCTAACTCTACAGTTTAGATTTCAACCTTCACAGACATGGGAACTATGGGTCTGGGTAGAATTTTTGGGATTCTAAATTATTCCTAGAGATTCCTTTGTTGTCCTTACTTCAACATTACTGTCCTCTCTTTTGACAATGATGTTGTCCCATCAATGTCCATGTGCTGGGACTAGTTTCTAAGACCTTCTGGCTTCTTAACAACTATTCTAGGCTTAGCTTCTAGGCCCCAGGAGCCATGGATCCTGGGCTACATATGTCCCAGGAGACAGCTTTTGAAGCCTGAATGGGCTGTAAGGGCTAGCTGTGGGGTAGCATATTTGGGCAAGTTGTTCCTGAGAGCACATATCACCTTGGTTACACTCTATAATCCTCTGGGGCAGCGAATGATCTGGATTTCCAACCAGGCACTGCTTCTAATAGGCATCATCTGTTGCCCACACTGGATCTTCCTGGCTGGCTTCTTCCCTGACTGGATAGCCAGGGAGAACTTTTCAAAGAACACATCCACCTGGCTCACCCTTTAAAAGCCTTTAATGGCTTTTCCTTGCCCTGTCATAAGAAGCAAGCTCTAAAAAATCATCCCCGGCAAGGCTTGTAACAAGATGAGGCCAGTGGGACACCTGGCATACAAATCTGAAGGAGAAACTCACTTTCAGCATCGTGCAAATGGTACCTGCTTGATCCTGAGTGTGAGTGTCTTCTTACATTTTATCTCTTGTCTCCCTACTTTCCACACCCTCGTTCTGGCTCTGGCTTCCAGGGTATTGTCTGTTCTCATTCAACCTCATCTTGCAACACCTTTCTTCTAACTGTCTTTGCTCTTTGAGCTTTAGTCCCTTAGACTCTCAACTCCCTTTTGTCAGGAATGTTTGCAAGATTCAGAGTTGAAATCCAGAAAATGGGTGTCAGCCAATCAAAATGGAAGGCGTCTTGAAAACAACTGGCAGGCCAGTATTAATGTACACAAGCATTAGCCCTGGACATTCTGTTCCCTCTCTGTGGAACACATTTCTTTCTCCTCTTTTCTTCTATTTTTTTTAATTTCAATTAATTAATTATTAATTTATTTATTTTTGGTAAAAATCATTCTATGGGCCAGGCACTGTTTTAAACACTTTACAAGTATCAACCTATATAATCTACATAATAGTATCACTGTATACTTATTTTGCAGATGAAGAAACTGAGGCACAGAGAGCATAAGTGAAGTATACAAGGTCACAGAGTGGCTGACCAGTAGCACTTACTGGCATCTTGGCATTCTAGCTTCACATACATGCTCTTGATCCCCCCACTAAGCCTTTGCAACCTCTCGCTTTGATCAGATTTGTTTGTTATATTTTCTCAAACGGCTGTTTTCTTCCTAAAATGTTACTATTTTAAGAAAAAGTGGATCATAATATCAACCTTCTAGGTAAGGCCTTTGTCCTTTAAGAAGCGATGTCAGTAGAAAGGCCCAAACAGAAACATAATGAATGAAAAGGGAAATTCATGTAATTTCACAAATAATAATTTTCATTTGTTCTCAGGACTCCTGACTCAAAATTTCTGACACCTAATCTTGTAATCTGTTAATATCTTAGCTGGATAGAGTGTGACTCATGGATTACACCTCTGTGTCCTCAAATACAAGACCTAAGAAATATAAATATTCCAAAAGAAGACTTTCTCTGTTCTTTTGGAACAGCAGCAACATGCAAAGACATAACTGCAGAAAACTTTTCAATTTTATGTGAAGGACCTGAGTATGTAAATAAATATATTCCCATCAAAATGGAAGTGGTTAACTGATCTGAGGTTGATGACCAATTTTGTAAATACTAAAGGTAGGCAACTTCATCAAGACTAGATCAAGGGGTCTCATTAAATTAAAATGTTAAAGTTTTACTCAAAAAACTACTTTTAGCAAATTTAAAAGGTAAAAAACATATTGGAAAAAGCTTCTTTTAGAAACGATGGCAAAGATTTAATATCGTTAATACATAAAGAGCTCTTCTCGACAAGTAGGTATAAACAGTGGTGTGGAGAGATGACATGACCCTAAAAGGATTTTCTTTTCTAAGAATAGCAGGTTGGAGTGCATATCCATTTTTAATGGTCACAAAACCCTGTGTAATAAACATCCACCATATCTCATCATCATACATAAACACTCATTTGGATCTTAAGTCAACAGGCCATCTGGGGTCCATTGACCAAGGTTTGACTTCTCTAGATGGCATAGCTGATGTGGGCTTGACGCTGCTTTCAGTATCTCTCTCTTCCTCTGAGGATTTAAGACTGTGAGTGTAAAAATGTAAGGTCTCTTAAAGTTTAAGCTCTTAAGGTTCAGGCTCAGAACTGCCAAATTGGCATGTCCTCCTCATGTGATTAACCATTGCAAGTTGAATCCAAAGACAAGTGGCAGGAAAATATTTCTGCCCCTTTAGTGGGAAGGATGGTCAAGTCCCATGACAAAGGGTGTTGGTGAAAGGTAGGATGATGAATTAGGGCCAATAGCATTATCTACAATAAGAAGTAACTGGAAGCTACTTCTAAGGAGTAATCTGTGAACTAGGAGTAGGTATCAATGACTCGCCTCCATTTGCAGGGGCTGTAGGAACAGTGTGCTGGACGAGAGTACCGGAGAAGGTAGATGGAATGGATGGCTTGCATTCTGAGTAGTAGTCAAAATTGACATGGATACAAAGTGTCAACTCCCTATAAGGTTCTTAAAAGAACTTTAATGCAACATATATCAGGAGAACTTGTTCTGAGGCTATCAAAATAAATTCTTGATCAGGTGAACTGGGGATAGGATAGGTTAATTTTTCAGACCCTTCCCTCATGTGAATATAGTAGTAACTCCCAAAGGAAAAAGGACACAAGTATATCTTGACTGAGTTTTATAATCTGCATTAGTTATACTTTGGATAATTGGGGAATTTTCATTGACTGAGCTCTGGTGCATCACACCATGGGCTGCTGGCATGACTGAAACCTTCCTCAACTGAGCAAATAACAATGACAAGTTCACCGATGAAGAGGACAGAGAGAATCATTTCACTGAGCTTTGAGTCTTCAAGTTCCATGTGAAGATTGTCTTGTGATAATGCTACATAACGGCATCCAAATCTCAATGTCTTAAAACATTGCCTTGCTCATAGGTCTCTGGGTCAGCTACAGGCTGCTGGTCCAGTTTCAGATGTACTCCACACATTTCATTCTGCAACCAATGAGCATGTCTTTCACATGGCAGATGATGGAAATTCAGGAGGCCAAGGCCAAATCATGCAAAAATATTTTAAGATTCTGTTTGCATAATATCTGTTAAGGTTCTATTGGCCAAAGTCAGTTATATGGCCAATCCCAACATCACTGGGGCAGGGACATAACTTCCATCTGATCTGGCAGTCATGATATGGCAAAGAGGCATAGATGAATAGTTCTAATGTAATGACAAAGAATTGAAGTAATAATCTAACCCACTTTAAGGGCTTTACTGAGCTGCTAGAGTTTATATCCACTTACTCTCGTATTATCTGATGAGACCAGCCTATGATGCGTGATGCTTTGGCGACTTGGGTGGTATTGTTTTAACTTTGTACCAGCACCATCTGTGAACCTGGCTACAATTGTCCTCCTGTCTGCCATGAATGCGCCAGAGTTGTCCAGCCAGTTGTGATCTTGGGGAAGGCGTTCTTGGAGTAGGAAGACAGAAAATTACTGTCTTATCAAGACTGTGACTACGTCATCACCCTCAAGTCAGGAATCCAGGTCCCAGGTAAGAAGATATACTCAATGTGAGAACAGAGGCCAGTTTTTTTGGGAATGAATCAATAAGAAGCTGTAGTTCATTTTCCCTTAAATGTCCCCCAGTAGTATTTGCAAGGAGAAAATAACAGGAATTATTGCCACGGTAATGTGTTGATACTTTCTCTAGTAACTTCTGATGCTGATGCTCAATTTACATTGAGGACTGCAGGTGTCCGTGAACGGTAATCTCTTAGAGACCTGCAATTTACTCACCTCTGAGAGAAGAAGAACTTTGGGAATGGAGAACTAATGTGAGCTTAGCTATGCTCTGGCTCCTGCAGCACCTTTCGAAGTGGCGAAGCGATGGGTTCAGTATTTATGTATTTAGATACCATCTCCTGCTCAGATCTAGCCACATGATGACTCCAGTATTCTGGAAATTCTGGATTTCACTAGACAACAATCATCTCTGAGCCAACCGAGAGGAGTATCTTTGAAGGCTCTGAGGTTGTCTTCCTGCATCATTTCCATGTAGGGAATCTGGGTCATACTCCATGTGTGACTGTCTAGATTTTTAGTTTGAAGAGATACTCAATTGATTAGCTAACTCAAGGTCTCTGGTAGTGGCTCTTTCCCCCAGTTTGTTCATTTTTAATGCACCATTTGTGTATTCAACGTGTATTTATTGAGTGCTCATTGCATGCTAGGTGTTGTTCTAATACTGGGGAACAGCCATGCAAAGAGATAATACCCCTTCCTCAGGTGCTTGCAATCTACTGGGGAAGCAGAAAACAAACAAGTAAACAACAACAAAAACGGCACAACAGATTATTTCAGAATGTGATAAGTGCTTGGAAAAAAAATAACAGAGGAACATGATAAACATAACTGGCTGGGGTGGGTGGGTATGCAGAGGGTTATTTTAGAAAGGGTGCTCAGGGCACATTTCTGACATGAAACAATATTTAAGCTGATATTGAAGCTGAGACTTGGAAGATCAAAGTTGAGAGAGCCATGTGAGTTGCAGGCACAGAGACTCCGGGCAGAGGAAACAGCAAGAGCAAGGACCTTGAAGTGGGAAAGACTGTGGAGTGTTCAGGAAGTGGAAAAGGGACCAGGGCAGCTGGAACATAATAAGCAGCAAGAACGGGACGAAATGGGGTTGGAGAAGCCTGTGGGAACGAGATCGTGTAGGACTAGCAGGTCAGCCAGAGGAGTTTAAATTTTACTCCGAGAGTAAAAAGACAGCTCCAAATGGTTTTCGATCTACACATATTTTCACCTCTTTGTCATAAAATCTTAAAACTTAAAAAAAGTAGAGAGACGATTGTAAAAAAAAAAATATATGTAAAACCAGACAGGGGCACCTGGGTGGCTCAGTCAGTTGAGCATCCGACTTCGGCTCAGGTCATGATCTCACAGTTTGTGGGTTCGAACCCCGCATCAGGCTCTGTGCTGACCACTTGCTCAGAGCCTGGAGCCTGCTTCAGATTCTGTGTCTGCTTCTCTCTCTGCCCCTCCCCTGCTCACGCTTTGTCTCATTCTGTTTCTCAAAAATAAATACATGTAAAAAAAAATTAAAAAAAGCCACAAACTTTAATATGCTTAGCATTCAGCTTTAAAAAGTCTCAACATCTGACAATCTTGGTTCACCTACATATCCCACTCTCCACTCCAGAACATTTTAAAGAAAATTCCAGATAGCGTAGTTTAATCCATAAATGTAGACTGAAGTCTGTCTGAGAAATAAGGACTCAAAAAAAAAAAAAAAAAAACCCCACACAGCTAGAATATCACTATCACACGGAAAAAATTGACAACAATTTATTAATATTGTCAAAATTGAAAATCTCACCAATGTCTTCTTGATAGCTGGATTGTTTGACTCAGAATCCAAACCAAATGGATAGATATATTTCCTAGATCTATAACGGTACTCTCTTGTCTCTTAACATTTATATGTTGAAGAAACCAGATCATTTGTCCTACAGAATTTTCCACCTTTCCACTTTGGGGCTGGTATCCCCACTGTGACATTTAGCTGTCAATCTTCCCCAGAATTTCCTGTAAACTGGTAATTAGATGTAGAGGCATAATCAGCTTCGGTTTCAAGTTTTGGGCAAGAATGCGTGGTGCTGCGAACTGCCTATTGTATCATTTGGAAAGCACGTAGTACCTGATTGTTTCTCTCTCTTGATGTTAAGTTAGATCAGTGGTTTCAGGTATAGTCAGCCAGCTAAAATCATTATGATCAGAGGAGTGGAAAGCCATGATTTATGCTGTAGAGATCATACTGGCTATTCTGAGGCAAAGGATTGTGGGCAGGGATGGTAATACAAATATTTAACAAACTGTATGCCGTGGGTTTTGACCAACCACAGGGGCCTGCAGACATGCTCGCCGCCCTCCTTGTAGGAGTGGAATCTTGGGAAGCAATTAAAAGTCCCTGCAGTGGTGCATGTGAAAGATGATGGCAATTGGAACAGAGGAGAAAGTGACGATGGAGAGAAGAGTGGACTCAGGGAGCTTTGGGAAGATGTAGGCGTGCCCAATGTGGGGGCTGTCATTTAGCAACCATGTACTTACGGGACTCCTGATTTGAACCTCATGTTACTTAACTGGTACTGAGTTCTCCTATCACTGCCCTAGAGCAAAGCCTGTTTCCCAAAATAAAGATGTGCATCCTCATAGTCTTTTTGAGATAGATACCAACTGAAAACAGAAGAATCGGTGTGCCGCTGATGGGGAGAAAAAAATTGATTGGCTTTCTCTTCAAAGAAAAGCAAAACACTTAAGAAAGCAAAACATTAATATGCTGTGTGTTGTTTTGAGGAGATTAGAAGGAGAAAATTTAATAAGGTATAGACACCCACTTTTATGGCTGCTATCTGTATTATTAATGCAAAGCGAACGTCATAAGCGTAAAATTCACTTATGACATGTCTCAGGTCGCTGCTTCCCGCTTAGCTCATCTCCTAATGAAAAAATGGTACGTGATGCCACAGTGACTTTAACCACAAGTGAAGAACTCAGTTTTATTTCCTAGACCAAAGTCTAAGAGCCAATATCATTCACTTTTTTTTTCTGTTCATGTGTAACATCTTGGGAATGACCGGTGACACTTTCCTACTGAGAAAGAAAATTTTCACGGCAGTGGTAACCACAGGTTCGGATTACTCACATTACTACATTAGTAACATCTTTTGTTCTACACGCCACACAAGGGGAAAAAGTGCTGAAAGCAAAACCACAAACTCAGCTGTCGGTGGAAATGATAGTTAATGGCACCTTGCCGCTGCATCAGAGGGCCAATTCTTGGTAGAGAAGGTTCTCTTGAATGAGGTTTCCAAATCAATGGATAAGAGTGAGTTGTGGCAAAAGTTAAGTGATCCCATTGCCTACCACACTTTAAGCGTAGATTGATTGGGGAGGGTATGTAGGAGAAATCTGGTTATAAAGAAGCATATACATATAAATTATAGAAATAAACACGTACGACAATTTAAAATAACTCAAAAAAGCCCTAGGTACAGAATAAATTGTGCGTTCCACAAATTATTTCAAAATCCGCCCACCCCCCTTTTTTTTTCCGGTGGGGCATTCTCTCTTCATATATTTACGCGTGGTCCAAGCTTTTCCCAGGAACATGGTGAGTGTGCCATCAGCTCAGGGAAGCATGCTTGTGTTCCTGGCACGTGGTTCTCGGGATGGACATAGAGCCAGTGCTAGGCCTGGTGTGATCTGGCTAAGAACACCTGAGTCACACCTGGGGTAAACAAGTTATGGTGGAAACAATTTGGGGCCTCCAAATATCAATTTGGAAATCTAAAAGGCTGTATCAGAGAGTTAGGGTTCATCAAAGTAGCCAGATCAAGTCCTAAGAAGTAATAATAACGTTGGGGCACCTTGGTGGCTCAGTGGGTTAAGTGTCTGACTTTGGCTCGGGTCACGATCTCACAGCTGGTGAGTTCGAGCCCCACATCAGGCTCTGTGCTGGCAGTACAGAGCCCGGAACCTGCTTCTGATTCTGTGTCTCCCTCTCTCTCTACCCCTCCCCCACTCGTGCTCTGTTTCTCAGTCTCTCAAAAATAAATAAACCTTAAAAATTAAAAAAAAAGAAGAAATTATAAAATGTAGTTAAAAGCCTTCAAGAGAATCTAAATTTATCAAATAGTTTGTCAAATTTCACAAACATCACTGAAACAAAATACATTTAAGAATAATATACATATTCTGTAACTATTTTTATACTGGTGAAGTACAAATTCTTAAAATTTTAGGATAATATGTTTTGGGATTTTTTTTTTCCGAAGCATTGCTAAAACAAAGCTTTTAGGCATATAATCCACTTGGATTTTTAATTTACCGATAGTTTTTCAAGAATATTCTCTGAGAATGTTGTCATGGTAAATCCCAAAATTTATTATTTTAAATTTGTCATGTAACAAGACATTTTACTTCAGGGCCCATAATTGGTAACTCTAATACCAAGTGTACAAGAAAAATCAATCGCTGCTCTCCTGTAATGAGAATTTATTTGTGGTACCGCTGAAGCAGCTACCAATAATAGTGTTGTCAACAGAAATTTTAAGTGGATTATGAGAAACATTTTTAAACACGTTTTGCCTATTTGCAATGAACAAATTTCCCCCCGAATAGATCAATGTTCCATTATGTCTTTTTGGATAGTTGTTTTTGAAGAGAGCTTCCTAAGATATATTGCATAGGTCCCTACTTACAGTGGGTTTGCTCTTCTTCTCTGAACTCATTTCCTCCTCACTGAAATGAAAACATTCAATGTAGACACCCCAAAGTTCCCTCATAGCTCCAATACCTCCTACTGGCTCCACACACTCTGACCTTCCTTCCTGCATATCTGTCCTTAGGTGGTCTCTTTTTCTTCCTCCTATGACTTCATCTGTAGGTATTAATGAGATGTGATATCCTCTTCCCCAGGTGGTCCAGAAGGAGCCTAGAGCTCTTGTGTCTCTGGGAAATAGGACCATTGCTCCCTCAATTTCCATATAACCATTGGCAGGAGTGAAGCGGGGACCCATATCTCTGTGTTCTTGGTAGACTCCTCAATGTTCCCAGCCTCCCCACCACTCTGGGTTATGAGACCACCAGGGATAATCCATGGCGTTCTTTATCCCTGTTTAAGAACGATGTCACAAGAAGCTGGAACTCCCTGGTCACCTTTCATCCTCAGACTTTCATCTCCATAATGGCTCTTACTTCCTTTTCTCTGACCTCATCTCCTTTGAAACCCTTCCATTGTGTCCTCTGAACTCACTGTCATTCTTGCCAGCACAATCCCTTGTATTTTTTTTTTTTTTTTTTTTTTATTTATTTTTGGGACAGAGAGAGACAGAGCATGAACGGGGGAGGGGCAGAGAGAGAGGGAGACACAGAATCGGAAACAGGCTCCAGGCTCCAAGCCATCAGCCCAGAGCCTGACGCGGGGCTCGAACTCACGGACCGCGAGATCGTGACCTGGCTGAAGTCAGACGCTTAACCGACTGCGCCACCCAGGCGCCCCAATCCCTTGTATTTTTAATATTGTCCCTGAACTTCACCTTCTTGCTATAGCTCTTCCCTGGTGATCTGGCTTCCTTGCAGCCCTCTCTAGATGTGGCTGTTTTCTCTCCTTTTCCTCTCATATGCTGAGGCATGGAGGTGGAGGGAGTTTACGTGCCCTTTTATGTTTCATCCCACCATTCTCCCTCTCTTCATCCTAAAATCATTAGCTTCTTCTTGTTTTAAATATCGTATCATCAGACTACATCACCCACTAGTCACTCGTGGTCATCATATACTGATCTTTCAGTCACTTCTCCTCATTCCAGAAAGATTTTCCCTACATTTCACTGTTATTGTCTCCAGCACCCCTCTTAACACAAACTTCAATGTCCATGTAGATGGTACTTCAAACATGCTGGTGTCTCAATTCTATGAACAGCCTTCCATGTAGATGTTACCTTTTATCCTACTTTAGCCAACTGTTTCCCATGGGCAGATCCTATAGCTACATTATAATAACAACAGCCCCCCACTCCCACATTATCTCAACTTCATGAATCCTACTCTAGGACTTCCCAGCTTGTCCCCTCTAGTACCCACTTCAGCCATTACTCAACTTTAATGAGATTGAAAACCCATTAGTACTAACATCTTTTCACTTCATTTTCAACCTTCACCCCCTTTCTGTCTTCTCTCAAATTTCTTGGTCTGTCATTTGCCCTTCTCTTCCTTTATCATATTCTCCCAGCAAAACCTCAAGTTCCAGGGGAAGTATTTATCTTCTTGTGAAACTTCATTAGAGACTAAAGTGATCCAGTTGGCAAGTGACACTAATAATGATCATGACCATCATCATCAACAACATCTTTGCGCTCATTCTGTGCCTGGCAGGGCTCTAAATACTTTAAAAACATCAACATGTTTGTTCTTCATAATAACTCATATAATCAGATAGGTACTATTATCTTCCTTATTTTTAAATTGAAGAAATTAAGATCGTGAGAGGTTAAGCAACTTACCCAAATTCGCATAATGAATTAGTAGTGAAGTTAAGACCTAAACCACTGTTCACTGGTTGTAATGTGTGGGCTCTTAATTTCTATCCCACACTGCCTCCCATCTTAGGATTCACTCAGTAAAAACATAAATCAAGCCAAAAAAAAAAAAAAAGTAGATGTGTTTATGTAGTAATGTTAACTGCAATCCACATAAGGAGTCAGCACTCCAAGTTCTAGCAAGCTCCCTGAAGGTGGCTTTTTGGAGTTACCTTTATGTGTAAACATCGTGAAATGCTCTACAAACTCACTGTGCAGATCTCAATGATGATTTTTCTAATTCTCTATTTTCCCCCTCATTATTGGGATAGAAATTTTCTTCCCACACTCTTTGGGGGAGCTCCATGAGCATAATACTCTTGCTCTCTCTCTGCCCTCTCACTCTGCCCTGGGGTGGTGGAGTGTCTCATCTGGTTCTCATGTTTGGGAGAACAAAAAGGACAAACATCCCAAATCCTATCTCTTCTCTCTTCTTTTCCTCCTGGGAGTGACCTCCTGTGGGGAGCACAGTCCTGTTCTGCTCCTGCAGGGGCTTGGAGAGGGTGTCCATCCTGTGTAGCTGGGTAAGTCTTTATCTCTGAGGTTCAGTTTTAGGATTCCCACTTGCTTAGTGATTTAAGCCACCTTCACTACGATTGGCTCAATTAGCAGAAAGATAATATTTTGTTTTTCATTTGTTCTCTCTTTTGTCTTATTTTTTAACTGGCACAGAACAAGGAAGAAAAGAGGGATGCTATTAGTTGGGTGTTTTTGAACTCTAAAATGCATTCACCTTTACAACCAGAAATCTAGCATTTCCTTTTTACGGGTTCTTCAAACTTCCCTTTACAAAAACCCTAGGAGCTTATAAATCCAAAAGTGTAGTTGCACAATGAAGTGGTTCTGAATGACTATTTCCTCTGCTGACATTTGGTGTTATTGATGAAGAGTGACCCTACACTGCATGAAGGGCAAGGCCACTGAAGCAGTCTAAGGCAGGTGATTTCAGTCTCTGTAATGAACTGCCCAAGGTGCCCCAACTTTGGGCCCCAACGTTGCTGCTCTTAAAGCTCAGCTCTTTCAGTCTCCACACCAGGCCACCTCTCAGGTGCCCCCTGGCCCAGGAGCGCTTCCTCAGAACTGGTTCCAGCATCCATACCTTCATGCACTCAGCAACCCTCCTCTGCCCTAAGATCCATTTCAGGGCTCTGG